>NC_090933.1:434296202-434896202 GCF_040938575.1 Ambystoma mexicanum | reverse complement strand
TTGCGCCCATACACGAATACACACCGGACACACATATTACGGGCATGTGTCACCCAGGACGACACTCCCAACACACATCAAGGCCCAACAGCAGCCAACATGGTGTACATGTGAACACGACTACGCTTTCAAAATGCACCCTCCAACATTGCATGTACACAGTCCCCTACAAATCCAGGAATGTAACTGATAAGATGGCACCACATGCCCAAAGACCAATGCATGCATAATGCAAGCACCACAATCACTGATGCCCTGCCACTCTCTGTCCCCCACAGGAAAGGATGCAGACAGTGATGAAGCACATGGGAGTGCACAATGCACAACAGCAGACAAAAGGCCTAGGAGGCAAGCTGATGGCACGGGACCATCAACCTCAAGTGGACCAAGGATGGGCCAAGCGGGAAGCAGGTCAACAACCGGTGCCAATACATCCACACAGACAACCACACTGGCTGAGGACACAGCAGGCATGGAGGAAGGCACACAGTCTGCTGCTGCCAGCACCATTGGGAAGATGGCTGCATCGGCAGATCATAGTGTTGATGAGGGAGCTGAGCCGGACAATGAGGGTGATGCAGGACTTGTCCACTTAGAGCCTGTAGTGCACACACCAAGCCCACAGGCCACCCTACAGGACACACCTCGGCGGGACTCATCCGACCAGGGCAGCCATGGAGAGTGGTCTCCGGACATGCACAGCCCCATGATTCATGCTGTGCCACCACATCACCCACCGACCACAACCCACACTGCCATACGGGTCCTTGAGGGATGTCTCTCCAGGATGGAGGCACGGCAGGAGGTGATGCAAGGCTATGTGCAGCAGTACCTTGCTGAAGGGGAGACAACACGCCCTATCATCCAGGAAAGCACTGCGGCCATAATCCAGGATATTACGTCAAGTGCACAGCAAGTGCGTGATGGCTTCAATGCCTTGGGTCAGATCCTCACCAGGATTGCTGACAGCATGGACGAATGGCAAACCCTGCCCCTGGGATCACAACCATCTGGGTTATCCGCATCATCCACGCCAGCAAGCTCGAGGCAGACCAGCCCCGTGCGCATGTCCCTGCAGAGTTCCCACCGCTCAGAGATCCAACCCCCACCTCCGAAGGGGGCTCAACAGTAGCAGGGCCACCCTGCAGAATCTCTTTTAGTATATATCCAGACACATGTCATGCCATAGTTGACTTTGGGTGTTAGGTGGTGGGTGGAGGGTGGTGGTGGGTGTAGTGTATAGTACTGGGGTGTTTGGGGGCATGGGAGTAGGGAGGGGGGATTTGGAGGGGTGGTGGGGGCGTGGATTGTTAAATCATGTTGTACTAAATTCCTCACGAATACACCAGTTGTGTAGCAAACATCACATGAGTGGATATTGCTGATTTTTGTATGTCAATTTATTGCTTCATGGTGATTCGTACACATGTGCCCACACACCCAGTGCCCACAGTTCACAACACATGGCACCCTCTGCATCAAAGTACATCAGAAGGATTGGTCTATGACCATTTGGCACACTGCTCGACCCTCACTTGTTTCGCGTCCTGGCCTATGTCCTACTTCTACTCCTTCCTCTCCTTTTACTTCACCAGGTGGTGGCAGCTCCACCTCAGGTGGCAGGGGTATGTTCCGCTGGATGCACATGTTATGCAACATTGCACATGCCGTGATGATCTTGCCCACCTCCTCAGGCCTGTATGTGAGTGCCCCTCCCGACCTGCTGATGCAGCAAAACCGTGCCTTCAAAGGGCCAAACGTCTGCTCAATGACCACACGTGTATGTGTATGTGCATGATTGAAGTCCTCCTCGTGCCTGTTCTGTGGGTTCCTGACAGGGGTGAGTAGCCACGGCTTCAGAGTATATCCAGCATCACCTACATGGGAGCAGAAGGAGGTATGTGTGAGGATGAAGCTCAGTTGACAGGTGTGCTCAGCCTGTACATCATTCGAGTTCATGTGTCATTGGCAGCCACATCCACATGACTGTCAGCCCTGTACAGTGCATGCCAATCCATAGAGGGAGCCTTGTGTGACATACACAACCTAGGGTCCTAGGCTTTTAAACCACCAGGCTACCCAATGTATGTCTTGGCTAGGGGCACTTTGCATGCAAATGTGAGTGCTGTGTGTCGGCGGATGACTTAAGAAACTTCCATTCCCCCCAAATCCATCTGCCCCCATGGCCCAGAGGGCATTCCCCTTGCATATGCATGTACCCCCCAATCCATCTGCCCCCATGGCCCAAAGGGCATTCCCCTTGCATATGCATGTACCCCCAATCCATCTGCCCCCATGGGCCAGAGGGCATTCCTCTTGCATATGCATGTACCCCCCCAATCCATCTGCCCCCATGGCCCAGAGGGCAGACTCACCCAACAGCCAGCCACTTCGTACAATGTCTCCTTCCATGTAGCGGGGTAGTGAGGAGTTCCGCAGCACCATGGCATCATGCGTGGATCCTGGGTATCTGGCACAGCAATGTGTTATTATCTGGCTGGCATCACACACCATCTGCACAGTGATGGAATGGTATAGCTTCCGATAGCGGTAAACCGCCTCCACGGCATGTGGGACTACCAACTCTACATGGGTAGAGTCGAGGGCACCAATTACATTGGGCATGCCTGCCAGTGCATGGAATGCTATTTTGGTGCCATTTGCCTCCTGTGGTGTCCTTGGTAAGGATATGTGGGCACTTGTGTGCTTCAGTAGTGCATCCAGCACTTGGTTTAACACAACAGAGAAGCATGATTGGGACATGCCATGCATTTGGCCCGCTGTGTGTTGGTAAGTGCCTGTGGCCAGGAAGTGGAGCACAGATGCCACCTTCAGCAAAGGGGGGATGGCTGTGTGGATGTTGATCAGGCTGACCAAGTCATCCTGTATTAATTCCACTATATTGGTGATGGTGTCTCTGTCCAGGTGGTACAGGGTGTGGATCTGTGCTGGGGTTAAGTCAAATGTATTGACCCTTATACGTGGGATTGTTGGCTGTCTGCCTGCACTGGTGGGATTTGAAGGGCATGTCTCACCCTCCTTCTACTCCTGCATCTCCTCTGTGTTTCCTGTTGTACTGCCTGCTCAAGGAGTAGCAGTGCAGGCATGTCCTCCAGGCCCAGTTTGGCAAGTACAAGTGGTAGCATTTTGGCTTGGAAGGAGGTGTGGTGTGTGGGTGTGCTCCTTTTGTGCTGACCCTGACTCCATTGCCTCCACCTGTGCTGATTGTGTGCACCTGTGGCACTTGGTTACACAGCAGTTTGCTGTTTATGGGTGATCCGCGATGCCGGTGTTGCCGGCATCATGGTGGCCCTTCTTACCGGCATGTCGATGTCGGTATGTACTTGTAGGTGCGACTTGTGGTGTCCCCTTCTTTGCGGCATGCCGCTATTAAGGCCTCCCAACCTGCGCACGTGCCCGCATGCCGGTACAGTGGTGCACGGCCACAGCGGGTCCTTGACGATGCCGGTAGCAACGGCATCTGGGGTCATGATACACCGGCCCGGTAATGGATGCCGGTATTGCCTTACCGGTGCCGTTCTTACCGGAGCACCAACCTTGTGATGAGGGCCAGTGACTTTAAATATTGTGTTTCCTTAATCTTACCATCGCACAATTTTTTAGAAGCCTCAACTGCACCTCTTTGTTTTGTCAAGCCACATATCGTATTATATGGCTGCTTAACGTTCTTTTGTATGCGTTCCAGACCATCCTCATAGAGATGTTCTCCATACTCTGATAGTGGAAGAATTCTTGTGTAAACCTCTCTGTTGAGCTCAGAAAACTCAACCACCATCTCCCGCATCTCCTCTGACCTGCTCCCCCTCCTAAACTGGCTACCACTGCTAGGCCCTGAAGACCCTTGCGCATGGAAACAAGGCACAATCACCATACACAAACTCATACGACAGACACGAGGTTCAATTCCCAAAATCTAGGATTTATTGCAAAGCAAATAGTCTCAGTCGGCCGACTGGATCTCACGTCTCGCAACGTGTGTCACCCAGACCTCGAGAGACGCAAGAGAGCGAGCATTCTACAACAGTATCATATATACAAAAGGACAATCATACAATCTGTTTGTGACACATCAAAACTGCCCATAATGTATCTTCTTGAGCTAGGGTTCGGTGATTGACAATTATGACGAATATGACACCTTATGACACGTTTCTTTGTTAATCTATATTACTTGATTTAGCAACAGTTGCAATTTGCAATGAGCAGACAGGATTCATTGTTGCAGAGAACATAAAGCACTTGTTTAGTGAGCAAACTGTGTTTGTAGGAGAGACACATTCCAAAGCATGCTATCTTCTAGTTTCTATTCGTGAACTAGGGGTCAGCCTGATCTAAGAGGGCCCAAAAGGGGGGCCGTTAGGAGAGTATAATTTATGCCTTTAACGGCCTGTTTCTACAGTTTCAGCGAGACCAACTGGCACCTGGCTTGGTGATTAAATGCCTCTCTGCCCACCTTCAAGGACTTGTGAGGGAGGAAAACAATGTATTTCAGTACTGCTTGGCATTCTCTATCTGGGCCTGTCTCTCAACATGTAACTCGTGGCCTTGCTTCGTGTAAGAGCAGAATGAAATGAAATACATTTTGCAAAGTATTTGAACAGAAAGGCAAGAGAAAGCAAATGGCAGATTTTGCAGGCACAAAATAGACGCACTATGGTTATACTGACGATTCGGTATTTGGCGATGTAGGGCATATGATGGGATTGGTTTTCAGCCAACATAATATAGCATCTATGCTTTGGTAGGGTAATTTCTAGATTCACACCACCAGTGCATGATCGAAGATGAGGATTGGTGATATTTCTGCACCATTTACTTGCATCATCATTCCTTTACTCATAAACACATAGTCTATTCTGGAAAAAGAGGAGTGCAGTGGGGAATAACAGGTATATTCCATTGCTTTAGAGTTGCAGATTCTCCATACATTAACCAGATTATTAAGAAGGACAAACCTCTCAAAGGCATTGTGCATAGGGGAACTCTGAAATACAGCCTATGATCTCCTGTAGAGTATAGGGTCAAGTGATAGGTTGTAGTCTCCACCAATGATTATTGTGACTAATCTGGACTATTTGTCCCTTCTCCCAAGGGGTAGACATCCCTTTTGAGGCTAGGGAGGTGAGCCCACTAAGCAAGACTCTACCTCTCGGGGAGCAGAACTCCCATTCCCACAAGGAATTCCCTATTGGAAAAACACTTCACTTATTGTCTATATGGGAACTGAAAAGCCTGCCGTCACTGCTGTATTACCTTCCCTGAACAATGACATTACTTCCATCTCGTTGGCTTTAGGTAATGCTGGATTCCATTCAAAGAACAAAGAGGAACGACATGCCCCTTTGGAACATGGCATAGAACTTATATGATGATGGACCCAGTGGTCGAATTTTATAAAAAGAAGGTGGAACTTTGTTCCCTGCTCGACTGCTGCCCACAAACGCTGTTGTCACATCCCCTGCCACACAAAATACAAACCCGATACCTGAGTCCCGCCTTTCCCCAATACTACCCTTACCCCTGTGTAAAGGCTGAAAGAAACAAAACAAAGGAAATGCAAAATGCATTTTAAAGGACCTCCATTGAACCATGAAGAAGGAGGAGAGAGCAATATGCAGAGGCAAGCCTCTGACAGAAGCACGTCCTAGAGGGGAGGAGCCACGCCGTACTGCAGAGCCAGCTGTGGCGTGGAGTGGAGCAAGCAGAGAAGGATGCTGAAAGGCCAGCAAAGAGAGTGGCAGAGTAACCACTATGGAAACTGGGACCTGGTGGTGTAACCACACTGCAGGCCCTTGAACGAATGCCGAGACCAGAGAAATACGGAGATATGAGTCCTCCAATCGGTATCGAGACGTGGAGAGCTGATAGGGACAGACATGGAGATGTTGACGGAAGAGCTGTCCCACCTGGAGGTGTGACCACGTGACAGCTGTGGTAGACAAGGGGCCCTCAAATGAACACCGAAACCAGAGCAACATGGATGAACACATCCTCTGCTACGGAGAGAGAAACTAAGGCGGCAACCCTTGGAGGGAAATCTAAGCGGGGAGAAGGTACCAGGGTTGCCAAGCAGAGGTTGAAGACTGAAAAAACAAGAGAGTTGGAATGCACACCGGGCCACAAGAGCCCTTGAAAGTTAAACATTGAATATTGGCAAAGGTCAGGGACACACACACACACAGACAAGAAAAGAATTACCAGGACCTGAAGGATCTTATAGAAGCAAAGGATATTGCAAACCACATAACTATAAGAGATCAAGGAGGGTTCACACAAGTCATTAGATAAGGGAAGTACAAACAAGTTGGTGGAGGAGGACTAAAGGAAGAATTCCCTACTGTGAAAACACTAAGGGCCAAATTCACAGAAGCGTTTCATAATAGCAAAACCCAATTGAAAAACGCTCTGTGAATAAGGGCCTAAGAGTCTAACCATGCATGAAGAACTTCAATAATTCTTGAGAAACATTTTGCTGAAAGTGAACACTTCTTTCTGGTGGTCTTTTATGGACTCTTTTCTTTTTAAAATCAGAATATTTATTTGGAGAGATAGCCACGTGACGTTGGGCCATGTGAAGCCTAAGCCTGACTGACATACAAGATGCAGCTTAACTTTTCTGTTGTTTTCTCAAAATGGTAGCGCTAGGTAGTAAGTAGATTTTGGACAGAGGACAGAGATTTGTTTTGGAAGATGGACGAGCACCCTTAGTTTAGTTTGCTAGGTAGGGAACTCCCTCTTAGAGATAGAGATAGATAGGCATGCATTTTCTTTTACGTTAGAATATACACCCTTGAAATGTCCTGTATGAGTCCGACTCCTTTGTCCGGGATGCCACATCATGTAGGGGCAGTTAATCTGCTTCACTGTTCTATTTAATCTGTCCAAGAACCTCACAGCTGTATGATTAGGGCCTTAGATGTTTATTATTGCCTTCTGGACTCAGTCACCCTGCAGTTGATCCTCACCCGCCACCTACCCTTCTTGTTTGCCTTGCCAAGAACTTGTAGCATATACTTTTTATGTACCAGTACTTCCACCCCACTCTTGCACCCCACAGTCTCTGTAGCCACTACCTGCCCTACCCATTGTTTGTTAATCATTGTGCAATCTTTACTTAATAGGTGCGTTTCTTGGAGGAGAGCCACATTGGACCACAGCCTCCTCAGGTGCGACAAGACCTTTTGCCATTTTATAGGAGACTAGCAAAAAGTACCTGAACTCCGCACAGGTTCTGTATACAGACATGATAACACTCTCATTAATGTTTAAAAATCAATGATCTTGTAGGTCGCTGTTCCATGTCACTTATCGCTTGATGTGCTATGCACCCTGAAGTACACTGCACTGAGAATAGGCATGTGTGGCTGGCTTACATACCCCAGACCAGACATGTAGGGGAGGCAAGAGTTGAGATGCTTAAAATGAGCTTTGTCTGGTCCTGCTACAACCACACAAATGTGTGACGGATTTCGTGCATTGTGGTGCAAATATCTCAGAAACAGTGAATCCTAGGGACTTGAAAAATGCTTCTCAAGTGTTTGAGCTGTGTTCCTGCCACCGAGACCCTTCAAATTGAGCTTTGCCTGGTCCCTGTATGACCTGTATGTTTTGTCGATTTTATGCATTGTGGTGCGAACATCTCGGAAACAGTGCATCCTAGAGCCTTGATTTTCTTCCTCACATTGAGACGCTTAAAATGATGCCCACCTTGATGTTTTGCCGCTTCTAGGCAACTTGCTCGTGAGTGCAGGGGATGAAATCCTGGGAATGGGGTGGACTTCCCACACGTAATGTCGCCAGTGATGTCCGGAGGCTCCTCACAGGTAACTATGCAAACACTGGTGCCGATTGATAGAATTGTATTAGGCACAAACAAGCAAATGCACATATTTTCTGTTTTATATATCTAGAAGATATCCGCCCCTTCAGATACCACAAGATGCTTTTAACCATATGGAAAGTAATCTAAGTTTGATATGCAAAGACTTTACAGTAACCTGTAAGTATGTTCTATACGTACATCTTGACCACCTACCGGAGATGGGACCTCCAGTGCTGTCCCCGCCCCATATGAGTCCAAAGTATTTTCCTCATATACAGTGCCATAAGAGAAGCACAACAGGATAGAAGTATAGCGACCAAGAAATAGATAAGATGGGGGGAACAAGAGAAAGTGAGAAGGAGATAAATTGTGATTGGAATCAACCATTTTGTCATGCTGCTACTGTGGGTCATAGAGATGCTCTCAGCACATTCTCCTTAGTGCAGGATTCCTGATGCATTGGCTGCAGCAAGCAACATATCACTGTGTTCACCTAGGGTCGTGAACTCCCAGTTTATCAGTGGGGTATAGTTGGGGGTTCATTAGGTACTGGACAGCTCTACTCCACCGTTGAATAAGCTACAAGTGATAGACTAGATAGAGCGCATGGAAACTTAACATGGCATTCTTTCTTGGCCTTGTCTCTACTATTAAGCCTGCATCATTACTCCTTCAAGAGTTAGTGCCTGGAGGAGAGAGCTGTTTAGATTTCAGAGGACATCTTGATGTGTTTCTCTCATGCATCCCGTCGGTACGCCGTTATCTTGAAAGAAAAGCGACCATGATAATCATCCAGTAAACTCTGACAGAGTATGTCATGAACAGATTGCACTAAGGAATAGAAACAATGAATTCTTCTAACAAGCCAAACAGGCTAACTACCCAGCGAGCCACGAATGAAGAAACTGCAATAAGAAGTAGAAGGGAGTAAATCTCCAAGCAAGCCAAAAACAATAAAAACAAAGGATCCAACAAATTGTGAACCAAGGTGATAATACGCACATGATATAGGAATCGAACACAGATTCCATCAGATTCAGCTGTGCAACATCAACACATTTATCTTCCTCCTATCCTAATATGAGGAGTATAATTGGCCCATATATACAAATTGACATTAATGAATAGTGAACAAATATGGAATGACACATCAAGGGAATATAACACTTACTAGTACATGTACATTTTTATGATGATGCTATTTTGATTAATGCAGTTATGTGAAAATACAGAAGGATATGTAGATTGTTTAAGTGTAATCAATGTAGGTTAGGTACATAAGTCAAATCTGTGTACAATTTTGAAGTGTAAAAATAAGGTTTAGGCCTTGAG
This sequence comes from Ambystoma mexicanum, assembly GCF_040938575.1. Taxonomy (NCBI): domain Eukaryota; kingdom Metazoa; phylum Chordata; class Amphibia; order Caudata; family Ambystomatidae; genus Ambystoma; species Ambystoma mexicanum. The sequence continues at coordinate 434,887,027 of NC_090933.1, read as the reverse complement.
GAAGCCCACAAACAAGATGAAACATATGCACGTGTCCCAATAATAATATGTTGGCACTTATGGTACTTTGTGAATCAAAGAGGAGATATGCACCTTGTAAATACCACTTTTTGAATGAGAAATGATATAAGCACTCTGTAAATAAACAAACAGGTGCACTTGGTGAATAAATACACATGGTATAATGATACTCTTTGAATATTGTTTATTATAAATCCAGGAATAAGCACACATTGCCTAACTATTCATGTTATGATATGACTGTTATTCACTAGACAGTCATAATGCACCATCTTTGTTAGGCTCCTGCAGCATAACCAGTTGTACACATTATTTGCAACAAACCGGAACAGAGTTATTCAATTACTAGAACAGTGGCTAGGCGCGCTGCTTAATATCCATCCGGCTTAATGCTCCTTCCTAGACACCTCAGTTTACAGAGATTTCATGTTGCAGCTCAGCCCCAGTATATAGTTTGAAGAAAAAAATAATGCTTCACTGGACAACACTCACTCATGTTCAGCGTTTTTGGTACCTCTGCCAAGGTGCACCTATGAAAACTATCTATTCCCCAAATCGAAACAATTTTGCATAATCACTTTTTCTTTCCTTCTAACACAGACCCCTTCATATGAGTCCCAGTCACAGAATGTGACTCATATGTACTAATGGCTGTGCTGTGATTCCAGAACCTGATCAGCAATCCCCATACATGTTCATGATGTGTTACTCCAGAGATCTGCCATAAAGCACTTTGAGTGGGAAGGGAAAAAAACAGCACCAAAAAGGAGGACTTTGGTGCAAAATTAAATTTCCTAAATGTAAAGAATGTAATTTTTTACTGGACAACACGCAAACACAATGCATACATATACACAAGCGAGTGCTGTTTGCACATTTACACAGCTTTATAATTCTCACTAGGAAGCATGACTACATAATGAAGCTCAACTGGTGTTAGAAAAGTACATTTTGGACATATAGAAATATTTATGATTTAAAAGAGAGAGAAAAGATTTCATAGGAAACAGGAATCAAATACAATTTGGATGACTACAAAGAAAAAAACGGTTTCTTGGCACATAAGTAACTGGTAGATCACATTTGGGATAGGAAAAGCAGGGCCTAAGTAGACATGAATGCTCCAGAAAGCATGACTATGACAGGATCACTCAAAATCTATAATTGCCCATAGAGCAGTACTATACAAGCATATATAGGTATTGATTTCACTGGAGAGGGAAAAAATACACTTACTAGACACCATACTAATGAGATTAAGATTGCAGCTGTGACCTACTGTACAGTGTGAAAACCAAAGAAGTGAACCAAAAATGTAGACTTTGCATAAGAGGCTAAATAACATTTGCAAAATGTAAAGGATATAATCCTTCACTGGAAAACACTTCTCCACATTTGTAAATGTACACATTTCTCCATTAAGCATTTACGAATAAATATGATTAAGGATATGATGTGATAGATTATTTATAGAGCGCCTATACACAATGTGTTTCAAAGCGCTTCAAAGCAAGGGAGGGAACAAGGGAAAAAACAATGACATTCTTAAAGGCCATGAACAATAAGGATGTGAAATTAACCATCGTACTCAGCCTGACGACAGTTCAGATAGTGCAAGAGCTAAGCCATAGATAAGGAAGGGAGGGGGAGAGTGGGAAGGAAATGGAAACAGACAGGCGACTACCGTACTAGGCCTGACAACATTTCTGGTAGAGCCGGAAAAAAACAAGAGGTGAGGGAGAGGGGTGCAGAAAGGTAGAGGAGGAACAAAACAAGCGACTATCATACTAGGCCTGACGACATTTCAGATAGTGCTGGAGGGGTGGTGGAGAGGAAAAAAACAGTAAGGGGAGGGAGGAGGAGACAGACAAGGTTGCTATCATACTAGCTCCAGGGACAATTCTGATAGAGTAAGTGCACAGAAGAAAGTAAGGGGAGGAGATAGGAACAGGGAGAAGGGAAAGGAGGGGAGAATAGAGAGTTAGCAAGCAAGAGGGGAGAGTGAATACAATTGCAGAAGTTTGTTTGTTTGTTTGTTTGTTTATTTATTTATTGTGCGCACCAGACCCTAGGGTAGCAGGGCGCAAGAGAACAAGGAGGTTTACAGCTTAGTTAACGTTTACAGGTTACAGATTAGTTAACGTTACAGGTTACAGGCATAGTGGACATTTCGAATCTGCAGGGTAGGGCAAGTGCAAGTGCAGATAAGGCGTAGCTAAACAGTCAAATCTATGGCGATCAAACAGTAAAAGCAGGTTAGTACAAACATTATAAGAAGACGTTACGTATAAAGTGACATACGCTATGTCGCATTCTCAATAAGCCATTTTATGGTGTTCTTTCTGAAGTTATTGAAGGTTTGGTCGGATCTGAGTGCAAGGGGTAGGGAGTTCCATAACTGTGCTGCCTTAACTGGGAAGCTGGAACCTCCAATGGTGGCTAGTTTGAATCTGGGCACTAGGAGGCAGTTGGGGCTGGCTGTCCTTGTGAGTCTCGTTGGATTTTTCCTGTTGAAGCGTTCTGAGAGGTATCGGGGAGCTTTGTTGTTTAGGCATTTGTGGATAAGGGACGCAGATTTAAGGTTGATTTTTTCTTGGGTGGAAAGCCATTTGTGTTTTCGTCTTATTTCTGAAATGTGTGCACTTCTGGGGATACTTAGGGCCGCTCTAAGTGCATTGTTTTGGAGCACTTGGATTCTGTGGATGATTTGTTTGGTAGTCCCTATGTAGAGGGCGTTGCAATAATCTAATTTCGATAAAATGAGGGCTCTAGCTAGAATAAGACAGCTGTCCTCTGAAAGGAATGGTTTCCCAGCTCGTATTAACTTGCATGTATAGGCAGTGGATGATGACAGTGAGTTCACCTGTTTGGTGAAAGATAGTGTCGCATCAAGGTAAAAACCTGGGGTTTTTACTTCTCTGGCGACCTTGATAGTGTTGCCATCGATGATGAAGGCGGAGTAGTTTTGGTTAAGTTTGGAGATACGGGCTGCCGTGCCCAGGATGATGAGCTCTGTTTTGTCATCGTTCAAGCATAGGCCATGGTTGGCCATCCATGCCTGAACGATGCTATAGACTCTATTCACCAGAGCCAGATCTTCGACGTAATCCCCAGTAAGTGGTAAGAGAATCTGAGTATCATCTGCATAGTTAGTGTAGGTGATACCCAGATTATCAAGATCGTCAAAGAGTGGCTTGGTGAAGATGTTATAGAGTGTCGGCGAGACGCAGGATCCCTGGGGCACTCCGCAGGTGATTGGGATAGGGTCTGCTGCCGCTGCGGGGGAGAACACCCTCATAGTCCTGTCACTAAGAAATGATTGAATCCAGACTATAGCCTCCTCTGAGAAGTGGGCAGCCGAGTCCAGGTGATTACATAGGACTTTATGATCCACCAGATCAAAGGCGGCTGAGAGGTCTAGAAGGAGGAGGAGAGCTAGTTTTCCCTCGTCTCTGAGTGAATCTATTTGGGCTTTTAGGTCGATAAGGGCAGTCTCTGTGCCGTGTTGCGGACGGAAACCGGATTGGCGGGTGCCGAGGAGATGGTTCATCTCAAGGAAGTTCTGAATTTGGGTGTATGCTACCTTGTCTAATATTTTTAGTAGGAAGGGAACCGTGGTGATGGGCCTGTAGTTAGTAGGAATGTTGGGGTCCAATGTTTGCTTTTTTAGGAGGGGGAGTACCCAAGATTCCTTTAGGTTGCGGGGGATGGTGCCCGTAGTAAAGGAGGCATTGATAAGTTTTGTGATAAAGGGGGCTAAATCCCTAGCCGCATCCTTGATCAGTTGTGCGGGGCATTGGTCGCCTTTGCAATTAGAAGGTTTGAGAGTCAAGATGGTCTTCTCTACCTCAATTACTGAGACCTTGGAGAAACGGAATTGGGTGGATTCTGGGTTGTTGGATGTGGGAATTTTGACTATCAGAGGTTGAGTTGGCAGAGAGGCTTTCTTTAGGGCAATTTTTGTTTGGAGGTTGGATACTTTGTTGGTTAGTGCCAGTTGTATGTCTGTGCACCAAGTTTTGTCTTTGATGGAGTCATCCTGTACTGTGATAGGAGTTTCCAGTTCCTTTAGGATGGAGAATAGCTCCTTCATGCTGGAGTTGGATTGGGAGATCCTATTATTATAGGTTTCTTGTTTGGCCAGGATGATGTCTCTTTTGTATTGCGAGGAGATGTTAATTAAGTTAGTTTTATTTTCAGCGGTCGGAAGTCGGTTCCAAGCTGTTTCGCATTTTCTCTTCTGTAGTCTTAAGTTTTTTAGGTGGGGTGTAAACCATGAGTTCAAATGCTTTTTGGGTTTACTGATCCGAAGTTTAAATGGAGCAATACTGTCAAGAGCAGAGCACATGGCTGCGTTGAATGCATCCACTAGGATGCCTGGGTCAGAGTGGTCAGGTAGGGAATTTAGTTTGGGTAGGATGTGGGGCAGAATATTGTCGGCTGTAATGTTTTTCTTGTTTCTCGTTAAGGTGGGTGTGGCTGGCGTGGGTGTTAAGACTATGGGTCTTTTGGTGTTGAGGGTGAAAGAGATAAGGTAATGGTCAGACCATATTTGGGGGGTGATGGCTGTTATAGAGGGGTAGCAGTTGTGACTGGCAATCCAGTCTAGTGTTCTTCCCTTGATATGTGTGGAAGTATTCACGAACTGCGTGAAGCCTAGCACTGACAGAGTATTGCCTGTGGCAGTAGCATGATGGTCGTTGATATCGTTGAGCCCTAGATTGAAATCTCCTAGTACTAGTGTTTGGGAGGATTCTTTTAGCTTCTCAGAGATAACAGTGGTGATGTCTTCAGTGAAGGTGCTGACGGGGCCAGGGGGTCTATAGATAAGGTGGATATTTAGTGTTTGGGAGTTTGCAGTCGGTAATTTGATAGAGAGAAGCTCGCAGGATTTGAGGGAGGGTGTGGGTGTGATTCTCATAGAGAGATTAGATTTGGCGATAATTGCAATTCCTCCACCGCGCGAGTCTGGTCTGTCAGCTCTGAGAATGGTATAATTCTCTGGGACTGCCAGAGTGAGAGCCGGACCTGCTGCATCGTGGAGCCAAGATTCAGTAATGGCAATGAAGTCAAGGCTATTATCCCGTATGATATCTGCTATGTCAGTGGCATGGGCGACTAATGATCTGGCATTGATTAGAGCAGCTTTTAGTTCAGGTTCTAGCTGTGCTGTGAGCGGGGGTTTGGCTATAAGTTTATTGATTTTATGGTGTGGTTGGTGTCTGAGAGGGGCGGTGGTTACCAGTGGTCGGCATATTTTAGGTCGGAGGTGTTCTAGGTTAATGTTATATTTAGTAATAGGTTCGAATATTTTAGGTAGTCGAGCCCGGAGTCTAAGCTTCCTTTGTTCTAAGTAGCAGGGTTTAGAGATGAGTTGTATGTGGGCACCAAGGCCCTCTGTAGGCAGAACTGTAGGCATGGTCGTGTAGATGATGGTAAGGATAATTGTCAGTTTGGAGAATTGTGCGAGGTGAACTGGGTTGGGCATGTGGAAGTACATACTGTTACTACTAGCTGAGCTAGGTGGGCTGGAATTAGTTGCCGTGGATGGATACGGGGCAGAGTTGGCAGAGTACAGTTCTCAAATACTTGGCGAGATTAATGCAGCAGTGACGTACTAGTCTAAGAGTAGCAGTCAGATACTGGGCTAAGTGCGACGGTCAGATGTAGGTCTAAAAACCGAGGTCAGATACTGGGCTGAGAGTGATAGTACAGTGGTCTCTGGGCGACCATAAGGCACTACACAATGCTACAGTGGTCTCTGGGCGACCATAAGGCACTACACAATACTACAGTGGTCTCTGGGCGACCATAAGGCACTACACAATAATATAGTGGTCTCTGGGCGACCATAAGGCACTATACAATACTACAGTGGTCTCTGGGCGACCATAAGGCACTACACAATAATACAGTGGTCTCTGGGCTACCATAAGGCACTACACAATAATACAGTGGTCTCTGGGCGACCATAAGGCACAATACAGTGCAGTGGTCCGTTAGCGACCATAAGGCACAGCATAATTGCAGTGGTCAGTTAGCGACCAAAGGGCACGGCCAATAGTAGTCATGAGGCATAAAGCACTAGGGGCTGAAAATGACTGTACTATTAAAGAGGTGGCAGCAGTAACGCATAGAGGCGGCAGAGTTGGAAGCATAAGCGTATGTAGCAAACAGTTATCGAAGGTGAAAGAAACCGAGTTCAAATGTTTATGAATGCGGAATAGCAGAAGACATACCAGAAAGCACAATAGTGTAAACTGAGGGTATCCCCTTTACTCACAAAAGATTAAAGGTCCGAGTAGACACTGGCTCCGAGGCTCCGGAGGCAAACAGGGTGATTACACAAGGTGTTTGTGATGCCTGGAGCAGCACGGGCAGAGTTTGTGGCCCCCGGCTCCTGAGGCTCCAAACAGGCACACAACAGGCCTTAGGATGGCCTTTGGGTTGGCCGGCGATCCGCCTGCCGGCGGTTCCTGCAGTGAAAACGAGGTTTAGCCTCGCTTTCGTGCCGCGATGCGCCCGGCATGGGCAAGTCAGGCACTTGTTGGGACGGGGTCAGGCAGGCCCTGTCCCTCGGCGCGCTCGCTTCCTCTTTCTCCACGGGAACCTCTGCTGGGCTGGGGTGCTGGGGGGGCTCCTGCCCTCACCCCTCAGGATGGATGTTAGGAGTGGGGGGGTGTGAGGCACACAACAGGCCTTAGGATGGCCTTTGGGTTGGCCGGCGATCCGCCTGCCGGCGGTTCCTGCAGTGAAAACGAGGTTTAGCCTCGCTTTCGTGCCGCGATGCGCCCGGCATGGGCAAGTCAGGCACTTGTTGGGACGGGGTCAGGCAGGCCCTGTCCCTCGGCGCGCTCGCTTCCTCTTTCTCCACGGGAACCTCTGCTGGGCTGGGGTGCTGGGGGGGCTCCTGCCCTCACCCCTCAGGATGGATGTTAGGAGTGGGGGGGTGTGAGGCACACAACAGGCCTTAGGATGGCCTTTGGGTTGGCCGGCGATCCGCCTGCCGGCGGTTCCTGCAGTGAAAACGAGGTTTAGCCTCGCTTTCGTGCCGCGATGCGCCCGGCATGGGCAAGTCAGGCACTTGTTGGGACGGGGTCAGGCAGGCCCTGTCCCTCGGCGCGCTCGCTTCCTCTTTCTCCACGGGAACCTCTGCTGGGCTGGGGTGCTGGGGGGGCTCCTGCCCTCACCCCTCAGGATGGATGTTAGGAGTGGGGGGGTGTGAGGCACACAACAGGCCTTAGGATGGCCTTTGGGTTGGCCGGCGATCCGCCTGCCGGCGGTTCCTGCAGTGAAAACGAGGTTTAGCCTCGCTTTCGTGCCGCGATGCGCCCGGCATGGGCAAGTCAGGCACTTGTTGGGACGGGGTCAGGCAGGCCCTGTCCCTCGGCGCGCTCGCTTCCTCTTTCTCCACGGGAACCTCTGCTGGGCTGGGGTGCTGGGGGGGCTCCTGCCCTCACCCCTCAGGATGGATGTTAGGAGTGGGGGGGTGTGAGGCACACAACAGGCCTTAGGATGGCCTTTGGGTTGGCCGGCGATCCGCCTGCCGGCGGTTCCTGCAGTGAAAACGAGGTTTAGCCTCGCTTTCGTGCCGCGATGCGCCCGGCATGGGCAAGTCAGGCACTTGTTGGGACGGGGTCAGGCAGGCCCTGTCCCTCGGCGCGCTCGCTTCCTCTTTCTCCACGGGAACCTCTGCTGGGCTGGGGTGCTGGGGGGGCTCCTGCCCTCACCCCTCAGGATGGATGTTAGGAGTGGGGGGGTGTGAGGCACACAACAGGCCTTAGGATGGCCTTTGGGTTGGCCGGCGATCCGCCTGCCGGCGGTTCCTGCAGTGAAAACGAGGTTTAGCCTCGCTTTCGTGCCGCGATGCGCCCGGCATGGGCAAGTCAGGCACTTGTTGGGACGGGGTCAGGCAGGCCCTGTCCCTCGGCGCGCTCGCTTCCTCTTTCTCCACGGGAACCTCTGCTGGGCTGGGGTGCTGGGGGGGCTCCTGCCCTCACCCCTCAGTAGTAACACATAATGTTGCAAGCCAGGATACAAGATGAAGATGGGAACAGCATGATTCCGGGTCACCATGAGTACAAGATGCAAAGGAAGTTCAGCATGAGAGTTGAGAAATGAGAATAAGAAATATGGGTTCATCATGAGGCTCACATGGTAAGTAAAATCTAAGTTTCAAAAAGGCTAGACATTTACCAGGGCAGAAATGTTTGTTAAGACATACAGTTTTCAAGGGGAACTTTATTCAGTAGGAGCAAAAAAACGGCTTATTGTTATGACAGTAACATATTAGGCAGGAGCTAGATTTCAAAAGCAGGGCCTACATTGGGATGTATGCTACAGAAAGTCTGATTCTCCTAGATCCACTTTAAACCTATAAATACACACACAGCAGTATTGTGCAATCATTTCTAGGTGTTCATTTCATTGGGGAGAGAAAAGTACATTTGCTAGAAACCTCAGTTTACAGAGATTTCAAGTTGCAGCTCACCCCCAGTATATAGTGTGAAATCAAGATAATGCTTCACTGGACAACATTCACTCATGTTCAGCATTTTGGCACCTCTGCCAAGGTGCACCCATGAAAACCTTAACTATTGTCCAAATCTAACCAACTTTGCATAATTACTTTTTCTTTCCAAAACAGACCCCTTTATATGAGTCCCGGTCACAGAATGTGACGCACATATACTAATGGCTGTGTTGTGATTCCAGAACCTGATCAGCAATCCCCATACATGTTCATGATTTGTTATTCTAGTGATCTGTCTTTGCCATAAAGCACTTTGCGTGGGAAGGGAAAGCAACTGCACCAAAGAGGTTGGGTTTGCATGTAGTGCAAAATTACATTTTATAAATGTAAAGAATGTAATGCTTTACTGCACAACACACACCCAAAATGTGTAAATATACATAAAGGAGTGTTGTTTGCTCATTTATACAGCTTTATAATTCCCACTAGGAAGCATTACTAAATAATGAACCTCTGCTGGTAGCAGGAAAGTAAGTTTTGAACAGATGGAAATATTTTTTATTTCTTTTACATTTTTTATTTGTTTTGGTTGTAAATAGCAACCTTTCAAATACAAAAAGAAAGAATATTAAGATACCCATTTTTTATTTTTTTGTTTTGTTACATTTCATTTCATGGATACAATTTTCTATTGCACATAATTCTTTGTGACAGTATTTAACTCTCAAATTCCGTTCTCGTTAAAATAGATAGTACATGTTTTGAAATGGATTAAAAACAAGAGAACATTAAAAATGCAGAAGAAGTGGAATTATAGCATGATTAAAGGATAAGCAGGCTCAATTTGACATTATACACATTCAAAAGTGAAATTCACAGGATCTTGTCAGTATATACATTTCCAACAATAGTATAATGTAACACCAACTAAAGAGTTATAACTTTCATTTATGGACAATAAAACCACAGTGTAATATTCACCTGTGCAGAATAAGAAAAGTGCATTGTGGCGATTATTTGTTGAGGCTTATCAACAACCAATTTTCCCAATTTCTCTACTTAGCCTACTGGGGTCCAATTCAACTGAATTATTAATCACAACAAGTGGTTTATTGTGACTAGGTTCAGTGAAATTTGATTTGCATTGAAAATCATGAACCACATCTGATGGGGAGATAGTAGTAGAAATTCATGAAAGAATTTGTAGAAATATTCCTTTCTCAGTAGGGCTAAATTCCCGCATTCAACAAGTAGTTGTCCTAAGGTCTCAATTTGGTTAGGTAGGTCATAGAATCTGCACAAATTATTTAGTTTCAGATTTTTTGAGCGAGACTCTAGAGGTGCTTTAGTGGGCCATAGGTTAAAGCACAGTCTCGTTAGATAGGCACAGTATTTCTGATCTGGGAATATTTGAAGGTATTTCTGAATTTGGTGCAGAGTTTTTAATACAAAGTTTCCATTAATTAAAGTCTTATATTGATTGCACTTTGCCCAAGTTGCCCCCCGATCATAATGCAATCATTTGTTGTTGGCATGATCAGGGTTAGTTATTAATAGGTGCTCTTCAATGTCAGCTTTCCTCATGGTTGTTATACAATAATCTTTCCACATTACTAATGAATTGTCATGTTTTCCATCCATAAGAGATGCAAGTGTGGGTATTAGGTTTGATGCAAACATTTTGTTCATCAAGCACTTTATTAATAGGGTGAAGGCATGCCGGGCTACACTAGCACTGAGAGATAGTAAGCCCAATTCATGACTAATAATTTGCATGGGAAACCTTTTTGCAGGGATAAGATCTTTTTCTAATATAGGTCTTCTAAATAGTGCCATTTGGGGTGATTTTCTGGTAATTTGACCTGAGCAACATATATACCCACAGGTATTACTTTTTGCTTGTAGAAATGTATGACAGGTAGGCACGACAATGTACCATACTTTCGTTCTATTAGCTTGGATTGGGAAGTCATGGTTTCCATTTTATGTTTTATTTCTCTGTTGTGTGGTGTATCCTGTGCATTGTCATTGATGTTTGTCCTAAATATTTAAACTCATGAATTAAATCAAGTGTTTGCCTTCCAATCAACCACTTAAAGATACTTTTCTTTTGCTTTACCACAGTGCATCTTGAGCATATTTTACTTTTGCGTGTTAATCGTCAGAGAGTTTTACAGTGCATATTCTTCTAGCGCATTAAGCTTTCTCTGCAGTCCTATGGGTGTCTGATCTACTAGAACAAGAATACTGGGGATTGTCCAATTTTAGGTGGAAAAGATCTAACGATTTCCAAAAATGTATGTTTGTCTCTGATATAAAAATTGAATAGTGTGGAGGCTAAAATCCATCCCTGTTTGAGTCCTCAATATGTGGGGATAGATTGGGATAATAGTCCCTCTTGATTTATCTTTACATTGATGTAAGTGTTGGAATAAAATTGGTAAAGTAAGTTGAGAATGAAAGAGGGACATCCGGCTTTCGTTAATTTCCACCATAGTAGATCTCTAGGGCTGCAGTTGAAGGCTTGTCCAAAATCTATGAAAGCTAAGTATATTGGTTGGTTGGACGCTAATACCTGCTTTTTCATAGCTAATAAGATAAGAAGGTTGACAGTTGTATCCAGACCTGTCACAGAGCCTGATTGATGTGCTGTCGTTTTCAGCCATTTGGTCAACTCTCTCAGGACCAGGCGAGCATAGATCTTTCCAGGGATGTCAAGGAGCACAATTGGGCGATAGTTAGACAGTTCTTTCCGGTTGCCCTTCTTGAAAATTGGAATGAGTATGGACTGTTTTCATGCTACAAGGATCAAGCCGCATATGACCCTCTGGAGTATTACGTCCAAAATGGAGGCTCAGTGTTCAGGATGGTCTTTTAGAGTGGCATTAGAAAGTCCATCGGGCCCAGAAAATTATTTTAACAGAGAATAGACTTGTTGATGGAAGGAGTCGGCTCAGCAAATAGGGTTGTGAAATTAGTCATCTAGGTTTGTTCACCTATTGCATTGAGTAAGAGGGACGACATACCACTGTTAGCTCTATCTTTGCGTGATCACCATATCTGGGCACTAGATTTAGAAGCTAGGGCTGCAAGCATGCATTCACCAGCTTCTTGGATTTTAAGTGCTTTATGTGGTTTCAGAACATTTTTATAAGAGGTTCGGATATTGGATGCTTTTTCTGTCTCTTTATAGAGGACTCGGGTTTGATATTTTTGTATTCTTTTCTCATCCTGGTCTTCATATTTTGAATAACACGGTCATATATATGTTTATGTCTGAATTTAGGTCGATGTCCACTTTAAGCTGATACGACAAATAAGTGCAATGTTTCTGAATAGGATCGACCTACTTTAGTAACTAAGGCACTGAAATCATTGTTTAGCATATCTAAGAGTATGCCAAGTTGAGATGTTGTCCATTTGACTCTATTTCTCCTCTCTAGTAGTTGAATGGAAGGCCTATAATATTCACATTGTTTAGAATCTATTTGCCTCCATGAGTTTGCCAGGATGCTTTGATCACTGTCTGTTGTTGGAATAATAACAAGGTTTTGGACATGTTTAATCGAACATGTGGATATAAACACATAATCCAATATGGCAGATGAGAAGTCTCTATGCCAAGTTGGGCAAGGGGGAATATCACCTTCAGTGGTGCCATTTAGCATTCTAAAATTTCGCTCTCTCATTAGGTTCATCCATCTAGAGGCTCTAAAGGAAAGCAACCAATCATTGGGACTAACACATCTGATGTTTAAATCTCCAACAATTAAAATCATGTACATCTCTGATTCATTCCCAATTAGATCTAACATTTTGTTAAGCAAGTCAAAAAAATCATCATCAGTAATAGCAACCGGGTTCCAGTACAAATATAGCATCGCTTTATGTGGGCCAAGAGGGTTCAAAGGATTTGACGGTTATAGTTTTACTAATTGAATACATGGGAGGGGCGAAGCCCATGATAGTAGCTTACTGTCCACGTCCAAATTGGCTGCTATTATGAGCCCAGCAAGGGTCTTCCTTTAGCATATTTGATAGCAGGTACCCAGCAAATTTCATAGCTCGGCCATATGGGTTTGCTGTTAACCAAGTTTCTTGAAGTGCGATAATGTCATAGGTGGCTAATGAGTGCTTTTCATTATTTCACATTAGGTGTTTGAAGCCTCTTGTATTCCGAACTGCCATCCTGAGGTTATTAGATGATGGTATTGCCTGGCATTAATAATTTGTTCCATGTTTGGTATCATTGATGGCTTCTTTAAGCCATGACCACGTTGTTTCTTGGGAATTCTGTTGTATATCTTTGAAGTATACTTTGCGTTTTAATTGTCTTTGGGTGCCTTGACAGTTAATAATTAGGGGTTTTAGTGTGTTTGGTCGCAAATAATCTGTCCTGCTAGGTCTAAAGGTATTTGTTTCGTTCAAGCTTAATGAATGTGTTGCTTTGCTCACTTCTAAATCGAAGCCATGATGGGATAATTTATCTTTTGTGGTCCATATCAGTTCTTTGACAATCTGTGACGGTATAGACAGTTTCACTGTATCCATTTTTGAATTGTTAATGAAATGGATATATTTAATATCTTGTGATTGATCAGTTTTAGGTTGGAAATTAACTTAAACATGGTTGGCATTGTCGTCCTATTAGGGAAGGGATCCCTCTTTGCCTATCTTTCATAGTCAAGATTAACATATCTGATTGCTTGAGAGCTGAATTTTTCATAATAGAGACATATCTTTATTGGGAGCTATCAGGTCCGGATTGGCCCCTCGGCCTTTCGGCCCGTGGCTGGGCCAAAATCATCCGTGAGGGGTGGGGGCCGGGTCCTGGCCATGCCTGGGCCAGTTTGGAAGAAAAAATTATATAAAAGAAGAATATTTTTTTCACATTTCTTTTTCTTCAAAAAACCTTTCATCCTTCTTAGATCGATAAATGAGTACCAACACAGGTTGGGTGATATTGTATGCATATTTGTTCTATAAAAAAGAGCTTAAGCGTAAGTGCTATACAATAACATATTATCAACAAAAAATATATCATTTGGCCATGGACGTCTGCTTGGATTCACAGTAATTTAGTGTACTTAGGGCAATGCTATTTGATGCCACTTTCTGTTTTGTCAAGGGGTGAAAGATCTGTTTCATCACTTCCCGGGATGTCACTCTGGGGTGGGGTCAAATGACATGACATGACAATGGTTAAGGGTCGTGAGGTGGGACACTTTTTTGAGGCGAGGGGTGGGCCACCTTTTTTTGGGTGACCGGGCCTTTTTCTTGTTGCAGTCCGACCCTGGTAGCTATTAATGCTGTTGTCTAGCCTTCAAATTGAGCAGAGTGCAAATGCTCACTAATTTGAGGGGTCATTCATTTGTCTTCAGTTTGGGTGGCCCGGGAGTTATAGTGTCCGATTTGAAGATCATTGTTATCAGGGATGTTTAGGAGCTTACAAGCTCGAGTTCTCTTTTGCTTAATGGTAAAAAAGGTGTCATCATTTGATTCGCAGCTCTTGTCTTTGATCATATCTGATGGACCTAGTGAGTGAGAGGATTCTTGCGTGGCTCTATCTTGCAGTAGGGAGGAGATGGAGTAGGTCGATAGGTTCATTAGGGTCTCATCTTCTTCATCATTAGAAACAGTTATATGGGATGAAGGGGAGCAGGCCATCTAGGTGGAGGATTTTCTCTCTGAGTCTGTTTTTTGGATTTGGTTTGAACTTTGGGAGGAATTGGGTCAGATTTGGTTCATGCAGTGGCTATGGTAGAGCGTACAGGAGAAGTCAACGATTCTATACATTTAGCGGATTTGCTATTTGTCTACCAAGTCGCTATGGTTGTTTTATTCTTGGATTTTATGGGGGGTTTATTAGTTCGTTTAGCTTACGTTTCTGCTTTTGTGTTTGGAATTCCTCAAACAATGGTTCCTGAGTTTAAATTTCTTCTGCTATGCTTGAGGACAACATTGGGTCAAGTTCTACAATGACATTAGATTCCATTACAGTTTCTAAGTCCCTGGTTGTCAGTGAACCTACCCTGATAATCGCAGTGGGCTGAAGGGTCACACAATTAACCTTGCTATGAGGATTGACAGAAGCCAGTATTTGTTGAACTTTTAGGAAGAGCTGATGTTGATAGTTCAGTTCTGAAGCTATCCAATCTATTTTTGATGATAGAAGATTCAATAGGATGAAATGCGTATTTAGTTTCCATTGCCCGTGACTTGTTTTCTGCTCTGTTCAGCTATCATCCTAGTATGACACCCCTGCAAACAGGTACTTACAATAGCACGTACTGATTTAACTCAGTACGTGAATTGTATTTAAAAATGTGTTGTATAATGTATCAATATCTTCACCAAACCTTATATAATTTTGAAATGTCATAGTTTGTGCATTTATTTGCTCTATGGGTAATTTTAACATTGCAATGTATTTTCTACTAATTCTTTACTAGTAGTTCCTACATACAAACAAAGAGGTTTTTTTTCTGTGTATTTTGTACTTATTAATTTTTCAGGAACTATGGCAACATGACAGCTCTACCAGTATGAGCCTGAGTATTCCGAAGAGGAACTAATTGAAAGAGAAAGAGAAGCAGAAACAATGGGGAATCAAACGATAGTTGGGAAGGTGAATCTCTGGAGCATGAGAACTGAGCCTAGTTGCATGGAAGAGTTTTCCACCTGGTGTACCTGCAATCGTTGCGAGGTCATGCCAACCTAGGTGGAGAATTGCTGCTGCCAAGAAAACTCTGGATGCTTGGCCTACATAGCCGAAGAAGACTTCAGGGCAGCCTGACTCATAATTTCCGTGTTGAGGATTATGATGGTGCTTAGGCACGAATTTTGCGCAACAGTTCGCCCTCGCAATCCAAGTAACAAGTAAGTATACTCTAGATGTGATGTAATTTTGTCCACTGAGACTAATAGCATTTCAGATTGTTCTCCTACATTGTCATAACTTTGATCGATCACTGATGAATGAATTTAGTCTGTACATTAATACATTTCTCTCACTTATTGCGAATCAGAGTGTTCAGCGCTTACGTGCCTTTCACTTTCAACTAAAAGACAATGGCCCACACCGTTCTGGCTTGCATTGGTGTTCACTTTTGCAATGTGTCGATACTTCAAAGCCCAAGTACATTTCTCCAGAAAGTTACTTTTCTTTGGACAACTATGCCATAGAATTTAGG
The DNA here is from genome assembly GCF_040938575.1 of Ambystoma mexicanum. NCBI lineage: Eukaryota > Metazoa > Chordata > Amphibia > Caudata > Ambystomatidae > Ambystoma > Ambystoma mexicanum. Next base: position 434,871,340 of record NC_090933.1, on the reverse strand, counting down.
ATGCATTTTCAAGTAACGTAGTACATTGGTTCATTCAATTAAAATATTTATGTTTATTTTTCACAGGTGGTACAGGCTGGTGGCCTAGCGTTCATTTACATGGTGGCTTTGTAGGACACTTGGATTCTTCATTTGACGAGTAATACCTGCCTGTGTCCTTCGAGCCATTCGTGCCAAATTCCCCAGTGACAGCAGACTGTACAGGGGATTTTCACACACTGTGCTGCAACCTCAAGTATACAATTTGTAGTTTTTTGTGCCATCAACATCACCAAACTAAATGAAATACAAATGAGCATATACAAATAGTTGTTTGAATGTTTCAGTGAGTCAAGAACACGCTCAATCGTCTATGAGGGTCATGAAAGAATGGTTGGTGCCCTTTTGCGCTCACCTCGTCCCCATCCATCCCACCTCAAGTATCCCCCCCCTCCAGTAGTGGATGGGTGGGAATGCTCAAGGTGCCAAACACCATGTACAACTCAAAGGGATCATCCTGAAACACTTGTGTACGACTGCGATTGGAATAAAATATCAATCAATCCAGACTTCCCTCTTCAAGACCCCACCCCAGCAATCAACATAGGTTTGTGTCCCTTCAGCAGTGTCCAGGACTTTTGCGCTCGCCTCATGCCCATCCATCCCCCCACCAGTTTCAATAGCAGTTCACACTTATGAATGTGCGCTCCCAAGGGGGCTGGTGGGCTGGAACGCTCAAGGTGCCAAACACCATGTACAGCTCAAAGGGATCTTCCACACAGTGAGCATTGTTCAAATGGCCTCCCCAGACCCAGTGTCTCCAGACTCCCCTTTCAAGTCCATCCATCCCCCTTCCTTGCCAGTATCGATGGCAGTTTGCACCTAAGACCATGCACTCGCAGGGCAGCTGGAGTGGATGCTCAAGGTGCCACAAGCTGTTGCCTAGCTAGCCTCTGTGTAGCATTGAAAATATAGATTACTTACCATACAAATCATGCAGACTTTTTGTTTTTGTGTTGACAATAAAAGTCTGTGGCTTTTATTGAACATAACAATAATAAACCAAACATGATTACTGTGTTTATTTCACAAACCAACAGGTGTGCAGCGTTATCATAGTTCTGTACTTTTTGGGCACTTGGACCGGGAACCAGGAATTGGCCCTCTTTAGCTACCCGACTGCCCCCATTGTGGGCTCTCAGGTCTGTGTGTTGGGGCCCTGCATCTTGTCTGGTGAGCACTCTTGCGCTTGCTGGCAGCTTCCTTTCAGGCCCATGCCATGACGCCTGAGTAGGTCCAAGGCCACTCGGGTTCACCCAAAAGACCCTTGTTGCGAGTATGTTTAAAATCCCCTTATGGAATAATTCCATCCCATTTACTGATAGATGTGTTCCATTTTTGTGGAAACGCTCTTTGTCAGAATAGACTATGCTCCCACCAGGATGTGATCATGTTTTTAAAATGGTTGTTTACTTCTTAACTCTTCAGTCCACTTTTTTGTCCTAGCCACAAAGGAATTTCCCATGATACATGCTGATTTGTAGTGTTTCTCTTATCTGTTAAAAGATATTGCTTATGTTAGCTCTAGTCTTATACATCTTATGAAATAATGTGTTTTCCAACCGCCTATATTGTTGATTACTTGTGTCGCCATTCCTCCACGCCATGCTGATGTGGCTGCGACTATCCTCAAAGAATGTGTCTCATATTCTGTGATATCCCCTCTTCAAGACCCCGTCCCTGCAATCAGCATATGTTTTTGTCCGTTGAGCAGTGTTCCAGGCCTTTTGCGCTCACCTCGTCCCGATCCATCCTCCTCCCTAGTATCAATGGCAATTGGCACCTATGAAGGGGGTCGTACAGGATCACAAGATTGTTTCGGGCACCAATGAAAACGTGGACGACAGTTTGTAGTCGCTATTCATTCCTATTCGGACACCATTTGAATATTACCCAAAGGTGAGTATATTGATGAAAAGGTGATGCAAATTGTGCATTTAAAAAAAATATGTTCACCAACAGTGTTCACTGCTACTAGCCGCATATTGTAGTAACTCACCAAACTGGCCCACATGGCCCAAAAATGTTGTTGGTCACTTTGATTAAAAAAATGGCTGTGTCAAGCATTTTGCATTTGTGGTTCAACTGAACTTGGTCAATGGACCCATGAGAGTGGCATCTCTCAGCACTTACCCCAGCTCTGACTGACTCAGCTCACTTGCCCCCATCGTCGAAATCCCCCTGCACTTGTCCCCCCTCCCCGCTCCTGCACCTGTCTGCGTACTTGCACAATCTGAATGTACCTTGCCTTTAAGATAGTCTACCTGTTTTTCCCTTCTCTCACCTCCGTGCATGGTCGCGCCTCAGACTTGTATCATTCAAAATTCAAAGGCTCTGAATGACTGTTGTTTTTTTCCCCTTGTTCCCTCCCTCCTTCAGCTCTTTGAAACACATGCTTTGTGTATAGGCGCTTTATAAATAAACAATACCAATACCAAAACCAACCCTGGCCCTACTGCCCTATAGGCAGTGCGAGCTGGCCTATGCCTGTGCGCTCGCAAGGGGGCTGGGTGGGTGGTTATGGCAGATGTGAAACATTGGCATCAAGGCTGATTGGGTGTCAACAAACACTTCACACATTCACATACACTCCCATTTTCTAAGCCTTTATAAACACAGTGACATTTACCAGGAGAACATTTCTGCAATCTACAAGGTATATCATCATCGAGCTACCTGTTCCCCGGATACTTATTCCACGGCTACCTGTTCCCTGGCTTGCTGAATCGGCTCATTTGTTCATCCGAGTCAGGGTAGGTCGCCTATTTGGTTCTTTATGTTCATCGATCGCTGCTGTGAACGTTTCTATCGATTTCCACCTAATGTACACAGTATTCTAATATTCATTTATCTCAAAGACTTCACCATTATCAATTGTTTGATGTATTTTGATCTCGGTAAATATCACATTGCATCACTCTGCATTGTAACAGAATGGAATGTTTCGTGCTCCATGTTTGCAAGCATGCTTTCTTTTGATGCTTGAAAGTTCATTCAATGGACGAGTAATACGTAACGATTTGCGGTATAACAATCAATTCTGTAAAATTGTGATCGCTGTGTATTTGAGTAGGTTACATAGTTTTTCTTTCTTTATTTAACGCAAACTTTACAGACAAAGATGTGTAATAATTGCTTTATTCACATTCACACATTATTATTTGTAATAATTAATTATATTTTTTATGCAGATCTTACAGACTTTTTCAAGAATGCCTTCATGTATCGTTATCAGTTGCCCTTCTGTGAGTCATGCCAAAACTCAAGGCACAGTCCTACATATTCCTGAAGGATATTGATTTAATAAGAAGATGGATAACACATTTCGTTTTTTCCAGTGGACAATATTGAAAGTAGAGCCCAGGATGTCTTCGGAAACATGAGGGCCAATCGATTCTGCGTCTGCAGCCTGCACTTTAGAGACAATATGTACGAACAATCAAAGTACGCAAAAAACTGTTGACCGAGAATTCTTTGTTAATTGCTTCCAAATGCAATTTTGACTCAATTTCGGCACACGCTGGCTCGTTAGTAGTGGACGATGAATTTGTTCTGTTTGTTGGTATGTAGGACAGTGGTCTGTATAAACATGTATTCTCAATGATCTCTCGATTTATTTAAAATAGTGTATTGAAAGGGTAACTTCATAATCGGTTTAGAGTTTTCAGTGTTTATTTCCATCAATGTTGTATTACTCAAGTTTCGCTGGTTACCACAATCACCCAAATTTGAAAATGGTAGACTTTAGACTACCATTATATTGCATTGAATCCCTGACATAAAATGGTAGTTTCACCACTTTTGGTCTAATAACTGTGTCTATATATTCAGACATTTTCTCTGTTGCCCATCCAATCCCACTCATGAAGGTAGTATGCCATAGGATTTGTGAATCTTGGGTACAACACATATAGTGGGTATAATAGGTTCTGTCACAGAATGGAATTCTTTTTCTTGATCTGTCAATAATCCTTGTCTGTACCAACTCAAAATAGACTCAATTTCACCTCTTATCACATCTTTACTGGGCTTAGAAGGTAATTTCCAATAACACTTGTGGGTATACAGGTTATACATGTACAAATGGATGTTGTTTGATATCCATAATTGTTTTTGGTCACTAATGAGATCTGAAATAATATTATGAATGGTTCTATGTTCTTAAATCTGCTGATTTTTTTCAATTGTGTTTTTATGACACTTGTTTTGCTGATGAAACACATTGAAACTTTTATTTATTATAAATGAGCCCAATGCAAGATGGGATACAGAATACCTATTGCTAACCCTAGATGTGAGGACTCTGTACACTTCAATCAAATATGATTTAGCAATAAAGGCTATAAATTACACCTTCAGGGATAGCTCAGCTTCGTACTACGGAGACATTGGGAGTCATTACAAGCCTGACAGTCGGGAAACAACGGTACCAGTAAGCTTGCCGGTACCGTTGTTTCTGGACTGGCAAACTATGAGTTCTGCGGGTGGGTACCGTCCCACCCGCTATGTCCGACCTGGCGGGTGGAACGGCAGCCGCCTGCAGACCTTGACGGTAGCACCGGCATCATTCTGAATGGTGCCGGTGCTTCCATCCTCCCCATTACCATTGAGTCCAATGGGACTCAATGGGAATGGGGAGTCATTTTCTCTGGCGTCCGGCAATGGAAAATTACCAGGTCTGCCAGGGCTGTAATGCCCCAGTAATTGCCCATTGCCGGACGCCGGAAAAACAATTACTCCAATGGCAGCCGTGCCATTTTTACCGGCACGTCTCCCGCCAGACTCATAATGAGGCCCCTTGTGATGATTAAAGAGATGCTCAAATTCAAACTAAACCATAACATGATTTTGTTTAATAATGAATATTATCAACAAATAAATGGTGTGGCAATGGGTGCTAAATATCTGCCGGCATTGGCTAATCTGTTTATGGGTCAATTTGAGGATGTACATGTATACAGGGAAAATTTATTTGCAACCAATGTTGTGATTTGGTGTAGATTCACAGATGATATACTGATGATATATGTAAAGGAAATCAAACACAATTGAATGCTTTTGTGGAACATCTAAATACTAACACCTTTGGTATCACATTCACATACCAGAGTGACCACACCATGATTGATTTTCTTGATTTACACATTAATGTATCAAATGGGAGGATGGACACAAATACATTCAGGAAACCCACAGAGATAAACTCTACTTTGCATGCCACGAGTTGCCATCAAAAAAGGGTAATCAAGGATTTTACAATGGGGGAATGTGTCAGGGCAAAGAGGAATTGTAGTGAACCTGTTAGTTTGGCTAAGAATATGATATATTATCAAAGAGATTCTTTGACAGAGGTTTCTCAGAGGCTTGTGTGTCCAAAGCACGTGACAGAACCAAGAGTATAAGCAGAGAGGTTACTTTGACATGTAAAGAAAGAAAGGCACTATCTCGGATATGCACACAGACATCTGTAGAAGAGGCATAACTGCAATATGGACGAGGTGCACACTCCTATCACACATCAACATGCACATGCACTGTTGAGGGCACTAACACATGGTCACTTCTCAGTCGACTCCAGATGGAGCTGCAAATCCAAGACCTGGGCATGCAGCGCTGGGTAAAACCGCTACAGGACCCGCATGTCGGTGTTGTTCAACCAGCCCCGGAACCCCCCTTGGTCCTTGGTTCACACCAGCTTGGAGGAAGCGCAAGGGCTTGTTGTGGGTCCTGGCCTTGAGGTCCTCCCAGCGCTTGTGGACATGGTGGTAGTCCTGGGGTGCCACCCCCTCCGCTTTGATGGCACACACGATGTCGGCCCAGATCTTCTTCCGTCCTTCCTTGCCGACTTGAGTTGGTCTGTGGAAGAGGGCATCATAATGGCCCAGGACTTGCTCCACCAGGATGCCAACTTCTCTTGCACTGAAGCTGAGAGTCCTCTGCCTCGCAGCCGTGGGGTTGCTACTTGCCTCAGATGATGTTGGTTTTGACATGGCAACCCCTGAGGCAGGTGTGGGTGGGCAAGGTGGTCCTGGGGCTGGGCTGTGGAACGGTGGTGTGGCATGTTGGGAGTCTTCGGGATCAGCAGAGGTGGTCACATGTCCGATGAGAGGAGCAGTGGCAATGGCTGGATAACAGGCAACCAAATTGCAGGGTACGTGGCCAGCAGGCACACACATTGGGCAGGCAGCAGCAGATGGCACGTAGGAGGAAGCTCAGGGCAGTTGGAGGCAGGTAAATGGGCTGGTAGGAATGAGCATGGGTCTTCTGTGTTACTCGCATTGGGCAGCCATAAACAAAGTGACTCTGCACGTGCAGAAACAGCTCGTTATCGTGAAATCAGAGGAAAGGGCCTAAGCGTGTAAGGTACATGACACGCGCTGAACATTGGGTGTGGCATTCAGGATCAGGATAAGGTAGTGCATAGGAGACCATCACATGCTTGTACGAGTTATAGCAGATGGACGTGTGGACTTCATTTCCATGCAATCTCTATACTACTGCGACCATGCAAGCTTTTTTGTTTTGGTGGGGGATTTGCCTCTGCTCACATACGTTTGAGGCTGACGGTGAGTCGCATATGCATTTTGCATTCTGTGGGTGCTCCTGTGTGTCACGTACTATTTCTTAACATCACAGTATCTTACATGTCCGTTGCGTATGCATTTTTTGTGTTGCTGGGTGCCACAGCGTACTGCATATGTTTTTTTTTCACGTGGGCTAACGAGGGGTCGCATACATGTTTTTTTCATTTTTGGGGTGCCTGTGCGTTACGCGCCCCGTTTATTTTCCCATGGGGTACTTTGAGCCTTGCAGGAGCGCACTGGTATATTTAACATCACGTACACTGCCCCCTCACTGAAATTGCCCAGCACAATTAATAGTTGCACCTCCCATTGCACCATTCCAGCAGTGCCATGGTTGGGAGGGCATCAAGTGGGAAGGGTGGCCAAGGTGGCCGAGGAAGCTGAGGTGTCTGAGGTGTCCGAGGCCATGCAGGGAGAGCTATGCACCCACCAACAGGGTCAGGGAGATGCAGCTGATGCTGACGTCCCCAGCACCCGGGGTCCAGGAGTAGCATTGTCATATGCTGTCCACACTGGCCAGGGTCCGGAGGCTGCAGGGGCAGCTGCAGCAACCACCACCCAAGCTCAGGTACACCCAGCCAGGCCTGTAGTGGTCCCGGCCCAGGCCCAGAGAGACCCAGGGTCAGATGCCCTTATCTCTAAGGGCAAGAGACGTGCGGAGAAAGGTCCTGGCACCAGCACCCATGGTCCTAGAGCAGCATTGCCATCTGCTGTCCACACCGGCTAGGGTCAGGAAGCTGCAGGGGCAGCTGCAGCAACTAGCACCCAGGCTCAGCGTCACCCAGCCAGGCCTGTAGTGGTCCTGGCCAGGCCCACAGAGACCCAGGGGCAGATGTCCTTGTCTCTAAGGGCAAGAGACGTGCAGTGAAAGGTCCTGGAACCAGCACCCAGGGTCCTGGAGCAGCATTGCCATCTGCTGTCCACACCGGCCACAATCAGGAAGCTGCAGGTGCAGCTGCAGCAACCACCACCCAGGCTCAGGGTCACCCAGCCAGGTCTGTAGTGGTCCCGGCCCAGGCCGACAGAGACTATGGGGCAGATGCCCTTGTCTCTAAGGGCAAGAGACATGCGGTAAAAGGTCCTGACACTGGCACCCAGGGTCCTGGAGCAGCAATGCCATCTGCTCATCACACTGGCCAGAGTTAGGAAGCTGCAGGGGCAGCTGCAGCAACCACCACCCAGGCTCAGGGTCACCCAGCCATGCATATAGTGGTCCCGGCCAAGGCCCACAGAGACCCAGAGGCAGATGTCCTTGTCTCTAAGGGCAAGAGACATGCAGAGAAAGGTCCTGGCACCAGCACCCAGGTATGGATGCCTGCAAGACAACCTACTGTCCCACTATCAGTGGGTGATGCCACAGCCCAGACCACCAGTGCTCCAGCCCCTACTAACCCAAGAGATCCCAGCCACTCAGGCTCCGCACGACCTTGCAAGAAGGCAAAGCGTGCAGTAGGGGAACAGGCTCAAACCCAAGGCACGGCACAGGAGACCCACACGTTGAGGAAGAGGAACTCCAGATCCTCGTGGACAACGTGCAGGAACATGAATGTGACATGCTTGTGCGGGCAGGGAACACACATACGCCTGACCAGCATATTGCCCATTGGCAGCGCGCCACACATCTAATCAACGCTTGGGCAATGAGAGGCGCACAGCTTCTGAGGCAGTGAAGTGTTGAAATTACCTCCCGTGCCGAGCCAAAGATAAGGTGGGTGCCGCCTACGGCACTACTTTGGTGACTAGAGGTGGGTCACCACGAGAGGACGAGGAACTCACTCCACGTTAAGAGATCATTAGTGATATGATTGATGTGGAGCCGATCCAAGGCATGGGAGACCTGCCAATGTATGAGGGAATGTCTGGTGAGTGGTGATGCGTGTGCGTCTGGGACATGTGTATGTTGCTTGGATGAAGTGTAGTGATTGTCTGGAAGTTTCTCCTGCATTTACATGACTGCCGTGGGTGAACCATGTCATGGTGGACTGCCACGTGCTTGTTGTCCTGCAGACTGCATACGAACGATGTGCTGCACACCATGAGAATCCTCATCACCACACCTGCTCACTCCTTCCTTGTCACTCTCTGTCTAGCCCCTCTTGGCCCACTTCCTGCTCCAACTTGTGACGGTGGATAGCCTGTGATAATCTTCCACTCCCCACTTGCCTTATTTCCTCACATCTCTGACGTCTCCTAGAGGTCACCCTGCCAGCTGCACCTCCTCAGAGGTATTCTTCCTTTACTCTGCTTTCCCCAGAAGCCACTGTCTCCAGAGGACTGGTCACTCATATGGTGGGCTACTGCAACAGCTTCTATCAAGATTTCTGTGTTTCTACTCTCTTCCCTCTGCAACTCATCCAGAACTGGACTGTGGGAATTGTGCTTCTGTCTTGGGGCCAGGCATTGTATCTCCATAGGACTGTGATGATGGCACTGGCTCCCAGTGGCTACCACTGTTCATTTTCAAACCCTGTGCATTATCCACCAGGCCTTATGGGTCCTGAGGCTGCAATTCCTTCAATTCCATCTTCCAAATTCGCTTCCTTCTCATGGTCTTTAATCATCCCTTTCCTACTGCCTCAGGGTCAGTAGCTTCTCATAGCAATTAGTTGGTGGTTTATGTCTACCTTCGGCTGGGGCCTCCATCTGGTACAGCCTCCCTGCCTCAATGGAACTGGAGGTGAACCTTCTCCGGGTCTGGAGGCATTTCTGATGCTTCCTCATGTGTCATGCTTTCTCTCCTCCTCTCCCCTGCTGGATTCCTGGATGACTGAGAGAATGCACTAGTCACCTGCCCACACTCTGATATCCAACACCGGCCTCTGAGCCACCAGTTGAACCCATGCACTGCTTTGCTGCAGTCTCTCGCACTCAGTGGCTGTTTCCTGTATCCCTACAAGACACTACCAGCAATTGACAGCTGATCTCTGCACTTACACTTCTACTGCCACCAGCCAGCCGCTTTTTCATTACTGATTATGTAGTTGTATTTTATTTGGGTGCCGTTCCCATGTACTGCACTGCCCACTCCCACTTCCAACCCCAGGTCTCCCCTTCACCGTGCCTATTCACTTGCGTGATGTCAATGTGACCTGGCCTCACGGTGGGGGTGTCTCTGGTTTCACTCTGTTCCACCATCTTTGCATTGTTGCACCCTGTGACAATTGTGTGTTTTGAGTTTGTGAATTACATGTCATGTCATGTCACATACATTGTACATGGCTCTGGGACAGTAGTCAACAAGTTCCATCTCATGCAGTTTGACAGTTCAGGCATGGCTATGCTACGTGGCATCTGTGTATTTGCATCAGTGATGTTGGTGACTGAACTAAGCCAATCAGGTGCTCATGTTTGAAGCAGGTGCTATGCACCATGCACTACATGTGGTATTGAGCCCTTCCACACAAGTCCATGGCCGCTTTCATGCTACCCTTCCCTTCCATTGACACTGCGTAGATGCAAGAGTTTGTGACATGGCAGGTTAGCGTGTTGCATGACAACATTGTGATGCCTATGTGTATGGGCTACGCTATTTACATGGGTCTTCATGTATTTTTCTGTCCATGTGCAGGTGATGAGGTACTGAATGCAGAGGAGGTGAATGAGGAACAGGATACTGATCTGCAAACAAGCACCAGAGGAGGATGTGGTGTGGTAGCCCATGATTAACCACTGGTGCTACAGTCCATCCCGGGCCTGACTCAGTATGAATCTGCCTCTGATGATACCTATGGCTCTGGTGGTGAACCAGAATTTGATTCCTCTGTGCTGTCGCAGGTGAGTGCATCGAGTGTAGGTGCAGTTGTATCCCAAATGTCTGAATGGGGGGGCTCTCACAGGGCTAGTCAGTGTTGGTACATCTGTCTGTGGTGGTTATGGCTGCAGGGTCGTGCTCCACAGTATTGACTCCTGGTCCAGGGCCAGCCGATCAAGGGAGCGATGCAGTCCTGCAGCCACAGACAGCGACATCACATCAAGGTCTAGGTTCCCTTGGCCCAGGCAGGCGTGGGGTCTGCCAATGCGGTGGCTGTGTAGTAGCTGGAGATACTGTGTGGGAACAGTCCATGTATACTGTTGCACAACAACAGGGTACTTCATATGAGATGTTGGCTCAGGGCATGGATAGGGTGGCCAATTCCATTATCCCCCCAGAAACACAGGTGGAGCACTAGCTGCAGGCATTGCGAGCCACATGCCGCTCACACAGGCTGCACATGGAGGCCAGCAACAGGAGCCAATGGGTGGATCTGATGGCTCTATATGCATCCCCGGTTGCAGAGGGTCGGGCCAACAGAGACGCCCTGAGGTTAGAGTATAGGTCCCTCAGAACTACACTGGCTGCACTCGAGGCAGCCCACAGTAGACAGTCAGAACAGCAGATGAAACAGTTGACTCATACCATCAGAGGAACTCTGTGCATCCTGTGAGGTGTTGCAGGGGACGTGTGAGCCATCAGGTTGCAGATGCAATCATCTCAGTCCCGCATGGCCACTGCCATGGAGGACCACTCCAGGGCTATGCATGGTGATCCTCCCTTACCACTACCACATTCTGATGCTACACCAGAGGGTGGCGACAGCAGCAACAGGTCTCACGATCCATGCTAGCCGTGCAGCCCATTAACCCATGGAGGTTTGTATTTCTACTCAACATCCACACATGTGGGTGTTGATGTGCACCCTGCACCTCCTCCCTCCTTGATGCCCCCCCCTCATCTCCCCCATGGGCATTTTTGTTTTTATTATTTGTTTTTTGTCTATTGTGCATTTATGTGACAGTGTGTTGCTTTGTGTGGCATCCAAGGGCATCCACTGTAGGTTTCTGCTGCTACCATGCAGGCTTGTCTCATGTTGGTACACTCCTTGTTTGTACCTTAGGGTCCAGACACATATGCCACTCCTGCTTCTCCTTTCCATGGGCTTGCAACGAGTGCAGCATGTAAAAGTAACTGACACAGAGGCATTGGGCTTCCATTATATCTGTGGGCAGTCTCAAGTCTGACCTGTTTATACCCCTAGTGGGATTCATGATTGTTTGTCCAGTGCATGGTTAGCATCCCTTTATGTTTGGACATTGAGATCCATCCTTTGTTCATGTTCCATCTTCATGTATTAGCTTGCCTATCTCCATTATTGTCAGCCTTCCTGCTGTATGCGCTTCCCTGCCCCCCTTAGTTAGCAGTGCCACACGAAAATACATGGGTGCCATGTGCAAGTTATGACACATTGAGGCACATGTGCAAATTATGATTGGTCACTGTCAGACAGATTCACACTTGGGTACTGTGTTTTTGGTATGTTGTACTGGCCAATTGTTGTCCCTGTGTACATTATTATTTTGTTGTGTGAGAGTGAGTTATTTCTGAACTTGTTCCGTTGATCGCTGAGTGCTTTGTGACAGTAGTGTTATGTGTTGACCATTTCTTCATCTCTTTTGACATTGCATGCCATGGCATGGTGTGTCAACCAGGTGACATGAAATGTGGGAAGGTTTAGGTGGCATGCCGGCAATTGGATGTGTACATTGGAATGGTGTTTGTGGCATTCTCCATCTTACATGTGTTCCTTTTGTGCACACCTGTTTGAGTTAGTTTAAGTTCTAAGGGATGCACACCATGTAGCACTTCCAAGGGCAGATTCTCAGGGTGGTAAGGTTGGGACAGATGATTGTCCCTTTATCATCATCGATTGTCACCAGGAATGTGCCGGGGCTGTGTGCACTCTGCAGGGTTTGGATTTTAGAAGAATTGTGCCACAAGCTGGGTACCTCGCATTGCCCTTTCCCCTCCCATGCACAGCCACCGTGCATGTGGTTGGGAATGTGGGGACACCACCACGTCCACCTGTACACCACGCCATGTTGCAATGTTGTTCAGGACACATGCTGCCACAATGAACCAGCACACTACTGGTGATGCATATTGTAGCTCACCACCAGCGTGGTCAAGGGAGCGGAAGCGTGACTTAAGCACTCCGAATGTGCGCTCCACTATGGCTCTAGTTGCAATATGGGCTGCTTTGTATCTTACCTGGGGTGGTGTGGTGGGGTTCTGTATTGGCGTCATCATGTAGGTGCTCAGAGGGTAGGCACTGTCCCCTGTGGAGGTGACATGGTGTGTCAGTGGTGTGATTTTGTCTGCGTGAGACAATCATGCATTTGCAGAATAATTTGTTCTCACCAATGAGCCATGTGTTGCCATGCCTCCCAACTTCCAGGGTTCGGTGTGGGGTCAGGTGGACCCTGGATAGTTAGCCTATACAGAGGTAATGATTCCCTTGGCATCACATACAACCTGCACGTTGATAGAATGCCAGTGCTTGCGATTGCGATAGATGTGCTCTGTGGCCCTAGGTGGGCATAGGGCCACATAGGTGCAATCAATGGCACCAAGCACTTTAGGGAAGTGCGCCACCCCGCAAAAGTCTTGGACCATGGCCTTCCTTTCTGCGGGTGTTCTGGGCATCTATATGTGCCTGCGAACTGAAGGGTGTGCAGTCATGATTTCCAACACCTGCTGTAGGCAGCGTGACTGCGTGGGCTGTGAAAAGCCCCAACTATGGCAGTTGTCAGCTGAAATTATATGATAAGATATTTTATTTGTATGTGGTTGTATACAAGTGTTTCAGAGCGCGACTAGGCAAGGGAGAAGAAACAGGGGAGAACACAAAACAACAATGATCTTACTAGGCCCAGTGACATTGAGAACACACAAGTGAATGGGAAAGAGAAAAGGCAAAAGTGCATGGAAGGGGAGAGTGGAAAGTGCAGAGCAGAGGAGAGCAGATAAATAAATAATAAATAAAAGTAAATAGAAAATGGAGGCAATAACCAATGGTAGTGCAGCCAGCAGGTGGCAAGTGCCGTGTTTATGACTGCAGAATGGGTAAGTCTGATAAGTGCAGAAAAGAAAAAAAAAGGGGGGCTGTATGGGTACAGACACAGACCACCAGTGCAAGGGGTGGCCAGGAGGCAGTGCAGGAGGGCAGCAGGGTGAGCAGGTACCTGGGCCCCGGGCAAAGAGGGTGGCCAGGTACACAGTGTCAAGAGAGAGCCGTTCAGCAGGGGAGAGGGGGGGAGAAGGCAGAAGCAAAGAGGAAGGTCTTGAGGTGCTTCCGGAACCGGAGATGGTTCTCCTCAAGTTTTAGAGTGGCAGGGAGGCTGTTCCAGAGGGAGGCCCCAGCCAAAGATAGAGATCTACCCTCAGCTTGTTTCTTTGACAAACGATTGACCCAGAGGGAGTTAGAGGTAGAGGAGCGAAGAGATGGAGAGGGGAGGTATTTGCGGGGGGATAGCTGAAGGTATTGTGGACCCAGGCCCTAGAAAGCCTTGTGGACAATGCAGAGGGTAATCATTGCATCCACTGGGAGCCAATGGAGAGATACGATCCCAGGGCTTGAGGCTAAGGACAAGTCTCACAGTCCTGTTCTGGATAAGTTTCAGAGGGCGGAGAGTAGAGGCAGGTAGATTTAGAAAGAGGCTGTTACAATAGTCCAACCTAGAGAGAACCAGAGCTTGAGAGACAGTGAGCTTCTGAGGGAAGGAGAGGAAAGGCAGAGTACCTCTGAAGAGGTGCAGTAGGAAGTTTGACTTTTTAGCCCCATGCATTGTGTTTCATGAATCGACAAACGGGAGCTTGCGTGCGTTTTGCACACAAGTGCCCCTTTTTTGGCACAATTTAATTCTATGAATCGGGCCCAGAATATTAGCTAGGTGGATGTCAAAGTGTAGTCAATGCATTGTATCTAGCTGAATGGTAGTATGTAGCCAGTGGATGGATTCTAGGTGAATGTTTCACATAGCCATAGCATGATATCTAGGTGAATGTAGAAGGTTGCCAAAGTATTTAATCTAGGGGAATGCAGAGAGAATTTAGCTATGTTGTTAAATCTAGTGGATTGTAGAATGTAGCCATTGGCCCTCATTATGAGTCCGGCGGTAGCCATGCCGGTAAAACCGGCAGGCTGCCGCTGGACCCCTAGTAAATTACAGACGGCGGACTTGCCGGATTTACCGGGGCACTACAACCCTGGTGGTCTGGTAAATCCAGCGGCGGAAATTCTGTTAATCCCCATTCGCGTGGAGGGAATGGGGACGGCAGAAACACCGGCACCATGTCGTAATGGTGCTGGTGGTTCCATGCATCTCTGCGGCGTGGTGCTGTTCAGCCCACCAGGTCTGACCTGGCGGGCGGTACGGCACCCGCCAGCAGAACTCTTAATTTGCTTGTCTGGAAAACTGTGCCAGTACGGTTTTACCGGCACCATTAATTCCGGACCAGCAAACATGTAATGAGGGCCATTGAATTAATCTAGGTTAATGTAGCAGGTAGCCATTGTATTGATTCTAGGTGAATGTAGAACGTAGGCATTGTAAGGAATCTAGATGAATGTAGATTGTAGCAAATGCATTGAATCTAGTCCTTATCATCAAGGACAATCTTGACTTACTCTTTCTCTGTGAGACCTGGCTAAAAGAAACCTCTGTTCCTACCCTTTCACTTGCCATCCCTTGAGGCTACACCATATTTAGGCAAGACCGGGCGGGACAAAGGGTGGTGGAGTAGCTGTCATTGCTAAGGACATGCTCACCATCAGAAGGATCAATGGGTCAGAAGTCTGATTACTTCTTACTTAAACTGAAGCTTTCCCCCAACTGCACCATTGACTTCCATGTGGTCTACCGCCCTTCGGGCCCTACCACCAACTTCCACAACTCCCTAATCCATGCACTATCAGATAGCCTCAAAAACTCATCTAAAATCATGCTCCTGGGTGACCTTAATCTAGGTCTCAGATACCCCAATGATGCTAACACCTCCGCCCTACAGAAAGCTTTATCTACCCTAGGGTTTACCCAAGCCATCTCACATCCTACCCATTCTAAAGGTTGCATGCGCGATTGGGTGTCCAATCACAATTTCTCACTTCTGGTCTCTGAGATTTCACCCATTCCTTGGTCCGACCATCACTGCATTAAATTTGACTTCATCAGTTCCAAGAGGCCTCCTAAATCTACTATCCCACTCCCTGCTGCATTCTTGAGAAGCTCATGCAAGCTCACTAAGGAGAATATCTCCCCCTACCTCGCGGTAATCCTGAAATACTGCACACCAAAATCTTAGCCCACCAAAAGGCCCTCTCCAACTTATTAGCCAACTGTCACAATCCCACCTCCCCGGTAATCCACTCTAGCCAAACCCCGTGTTTGATTTCAAGGATATGAGTGAACTTGAAGTCACTGCCCTCCTCAAAACCATCAAACCTTCTAATTGTAAAGGGGACGCCTGCCCAGCTCAGGTCATTAAAGACTGTGCCACTTCCCTTGCCCTACTTATCACTGCCTTCACCAACTCTTCCTCCATTCTGGCCATGTCCCAACTGGACTCAAGGAAGTGTGGGTCCAACCGCTCCTAAAAAACCTTCCCTCAACCCATCGGTCCCCGGGAACTACAGGCCCTTTCTGCTAAAAATTCTGGACAAAGCAGCTTACCTGCAAGTCCACAAATTCATCGAAGATAACCACCTTCTTGGTCTTTGGCAGTCTGGCTTCCGGCCATTGCATGGCACTGAAACAGCTCTGTTTTACCTAAAAAATCAAATGGACGACCTCAGAGACGCAGGCAAACTGTGCTCCTTCTTCTCCTGGACCTTTCCGCTGCCTTTGATCTGGTGGATCACAAGACCCTCTGCCATCACCTCTCCACCGCCGCTAATTTCTCCCCGAGGGCCGGTGCATGAATAACTTCCTTCCTACAGGAAAGAGTGATGAAGGTTTTCTCAGAATCTTCTTGTACCAACCCTAGTCTCATTAAGTGTGGGCTCCCACCCTCTACAACTTCTTCATGAGGCCCCTGTTCAAAATCTTGGACGCCCTGGGCATCTCATACACGAACTATGCAGATGACACCCAGGTCCTCTTCCCCCTTTTGGGAGATTATTTGTCTGACCTAAGCACCCTCAACTCCATCTACTCAACGATCCAATCTTGGATGGCAGAAAACTGATTATGCCTCAACAGTGAGAAGACCGAACTTCTGTTAATTGGATCCCCGTCCACCTGGGGTATATTATACAAACAATACTGATCCTTTACAGTGGATAACATCCCCATTGTTGTCTCCCAATGCATTAAGACGCTCTGCGTTTATATTGAACCTGACTTAACCATGAATAGACAGGCTAATGCAATAGCTTCCTCCTCAGCGTACCATTGCAAACCTCTTAATGCAGCCAGACCTTTGCTATCCCAACAAAATTGCCTCAACATTGCCTGGGGAATAATTGGGTCAAGGCTGGACTACTGTAATGCCTTCTTTGTAGGGACATCCTGCGAAAAACTGGCCAGACTTCAACTAGCCCAAAATAACGCTTTGAGAGCTGCAACTGGCAACTCAAGAAGGGACCACATTCCTGAGGTCAGGAGGAAGGTCCACTGGTTCCGTGTCAAGGAAAGGATTGTCTTCAAAGCACTAGTCATGATGCACAAATGTCTTCACAGACGGGCTCCCCCCTACCTATCTCAAAGAATTGCCCTCCACACTCCATCCAGACCCTCCAGAGCTGCTTATTCCAACAGAATCACTGTACCCATTACCCTCAGAGTGCCTGCGGTTGGTACTAGCTTCCCAAATATGGCAGCCACTTTCTGGAACTCCCTCCCTCCTTAGATCAGGTTGATTGACTCCCATGCAGCCTTCAGGAAAGCCATCACAACTAGGCTCTTTTTTCGACAGTTCACATGATTTGTGTGCTGCATTATTTTTGCTACTAACCGGCTGCTACCAAGTTATCCCTGTTGGGTGGCATTTTTGTCGAACCCTGAATGTTTCTATGTAAATGTAACTAAGCATACTGTACTAAGTAATTTCTGCTGGGCCGCATTCCTGTAACCCTGAATCAAGCCTGCGTACATTTCCTCATAGCACCTCGATGCCTTTGGGCTGTAGTGCGCTCTATAAATCCAAAATAATAATAATGTAGAATGTAGCTAGTGTTTTGAAACCAGGTGAATGTAGAATGCAGTAAGCGTATTGAATCTAAATGAGGATAGAATCGTGGCCAGTGTATCGAATATAGGCGAATGTAGGATTTGGACAATGTACTGAATCTAGGTGAATGCAGAATGTATCCATTGCATTCAAGCCAGGCGGATGTAGAATGTAGCCATTTGATTGCAGAAAGCTGCATGTAGAATGTAGCCATTTAATAAAATCTATGGGATTACAGAAGTGTGGCAAGTGCATTGAATCTAGGCAACTTCTATTGCATAGCCAATGTATTGAAGCTATCACACACCATGCTTATGGAATTTAGCCAAAGGCACGGCCGCCGACCTGCACGCATCTGCTGTCATACACTTCTCTAAGACACTTTGCACCTCTACCATACAAAGGACTCTAGATTGGCTGGCAGACCTCAATTGCAACATTAACATCCTATTCAACATGCCCTGTGCCTGGTCAGATCATCACCTGATCTCATTCACTATTAAGAATGATATCATGCTCACCAATCAAAACCTCTCCCCTCCGATATGCACAAGGAGCAATTGGGACATAACAATGGAGAAACTGCTCCTGCTGATTCTACCCATTGTAAACACCACTGCCGAGTTGCACACAGACCCCACTGTGTTAGTGGATCTTTACAACCAAACCCTCCTCAAGGCTATTAATACAACATCCCCAGTTAAACTACAGAAGCCTAAACCTTGCGCGCACCTAACCTCTTGGTTTACACCGCACCTGAGAGCCTTACGTAAGACAAAAAGAAATGCAGAGACCCTATGGAAGAGCCTCCCCATAGCATCTAACAAGTATAACTTCCTCATAGCATCCTTCCATTACAAAGAGGTGATACTACAGACAAAAAAACCACTTATAACAATCGGATTATCCAAGCCAAATCAAGTACCAAAGAAATCTTCAATATACTAAGAGAACTAGAATCCTCAATCCTCCTGACACTTGCATCAAAGACATCACTTGGTGTTCCAACATCCAGAAAGCGCTTCTAGATAAATTAACCATCCTACAAGACAAAATAGAATCCCAAAAGAACAGTCTCTTCATTGCCACACCACAACAAACCCCTCTAGGTCCACTTCGGAATACCCACAAGTTATTTAACTCCTCTCCACTCTCCACCAAAGATGTAGAAGACATAATTCATACATTGAAACCATCAAAATGTCAGAGAGACATCTGCCCGGCCCCCATCATCAAGGAGGCAACTAAGGAATTGGCTCCTTTTATCACCTCCTTAATCAATGCCTCATTCAATAAAAGTATAGTCCCCAATAACCTAAAAGACGCCTGGGTTCTCCCGCTAGTTAAGAAACTGACACTAGATCCCAACATCCCCACCAATTACAGACCAATCTCTACGGTCCCCTTTCTTTTGAAAATCCTGGCTAGAGCAGCTTACCTGCAGATCCAGGAGCACCTAGAAACAAACAACCTCCTTGGCATCAGGCAATCAGGCTTTAGACCGAGACACAGTACAGAGACCACCCTGATTGACCTCAAAACAGAAATAGAAGAACTAATAGACAATGCCAAACTCGCCCTCCTCTTACTGCAAGACTTGTCGGCTGCATTTGACTTAGTAAACCACAAGGTCCTTTACAACCACCTAATCTCAGCAGAACACTTCTCCGACAAAGCTACCACCTGGATCCAGTCTTTTCTAGAGAATAGATCAATGAAGGTCTTCTCTCCATCAGCCTCTGCCGAGCCTGCACCAGTCACATGTGGAGTCCCCAAGACTCATGCATGTCTCTGACTCTTTATAATGTGTTCACGAAGCCTCTCTACGATGACCTTGATCTTTTGGGTGTCACCTACACTAACTACGCAGATGACACCCAAATACTCATCCCCATCACTGAAGACCATAAAGTAGACTCCAAAGCACTCAATGACATCTACCTTGTCATACAGGTCTGGATGGCGAAACAAGGGCTCTGTCTTAATGAAGATAAGACAGAGATACTCCTTCTAGGATCGCAATTCAAACTCAACAGGCTAGATGGCAAGTTTGATTCCTTCATTATAGATGGTAACACTATTAGGGTCTCAAAGGACATGAAAGATCTTGGCATCCATATTGGCTCCACCCTAACCTTAACTAGACAAATCAATGCAATAACCTCTTCAACGGCCTACACATGCAAATTAATCACTGAAAGTAGACCCTTCCTAACCACTAACAATTGCACTGCTATAGCCAGAGCATTAGTCTTATCAAAACTAGACTATTGCAATGCACTATATCTAGGAACTAGTCAACGGAATACAAAAAAGATGCAAGCCCTACAAAACAATGCCATCAGGGCAGCAATTAATATCCCGAGAGCCCAAAATATCTCAGAACTTAGACAGAGCCTAAACTGGCTATCGGTCAACCAAAGGATTAAATCCCAGTCACTCACACATAAGTGTCTTGCGTACCTTTCACATAGTTACCTGACCAAGCTATTCTCACAACACACCTCTGATCGCCCCTCTAGAGGTGCCCAAGCACACTGCCTCAGGATCCCGAGGTTCAAGTTTCAGAAGGTGGGAGGTAGCAGTTTCCCTAAACTTGCGGCAAATCTGTGAAACACACTGCCTATTTCACTAGGAACAGAACCCTCCTACCACTCTTTCTGAAGCAAAGTTAAAAACTGGCTCATAGTGCAAGAGCAATAGTACGACCACTCTAGGCCAGCAACGGAGCACACCATTAACGTAGTTGTCCCCTCTGTTACCTGCTGGTTAAATATGTAAGCATTAAATACATTTGTAACTATGAATCTATGTATAATGAATACCCTATGCAATCTGCAAGAAATGTATGTATCTACCTCAACTGTGTAACATTAAGAAATGCGCCCAGATGCCTTAGGGCTTGGTGCGCTTTACAAATAAAAGAAATACGAAATACCATAAGAATGCAGCTACCCATCACAACACACATTAAGCTATACATATAATGACTAATCTGCTCTCACATACCCCCTCTAGACTACCTCTCACCACCCATCCGCATGCCAGCTAGATGTGGGTGGGTAGCTGGGACTTGGCCATCCCTTCATATCCTCATATTGGCCAAAATACACACACGCATACTAG
The DNA here is from genome assembly GCF_040938575.1 of Ambystoma mexicanum. Lineage (NCBI taxonomy): Eukaryota > Metazoa > Chordata > Amphibia > Caudata > Ambystomatidae > Ambystoma > Ambystoma mexicanum. Next base: position 434,850,607 of record NC_090933.1, on the reverse strand, counting down.
AACTTTATCGAATTTCCCATATCTGGACTTTGGTCCCTCTGAGGACGTTCAGTCTACACCACGTTTTGACCATACTAATGGTGAAAGGAACTATACAAATGATGGATTACATTACATAACAATGTGAATCTTCCTACTCTCACTCCACCATGCCACAATTGATCCTTGAGTTCATTGGGCCCATATCAAATTCCCATATTGATAGAGAATCTGTAGAGGGCAACTCTAGCCACCGGTCAAGGGTATGCCCCCTTCTCGGTGTGGGGAATATTGATTTAGGCTCCTTCATCGTATCCTTTGTAAGAACTTCTAGAAATGTCAGTGGGTCTGACTCCATGCAAGTCAAAATTAAACTACGTTCTGAACCTCTACCTCAATTCTTCAATCCTCATGATACTCTACGTCATAGCACTCAAGATGTAGTCCTTCATTACAGTGATTTCTTTTCAAGACGCATGGCAAGTAGTAACTACTATTACCAAATGGAGTGATCCCAAGAATCTGCTTCATTATGAGGATACAGCATGCAGTATTTCTGAAATTAATATTCTTTATTTTGCATTTTATATTGATTGCCATTCTTATTTTGAGAGTGGAAATGGATGGGTTACAGTAGTAGATCACACAGTTACTGTGCCATATTTAATAATAAATGTTAGGGTTAGTAGTAAGTCTTTTGGGTGTTGTCAAGAGGGTGAGAAGGTTGCAATCAGATAGGCCACCATTTTCATCCTCTTTAGGTTTCCAACCATATTTAATTTCCTAAAGAATATGGATGTGCTAGCATCTGGGTGGGTGTTTACCTAAACATTCTGGTTAGAGGTAAAATATGCAGGATTGTGATCAGATATTTCAGAAGGGATGCTACTCGCTGTAAATACCTTAGTGGGCACCAGTGTACCTTAAAGCAAGGAGTACTGAAAATATTTCTTGTTTTTACTGTTATCACCATACTGATAACATTGGCCTTAGGAGAAGATGTATGATTATGCATGTATGTACATTTAACAATGTGTGAATCCACAAGTGATTGTATTTGATATTCTAATTTTCTGAATAACCAGTGCATCTCTGGTTTACTTGTCTTTTGATTTTATGAGTATTGTTATAGTGTAATCAGAGTGTGCAGCTCTTACACATCTTTTATTTTTCCCCCCTCTCTATAATGTTTACAAATCTATTCACCTCAACCTTTTTATCTCAAATCTACAAGCGGAATTCTCAGGACCTGACACTCTGCTTGCTGTCACATGAATAGATAATTTGAAGCTAAGCGTCACGCTCCAAGGGTATTTGTCATAACGCAAGAAGAGTAAGGGTTAAGGTATGATGGTTGTCATGCTAGAGCAAACATGCAATTTAGAACTTCCTTTCGGGACCATAGTCTTCATACCATGCCCACCTCGCTTTGGTTCTGCCTTCCAGGAAGTGGTCAAAGAGTCATTCTCAGTATCTAGGGTGTAAAGTGTCCCACACCGCTTTCTTGGCTCTGTTGTCTTTCTTGTCAGGATGTTATTTGACTGTGTCTCATCCTAAATACCTTGTTACTACCGTTACTCGGCCTTGCATAATCAGGATAAACTAGTCATCCAACACTTTATGATCCTTGCTAGGATCACCTTGAGTGAAGGAGTATTTGTGGTGTGTTCCTTCCTGGGCTGTAGGACAGTATTTTGTCTTAGACTCCTTCACCAACTCAGGAGCATCTGCAGAATTCCAGTTCTGGGCCAACCTTCTCTCCTTCCTTCCAATTGTTTCTCCTCCCTTATTTCCATCACCATGCCGATTACCTCTATCTTTTCTCTCCTTTTTGTATGCACCTCTACTTTCCCTTCCTCCTCCTTCCCTACTCCTCTCTTCTTTTCTCTGCATCCACCTTTTTCCTCAGCTCCTCTTTCACTTCTTAGTCTGCTCCTCCCCTTTCTTCCATTTCTTCCTATTCCTCTATTCTCCTCTCTCACTCTCATCCTTGCCTCCTCCCTGCAGCTACTCTTCGCACCAACTTCCTCTGTCACAAACTACTGACCCCCACCCCAGTTGTGACTACATGCCCCCTTACACAATATAGTGGCTTGGCCCATTTATTGGATAATTGCTGTGATAACTTCAGCTGGGAGATTGGTTCATGGAAGCTCCTGGATTGGCTGTTCCACAATAGTACCACCAACCTCCCAGCTGCATCACTTTTGCTTCTGCGAGTCAATGCGCGTCTGCAACATGAGCTTTCAATGAGGCCGACCACCATCTTGGAAATATATTAATGTGGCTCATGGACAGAGATAAACAACGGAGCCCCATATTTCTGTTCACAATTGGTGAATTTCCTGAAGGCTTTCAGGTATAGGTAAAGCTTTGTGGACCTTAACTGGTCCGGTTTTCGGATCACCATACAGGAGAGCAGGATCCGGGGAGTGTCTCCACTGAAAGCACTTGATGATGTTTACAGCCTTTAAGTTCCAGGCATCTGCAGGAGCCAACCTGCGGGGTGAAATTTCCAGCAATCCATGTTGCATATACAAAGTTCTCTCTATATACTGCTCAGCTCTTTTTTACCTCTGACAACAGCTGAACAAAGGTTTGTTTATTAACAGCACCCTGCCCTTCACCTAGATTAAATGCAACTTTATCTCTGCGGGAACTAAAGCCAAACTAGTAATATGGGGATGGGCAAGGCACATAAGGATAGGGAAACACTCAACGCTCTGGGGAATCCACCATTTAGCTCCTCAAAGTCCTACTTCATGCAGTTAATTATTGTCCCCAGCCCCCATGCCCTCTCCCAGTCCCATCCTCTATCCTAAGTCTTGGAATGTTCTCACACTGCCTAGTGGATTCAAGAAACAGGGTCTCATTACAAGTACAGTGGTACATGAAGAAAATGGCGGTAATGCAGTGGTAACTCTGTTAGAACTCCATTACCACCATATTACTGCACCACCACACTACAACCTTGGTGAAGAGATGGAGGGAAAACCTCCAGGAAAATGCTGCAGGTAATTCCACCACCTTACTGCCAAAATTGGCAGAATTACCGCCAGTAGTAATTTTGCCAAAATCCCCATGGAGTCCATAAATGGGGACTAACACTGCCATAGCATCACTTGTAATCTAGCGGTAATTACGCCAGAGCAAGTACAGTAACAGCATACTGCCAAACTTGTAAAGAAGCCCACAGACTCTTACCTACAGCCCTGTGGGGAAATGCAGATTATTTTGCCCATAAACTTCTGGTCCAATCCCTTAGCCTAACCAAGCATTTGCTCTTTATTTGCCTGCCACATATTTCCTCCCCTTCTGGCTCACTCAAAAGATCATGTCTTCCTCTTGAATCCCCCTGGCCCCGCCTCTCTCCTCATTCCTGCATTCATTTGCATAACCCATCATTTTCTCCTCAACTTCTTTATCTCTCTCCACACCGTCACAGTGCTTTGTCACTACCTCTTCAGTTCACAGATCTGGATATCTACATCAATTATATCTTCACTTTCTACCTCACTTCAAAAATGTTTTCCTCTCTTCATCCAATCCACAACCATCACCAACAACTTTACTCAGCCCCATTTTTTCAACCCTAACATCTTTCTTTGCCTTTTTTCTCTTCCAATCACCACACCCTCCACTCAAGCTGAACACTTGCCAAACTTGATTGTCTTCACCCACAGTACTCCTCAGATTCTCGTGCAAAAATATCCCTCATCTCAGACTGCTTACATCCTGTTGCCTTGTAATCAAGGGAACACACCTGCATGACACCTCCCATCTGGCCTCCCTCTTTCTTTTGATCACAATTTCTCTTTCTCTGTCCATTTGTCAAGATAACCCTCAATCCTCTGGCCCTACGCTGCTTAAATCCTCCAGCTAGCTAAAGCTGAATTTCTGACAAAATGCTGACCCTGCACAGCTCCCCTTTGTTCTCCTTTTTAAGATAAGGAATTTCACATATCTGTCACATCCCATGAAAATCTTAGCATGGAAACAGCTTGATACAAATCTCTCTGACTTGACCCCTGCAGTAAACCAGCATTCTAATGACGTTTTTGTCCCTAACTCAAACACTGTAAAATACCTTGATACCAGGTTCCTCCTCAACATCCTCTTACCACTTTCACAAAACCTACTAAGTCTTGTTGAAATTCACAGTATTATATATTGTCCTATGTGTGCCGACTAAACATGTATCACAGGAATAGTGACACCAAATCCATGATTAGGTAAATGACACGGCAGGAGCCATGTAATAATGTGATTGCCTGACAGGAGTCTCAGCCTCGGGCCCAGGCACACAAAATGAAACATGACATTTAATACATGAGGACAAGGTAATCTTGCCTGAGGACCGGAGGTGGGGGTCACATGGGAGCCTAGTCGTTTCACATGGTTGGAACTAGATGGATTATACAGACCTAGCACAGTGATGATAGGCAATGCCTCGCAAGGTCAGATGATGCTATGTTAGGAAGTTAATTGTTAATGTAACCATATAAATCTATCATGTTCTCATTCTGTATTCATCTCATTGTGTAAAATACTCTCAAATCCAAGATAAAACTGCATCTGGCAGCCTTTTTCTGGGACGGGATACTCTGTAGGTTTCTTTGTCCATCTCGGCACAGCTGTATGGTAATACACCTCACTCTGCTGCCACTGCCTAGTTTCCACTACTAGATTAATTGGTGCGTTTCTCTAATTGCTGCTGTTTAGCCTCTGATTTGTAATGTCCAGCTGAGATGGTCAAGAGAATAGCTCACAGCTCCCTATTAAATACCTGTTCATGCAAACAGGATAGGTAAAATACCTAATTGAAATCTCTTCAAGGGATTTTAAGGGAGGGGTGCCCATAAGGATTGGCATCATTCTGTGGCCTGCACAAATTACCTTTTATTTAATCTAAAAGGCAGTGGGGCATTCTCATTGGGGTAGGTTTGAAAGACATTTTTCAGGAAGAAAACACAATAGGAGACACAGAAAGACACAATAGGAGATAAAGGGGAAGAGGCAATCATAAGGAAGTGAAAGGTTGAAGGAAACTGAGGGTGATGCCAATAGTAGGAGTGAGGCAGAGGCAGATGCCAGAAAGAAAATCAATATTGCTCAGAAATCTATCGAAAATGAGAGAATGTAAATGACAAGAAATGAGCAGCAGGGAATCAATAATCTTTTAAGTGCTATTAGGGGTGTGTCATGTCCATTTCTATTGTTACACTTCATAATTGTCAAGGAGTCAAGTCTCCTTTCTGTTGCATTTGTTTCGGTGGGCTGTGCCCACGTGAGAAGGAAGAGGCAGGGCTACCGCCTAAAGTTCAGTTACGAGATATATTCAACAAGATTCAGACGTACATTATTGTTCTCCTTGATTTATTGCTTCTCGTCCATATTGCTCATGGCCTGATGCATTGTGAATGTAATATGATACGAGTGTGAAGCTAACAGGGTGTGCTAGAGGACTTAAGTGGGTTCACTTTAGAGCTGGGCCATGTTATAAAATGTCTGTTAGGGATATTTAAATAAAACAGGAGAAAAACAGAGCAAGAGAGCAGAAAAGAAATGTTGTTTACCAGAAATGGGCACTCTGGCGCACTATATGTACACTGACCATCAAGTACGTTGAAAAATGAAGCTCAATAACAGAAGATAACTCTAAGCAATGTCCTGTGAAAGGTACCATTGATTTGGCCAAACTTCAAAGTGAACCCAGGAATTATGATAGTACTGCTGTACATCATCATCCAACAGATGCATGTTTCCCTGAAGTGTTAGGCGGGGTGATTCTGGTAGGAGCATTGGTCTATTCCCAGGTTCAGCAAGCATTGTCAAAGGAACCCAAGATGCCCTTTCACCATTTCAAGCCTGGCTTCTGCGTAAGGACATCCTGTCATCTTGATGGCAAGGTACCTTTGAGGAGTTACTGGTGAGCAGCACTGCATTGTACTGCAAAGATCTTCCAACCTAGGTGCAATCCAGTTTCTGTTGGCCAGCAATGCTGCCATTGGCTAAACCGATATCTGCTGATTTAGGTTCTGCTTAGCGGGATGTTATTTTTGTTGCTTAATTTAAAAATGTAAATCTAGGTAATATTCGATTTGTTGAAAAAACTGATAACAAAGGATTGGGGCCAAGTCAGAGATAGATTAATGATGTTCATAGAGTAACTACTGGATATGTCAGAAACTGGCCCCGGTGGGAACAACAAACTGTTATCGTGTGGCATGGATATAGCTCTGGGACTCCATCATGAGAGTGTAGAGTTACCAATTATTAGGAATCTTCCCTAGTGCCTGGAAGTGAAAGTTTGGCCAAGTGCCATAAACTGTATGACACTCCCAAACTGGGTTCAGAGTGAGAGGGAGAGAGAAGTTTTGTTGAAAGCAGCGCAAGATTTAGGGCCTGATCACGACTTTGGCGGTAACGCGGTGGCATTACTGCTGGCGGTATTAGCCCTACTGCCGAACTCCCCGGTGCTAATAGCGCCGGATCGAGAGTTCGGCGGTAATGTAATTCCTCATTCCCCATTGATCCCATTCGGGAATGCCCCATTCCCCATTGGGCTTAATGGGGAACATTTGCGCTCTTACTGCTGGCGGATTTCCCGCCGGCTGTAATAGCGAAAATTTTCGGCGGATTTCCCCCCAGCTCAGAGCTGGGGTGAAATCCGCCGAAGTCCTGATTTGGCGGACCCTTAAATCCGGCTGTAATATCGCTACCGCCGGATTTAAGGGTTACCGCCAAAGTCGTGATCAGGCCCTTAGAAAGGTGCAAGAAAACATTGTCACTATGGTTAAAATGTTTCTCCAAAAATAAGTAAACAATATGTCAAACAAACTGGGTAGCCAAGACAAATGCAGAACACTAATGTGACCTCTTACTGTTCAACCAATCTGTGTTTTAGAACAAGGACAATTCCACTAAAAATGTGATCCAATGGATGACTGATGGAACCATGACAGTCATAAAAGAAGTTGTGACGGGGAGGCAATCTCCAATGGGGAGTTGTTTTACTACATGCATTTGCCAGAACCAATAGGGACTGTATTAACCAAAGTTACTCTGTGCTAGACATGGACGCAGGTGAGCCCAGTGGAAAGACTTATGTATTTACACACAAAGTACAAACTGAACTTTCAGTGGACTGGCACTGCCTGAGTGATAGGGAAATTGCCCCGTCTAGATAACCTTCCCATATCCCAAACTCTAGTCACCCACATTAAACGTGCATTTTATCTCCTTCAAAGAATCAATATTCTAATAAAAGCACAGACGTATTGGAATAAAGCCACATTACTGCCACATTACTGCACTGCCTCACTATGGTTTTGGTGGTGGGGTGAAGGAGGTTATTCCTCCACCATACCGCCAAAACAAGACCATTTCAGTGCAATTACAACCAGTGGAATTACCACTGGTGATAATTCTGCCAAAATACTTATGGAGTCCTATAGACTGCACAACTGGAACTAACACCACCATTCCACCACTTGTAATCCAGCGGTAATTCCGCCAGACCAAGTGGCAGTAACGCTAAATCCATTTGGTGCTATCTCTGTGAATTTACCTCTGAGATACCACCAAACTTGTAATGAGGTCCTTTGTGTGATAAGGGATTTAAGTAGCATCACACAAAATGTGCTAATACATTTTATATATATAGCGCCACACGCCAAAGCACTTTTACAGGTAGAAAGGAGCGGTACAAATGAAGCAAAAATAGATGAACAAACCAAATCAGCAGGCAAGCAAATTGGTTTTCAGGTGAGTGAGAGCATGAAGTGCCTTCCAATGTTTGGGGTCAATAAAGAGAAGCAAAAGCGACAATTAGTACATTAGGGGCGAGGGAAAGTAAGGAGAAAAAGCATCTTGGACCAAAGAGAGTGGCAGGCAGTATAAAAAGAAATCAAAAAAGAGAGAGGAATGGGCCGAGCCATGAAAATGAGGCAGAGGAAATTAAAAAGAGAGTCACTGAAGTGGTGCAAGCTCAGGGGAGATGGACTCTCAAGAAAATAAAGAAAAGAGAAGATGAACAGAGGAATTGTATATGGAACAGAAGAAAGCCAAGTGAGTAGCAGGAAGGCCAAGGAGAAGAGAAGAACAGTAGATTAGTTGAAAAAAATATAAGAGAGGACACAAGAGTTTGGGTAGCATTGAAAGAAAGAAAAGGCTGCACATTCCAGACATTGAAGAGCTGGTGGCGGCAGGAGTAGGTAGTAGTTGAGATATGAGAGGAGAATATGAAAGAGGACTCAATGATAAGGCTGATATTCCGTACAGATGAAAAAACATTCGGACAAGTAGGAGGAAAAGTAATAGAAGGAGGGGGAAAAGGAAGAAGAATATTACAGGCAGAGAAGAAAAGGACCTCTGTCTTGGTGGGGTTTAGATGGAGGTAATATCCACCTTCCAAGACCGATTTACAAGGAGACAGGATGTGAGAATAGAGTGAATAAAAGGAGAGAAAGAGGAGAAAGAGGGAAAGAGCTGTTATCGTCCATATACATGTGCTGAGAAAGACTGAAGGAAGAGATGACATAAGCTAAAGGAATTGTGTAAAGGAAGAATAGGGGAAGGCCTACCACTGAACCCTGGGAGGCACAAAATTGGAAAGGGAAAACAGAAGATGTTTGGCCTGCCCACGAGACAGTCTATGTATAATTAGTGAGACAGGAAAGAAACCAGTCAAGAACAGAAGCCCTAAAACCAAAAGAGGATAGAGAATGAAGAAGAGACCATGTCGAATGCTGAAGACAGCTTGAGAATAACCAGATGGGAGGATTGCTTAGAATAGCGAGGAGAAAGAAGAGAGTCACAGAAAGAAAGAAACGCGGTTTCTGTAGAGTGGCGGAAGCCAGATTGGTAAAAGGGAAGAAGGGAGGCAGTATTGATATGAGTACAGACTTGTGAGTAGATTTGGAAAGAAAAGGAAGGAGGGACATCAGATGATAAGTAGAGGGAAGAGAAGAATCTAGAGACGTTTCTGTAAGAATGGGGAGTATGGTAGCATGTTCAAATAAGGAAGGCAAGGTAGATGACTGTAGAGAAAGATTAAAGAGAGTAGCAAAGTAGGGAAAGAGAAAAGGATAGACTATTCACACCTGGGGGAGGGCACCCAGCCAATGGAGAGAATACACAGTCTCCACAAGCTGTTTCAAGCCACACAAGGTCCTTCCCCAGGTGACGCCATCTTTTTTGTTTAAAGTGGGCAGGCAACAGGGAGCCTCTCTGCTACAGGCTTCAGTCAGGCCTGCCAAGGCCCGGGCTGGTGGCCCATTAACAGATTTTTATGCCCACCCCTGCTGGTGTGTGATTGCTACATTACATTTTATAGTTACCATCACAACTACATGCCAAAGAATCGAGTGGGATATTTCAATTGGAGAAGTATAAGTTTGCCTCAATGACATCTGAGAATAATTCAAGCCAACATCAAGCATCAGTCCCGCTAGCAATTGTTGGATGAAGATGCTGGAATACCAACTGTGCTTTTGCACTGGCGGAAACAGTGCACGTTTTCTAGTTGGCAGTTCGACTTAGAGATGGCAGTGGGTTCCTTCAACTCCTCTGGGGATGTTATGGGAACATGTGCTCCAACATATTGGTAAATACTATGAATCCCAATATATTGGTTAATATTGGTAGTCAAGTTTCCGATGTCACTGAGCCATCTGGAAGATTCAAGATAATAATAAACCCAGTTGTTTTGTCACCAGTCTTCCTGATGTCAACCACTTTTTTGAATCAGAATCAAATCAGTAACTCAGTTGGCCAAGGAACCACCACAACTCCAAAGTATGGACAGAGTAAATATCTGTACAAGTGCCTGTTTTACTTTGGCAAAGGATCAATATGCTAGAAAGTTGCAGTTTAAGGCCTCATTTTGAATGTAACCAGAATATTCATTGTTAAGGGCAGCTGCATCTATCAAATAGCCGACCTACTAACTGAACATTTTAGTTGATCAAAAAAACGGAGAGGGATAGGATCAGATTCTCAAAGCAAACCAGTGAAAATATTAGCTGCACCATAAATGTGCTACAAATGCACCAGATATAGATGTGCTTCATTTACAGAAGTGTGCATCTCAGAGACACACTAGTGCATTGAGTGAGAGCAGAACAGCAAGCAGACGATGGGCAAAGTGGGTGGAAATGATACAAATAAAACAAATTAAGCATGCAAAGCGGGAGTAACAAATGCAGAGGAGCAAACATGCCACATATTCTCGTTCAGAAAACCTGATCACCTGATTGACTCCAAATAATGTCCTCCAATCACAATGTGGAGCAAGAGGCATAGAAAAGAGTGCAACTGATTTGTCCAATCAAAGATGTCACACATGGCACACCAGTCACAACACACGCAGTGTAAAAGCTCGGGACAGTGAGGCGGATAGACATCACCAAAATGGCTGTTCCAGTAAGTATCATGCTGCTTGGCGACTGATGAGTTGGATAATGGTGAGGATGGATGGCAGATGAAGAGGTCACCCAGAGGTACCACTTTCCACTGTATTATGTTGGAGGTGATATGTAAATTGGAGGGGGCCTTTACCACACCAACAATACAAGAGCATGCCTTACCACCAGTAGTCAAGGTACTGTCATTCTTGCATTTGTTTGCTACAGGATCCTTTCAGAGGACCAGTGGCATCAACTCAGTGATCTCCCAGTTCTCACATTAAAGGGTGGCATACTAAGACCTTTGCATGATCCTTTGCTCAGCCAGACAACATATAACAATACCCCATGGTGCACATACAAGCACGGTACTGTGAGGGATTTCTATGATATATATGATATAGTGGGTTTCGCAGAGGTGATTGTTGGCATGGACTGTCTCAATGTGTCCCTCATACCCCCAACTGACAAATAACTCCTGTACAGGAATAGGAATAGAGGCGTTAACTAAATGAACAGGTGGTGTGTGATGCAGGAAATATTACCCTACATGTGAATGCTTACTATCCAGGATCAACACATGAAAGCTTTATCTAACAACACTCTGCCATCCCATGACACTCTGAGACTGGGCATTATAGAGAGACCTGGTTGCTGGGTAATTAAAGACATACCACACTCGATGCAAGAACATTAACATCATGCAACAAGACAACACATGAGGCTACTCTCTTCCACTGCTCACAGCGGTTGTTGCCTAGGAGTCTACCTCCTGACTTCCTACAGAAAACCTATCACTAGAGGCCAGTAACTTTTCAATGCAGCACACGCATGCTCACAGAATCCTATCAAGCATACATTCGGTATACTAATGTCAGGATTCAGGTGCCCGAACCACCCAGGAGGGGTGGGGGATGCTATTTATAACACCCCCAGAAAGTATGCAGCATTGTAGTTGCCTTTGCAGTGCTACACAATGTCACCCTAAGACGTGGCTTGCAAATGTAGATACATGCAAATTGGTGACCAAAAGCACCTATCCCACTCTATGCAGTTGTTAAGCAGATGCACATGACAGCTGCCACACTGTACAACTTGGTTGTGAAACATTTCAACTGAGATTCTGTCTCTAACAGGCCCACTGTCTGCGGTTCCCATGCATAATTTATGATCCATTTTTATGGCCATTGTTCAGGAGGTATTACTGACAAGCAAGAGCCCTCATAGATGTACCACCCATACATTATGTCAAATGCCATCTCAGTCCCTATCCTGATGTCGGACAACTATCAATCGACTGGTCAGAGTATGTATCAGGTGATGCCTGAATGAAGAACATTCTTCAATACCCGTTGGAACACTATGACCATTGTGTTGATGATCTAAGTGATAAACTATGCAGCATTTTCACGTCCAAATAGGGCTTCACTGTACTTGTGACATGAGGAGGGTATTATCCGCCCCTTTGCCTAAAGGACTATGGGCCTCATTACGGGTCAGGCAGTCCGGAAATAACAGTGGCGATAAACCCGCCGCCACTGTTAATTCCGGACCGCCCGATCTCGAGTCCTGCAGGTGGGAGGTAGCGTCATCATGAGATGGTGCCGGTGTGCCCACTTCACCATTCCCATTGAGTCCTATGGGACTCAATGGGAATGGGGATTTACAGAATTCCGCCTCCGGAATTCCCGGGACACCAGGGTCATAATGCCCTGGTAATTCCGGGAGTCACGGATGCGGAATGGTAATACGAGAAAAATATGGAAAAACCGGCTGGTTTCCGCCAGACTCGTAATGAGGCCCTATGTCCTGAAAGCCACAAACAACATTGATACTGTAAGGATCTTTAACATCAGACATAACTAGCGAACAATTAACATTATTGCATGGGAATGGGCAGTATAAGATATAGAAACAGAACAGATCAACATTGTCATGCCTCTGAAGTTATGTGCCTGCATGGCACTTGCTTCCTCTAAGGGATATGGGCTCCCTTTTTTAGGCTTCCTGTCTCATAGATTGACACTGCTTTATGGGCTGTTGAATGGATTTCCAAGGAGTCAAAACTCAGAGTAGAGCTATGAGTGGATCCACTGACCATTGTGGCTAAATAACCCTTGATGGAGGAAGCAATTTGATTTGCTAAAGCCACACTCTTGGTACGGGATCGCAGCTGGGGGCATATCTGCCTCCATGCAATGCGCTGCATACTGCTTCACAGTTGTCCTAATTCCTCTGGATTGACCTGAGCTGTTCTCAGGTGGGCCTGCCCTCCTCCCTGGTAGACCTGCACTCCTCCCAGGAGCTCTAGAATTCCACCTCCATCACCTGCCTGGAACCTGCTGTGGCTCTGGAGAAGGCCAATAGGACAACATTCAGGATGCACCTGAAAGAATTGAGGTAGATGCATATATGATCTGGTGTTGCATTTCCTCCTCCCAGGTGGTGTATGGGATTGTCAATATTGTGCTTCTGTGCACACTTCGCACTTGACAAACTGTTTCACTGCAATTTGTCTGTGGATGACTCTCCACTGCCTCATGTTGAACTTTTCAAAAATGGAAGTCATCTTTCTGCCAGCTTCCAATGCCATCCCTACCATCCTCTCTCCTATCTCCTTACAGCTTGACCTTCTTGCTCCCTCTCCCCAGGCTTGCAGTCTTGCTGTCCTCTTTGATAGTGATCTATGACTGAAATAGTATATCACTACAACTGCCTCAGCTGCTCGTATTAACCTCCTGAAGTTCTTATTAACCTAGGAAAGTTCTTATTAACCACTCTACAAAAACTTTAATCTTCACTCTTGTGCTCAGTTATCTGGACTACTGCTCAACTTACTTGTAGGCCTTGCTCTCGACTTATTCCTCCCTCAAGAAACGTCCTCAACTTTGTTACCTACACTCCGTACAGCCTATCCATATTCTCCCCCACTTCTAAATGCTGACAGCATGCTGTTTGGCTCTCCATGCACAACCACTCTTTCCAAGTTACTTCACCTGGTCTACAAAGAAATCAATGGTCTTTTTCTTCAGTACCTGTCTAACTGTATCTCAGTTTACTCACCATCTCGTTCCCTCCAATCCTCCTCTGCACTGAACCTCATCATCCCATATCTTCCCCGTGCCTCCTCTCACTTCCGCTCCTTCTCCCTACTCACCCTGCTCCACTCGGATCTACTGCCCATAACAGTCCAAGCCTGCCCAACTGTGGATCTCTACAGAACTCAGTTTAAACTTCAATTACTTGCTAGAGGGAGCTCCCCTATCCCTCTGCCCCTTTCTCCCTACTTGACCCAACCACTAACTCCAGTGATGCTTAATAATGTAATGTATATTAAATTAGTCACAAAATAGTCCATAGGCGCCCCTCTGCGAGAACAAACATGGCCCATTGACCTGTTCGTTGGGAAGGTACCCACTCGAGAGTCCGCAGCCACACTTTAGCTCACTGTACCTTTCACAGATGGGAAATAACCATTTGCATATCTGTCTTTGTCCCACCCATATCGGCAGTCCAGCACCGAAATGCTATGGAAATTCCCTTCTGACCAAGAGTGCCAACAGCAACCTCATACACGTGTTTCAGCCTTGTTGGGCCTCATCAGTGAGGTGGAGCTGTGCCTCTCTGACTATTTTGTGTATACTTAATTAGTACTTCTCTCCACTTTGAAGCACTTGCCTCCTTAGGTTCATTTTACCTTTGTAAATCACCTTTTTTCTTCTTTACAGTTTGTTTGTTTGGTACATGTCCTAATATTTTGATACTATCAATAGACTAGATCACTACTTTTTCTCGTCTTTATGCTATTTTACAGGCATCCTTCGTGGGAATGTTTCTGCCATCTGTAAATGTGTTACTGTAAGTCATTTCTGTTCTACATTGAAATGCCTGTTCTTAGAATAAATACAAATACAAATTCAAATAGAAATGGGCATCTTGGTGTTGACCCATGCTCTGGCATGGTAGTGGGCGTGACAGGTGGTGTTGCAGTGATCGCTTCATCCAGTGGCATGAGACTACTGTGTCTGCAATGCGATGCATGCCCACATCATCCTGGTAATATATGGGTGCCTCTATAACCAGCACAGGATTGTCATCCCCATCCTAGGGTGGAATGTGTGGGCCCACCCTTCACTGAGGGTCATGTCTTGCAGCATCTGCGATGTGAAGGAAGAAAGTGTCAAAATATCTTCTGATCAATGCATATATTAGCATCAGGAAGATGTCACTTTCCATGGGCAACATTGGCTGCTCAAATTGCGGGGTTATTTAAACCCCTTCACCCGTGGATATATATCTTTTCACCTCACACAATGTTTCCCTGTGTACAGATGGGCCATCACACCTCCCTTTCCATTGCACTGTCGGGATTGCAGTCCATGTGGCGTGGGAGGTATTTGTAATTTTCCCTGTGGCATCATGGTGAAGATGGGTACATGTCATCTTGGATGGGTATAGACTCATATCTTTAGTGGGGTTGGGACAGGACATGTATCAACAGCACATTGCTGCACTAGTGCATTCCAAGAGACACTACAGCCTATGTGCTCCACATACATTGGCTGCTCTGTCTAACTCTCACTCCTCTATGCATTGCCTGTCCATAGTACGCACATTCGTACGCTATGTCATCCCTGTGATGATGTGTCTCAGCTGATGCTGGTGCGGTGGTGTCAGGTGCACCAATTTCCTCCACTGCTACCACCTCCAGCATTCCAGCTTCTTACCCCTTGACTAGTCTGAGGGTGATCTCTCCCGATGGGCCTGCAGAAGAGGTATTTGTATGAAAGAGTGGCTCTAGAGGTCACCCACCTTTTCTTTGAAACACCTTTTCATGTCTCCCCTCCTCTTCTTTTTTTTTGCAGTGCTTTTCCGCAACTCTGACGGCATTGACATTTTGGGTGAGGTGTTTCAGTAGGACATTTTAACAGCAAAACTGGCTCTCAGCTGATACAGACTGCAAAGTGTCCCTTCATGGCCCTCCATTAAATTCACTATCACATCCAACCCACCCTTATTGAAGTCATTGGCACAACAGTACTTCTCACTCTCTTTCCCACCATCACATTTTGAATGTCATCGCCAGGCTTTGGATGCTTCTGGATGTGTGTGTAGGCCTCTACAATGCTTCGCCTGTGTTGATGGCTGTCTGGAGGCGTTTTCCTGGGTTTCTCTGTTGATTAGGGTAGATACACACATTTTGGATGCATCCGATTCAATGTGGCCTTTTTCATGCATTTTCGACTTCTTTAGGGCACATCTCAAAGAGACACCTGGAGGGGCAGATTCGCAAAATTAAAAAGTGTACAATTCTGAGATGTGCAAGAAATGCACACATTGGGGGAGTGGGGCTCTAAAAAATGAGAACAAACGCAAAAGGTGGGGTGAAAGATGTGTGGCCAAAGGATCTACAGGAGAAGGTCAACTACCTTTCTACTGACAGGTAAGGGTGGCATAAATAAGCACTGTATCACCCCCTGGCCCCAGCTGACAGTAGGCATCAGTAGCAGTGCTACCCACAATTCGAGGTCACCGTCTGCCCCAAGTGACTTGCCCACAGGAGCGCCTGACCATATGCAAGGCATGCCTGACAGAAATTAGACTTTACACAGATCCACTTGACAAACTAAAAGTCTGCCTTAACATGAGACCAGATTGTGAAAATATAAAGAGCAAAACACTCTTTCCCCAACTGTCAATGAATAACCACATGCAAAACCAATCTTGTCAAACAAAGTATTTACAAAGATTCTAGAGGTCATCCAGGTTTGCCCATTTACATAGCCATATTCTCCACCATCGTGTAACCTTGCAGGCGTGACTTTCTGGGCTGGCTGGTCTTTGCAACCTTCCAAGTCAATTTACTGGTGCTAAATGGAGTTGTGTTTTACTTCCTGCTTTGCATGTGTTTTTGAAGGTATTTGCACACAATTTAGGCCCATCTGGCATGATGGGATGCTGTTGGAATTATTTGTGGATGGAATGTTTGCACAAAACATGCATATCCTGTCAAAAGTTGAACAAAATGCCCACTTATTTGCTCAAATATGTGCACTCTCTTGCACAAGTTGCATATTTGGAGTACCTTTTGTAGATTCAGGTGCCACAAGGAGATGCACAACTGTGCAAATGCATGTTTGCACAATTTCAAATTTCATTCACACGCGCATATTTCTGAGAATCTGCCCCATAGCGTGTGCATCACGTTAGATCCAGCAACATTTGTACTACTTGTTTGCACATTGCTGCACCTATTGCAATTTCATGTGTTTGTTCTTTGGATACATGCAGCACACTGAGATGTGTGATGGTATAGGCGCATCTTTGCACTATTGCATGTCTAATTGGGGATGTGCATGTTTTTGAGAATCTGTCCGACAGTGTTTATTGACCTGCAGAACTGAAATGGAAAACACATTTAAAATTGGAATTCAAATGTAACTGCTCGCCTATATTGCCATCTCATTTTGACAAATTATGAGAACGCTTCCAACAGGTATATAAGATTGAAGAGGTAAAGAACAAACTCTATGTGCTGAAGATAATATATGAAAGTTGCAAATGTGCCGTGCTCACCTTCTGTATGAACGTCATTTCGTTAAAACCCACAAAGACCATGAGAAAATACGTTCACAGGCGTTTTGTCGGGCTTTCTCGCCCCATTTCTGCACAGCTGTATGGAAATAGCCCTGACTGTACTGCGCTGCCTGTGTTTCCGTATTAGATGTGTTGCTCCATTGCCTCTCTCCTGCTCTCAACTCCCCACTCAATGTCTCTCTATCCCATGCTTTGCGGCTATTGGCTTTGCAATCTGATCATATTCCATCATCAACTCTGCTGTCTGGCCACCATCCTTCATTTCCCTACTCTTCCTAGCCTTGCACACTCTTGTGCAGTCCCTCCTCGTGCAGCCTCCTCCTGCCCTCCTAAAACACTAACTTCATAGCCACCTTTCACATCACACCTTTGCCTAGAGCCCTGATGAAATGTCCCTCCTGAATCGCCACTTCCTGCTCACTCATCAGATCTAGATCCACAGAAAAATATAGTCCTTACATCCATGTTCTCTTGCTATGAAAACACGCAGATGCCTGTTTCTTGACCAAATCATGTTTTTCAGAACACTCTGCAGTGATTATTTGTGATACAAGCCTACCAAGTAAAAAATATGTGGCAGCAAAATAGCTGCAGAGAACAAACAGATGCATAAACATTGGCTATGAAATGAAGATTCAGGGCATCATTACATGAACCTCGCACATTGCAAGTGCAGATGACAGCAGGCTAAACATTTCCTGAGGGCAAGGAACATACTCCAACGATTTTCAGGGAAAAGCAGTTGGACTAGGTCTATTATTGCAGTGGTGCAAAAATAATTTAAACTAATATGTTTTTTGAACTAGGGCTATTTTGGCCATGCTAATAATTGCATTTGCACTGAAGAAGATTTTCTGTATACCCCTAAGCAGATTCCACACCCAACCTTTCCATTGACGCATTGAGCTGTGAATGTATATTTGTACCTACAAGTTCATATATCCAATTTTGCCAAATTATTTTGCAATGATAACTCCTTAACATTTCCACCTTTATCCCCCACCACATAATCTAACGTGGCAAGCTTTTCTAACCACTCCCTTGACTCCACTGGTCTGTATGTATGGTTTCATACTAATGTACAGAATCCAACATTCAGCTAAACACATGTTTTTCAGTCTCCAATTCATAGTTTAATGTCCGAGTGACCTCAACTAGGAGGCTGAGCTCCCTGCTAGCCACTGCTAGCCACTTCCCACCGGCTCTCTGTCAGAAACATATTTTTTATTTCTCTGTTGACACTCCAGCCATTTCCATACTGAATGAACTTCAGCATCTGGGTAACCAAATTTCAGCTCTTATTTAATCTTTTATGAACTTAAGATGCAGGCATAGTCATTTGGTGTGGAGTTGCCCTTGTTCTGCTGGACATCTTAGGTTCACATGCCACCTGTGCTTTCTTCAATGCTGGATGACTCAATGGCCCTCATTCCGAGTATGGAGGTAGTCATGGTGCTAAGTCATGGTGCTATTTGCGCCATGACTACCTCCCATACCGGTACCGACTCTGACTTGGTTCAATGGGGACTTACAGGTGTAGTCCGACCTTTGCGGGACCGGTAAGTCCCCATTGAAAAATCCATTCCCCATTCCCATTTGAGCCCCCATAGGGCTCAATGTGAATGGGGAAGTAGCTAATAACGGTACCTCAATTTGTGCTACTGTTATTAGCTCTGCAGTCCCTTAACGGGTCCCTTCCATAACGCCTGGGCGCAAAGGGTTTACCGGCACAGGTGTCCTTACCGGTGCAGGTAATCCCTTTGCGTCCAACTCGGAATGAGGCCCTATGGCCCTCATTCCGAGTATGGAGGTAGTCATGACGCTATTTGCGCCATGACTACCTCCCATACCGGTACCGACTCTGACTTGGTTCAATGGGGACGTACCGGTGTAGTCCGACCTTTGCGGGACCGGTAAGTCCCCATTGCAAAATCCATTCTCCATTCCCATTTGAGCCACCATAGGGCGTAATGGTAATGTGGAAGTAGCTAATAACTGTACCGCAATTTGCGGTACTGTTATTAGCTCTGAAGTCCCATAACGGGTCCCGTCCATAACGCTGGGTCAGAAAAGGCGTTAAAGGAGGGACCCGCTAAGGGACCTCAGAATAGGGTGCAAAGGGTTTACCGGCACCAGTGTCCTTACCGGTGCCGGTAATCCCTTTGCGCCCAACTCGGAATGAGGCCCAATGTCTTGAAAAAAAGCGTTCAAGCAGATTTTGCGAAAGAAGCTCTGAAGTTAATTTTCCAATACAAACAAGTTGGTTGGATTGGTGGGTACGTAGGAAAGGCCTTTCCCTAAAACAGCCATTTCTTCATCAGTGAGATTGTGGTCTGAAAGATTGAAAATAGGTAAGCCATCTGTATTGGCTATCGTCATCGATTGCGGCGGCGTCCTGATGGGGGGCGCCATTGAGGGTACTTTTGCATTGGTGGGGGGCACCAGAACATATTGCCGGGACCCCCTTGGCCTAAAAAAGGTGGTTGTTGTTGAAAGAAGGCCCTCTGCTGTGGGTATAGTCAGAGCTGTTGGTTTGGATCTCCTGACTCTGAGCCGGAGCTTGAGGTATCGGAGAAAGTTACCCATCTTTTTTTCTGTCTTGCTGTTCCTGCAGTGGTTTGGGCCCTCTCTTTTTCCTTATTCTCTTTGAATTCAGGTGCTAGGTATGGATATACCTTTTCAAATTTGAGCATACTTATATCCTTAGCTAATCTTTTATGTTTTTTCTCCAATGTATCTGACATGAATTGGTCCATAGTTTTATTGATTTCTTTTAGTTTCTCCTTGGCATTGTCCAATGCGGCGTTACTTAACAATTTTCTCTCTTCTTTTTCTAAGTCTGATTTGATTTTAAGATGTATGCGTTGTGCGTGTTGATTGTTAAGACCATTAGGTCTCGGCTGCATTTAGTGGCAATCTGGCTCAATCCAATCATATGCTCTTCTTCTAAAAATAGAGCTGGTTTGTTGCGAATAGTGAGGCCCAAAGATACTAGATTTGTTTTCAGATATTCCCTGAGAAAATGGCCATGTATTTCCCTACGGAAGCATTTCTTTTTTAGTTTTAACAGTTCGTCTCCCGAAGCCGTTGAGGTGGTAATTTGTAATGCCCAATGCAAGTTGAGCAGTGAAGAAAGCACAGGTCTGAAACCCAAATCCACCTTCTGCCTCAATGATAACAACACCAAACCAGCCCTAATAACATTTGAAAAATGTGTTAGACAGGAAATCAGAAACCTGCAGAAGAAACAAAAGCACTTCAGACATAACCTTACCAATGGAGAACAACAGGCACTTAGACAACTATCATCTAACACCAACATTGTGATCAAGACAGCAGACAAAGGCGGGGACACCACAACTCAGTACAAGATGATGATTATGACACTATTGGAAGATGGCAATAACTACAAAAGATTAAGCCAAGACCCAACTCAAACCATCCAAAGGCCAATTTCTGAAACTACCAGATATGCCCGTGAGCAAGACTGGATTACGGATGACGAGGAAGCATTTCTGAACACTTCTGATGGAAGAACATCAGCATTTTATGCTCTCCCCAAGGTCCACAAGGATGCCTCCAATCCACCTGGCAGACCCATTATTTCAGGATGCGGCTCCATCTTGAAACACTTATGTAAATTTATTGACTTTTTCCTCAAGCCTCTATGTCAACGCACACCTACATATCTGAAATACACCATACTATCAACATTTATGAAAACCTTCCCTTTGACAACACTCAAGACACTTTAGTTACGATGAATATAAAGGCACTATACACCAGTATTCCCCAGACAGCAGCCCTGGAGTGCATAAGACACCACCTCACTCACCATATGGAACAAAAAAGAGTGCCAATCAATTTCATCATCGAGCTTCTAGAAATTGCTCTGACCAAAAATGCCTACTACAACCTTAAAGTAGTAAGACAATTGATGACCGCATCACTTGCGTTACCACTTTCGGACCGGACACCAACAGTATCAAGAAAATCATAAAACAGTTCTGGCCCTTTGTTCACCAAAATTTACCTGATGAACCGATACCAAGGATGGCTCTCAAGAGATCTAAAAATCTCAGTGAATGGCTCACACATGCCCGTCTCCCTAAGAAAACCATAAGAACGGGCCTGTGGAATCTGAGAACAATGACGGGCCACCACCCATGGCAACTGTTCAGTCTGCAAATACACCAGCAAAATGAAAACTTTCAAAATCGAAGGGAAAGACTGGTCTCTACGACACTTCACCAACTGCAAGACCCCCAATGTGATCTACGCTATCGAGTGCCCTTTTTGCCTTCGTTACGTGGGACAAACTGCAAGACCTGTGCACAAACGCATTGGTGAACACCATTCCAAAATAAGGTGCCGTTCCACCTCGGTACCTTTGGTCACCCACTTCATGGAACTCCAACACACACAAGATCAGATGAAATGGTGGGTCCTTGACAAGATTCTAAACACCTCGAATATTAAAAATGCTTTAAACTACAAAGAGGGTTGGTGGATATTCAAACTACGCACAATTGAATGTGGCCTGAATGAAGCCCCTCCCTCTGAAAGTTATCATCATAATTGAACTAATGACTGTTCCCTTTTCTATTTTCTGGACTTGTATGCCCAAACGGCCAAGTATTTGAACCAAGGACACTCGATCGAGGCATAGGAACAGTCTAATACACCCTCAGCCATTAGTTAAGCTACATCCTGACATATCAGGGGCCTGAGGATACTGCTTATCTCTTGCCCATCCACCAGGGCTCTATCTGCTCCAACAGGTGACAGCCCCTGCAGTCATTAGTCTGTACTCCCTATCAGCTGTCCTCCTCGCAGCACCTACTTTCTCTTTTCCTAACACAACCTAATCAGGCAGTACTTAATCCATTGACTTTACACTGCCTTCTTCCCTTTTTGGTTGTATTCATTTTCAATTAACCCCTTGTGGACGTACCACTCCAGCACCGCAGAGGGCCCATATCTATTTGGTGAGGCTCCACATAATCCGAGCCGCCCCTTTTCCCCACCCTGACCAGTGATGCTCTGGTACCAACACTTCTCTGTATAATTTTTACACATTATGTCCTTACTTTAAATTAGATCCAAGCAGTGTCCATTGAGAAAACGAGGGCACGCACGTAGAGCAAGCTAACTACAGTGTTGCCATGACCACGGGGTTAGTGTGCACTCGCCGTTTCCCCGCGCCTGCACACATAACAGCCTCATTGTCGCTCTAGCCTCAGGAGTATGTAACGCAGGACAACGGGACCGCTCACTAACCCTTGACGCATGCGCAAAGGTTATCCAATGCTCGCGCTCTGTGTTTAATTACACTAGTCCCTGACACATGCGCAGTGCATTCATCTTCCCGCTTCGGTACAGCACAGACTGCAAATACCAAGCGCTCACCCGAATACCACCAAAGGTCGCGTAGAAACTACTCGTTGCTGTACAAACTTGTGACCATATAAATACAGGTATGATCCTGGCTTGAGGTGCCTTATTGAGTCCCCTTTTTTTAGGCATTACCACAGAACTTTAACCAACGTATGTAAGGGGACATTCTTTTATAAAGATGTCCTTCTCCTGAGCCGCTTTATTATGGCATTTTACTTTACTTTGTTACAGGAGCATCTACTAAACTAACAAGTACGCCCTATACCGAGGCTTCCATTGGCTCTTTAGAGATATCCCAAGCTGCTGGATATGTACTCTACCCTTATGCTCCATTATCCAACTCTAAATAGGTAAGAATGGTATTTCTATCGAATACCGCCAGTCTTAAGGCGCCCCCCAGTACCTTAACCAGTAACAGAGAATCTGTGTTCTATTTTTGTTTCTAGCTGACATAGCGGCTCTATTTGGGACACATTTGACCAGGACCAGACTGCCTACCAAGGGTCCCCCACCCTCTACTGCTACAGTGTTTTACAACTGCACTTCCAGAGTAGATCAGTCTTCCACCCCACACTCCCAGCCCGGATCCATCTAAGGTTAGATACCTTCTCCCTCTTTCTAGAACACACATCTTCATGTGTTGCTATTGCTATTTTCGTTTTAATATCTCTTGACCCAGCACAACTTGCTTAAATACCCCACTAGCAAGACTCCAATCTAAGTAGACTTTTATTCTGCTTTTTGTTCGGATTACACAGGCTTTCACAATCCAACTGGCCCCGAAGAAGGCTCTCCATCTATAAGCCGAAAACATCACTGCAGCAGGCACCACCTGCAGCCAGTTCAATATCTGGGAAGTTTCCTTCCCAACGTAGAGCAAGGATTGGCCACTACTCATCTAATGTGTAACATTTTACTACAAACAACAAGGTTTTGTTCCAATAGGTTTATGCTCTCTTTGGACATTGGACTTTAAGTACCTTTCATGTCCAACAAAATTACATTTTCAAAGATAGATACTATATCTTCCAGCAAAACATACTATATCATGGTTGTCACTTTATTTGTGTTACCTTAGCACAATTATTTGTATAAGATTGGATGTATTGTAGTTCACCAACGTTCTGAAAAACTGTAGAAACAATGAACCGCTCCATGTTTCTGTTTTGAATGTCAGGACTTGATTGTCTCATGTCTAGAGTAATGTCATGCTACATCCAATACTGGTAGCCACTCTCACTCTATGAACTATGCTTAGTTATGTTGTGGTTACATATGGATAGAAATTTTGTCTCCATTTCTTGTCTTTACTTTCAAAATGAAAATGACTACTTTAGTTGTTTCCGTATCATGTCAACTTGATTTTTACTTAAAACACATGTAAATAAACACATGTCCCCGAATTTAAGGGGCACATAACAGATTGGTGATTTATTCCAAAACAGTCCTGTTATTTCCCCACATGTGAGCACTACTCGAAATACTTGCACGCTGGGCCTCTGGTGATTAGCATTAACACCATTACAGTTTCTTTAAATAGTACAACATTCTACACTTCAGAAATGTTCTAACTTCACCAGCGGCTACCATACCCCTTGTTATATATTCACATGCCACTGTTGCCCTCAGGACTCTTCTTTATGATCCAAGCCATACCCTTGAAATGGATCGCCTCTATTACTTCTGTCAGTGTCTTTCCACTCCAAACTTGAAGACCCCTCCAAGATCCAGCCTCTCAAAATTATTTCACACACCTCTCTATCAGGATATTTCAACAGGACTGTCCTTTATGACGACACACAAATCATACTCAAAATTGGCGCAACAAATTGACACATCGTCTCCTTCCACTAGCCAGATGTCGATTGGCGATGAATGGCTAATTGCGACTTATAAATCATATCCTAATGTTGGACCGAATTGTGACCATTATCTATGGTAGCACCTATCTTTTGTCTGACTTGTCAACCAGGGAGAATCCCTGGCCATTTCCAGACAGTCAAAAGCTGAGTGTCTCCCCTAATACAAAGCTATCCCGACCTCCCAACATCAATGCACCATAGTCTACTTATTTTAGTTCTTTACTCACTAAATGTCTTTTAGTGAATTATCCTCAATGTTTTCTTTATTTATCACAGATTTATTTCTGGAGAAAGAGGTCATATACAAGCCCAAATGCGCCCTTTTCTGGCTTGCAGGGACTTTGTTCTCTGAAAAATCATTCGACCTCTGGACCTATATGCATAAATGTATTAACTTCATAGAAACAGACTTTAACTCTTCAAAGGCTTTGAAAAGCTTGCATTGCCCTTGCCCACTACATAGCGGTTCAGAATTAAACTTGAGGCTTTGATCTTAAAACTGCAGCCCAAAATGTACCTGAGGTCCAGCATTAGCATTCAAACTCCTGACATCTTCCCTCATTGCGCCTTTCCCACTTTGAACTCAACCAGTATTGTTGTACAATTCAGTATCTTAAGTATTGTGTTGGAAACTCATCACTGCTCTTACTTCATGTGTGCTATTCTCTTTTAAACTCTCAACAGGGCTGCCAAAGAATGCATGTGCTACAGAACGCTCCAACATGATCCTTCACAGGGTACGAATTATCATGCGTGACTCCAGACATTACAGACATAGGGAAATATCCACTCCAGCACTCATACAGCCACACATCATAATGACCATGAGCTGTAACTTCATCTTACATGCCCTCTTGTGTTTACAAAGACTTCTCATTTGAACGCTGGCACACGTATTTTAACACACAGTCATGTGGCCTGTGACACAGAGTCGTGCATCATACACAACATTAACCAAACATAGACCACATCCCATTCTACCAGGCTGTCAATCACACATCTAGTGTTCCTTGCATACTGTCACCTTTATGATTACATGTTTTGTCTCCAGAATACCTTCGTGCAGCAACATGAACCAATAACAAATATGGTCCCCGCTATATGCACAATCACACTCCATTATGCCAATTATCATTTTCCATTGAACACATTGACAACCTGACTTCTAGCCAATTGCCCCTGCGGTCAGAACAACACAGTGAGACACTACTAGGCTGATGAAGCAATGCACGTCATCTCAATGGCAAGGGCAGGATGCATCTCTCATTCACACCATAGGGCAGTGCCAATCAGGTGTCTTCAAATGCAGGCGTTACCCCTCTGCATTGGCTCATGTTCTGCGAAAGCTGACAGCTTCACATCAGTGCCTCATACGACTCTGCTCAGTCTTTCCTTTTCTGACACACCTGGTTCCCATCCTCTTCTCACCCATGCTCTCTGCTGTTGTACATCATTGTGTCCCACCATAGAAGTGGGTAAGGAGATTCAGCCGCAGTCACTGAGCATGCACATGGCGGCTACCCTATTCGTAGGTATGTTTGTTTGAAAACAATGGTTCAATCCCCTGTGTGACCCATTTTTTCCTCACAAAAAATGTCCCCTAGCACCACTGATATTTGTCCATTTGATTTGATGACGAGGCAATATACCCAGATACATGCCATTAAACATCTCTGAATAGTCATTCATTCATGATTCCGTTTTTGTGATTTTTCACTTAAGTCATGTATTTTCACTTTTTTACAGCTTTGATTCTTAGCAAAACATGTCTGGCCTGGAAAGGGTGTTGAGAAAGGTGCACGACACGTGTTGGTCAGTATATCTTTCAATCAATAGATTAATTACAACCACAAGAAAGACATCATGAAATTCATCAGACAATACCTTACGTGGGTGACGAAAATCAATTGGATATCATGTGATGGATTTTCTGATCCAATTCTTCAAACTGGGAACTAGCAGTTTGCCTTTTCCTGCACACCCTTTTGTCTAGGTTATATACATAATACTACTCCTCTAAATTCACCACTCAATTTAAATTAACTAAGATAGGAAATGCAGATATGACCATTACACTGTCACTTCATGTTCTCCAAAAGTGCATATGTTTACCTAGTGTCTTTTTCCCATGGTTACATTGCACTTTTATAATAATGTTTGGAGGAAGATGAGAATATTCTATGTATTGTGTGGTTATTCCTTCCAGAGAAGAGCAGATTTCCTGGTATTGATACAGGCGGGCACAACTAGTGATTGGTTCAATGATGTCTTCTAAGAAAAGGCATGGTCAGCCACGGGTTACAATTGCAGCCATTTATTAGTTAGAAAGACAACATGTTACCTAGAAGACCGTGTGAAACCAGTACAGTTAACCCTTTGTATCCTTACCTACTTTTTATGAGTTTTGCACTCGGAGTATGACCATGTTTTTGTGTGGTTTTCCCTATGACTCACAAGCAGGGGTATGACAATTGTACCTCATAGGGCTCCTGATAGGGTACCTCCTGTCAACAGTTTTGGCTGGTGGTAGCATTTAGTTTTGTGGAAAATGGCCCCACTAGGTAGAAACCATTTTTCTTGGCAGGGTCCTTTGTGGACCCTTCCCTCCATTTCTCAAAATGGAGGTTATTGTTTGCAAAGAATTCCTGAAGGGACACATGACCATCCCTTATTCTTCTTTCTGCATTTCAGTGCAGATGGCCATCTTTGGCCAATAGATGCCTTTATCCCAGGACTTTGGGGTGTAGTCAGCTTGAGGCCAGTTCTGATTGTTATATGCAGATGCCTATCTGGTATAGTGTGAACCCACTCCCTTTGAGTGAGGGCCCTTCCCGAGTTACATGGGGGAGTTTGGAGCAGTGGACAGGCATTAGCTGACCACCCATTTATTTGAATACTATGGCTACTAATATCTCAGATCAGCAGAATAACTTGGGCCCATCAAACTCCCCCATGAAAAAACAGAAGAAAATGGGCATTGTTCCGGTCTGCTGGGTCACATCTGAGAGGGCCGCAAAACAAAGCTCTTCTGTCTTGTGAATTCTTGCAGGTGGCTTGATGGCTCAGGAACCAAGAATTTTCCACCTACCTTTGTCCTTGGCTGCAGACACTAGGTCTGCACTTCATGCTGCAGGACCCGTGTCTCCCCTTCCATGGATCTGAGGCCTGTGTTTTCAGCCTCATTCACTTCAGTCACCGTACTGGCTCCCTATATGTTTCTATAGCTTCTTAGGGTTAGTTACCGTAGAGTCCTGTAGGTTCATTATGTGTTCCCATGGCTCTTTCATGATTATTTGCAATAAAGCATTTGCAAGCTTGGCCCATGTATACTTTGCTATCTTGCATTTCTGCTCTGGCTAAAGAAAGGAAAGGTTCTTAGCGGTATGTAAATGTATCTGTCCCCTATCTACAGGAGTTATAAACATGTTGCTTCATGACTAATACTGCTATGTCGTGTTGTCACTACTGACGTCATTGAGGTTTGATGCTGCTGTCAGTCGACCTGGTCCATTGATGAGACCCCTGTCTCCTCAAACCCATCAACCGGATATAGTTTGAATGGCTGTCTGAGAGAATATCTCTTGTCATATCTTTGATATACTGGCCAAACAACAAGTTACACCTTTCATTCTTCCTTCTGCATGTTGACACATGCATAGGGGACATGAGGGCCATTCCAGGGAGCCTCTCTCCAATCCCCACTCTGGTCGACCTGCCAACCACTCCTCCAACATTATTCAGCTTTAACTTTGGGAGCCATAACTTTGTCACTCCCCCTAGGTGTCCATAGAATCTCGCATGATCATCCAAAACCCATGTCAGGTAACACTGCAGTCTCCTCCAGGATTGCACCAAACCCATTTTTCACAATAGACTTTGGTGTCATAGGGATACTCGAACACTACTCCAGGTGGGAAAAGGGGGCAGTCTGTCATCTGTGCCCTCAGTGTATCTCAAGCCTTTATTATCTTGTTGTCTTCTGAGTCCGTGTCTACCAGAACTTTCATCCCTAGAGTCTTTTCAGTTGTCTTCCAGCATTGTGTGATGCATACCCAGATGACACAAAATGTCAGCAATACTAACACTAGTGCTGCAGCTAACATTTTTGGTCCATTGCCCACCCATGTGGTATCCATGAGAAAATGGATGACAACCAACCTTCATCTTTTCCTGCAGCGTTTGTTTCAGCTTCAATTTTGGTATGCATCTCTGATAACCTGGTAACCGCCTCAATGAGCGTCCCATTGTCCTTGTCATTTTCTGGAATGAATGTACAGCAAGAAGACCCAATTTTGGCACACATTCCTCCCCCCCATATCTGTCAGGAGGTCCAGAATATACTTATTCTGGAGTGGCATCAACCTCACTGCTCGAAGCTCTTCTTTGATTTAATTGAACCCCTTTACTGTTGAATGTATTGTCTGCATCACCTCCCACCTCTTGATCTGGAGCCATTTTGCATTTGTTCTGGCTTGCACTGCCGGAATGATGGATGCAAAGAATATCTCTGTTCAGCAAAATTATCTATGCTCTGGAGGTATTGCATTCAGTGAGTCCTCCATTGTTGAAGATACATAGTTTCCCTTCTTCACTCTGGTAGGCTCAACAGACCTCTTCTTTCTCTTGCTAGAGTCCATCTTGGGGAATCCATCTACCTTGATATCCTTCTGGGGTATGACCAGTGCTGGTGTGTTGAGGTGCACCAGGGAACACGTCCATACCCAATTAGGTGGTAGCTATTTTTGGACTTCCATCTTAGGGTAGATCCTTTCCCTTGAAATCTTTCCCTTGTGGTGCACAACAATAGGTACATAAGGTATTTTGCTCTTGCTGCTGGTATTTCAGTTGCCACAAACGTTCTGGAGGCAATCATGCCATAGGGGATGAGAGAGCAGACATAACAGCTCTCTCCCATGGGTTTGTTGACCTACTTTGGTCATGTGCTTGTACCATATGTTATTAGATACCCGGGCTGAATCAGTTAGATATGCATCAAGCCCACTTAAATCTAGATGGGCACTGCACTTACTTCTTTTTACTGGTTTGGCAGTGCTTATTGCCTGACCTGACATGGTATCCATACCTACCTGGACTGGGGTTACGTTAGTAGGTGTCACTGCTTATTCATCTACAAAATGTAGTCTCAGAAAAATGATGAGGTTAAGGAGGTACAGCCAACAGAAGACACAAAATGCCACAATGACACTTTTAATATTGAAACCCATTACTTAGTCCACTTCGGACTCTTGTGTAGCTCCAAAGGTGATGTAGATTGTGCCTGAAATTCATCAGAAATATGTGGTTATGCTGTTAATATATATTAGCTGAAGCTCCTTGGGTGTAGTATTGTGCAAGTGCGATGAAGAAAAGTCGTTCCCACACAACACAGATTCTAGGATCACAGAGAAGTTCTATGACAGAGGGACATCCTTGGCAAAGTTGTGGATACGTTTGGGCCAAATGAATCAGAAAGGCACTACAAATAAACTAGGAGGTGGTCTTCTCTCTCGTTCAGACCATCTGACAAATCGGGCAAATTGCCCCTGAAAGGTGGAGGGCCTCAGGTTATTGAAAACCATAGGGCAGGGGGAAATCATGGGACACAGCAATAACAGTCGCCATTTTCACACTGAATAGCTATGTATAAGAAAGGACAGTGTGCCTCAATCTGGATGTGTAGTAAGTCCTTGCCCTATCTCCCTTGCTCTAGAGCAAGTAATCCTTGGTTGAGAATTGTCAGCCTGTGGTTGTACTTGCTGAGTTTCTTGTTCTCATTTTTGCCCTATGCCAACCCCTTCTTCTTCTTTGCTTCCAGGAGAGGTCTCTGCTCAACACAACTTTACAGCTTTACAGAATGTTCCAGGCCCTTTTTCCATGAATTTTCCCAGCTGGGTCAGCCACTTCCTCCATGGTATGAGGGCCGGTGAACCTGGGTTTCCACCACATATGGACACAATTTTGAAGAAAGACTGTGTCACCTGGATAAAGCAGTGGCGGTCTTAGGTGGTCTTCTTTGGTCTCCAGAGTGCTGTCCTCTTTGCTCCTTTTAGACCTCAACTGTCATGCCTGCAGTTCGGGAGAAATAAAAGATGCATTAGCCATCAAGTAAGCAGTGAAATTGTACATCTCTTTCCCCAATACATTAGACACAGACTCTTTATCTGTTAATGCCCTAGTGGGAGGAGCCAGAGGTAGTCACATGCACCATCCAGTTACCCCCTTGTGTGGCGTTAAGTGGTGGTTGGACCCAGGCTGATTGCGCAATGTGAACAATGCTAGGGGCAAACAATGGAGGCAACTCTTCTTCAGGGTTGCTTTTATTTTTGCGCTCTTCTCTTTAAGGAGCATGTTGAGGCACTCATACACTCCAGTCGCTTGTGGATGATAAACAGCGGAACATTTGTGCTGAATCTTCAATAAGTTTGCAATGTTCTGAAAAAGTTTATTGATGAAGTGAGGTTTGAAGTGGGGGAATGGGAGAAAAAGCTCCCCCCATCTCCTCGCGTCCATGGCCCAGAGGATAACGGCCTAGACACCCACCACGAGATGAATTCATCTATCTACCAGACGACCAAATACCCTGGTTCAAGAACATACAGATATGCCCACCAGCCTGCCCACTAGCCTGCCCTACTCAAGCCGACACCTGCGGCATGGATGAACTCGACTAAGACCTCAACAACAAGCACCCACATCGTTAGAGATGCCATGACGACCTAGCCAACTGCCAAGAACACACGTGCCAACATGCACACTGGACACTCACGCACCAACCCACACAAAGAATATAATCAGTGCTAGGACGTAGGTGACGGATACACCCACTGATGCGCATCTTTATTATTTTTCACATAGGTTTTCCGTAATGCAGAAACGCAAGACGCATAAAGCACTCGCGTATACGCTTGCTGACGCTTCTCCCACCCCTTGCATCGTGATGAGAATATAACAAAGACGTAATACTGCCTACGAAGCCATGTCACACCACAACACAGGTGCCGTGCATTACACCTCCCCACCTATGAACCAGGCCCAAGTAGGCCGCAAGCAAGAGCCGCCATGAACACTGAATGAGCAAGAGTACAAGTGCTGATCACACAGAACGAGCCTAGCGAGAGCTCACAGCCAAGGGAGCGATGTTGCAACTCGTATGCTACCAGCCGACGCCAAGGTCACACCTGTAAGCAAAGCCAAGCACGCAGAAGCAAAATACAACTTTAAATGTGCAGAATTCTTCCCCAGCCACGGTCTCCCCTCACGTGACCAAGCCAACCTGACAAGGTGCCAGACCCACGAGGGAGAAGTCGCCTGGGTCCCACGTCTGGGACACAGGCTGCAACAATGAAATGACCCAATGGACACCTACAGCGATGGGAATGGTCTGCTCTCAAGCCTATGAGACAATTCTGCGCATTGTCTGCACGAACACATAGTTACATATCGTTGCTAGTGACAGGTACACTGCGAGCTGGGAACAACGATGGTCCCAGGCTGGGGGGCTTGCGGGTGGACCAATCAGAACATGGGGGCACTCATCACTGACGCCACTAACATTAGCCAATCATTAGGGGTCTTTGTGTAACAATTTTCAAGTATCTAATAGAAGGGACAACCCAAGTATACCACCTGACTCATCCTCAACCACTAATACTGTTGCTCTATATGTATGCTATACTAACCCTACCACTCGAGGAACCAATCCAGAGTGGCGATAGGTTTTTCGCTAACTTTCCCAGGTGACGCAAGTAGCGCATCATACTGAGGCAAAAAGGGCCTGCGAGCCCCACAAATTTTGATAGTCTGGAAAGACGCGTACGATCCTAGACCCATCCCTGCCGTTGTTTAATAAACAGCAGAACCACCTTGCTTCTTGCGTGTGTCTCATACTCATTTTTTGGGGAACACGGGAGGAGTTGGGGCCTCCCAGCCCGAAGGTCCGTGGACGGCCCAGCCGACCCCGGGATAATCACCCCGAGAAGTTGGAGGCACTGCTGAGATCTGTTTACGATCTACCTTTTTATTTTTCCAAGGCCTCTCGTTGCGAGGAGGCCCGGCGGCGCGGCCCCCTCTGCCCCCTTTTTGAGGACTACAGGACCATCGCGGAACTGCGAGAAGACCGGACAGCGCAATCCGGATGTTGGCCCTTGGGAGCCGGTTGAGAAGTATCCCGCCCGCGGTTGGCGAGTGTCCAGCCGTGGTCCAGACGAGGGGAGGTGGCAAGCCGCTTGGAGGGGTGCACGCAGTCGAGCGGCCCCGCATCAAGAGAACTTGGTGAGTATATCACACCCAACAAGCAATGTGAGATTGTGAGGGAGGGGGGAGGAGTGCAATAAGGGCGGTGGGAGGTGTTACTAAGGTGTGCGGCGAAGATTTGATTAATTAGTGTTGACGGTGAAGTGAATGGTAGCAGGACAGGCACGAGAGCCGTCTGCTACCACGTCACGGAGAAGGGTGGGCGGAGCAAGAAAACATCACGTGCGGTTGCTCGTAGACACTGATTGGCCTAGGTTGTGACCACCTGTAAGGGGGTGTGTGTGTGTGTGTGGCTTCCTACGAATTGACGGTTATTGATCAATGAGTAGATGAGGATCCCTATTGATCGAGCAGTGAAACTCGATAGATAGATGACGTTTTCCTGTAGGCGGTAGCTAACTGGTTGCCTAGTATGGAAGGTAATTGGCTGGTTAAGCCCTCCTGTTGAGGGGCGTATCACACGCGAGGCGACGCAGCGTGCGCAGTCCGATTATATTGTTGGTTACCTTGTTCCAGGCGTAACAAGAGGACAGCAGTGGGGTTAACGGGGACAAACAGCAAAACTTATTTCGAGCTTTCTGAAGTGTAAAAGATCTTACTGATAGTTTTGGAAGAGGTCGGTGACGTCACCCGTAGGGCTTTCATAGGATACCTCGACCACACAGCATTGTTGAAGGGTGGTGGGGAAGTGAATAGTGGACAGGGGGTGCGCACGGAGGTTGTCGGCCACCTTAAATACGGGACAGGTGGAGAGGGGGAAGTGACCGTGCATGGAGAACGCCGGCCATGCCAAGTGAGGTAGGAGAAGGAGGGGAGGAGAAAAGTGGGACGGCTGTATAAGCACGTCACACAGGGCATGCAGCCGCAGGGGGCTTCTTGCGCCGTCGCCGGCAGGGGGCCGTAACGGTATTAAGGAAGAAAAACAAATACAGGAAAAAGACAGCATATTTGCAAGCGTTATATTTGACTGTTTTCCTTTTAGCGGACGGTCGCAAGTCCCCAAACTACGGGGCCAGGTAACACATCTGCAATTGTCATATTTGACTAGGTTTCCTTTAGCGGACGGTCGTAAGTCCCCAAACTACGAGGCCAGGTAACGACAACTATACTGAAGGGAGCTAACAACACAGTGTAACCATGTCATACGGGTTAGGATCGGGAGGGTGGGGGAATACCCTCACTACCCCACTACAGCATATATGTAAAACACTATCACCCCATAGGGAAAAACTGATCAAATACAGCATAGAGTGGACACAAGGGACGGACAACAAAATGACGACACCCTGGCCGCCTAACGGCAGTTTCGACCCGTACGTCCAACACTCGCTACTGACACATATACATAACACATACAAGGGGAAGCAGTTGACGCACCACGTGGAGGTGTTTAACTTATGGAGGATGTTCCAGGGGTCCCGACCAGGACCAACCGGAATGTTCACTGTGGAGGAAACGAAGGAGGGGAAGAAGATTAAGGAGGAAGAGGGAAACGGGGAACAGGAGGTTGATAGCGCACAGTGCGCGGGAAGAGACCGAGAGGGGGATGAAAAGCTTGGCATCGCAAATGAAATAGAAGTAAAGGAAAGGACCGACGACATGCCTTTAGCGAAAGTAGTGAAAAAGGACGAAGGGGGGTTATATCCTGTAACGGAACTACGAGAAGCGGTAAGGCAACAACTAATGGCGGCTGAGGGGTATTTCGAACCCAGCGTACAGCCCACCACCATATACAGCTACAGGTGGCTACACAGGGGGGGAGGTGACAAGCACGGTAGGCCCAACTTATAAGAAGATGCACGCAGGGGAAGGGAAGACTAGTGAAGAACCAATCCCAACCATAGGACACGACAAGTGGGTAGCCGCGCAGGTGCTGCTAAAATTGACACTAACGGGAGAAGAAAAGGAGGTAGTACTGAAAATGAACGAGGATGATGAGGGTAGCAGTGAAATAAAAGGGGAGGAAGGTAAAAGGAAAGAAGGGGAGCTGTTACTAGCAGAGGAGGAGATGTTGGTGGAACAATTGGCGGAATTAAGGAATGAGCAAAACGCCCTGATCAAACAGCTTGAAAGGGAGGAACGAGAGAGAGGAGGGAAAGGAAGGAAAGTAAGGATGAGTTAGAAAAAATGAGGGAACGAACTGAAGTACGGAAGCGGGAATCTGAAAGGATGAAGGCGATAGCAGAAAGGGTATCTCGAGCATCACAGCGTGACAGAAAAAGAGAGGAAGAAGAGAAAGAAAAGGAAATGGAAATATGGAAGAGGAAAATACTATCAGAAACCACCAAGAAATACGAGGAAGGCAAAGTAATAGAAAGCATATTAGAAAGGGAGAGAGAGAGATGGGAAAGGAGGAGAGAGGAAGAAAGGATATTAGAGAAGGTGAGTAGTGAAGTGATGGAGGAATTAAAAAAGAAAAGTGAGGAAATAGGTGGTGAAATAGTAGAGAAGAGGGAAGGGGAAAGAAGAGATAGGAAAGGGGAGAGTGGGGTAAGGGAATATGTACGCAGGGATGCAGAAGTAGCAACAACATCAGCACAAAGGGGAGCCATTGGTAAAGAAGAAGTGGAAGGAACGGATTTAATAGACTTAAAAACAGTGGCGATTAGGGGGAAAAAGACAGATTGGGGGTTGTCGCTCATGGATGATGTTTGCAGCGAAGAAGAAGAAGGAATGGGGGGAGAAGGAAGAAGCGGCGATAGGGAAAGCTTAAACAAATTGTACATCACCCGCACCAACAGGGAATCCCCATGGGCATGCAGAAGGAAGGAAGAGCTGGGGGGAAGTGAGGAGAAAGAACAAGGAATGGCGGGAAGACAAACACGTGCAGCTACACCCGCATCATCCCGTCCAACATGTCCGCCCACACCCGCTCCTGAACACACCCCCTACGCCAGCAGGCTTAGAGATCTCCCCGGACGTAGGCAGGAAGAACGGACACACACACCCACATCAAATAAAGAAAATAAAAAGAGAAGGGGAAGAGATGAAGGGGAAGCTGCAACGAGCGGCGGTAATATGGACATGACAGATGATCTAGACGACACAGAAGAAGAGGAGGGGTATGCGGACTCTACACCGCGACAACTGGGGGGACAGATGGAACACAATCTAATGCCGCTATTGGAGAGAGGGGGGTTAGACCACAATGCGTCCCTTGGAAGCATGCCGATAAGGAAAATATAAAGTGTAGGCTCCCATCACTAAGTGGAGGAGCGGGAAAATGGATATACGAGATGGAAAAACACACTGCAGGACAGAAACTAGCAGTAGGAGACGTGAAGGGCCTACTAATATCAATATTAGGGGATGCGGCAGATGACATCTGGAAGAGGGCGGGTTTCCCCGGGGTCACAATAACGAACACATCACATGACGGGGCGCCATTTGCTAATTGCAGGCATGCATTATGGCAAGCGCTGAGGGTACAATACCCAGACACCTCAGACATAGGAGCAATTACGTCACACAAGATGCTTGAGAACAAAGATCCTGTTGATTATATCCAGGAGATTCAGGAGAAGTGGCGTATGGAAACTAGAGAGCAATGGGACAAGACACCGGCAATATTTTACCACATACTAATACAAGGGCTCCCGGAGGCAGTACAAAAACAATTGAAGAAAGTAGTGGGGATGGAAGCCAAGGCTTGGCCGGAAATACAATTGACAATAGTACACCATTGTAGGACGTGGCAAGAAAAGATGAAACAAAAGGAAGAAGATAGAAAAGCGGAAGAGGCTAAATTAGTGCAGAAAAAACTGACTAAGTACACCATGGAAGGTGCACTATTAAATACTCCAACAACAATGACACCAAACCCCACGCAAGTAGTGGACGTACAGGATCCCTCACAACTACAAACACCACCACTACCACAATCACCACGACTTATAACACAACAGCTGCCACCACCCCACCATACACGGCTAACATGGGAGGAGGGTACATGGCATCAGGAACTGGATATTATAATAACATCAGGGGAAGGGGAGGAATGATGAGGGGGAGGGGATATGGCCAACCTGCACAACAGCAAGGGGGAGGATTCCGAAGCTTCTACCCCACTGGGCAACCAGTGTACCAGGATAATGCAGGAAGTTTCCCATGGCAGACCAGGGAACCACCTGTATGTTGGGTTTGTGGGATGTTAGGACACATATCACGTACGTGTAGAATGAGACCCTCCACACCAGCATGGGGGGAACAAGGACAACAAGGGCCTATGAGGCAGGGTTACCAACAACTGCAAGGGCTG
This sequence comes from Ambystoma mexicanum, assembly GCF_040938575.1. Classification (NCBI taxonomy): domain Eukaryota; kingdom Metazoa; phylum Chordata; class Amphibia; order Caudata; family Ambystomatidae; genus Ambystoma; species Ambystoma mexicanum. The sequence goes on along the minus strand of NC_090933.1, from coordinate 434,813,855 downwards.
CCACAGAGCAGCACACAGCAACAGTTAGCAACACAACAACAGCCACAGACATATTCACTACCGCAACAACAGGTAGCAATAACACAACAACACCAAGTGCAGCGAGTGCAGCAGCCCACTCAAATACAGGACCATAAGGTAACCTCCACCGATACACAGCTACAACAAACACAATTGGGAAGGGTGACTGTCCTGGGACACAACCCTTAAACAGGAAGTGGTCAGACATTATACCCACAATAGGGCAGCCCACAGATGTCCTTGGTGTGTCCCATCCTGTCGATAACACCTAATAGTGCGGAGGAACCACGCATTGAGGTAACGATAGGTGACAAAAAATTATCATTCCTTGCTGACACTGGGGCAACCCGGTCTTGCATAAGGGAGGGTTGATTTAAGATGTCAGGTGAGGCCATGAACACCCAAGGATTCTCTGGGGCTAGGGGGTTGGTTCCCTTTACTGATAACATCTCCTTATCTATTGGAGATTATGACATGTCTGTCCCGCTCCTGTATTCAAGGGAGTCACCAGTGAACATACTTGGGAGGGACATAATGAGCAGGCTAAATATGACAATCTCCTTCACGGAGGATGGCATAATTTGTTCCACTCCAGGAATAAACATGCTTACTGCACGACAAATACTGCAAGCGTACTGTGGACAGACAGTAGCTCGGGCTGAGCCAGTGGATGGCGAACTGTTCCAGTACGGAACGGACATGGCATTCGCCTGGATGCCAGGAATTGAAGGAAAGATCTGGAGGAGGCCAGCAGCATATTTGTTCAGGCCTGAGACACCAGCCAATGAACCAGAAGGGAAGGTGATTTCGGTGAGCATCGAGAGTATTATAGCAACTGCTGATTATATCGCAGTACATGCCCAAGACCGGGAAGGGAGAGCATGGAGGGCAGTGATAGCCCTGGCTGAGGGATGCAGGCTCACCCAGGTGTCCGATGAGGAGCTCTTTTCAGAAGACAAGGAAGAAGGTGAGATGGTATTTATGATGAGTGTAGATATATGGCTAAGAGTGACATATAAGCAAGTGGCACAGAAAATGGCCATGGCACTTGAAGCACCCACATCTACCCCAGTTCCCTTCTACGAGGAAGATATGGCAAAAGTTCCAACATCACTGTGGACCACCAGTCCCTATGACGTGGGCTGCATAAAGAGTATCGGGGGAGTAAGAATAAAGCTGAAAAAGGGTGCAATACTACCTAGAGTGAAACAATACCCACTATCAAAAGAGGCAGATGAGGGCATATATGAAACAATAACGGCCCTAATAAATAATGGCATATTAGTACCATCAGAATCACCATGTAACACGGCCGTGTACCCAGTGCGCAAGGCTAAAGGAGGGTCTTGGCGTTTTATCGAGGACCTCAGACCCTTGAACAACATTGTAGAACCAGAATACCCCATAGCAGCAAACCCAGCCATAATATTATGTGAAATTCCGACAGAGGCCTCACGGTTCACAGTGATTGACCTCAAAAATGCCTTTTTCTCAATACTCCTGCACCCAGATTCACAAGACTTGACAAGCTTCACATACAGAAACACAAAATGGAAACACACCAGGTTACCACAAGGGTACTGCGAGTCACCCTCAATTTTTAACAGAGTAATACAGATGGACTTGGGAAACATTGAATTGGAAAGTACGGTGCTGCAATATGTTGACGATATAATAATTAGCAGCACAAGCGAGAAAAGGTACAGAGAGGACTCATTGAAAATGCTGACAGTGTTGGCTGAAAAGGGTTACAAGGTAGACAAAGAAAAGTTACAGTACTGTCAGGAACAGGTACTATACATTGGTCAACTAATATCCCAACACGGAAGAAAGATTGTACCACAAAGAGCACAAACTATATCAAACACGCCACTACCACAAACGGTGAGGGAGCTGGAGCAGTTCCTGGGATTATGCAACTACTGTAGAGCATGGGTTTTTGACTACAGCTCATACATAGGACCCCTACTTGAAGCATTGAGAGAAGCACACAAAAGGGGACAAAACATTGGGGTGGACAAGGGAAATGAAGGAGGCATTTGATGAGTTGAAGCACGCCATATCCACTGCTCCGGTACTAGCCAACCCAGATTATGAACGGCAGTTCTTTATCTTTTCACATTGCGACTCAGCAGTAATGAAAGCAGTATTGACTCAAAAACCAGCATGGGACACAAGCCAATAGCGTTCTACAGCGGTCACTTGGACCCTGTTATGTTAGGACATTTCCCTTGCGAACAGAGTCTCGCCGCGGCTGCATTTGCGATAGAGAAATCATCATCGATTACAATGGGGTGCCCAACCACACTATTTGTGGAGCATGCACTGTTTGCAATATTGAATAAGCCTAAATCCACACTAACCGCGCAGAGGGCGTCAGGTTATGAGATAATTTTGTCTAGACCTGAACTGTCAATTGTCAGATGTAGTACAGTTAACCCAGCCAGGTTTATAGCGGAAGTTATTGAGGAAGGTGATTATGCTCACGATTGTACACAGACTATCGAAACGTATTCATGCACTAGAAAAGTTGAAGAGGATGCACTCAAGGGTGGAGAGATTTTGTACATTGATGAGTCATCAACAATAGACCAAAGTGATGGGATAAGGAGAACTGGGGCAGCAGTTGTAAAAATGACAGAAGATTTGATGTATGTCCCAGTGAAATGTGTGCAGTTACCACAGCATTACTCGGCTCAGGCAGCAGAATTGGTTGCACTGATCTTGGCGTTGAAGGAAAGCGTTGACAAAAGAGTTACTATATATTCTGATAGCGCATATGTCACGTCAACTGTCCACTCAGGGTTGATAAAATGGCAGAGAAGGGGGTTTAGGAGAGCTGATGGCACCCCAGTGCAACATACTCTCTTGTTAGCAGAATTAATTGAAGTAATTAATGATCCCCAAGAGATAGCTTTGGTTAAATGCCCGGCAAACACTAATGGAGACAACCATATCTCGAAAGGGAATGAAACAGCAGACGCACATGCCAAACATGCGGCATACTTTGGTGAAATATGGTACCCCCCAGAGTCAGAGAGAGGGAGAGGGATGGGGATGGCTAAACAGATGTTGATGAAAGAAGGGTACACCCATCTCCCCAACACACAGATAATGGAATTACAGGCAGCCGCACCAATGGCAGAAAAGGAACTATGGGTAAAAAGAGGATGTACGATGTCCCCAACTGACGCACTGTGGCGTCAAAATAACACTGGAAAGGTGGACATGCCGTTGGCACTGCTGAACACCGCCCTGGCCCAGCTCCATCACCCAGCTCATACAGGAAAGGAAGTAATTGCAGCACAAAGTAGGGAAGACTGGTTCTGCCCCGAGTTAAATTCTCATGTAACAAATATTATCAGCAATTGCCTCACATGCCAACAGTTTACGGCCGGTCACACGCTGCAAGTGATAAAAGGTACTATACCCCGGCCAGAGGGACCCTTCCTGCACATTCATATTGACTACGTTGATATGATCAATGTATGTCAAGGAAATAGGTATATGATTGTAGTGGTATGCCCGTTCTCCAGCTGGATCAAGGCCGGATCCTGCTCACACGCAGATGCGTTCAGAGCAGCTAAATTTCTAGTGAGAGAGGTTTTCCCCAGGTGGGGTGTGTGCGAAGTGTTGCGGTCAGATAACGGCCCACACTTTGCTAATGAAATGTTTCAGCACATCACTTCCTTGCTGGGTATTAAGCATAAATTTGCATGTGCATATCACCCGCAGGCCAACGGTATATGTGAACGCCTGAATGGCCTATTGAAAGAAGAAATAGCAAAGATACAGCAAACAACCAAGAAGAGCTGGTTGTACTGTCTCCCGCTAGCTCTATTTGAGCTAAGGAATAGGCCAGGGTCTGATCACCACCTCACTCCTCACGAGGTGGTGACATGATGTCAAATGCGCCTTCCTCTAACGCCTATATCAACACCATTCGCAGACCATGAAAACACTGCAACTGTTCTTGGTGACGAAATGTATCAATATGTGTCTTCTTTGATTAATAGTGTAGCGTTTGTATCTCAACAGCTCGAGCGCACGCGGGGCGGGTCGAAGAGTTCTCAACAAGAAGACACCGACAAGGAACTGGAAAAGGAAGGACTAAGCAAAATTGCTAAAGGTGACCATGCATGTGCTACTCCGCAACTTCAATAGAAAGTGGAACGGCCCATGCTCAACTGGTCCTCATTTGGTAGAGGAGGTAGCTACCAGAGTGGTGAAATTGCAGGATAAGAGTGCCTGGAATCACCTACACGACGTGAAGATCTACAGACTCCAGACCCGCCCTAGCGTTAACGACAGGGCCATTGGAAGAGCAACGACAGTGACAGCATTGGCTACAGAGAAGGAGACGTCGACCACAGCTGATGACATTAGTGTCACTACACCTGATCACCCCCCAGATTCCCAAGAGGCAACTACTGAAATAGACATTGGACACTTGCCCACAGCCCATCCCATGGTCACGAGATCACAAAGTAAACAAACTTCCGCCAATTGAATCCCAGCCCCCTCCACTCTAAGGTCACCCCCGATTGAAGGACATTGTATAACAAACTTGGGTATTGCACACACACACATGTAAAACACTTGTATGTTTTCTCTTTTCTTCTCTCGCACATGCAGGTACCGTGTATAATTGTATTGTTAAGACAATAAGTAACTAACAGTGTACTCTGCCCAGGAGTAGATGCTGCCCATGGTTGATAACACCCCTGAAGCCCTATCACACCAATTTGTATATCACATAAGAAGGCCAAAGTACCTAAAAAGAAGGAGGGTACGCGTATATTACACCGCATTTGTTTTGGCCATAGAACAATCATTTCCCCATCTTCACCAGCACTTACCTGCTCTAAGAGATAGATCACTAAGGTTAGCGTGGGAATAGCTCTTCGCCTGGGCACTGAACGATTACTTGATAGGGAGAGATTAATAACAATGACTAACAATAATAACAAGCGTATTGAGTATTTTCAGGCGGGCACCTTTAAAGTCGCAAGAATAAGCTGCCGGACTGCAGCAAGGTAAGAGCAAAATGCCGGTGAGACTAGCTTTTGTAATAAAAATGATAGGAGTATTGGTCAGCACTGGTCTATTGGCTGCCACTGTATGGCAGAAAAGTTACGCTATCAATATTATGGCTGCACCCAAACCTAACATACCCCCTCCCACGGCTGCAACAAGTATGACGTCAGGTAGCAACCCTCCGCATAAGTGAAGTAGAGTTAAACGCAGCACATATACAGATAACAAGGGTATTGATAATTACATAACAGATTCAGCACACGTCTCAAACAACATGTGGTACCAGCACATGACCCAAATTGTAAGCAGACAACAGAAGATAGCTGTTATGTTTGCTCATTGATCCCATACGCCATGAGCGCTTCTCGAGCATTCGTCGCCACAGAAATACAAGAAAAGACGGCGCGATGTATAGTATATCTGGCACTATTCCAAACGAGAGGACGATTTCAAGGAACGGTGGTGAGAATGCAGTGGGAAACAAGAGACACATACCCATACGAAAACAATTTCCTCAAGTCATATTTGAGTTACCATAAGAGCAGTTTACATGCTGAAGCATTCAGATACATGACAAGGGCCCTGAAAAGGGAGAAACGAAGAAAGTAACCCTACAATACCTACCATGTGATTGGTACGCCACTGAAGTTCCTGGTATACAAGGCTGTTGGGAAAGGCCACTGATAACAATAACAGGGAAGGTATACATGAACAATGAATGGGAAATAGGAGTTGTCGGTAGCAACATGATAACAAGAGAGAATATTACCACCATACAGGAACGCAACGACAGATGTTGGACGACATGGGGCAAATACGTACCCATGCTGACATGGATGGAGAAGGATGAAGACCCAATAAGCATACTACCACTGACCGCGCCCAAATTATGCTACCAACACAGAGGAGATGTGCAGGTGGGATACAACACCAACTGTGGAAGCGTGTTAGAATTACCAGAGGGGGGTGCTGGAACGGCAGTGATAATGGATAACTATTGAGCCTGCGGAAATAAGGCATATCACACCCTGCCCCCGTTGTGGAATGGTATATGCACAATGGTACACATCAATGTACCATTGCTAGTGGGGCCCCAAAAACATGTGAACATGGCCAATTTCCCCAAAATGGATGAAGGGAACAAGAGGAAGAAGAGATCTGTACAATCACAGGAGGGAGAGAACAACAACAACAATAACAATATCCTAAAAAGGATAAAGAGACAAGGAGAACCCCTGACAGGAAACTACCTGTGGGGAAGGTCGGAAACAGCACTCACCTCTATCCCACCAGAACATAGGTTATTTAGCAGGGCTGCTATGTTCTTCTCGTCAATAATACACCCTGGACTACAAGTTTATGCAAACGCTAAATGGCTCCAGATCACCCGATGGGAACTAATGATGACGATTAATTCAACAGTAAACGGATTCAATGCAATAAAAGAGGAACTGCGAGCGGTAAGAATGGTAGCACTACAGAACAGATATGTACTGGATCTCCTCACAGCGATGGAGGGAGGAGTTTGTGCAAAAATAGGACAATCATGCTGCACATTTATTCCTGCTAACGATGCAGATAATGGTACGCTTACCGTAGCAGTATCACAACTGGCCCAGATGCACTCCAAGATGATGGAAGAAAGTAAAGGAGTAAAGAAGGATGATAGCTGGTTTTCATTGTTATGGTCATGGATGCCATCATGGCTGTCGGACGGGCTGAAGATAATAGTTGGATGCATAATACTGGCTGCAGCTGTATTGATTGTAATAAGGTTTTGGAAGGCCAGGAAGGCACGCACTACAGACGAAATGATCGAAATGGTCGGCATGCACCCCTTGATGCCAGCTGACGATGACCAGCACACAGACGTGATAATAAAGGAAAGAGAGAAACTGTGCAAACAGATCATCGCCAATCACTTAGACCCACCATCCGTAAAGCTTGAGAACCCAAGAAACCCGAGGAGCTATATCGGAAGATGGGTATACTGCAAACCGGGAGGGAGCTGTGTATACATGTACTGGTCGTTTGAAGACCATGTCAACCACTATGGACACCTGGGAGGAGTGACCAAAATATGGAGAGTAAGAGGAGATAAAGAAAAAGATATGTTTGTGGTCGACAAGTCGACCAGAGGGTGGACTGAAGTGGGAGAATGGGAGAAAAAGCTCCCCCCAATCTCCTTGCGACCATGGCCCAGAGGATCGCGGCCTAGACACCCACCACAAGATTAATTTGTCTATCTACCAGACGATCAAATACCCTGGTTCAAGAACATACGGATATGCCCACCAGCCTGCCCACCAGCCTGCCCTACTCAAGCCGACACCTGCGGCATGGATGAACTCGACTAAGACCTTAACAACAAGCATCCACATCGTTATAGATGCCATGACGACTGACGGGCATCTTTATTATTTTTCACATAGGTTTTCCGTAATGCAGAAACGCAAGACGCAAAAAGCACTTGCATATACGCTTGCTGATGCTTCTCCCACCCCTTGCATCGTGATGAGAATATAACTAAGACGTAATACTGCCTATGAAGCCATGTCGCACCACAACACAGGTGCCGTGCATTACACCTCCCCACCTATGAACCAGGCCCAAGTAGGCCGCAAGCAAGAGCCGCCATGAACACTCAATGAGCAAGAGTACAAGTGCTGATCACGCAGAACGAGCCCAGCGAGAGCTCACAGCCAAGGGAGCGAGGTTGCAACTCGTATGCGATCAGCCAACGCCAAGGTCACACCTGTAAGCAAAGCCAAGCACGCAGAAGCAAAATACAACTTTAAATGTGCAGAATTCTGCCCCAGCCACGGTCTCCCCTCACGTGACCAAGCCAACCTGACAAGGTGCCAGACCCACGAGGGAGAAGTCGCCTGGGTCCCACGTCTGGGACACAGGGTGCAACAATGAAATGACCCAATGGACACCTACAGCGATGGGAATGGTCTGCTCTCAAGCCTATGAGCAAATCCGCGCATTGTCTGCACGAACACATAGTTACATATTGTTGCTAGTGACAGGTACACCGCGAGCTGGGAACAACGATGGTCCCAGGCTGGGGGGCTCGCGGGTGGACCAATCAGAACATGGGGGCACTCATCACTGACGCCACTAACATTAGCCAATCATTAGGGGTCTTCGTGTAACAATTTTCAAGTATCTAATAGAAGGGACAACCCAAGTATACCACCTGACTCATCCTCAACCACTAATACTGTTCTCTATATGTATGCTATACTAACCCTACCACTCGGGGAACCAATCCAGAGTGGCAATAGGTTTTTCGCTAACTTTCCCAGGTGACGCAAGTAGCGCGTCATACTGAGGCAAAAAGGGCCTGCGAGCTGCACTAATTTTGAGAGTCTGGACGGACGTGTACGATGCTAGACCCATCCCTGCCGTTGTTTAATAAACAGCAGAACCACCTTGCTTCTTGCGTGTGTCTCATACTCATTTTTTGGGGAACACGGGAGGAGATGGGGCCTCCCAGCCCGGAGGTCCGCGGACGGCCCAGCCGACCCCGGGATAATCACCCCGACAGGTTAATTGTCAGACTGTGGGACCTAACACATGCCCCAACATGGAAAAACCTCCCAATTTAGGAATTGTGCCGCACTCATGGCCTCGGGTAGGGATCAGGGACCGGCTTCGATCCATCGGGAAAATGGGCAAACAACCATTATAATGTAGCAGTAGCGTGGGCATACTTGAAGCATGTCAACATAGTCCACATGAAAGTGTTGGAATGTTTGCAGTGGGCGAGGTATGGCTCCTCTCACTACTCTCAATATATGCCCTCCAGTAAAACTTTTATAAACAATACAGTTTGTCATAAATTCGGCCACATGTTCCACTAGACAAAACCAGTCTTCTCCATTGTGAGGAGCAAGTACATCTTTCCCCATGTGTGTAGGATGGTGTGGTTGTGTGAGTGTAGTCTGTAATAATGAAAGTGGCACCAACAGTTTGCCTGTGCTCTCCTGCCGCCCTACGGCGTCTGATGGATATATAGAGCATCCCCTTTTCATCCATAGTTCCTTTTTTTCCCTTGGGGCATTTCCCTGCAACTCCATGATCTCTGCCACTGGTAACATGCTGTACCCTTCTTGACAAACCATTGTGTGCACACGAGTATGCCTGTTAGATGGAGTGTCAAAATCTTAAATGTCAACAAAATATGCAGCGTGCTTCACTTCTGTGTCTGCTGCTTCATTGCCCCTGGAGACGTGATTCTCCCTTCTTGTGTGGGCTTGGCACTACACAACTGCTATGCCTATTGGGAATTGAAGTGCCTCTACAGGTCTACCCAATAGGGGCATGTGCTGCACCAGCGTGCCGTCAGCACATCAAAAGCCGCTTCTTAGCCAGCGTGACAATCCAGAGTGGACTGTAGATTTCACGTAGGCTGAGTCCGAATACACTGTCACTTCCTGGTTTTTGCTCTGCTCTGCTGCTCTAATGCCAATATGAGAGCCACTAATTCTGCTGCTTGAGCAGAAAAACATGACAGTAATCACGTGCTTGCTACCACTTCAACTGCCCCATCTGCCTTTATTCCTACTACCGATGTCCCAGTATGTTTCTCAGCAGTGGTCTGATCTATTATTGAAGAACCATCAATATAAAGCACTTCTCCCCACTCAAGTGGCTTTTCCCTCACTCTCCGAATGCCGTCATTCTGTTCCATATTTGTAGTACAATCGTACACATAGTCTCCTTCCTCTATTGGCTCGGGTTCACAGTCCTGCATCTTACTACCTAGATAGCTGGATTCGATAATATTACTTTGTACCGTAAGGCCCTCTGTGTGGTCAGTGTACTCCTGGGCCATTTGAGTATTGCAAAGAGAACATGCTCCGCAAAAAGAGTGGTGCTGCATCCCATGGTAATACTTGCTGACCTCTCCATGGCAAATGTATCAGCAGCTAATGCTTGCTCATAAGGGTTGTTTGCCGTCATTACTGGATCTAATTTCCCACTATAGTATGCTAGGGGTCTGTGTCCTAACGTGGTCTTCTGTGTGAGCACTGCAGTCATCACCACTCCATTGGAGTGAGAGAACAAATAAAATGTGTCTTGATAGTCTGAGATCCCTAACACGGGAGCTGTGCATATTTCTGCCTTCGGGTCCTCAAATGCACTAATCATTATTTCTGTCCCTTGTGGTATGCCCTCCACTCTTTGTGTTTCTTTGAATGCACTTAACAGAGGCCTTGTTTATGTGCTGTAGTCAAATATCCAAGCTCTGCAATAGGTAAAGAGACCTAAGTACTGTTGCATTTGTCTCACTGTCGTGGGTTTTGGTGTCTTGTGGATTGCCTCTGCCCTCTCCGGTGTCACCCTTCACCCCTCCTGTGATATCAACTGTCCAATGTATAGCACCTCTTTCTGGCAATATTGTAGTTTTGCATTGTCTACCTTGTATCCCTTCTCTGCCAATACTGTCAACATATATACTGAGTCATTTCTGCACTGCATTTCCGATTTGCTGCAGGTTAAAATATTGTCCAAATATTTATAATGGCACTTTCCAATTATACGTTGCCTAAGTCCATTTGGAGGACCCTATTGACTATAGAAGGGGACGCACAGTACCCCTGTGGAAGTGAGCATGTTTTCATTTTATTTCTTTATACAAACAAGGTCAAGTCCTGCGACTCTGGGTGAAGTGGTATAGAGAAGAAGGCATTGTTCAAATCTATCACTGTGAAGTGGGCAGCTTCCGTGGGAATGCTGCACAAAGTTTTCCCAGGATTTGAAACTAGAGGAAATTCTGCCTCTACAATCTTGTTTAAAGAGCGCAAATCTTGCATAAAATGCCATGACCCCGCCCGTTGCCTTTTTCACAGGGTACACCGCGTTATTGCACTGGGATTCTGATGGCACTAGAATGCCCTGTTTCACTAAGGCTGCAATTGTCTTGTAGATGCCTTCGTATGCTTCTCTTAACAAGGGATATTGTTTTGCCCTTGGTAAAATTGCTCCTGGTTTAAGCCTTTTCTTCACTGCCGCTATCCCTTTCACTAGCCTTATGTCATAGGGACTTGTGGTGCATAAGACACTACGTACCCTTGCCAAATCTTCTTCGAGGAATGGTGGTGGTGGTGCTTTTTTTTTTATTTAACGTGTTATACAGCAGTATGTGTTGGGTAACAATAAACTACAGGGAAATACCACAGAGAATGGCGATGTTTCATTCTTCATTCTGCGTGTTGACATGAGCATAGGGGACATGAGAGCCATCCCAGGGACCCTCTCTACACCTCTCTGTACCAAACCAACATTAGTTTCCTAATCCCAGGATATCAAGCACGCATTCTTGTTCCTTCTCCCCATCTAGAAAGCTACAGTGGCCTCTGCTGCCCTCTGTCCTGCAACACAACCAAACTCGTCCCCGCTCCCACAGTCGTTCTTCCATGGCTAGATCCTCTCCAGTGTGACTTCAAAAGCATATCTTCAGTAACTATTCTTTCTTGGGGTCTTCTCAAGCCAGACCCAGCTTCAGAATCGAAATCCCATTCCCAGTGGTAATGGAGGAATCCTCTATTTTTGGCAAATGCTGACCAAAGCTTCTTTGCATTTCAGTTCCTCTGACTCAGACCCTCAACCTGTGAACCATCAATTCTCAAAGAATCATCCTTCCCAATATTATATATATATATATAGAACCTAATGTGGTCACCAAACAAAGAGCACAGCTTCCCCCTCTGGAATCTTTAATATTGCATGCCGCAGAACCTCTTTTTGGGCCCAGGCTATTGCTCTCCTGACTCTCTGGCCCTACTTGTGAGTACTTTCTTCACTCAAACCTTTAAATCTGGATCCCCTCTTGCTACCAAGGATCTATTGTGGCTTGAATGCCACTAGAAGTCCAGAAACTGATCCTTAGATAGCTTTCATGGAAGTAACTGTGTCCTGCAAAAGACTGCTCATATACACACATCTGGTCCCCTTGGTCTCTTCCAAAACTTGGCAGCCTACATAGGAAAAGTTTTTTCCTTACCTTTGATTTAATTTTCCCTTCTTGGAAAAACCCTTCATCGAACTCTCAAAAACTCTTTTTTGAAACAGTTTTTGCTTCTGTTATAGTATTGCATTTAATTAACAAAGTTTACTCACCTGCTAGTGCAGTGTTTGCTTTTTGCCATTTCTTGTATAAAGATTGTATTTTTCTAAATGTATAGTGTATGGACATTTTCTGATTGGTATTGGTGATAAGTGTGCTATACCTTAAAACCACCCCACTCCGGCTCCTGAGCGTTAGGCTTGGGTTGCTCGGCCACACCACCACCTATAGAGCCTGGTGAGCTTGATGAAATCAATGCTACCCCGAAAGACAGATCCTGAGCACAGGGTTTAAGGAAAATCTCCCTAATAACTCTAGGCTTTCTTCTGCCACCAGTTGATTCATGAAAGACTGTTTACTCCGGGTTTATTGTGTAAGTCTCCAAAATTAACAGGAGCAGAAATCAGGATACTTACGTCCACCACCCCGATATAAGAACTAGGAGGGGACTGATGATTTCTTGTGTGCACATCAAGTAATGTTGTTGACGACCTTTGGGTATTGCCAGGGTTATCAGCTGCGTTCTAAGTTACACTGCTAACAATCCCTTCAACCTGCTTCAGTTAATGCAGCAAATTGTTTACCCGCTCCCAACCTATTTCAATCGACTGACTCATGCCATCCATTCTGAAGTTACCAGGGTGAAGGTTTATGTGATTTGATTTCCTATGATGTCGTCAGTGGGCCGTAGCATGTCTGAAGTCACTTCCGCTGCTCCTATGAAGTCTATTAATTGGCTCCAGTAAGCAAATGCTTGCAAAATCAGCTACATCACATTGTTTCCTAAGATAGGGCCTCATTACGACCCAGGCGTTAAGGGGTTAACGGCACCGTAAAAGGTTGCGGTGCCGTTAACCGCTTAACGCCTTACTACGAGGTCCCTTTGCGGCTCCCAACCTTAACGGCTGGTCTGTACCAGCCGTTAAGGTAGGGACCCGCTAAGGGACCTTGAAGGTAATTACGGTACCGCAATTTGCGGTACCGTAATTACCACCTTCCCCATTCCCATTGAGCCCTATGGGGAAAAAATGGGACTGGGGAAGGGCCAATGGTAAATGGGGAATTACCGCCCCGCCAACCTTCGAATGGGGTGGTAATTCCCCATTTCACCATGGCGGATTCGGTAAGTTACCGGCGGTAACCATTGCGCTAATAGCGCCATTGGTTAATGCCAGGGTCGTAATGATGCCCATAGTGTTACATTTATGTTACAATCTGTGTCTATTTATGGTCATTTCAGCATTCCTAAGAACAACAGCAAACAATGGGCAGGATTACACTACATGGTGCATGCCATTTTCACTGTATTTTCGCTCCTGTTAATGTAATTGTGCATGTGCAAATGCTGGTTGCACACATGCAAACGGTGTTTCAGCATGTGCAATGCACCCATTGTAGTTTACTTCTGAAAGCAAATCCTTAGTAAAACTGTATTTGCCACACCGCTGCTGCAATTATATTTCTAAGCTCTTTGAGGCATTCTGGTTCCATGGAAACCACAGATATGCAAGGGATAGTCTTACAAACCTGTATTGCCAAAACCGTAAAGGAGAATTGGCAGCATACGTTTAATGGCATCCCTTATCCTTATCCACGTCATAACTTCACTCGAGAAGAAATGACGATTGAATATTCTGTTTCAAGTTATCAGCATCGTCAGTTTCCATGTGCCATCTGGCTTTCATGCCCCGACAACATTCTATTTCAGCCACTGGGCCGCCATAAAGGCTTCCATTCTATTTCCGTTCACAGTCTACACTTGAACTAACTTTTCGTGTCCACTCCAACGTATTAGTTAATAAGTTCCTTCTTCCTTATTTATTTTTCCTTTTCAAATCGTCCTGGAGGGCATTTTATTTATGAACAAATTAAGTTTTAAAATCTCATTTGGCTACAGTTATTAAATGGATCAATTTAAATACTTACTGCATCTGCATTTCTCTTTTTAAATACATGTTAAAGCTAATTTCCCAATCAGCACTCGTGTTCTGAATAAAAATACAACCTAAATAATTATATTTCCCAAGCAAAAACGAATTGTTCGGTGTCTTGTTTAATTAAATGCTTACCGAGAGTATTTTATAATTGGATACAAGCTCACCCGAGGGCATGCGGTCATTCAAATGTGAATGTACACCAAACGTGTACTTGTAACAACCTGCACCCCTTTCGTGTTATTCTTTCATTTCCCTAATATTCCAGAACATCAACTGACAGGTGCATTCATCTGTCAGCAGTAAAGGGGGAGGTTTTTACCATCACAATGAATGCACGCTGCAGAACGTGAGCATGCGTGCTGCGTTCAGATGGGATGTACGCGATGGGCAGCTAGCCAACGTCTGGCTTATTTGGGGAATATATTCTTTAGGGAAGAGAACACGTTGAACACGTCCTGATTGCCCCCAAAAGAGTTTGCAACTCTTTGCAAGCACTAAGTCTTCCATTGCACCAGGACCCGATAATCTAGACCCAGGGGTCATTAGCAATCTACAGAAAAGACCATCGGTGCCACTGGTGGGGAACTTCTATGGCTAATTAAGGCAAACAACGCCACCAGGAGATGCTTCTGTCTTGTTTTTAATATTCGCAATAGGAATGGAGAAATTAACTTTAGAAATTAAGAGTACAGAAAAATTGCAAAACTGGCAGGAAAGTTATCTCAAACCATCATGAAAGAGATAATTCAGGACCAGTATGCATCAACGCAACTAGCCACGTTAAAGTCTAAATTGAGTCATAAACTGTACTGCAAAAAGGCATTCCGATTTTTGCCACGTTTGGGGTGTTTTTCTTGACACTTCAAATTGATCAGGAACTCTTTATTGTAGTTGTTTGCTTTCACTACATTGATATTTCGTATCAGTGCAGGAGAATCACATCCACGGCCATCCAAGGGTTGCTACCAAGCAACATCAAACTGACATTTCAACTCATATGGCCAATCGCATGCATGCGCTAGTTTCCTTGGTAGCACTGAAGAGCCTTTGCTAAATGGTGGCACACGCTTGATGTACCTATGGGACTTCAGTCTTCATTGGGGAGTCTGGAGCATGTCCATTGAGCTAACCAGTGATTTGCACTATGCAAGTAGGTGCCTTCCTTAAATCTGCAAGCCTAATATACAGCACTGCGCACACACATACTTTGTGTATGAACATGTCTATGCATTTTAGTCATGTTCACACCGAGTTCCATACATGGGCTTCTCTCTAAATAAAGGCTTCTTATCTGAAGGTCCTTGGGTCAAGCAGATAGGCGCATATCCATCGTGCCTGGCTTGGCTCGGATGATGCGTGCTTAAATTCCCATCCCCTCACCCATTGCCTGTAGTCGCAAAACGCTAGGGGTGCAAGGATATTTGTCAGGAAAGTCAGCTGAGAGGTAGCCAATGTCAAGACAGGCAATCTACGCAAAGCTGTTCACTTTTTCCATACCCTATCACTTCTCCACATTTTTTACAATGCACTGACAATGTACTAATACTGGAGCATGATGTAACACTTGTGTACGAGCGTGATAGAAATAAAATATCAATCAATCAATGTAACCGTGGGCAGGGCGCACATCATACTGTCAGCCCATGCAGCACTGTAGGTTCCAAATAGTGCACTCAAAGTTGCAGTCTAAGTTACAGCAGCCCCCGTTCTATGCCTGTGCTATGAGATACATTCTAAAGATGTGTACACTGTTGCCTGTGTGACTGTAAACAGAATATTTGGCCCAGCTCAAGAGCAGTGAAGGAATGGGGACTTACATTCGCCCCTACTGCAGAGCTTGTCTTTCACAGTGAAGCCCCCCACTTGTTCACCATACTCACTGCATAAGATATACCTTTAAATCCCATTCTTCTAATGGCCATGCTGTGTGATGCCTCTCTCTTTTCCCAGTATTGTACAGTAATAGCTAGTTTATTTCCCGTCAAAACTCTACAATATGTCTGCTGGAACTGTTTAATGTTGGGTAATATGTATATTATGAACACCTAAAGCACAAAGATGTGATGGTGTCCACAAAAGGGAAGGGCGCGTGCAGGCCTGCCTCCACTCTCCATGTGGAAGGATACCTTTTCAAGAGACTGCATCCCAAAGTAGCATCTTCATCTCCTAAGGAGGAATGTGCAATTTTTTAATGAGACTGTTTCCCTGTCTATGGGCCTCATTCCGAGTTTGGAGGTAATCATGGCGCTATTTGCTAATTCAATGGGGACTTAACGGTCCATTCCGACCTTGGAGGGACTGGTAAGTCCCCATTGAAAAAAACATTCCCCTTTCCCATTTCAGCCCCCATAGGGCTCAATTAGAATGGGGAAGTAGCTAATAACGGTACCGCAACTTGCGGTACCGTTATTAGCTCTCTGGTCCCTTAGCGGCTCCCGCTAAAGGCGCCTGGTAAAACCAGGTGCCCATTGTGGGACCCACTAAGTGACCTCGGAATAGGCCGCAAAGGGATTACTGGCACCAATGTCCTTAACGGTGCCCGGTATCCCTTTGTGCCCACCTCGGAATGAGGCCCTATGTCTTTCTGCATTTACTTTAGGGTGAACGCAAATCCTGCAACTGCCACACCCCACCTCCCTGCTTGCACCTTGATGGCCATGGAAAACTTTGCATGGTCAAAAGGCCCATCATGTCTCCCTTACCCTTCCCGCTGTTATATCTGTTTGCCTTCAAAATGGTGCCAAAGTGAAAACGGCATACAGCATGCTATAATAAGTTACCACAGTTGGTTTGTTGTTTGCAAACCAAATACATACAAAATACACATATTACAAATTCATAGTTGCCCCATTCCTTTTGACTGGGTGGGCCTTTTTAACATTGGCAATTGTCCTACAGAAAATGTCTTGTGAAAGTACTTCAATCCAAAACTTGTGGTTGAAGTTGATTAGTTTAGCCATCCACACATGTTCATGATCCCACTTCTGATACCCTTTCTGGTATGTCCACACAATTTCAACTACATTTAAGTTTGGAAGCTCAGGTGGAGTTCAAACCCAAAGAAGACCCTGACTCTCAATAAATTGTGCACCTGTGGAAAGTATTGATCACTGTTCTTGACTATTTTCAGGTGTCTTGGAGATAAAACATTTACTAATGTGAGACCAGCGGCCCATTGACAATGTGCCGATTGAAGAGGGCTGTGCACAATATTGCTTTGAAGATTGCTCAGAGGGCTAGGTCATTCTTGGAGATGTCCCAATAGACACAGACCTTCGCTGGATGCTTTGCGTGAGGCTTAGAATACAGGTTCCCTCTTTTCGGAAACACAATCCTGTTGAACCGCTCAAGCACAATGGCTGTATTGTTCCTGAAAATCACGTTTTCAAAGTCTTCTTTCTTCTGTCTCCAGCCAATGTTTCTGCACTCAACATCCACTTCACCAAATTCACTTCACCTATTATAGGTAACAGGCAAGAAGGTGACAAAACAAAAATTACCATGCTATATGTACAATAAACATTGCATATCAACACTGCCTAAAATGCAAGGTTGCTTTTTACATACTACAAGTTACGGGCTCATTACAGCTCCTCCCTTGACAGTGAACCAGGACCCAACTACTTCCTCAAATCACATATTTACTGTACTGTACATATACAGTGCATATGGACAGTCAATGTATGGGAAGATGCTTTTTCAATGGTCCATTTTTCTCCAGACATCAAAACATATGATGGAGGCGGCTTTGAACAAACCATAACCACTATCATTGCTCTGGGCAACCTTCCACACCACTGTTGTAGCCCATCTCCTCTATGGCAGAAGAGAACTAGCCATATGAACATCATTATGGGAACTGCCACAGTGGTCCTTGGCACCTGCTCCTTGATGATGTCATGGTGGCTCCCATTTACTCTTGGCCCCACACAGATTCCATCCTAACGTTCCTCTGAAATCCATTACAACTAAAGCCACCCTGAGCATAAACAAAACATGATACAGATGGGGTCTCAGGAACTAGCAACACCTCTGACATCAGTGTCAGCACCAAACCACATGTATAATGGTAGAAGAAAGGTGATGGGGCAGACACCTTGGTGCCCTATCTGGTGACTACTTACTGTTGACTGGAAGCAGAATAATGGGTCCCTGAGGAAGGGACAATAGTATACATTTCCTCCCTTCCCAGCATCTGCTGCACTTCAGAGATGTTGCCAAATAAGGTTCAACACGGCTGAGGTTGATTGTGGTCTCATTCAGAAGAGGGATTACCTTCCAGTTTGTTCTGGACTGCTGCGTTTGGGTGGAACCAAGTCTGCATATGATATTTTCCCTTCTGCAATAGCATAGCATACTGAAAAATGATTGTCTGGAACATTAACCAGAGCAATGACATAGGTTAGGAGTCATTCAAAACCATCCAGCCACCCCACTTCCATTTTACAGATTTCACCCAAAGCAGAATGGGTATGCCCTCACTGATGTCGTCCAAGGAGGTCAAAACCTGTCCAGCTTTGCTTGTGGTCTCATGCAGAAGTGTAACAGATTTTATGGTACATCACACTGGAGCCAGGGACTTCTTCCACTGACATGAAAGTGGCGCACAATAAAAAATGTCTTTTTATTTTTATTTGAACCCTGGGTTCTTTTTTGAGAAGGCACCCAATCCGTCTCACACGCACCTTAACAAATACCCCATGTCGCAATGGACCATGAACCAGGCCGATGTGTAACAATGAAATATATTTTTGTTTTTCGAATTCAAATGAAAATCAGAGCAAAACAAAATTTAGGGCAGCGGCTACCACAGTACAGCAATACAAGGGCAAAGTCTCATAATACAGTGAATTCAACTTTAAACATGACACACCTGAAATGGACACAAAATCACTTTTCTTCACAATCACAGATGACACATAGGTTATGCATTCCCCCTGCAACACCTCCCCCAAACACCTGCTGACTAAATTCTGTGTCGATGGAAAGCAGTGGCAAGGAGTCAGAAAGAAGAAGGGAAATTCATCCCAACATCCCAGAATGGGAGGCCAAAAACGAATTGAAAACCTTCAAAATGAGCAAAAAGGCATACTCAGATTTTACTGGTTACTTATAGATCAGTTTACACGTGTGGTAGGATAGCTTGGACAGAAATTTGTGTGGCTGCACTACAGAGACAAGGAAGATTACAGGCTACTGAGCAGGGCACCAAAGCAACGTGAACACAGGTGAGAAAATCGATTTAGGGAGAAAAACAATGCAACAGAAATCGCACACGTCAGAATTGCAATTTCTTATTTCACACAGGCATTAAACTGGCAAACAGCTAAGAAAATGGGCTTAGCAGTCCAAATTGGAAATCGTTTTTTCGTATGGGAAACAAAGCACAGGACAGATAGGATACTGATGGGAAGGGATGACTCTTTATAGGATGATAGTATGTTTTTTTTGTATAGGAAATGCAAGTCGTATTTTTAAAGAAAAGCGAAATACACGGGAAAAATTGGTTTTGTTACTACAATGATTATTTCTACTGAGACTTTTTTTTTTTAAACTTCTTTTTATTAATTTTCCAACAAGAAATACATTTCCTCAACTCCCACAACAACCCACCCCCCCTGAAAGCAGCTGTATTATGTCCGTGGTCCAGAACTTCCCTGGGGACTTGCCCCTACCTACCAACCAATTGCACTCCCCAACATCCCCCACCCCCCTCCTCCCAACCCTCCCCTGAGAGCAGTCTGACACAGTCCCTGATCCATTATCTCCATGGACCAGTCGCCCTTGTTCATTGCAGGTCCAATAATCGCAAACGCTGCGGGCGCCACCCAATGCGAAAATCATCCCTAAGGAAATCCAGAGTCTCCTCCCAGTCCCTTGCAAAAGATTGAATATCATTATGCATAGCATAGGTTGCCCACTCAAATGCCACGATTTCCCAGAGTTTCCGCAGCAGGTCCTGCAGCAAGGGGACCTCCTTACTCTTCCATCTCTGCGCTACGACAGTCATAGCCGCAAGTATGAGAATCGTTCTTGCCTTTTCCCAAGATCTGGGTTGCCCTTCCAAGGTGTCCCGCCTAAGTCCCAGAAGAACCTCCTCAGGGGATCCGTTATTTCTCGTTCCATACGCCAGCTCCTGTAGTTTCTCCACTTCCTGCCAAAAGGGCCTAATTTTCGGGCACGACCACCAGATGTGTTGTGCCGTGCCTTCCATCCCGCATTCCCGCCAACAACTACCGGAGGTGGCAGGGTATATCTCCTGAAGGCGGGTAGGAGTGTAATGCCACCCAAACAGGACCTTATACCACATTTCCTGTAAAGCAGGCGCTTTGACCAATCTCGGTATTCTCTTCCACAACCTTTCCCACTCTTCCCTCTCAATCACCCTTCCCAGGACCTGTTCCCACCTCCACATATACGGCCACTGGTCCCTTGTACGTGCCTCGTTCAAAATTTTATATAGGTTAGATATTAGGTCCTTAGATCCATCATTAGTTGACAGGAATCGCTCAAAGCGCGTCATTTCCATTATTGCTGCCTGCTTGATTACGGGGTACAGGACCCAGTGTCGAATCTGCACGTAGCGCATTCTTTCCTTTTCCGTAATCCCGAGCTCCCTCTTACACTCCTCAAACAAGAGAATTCTATTCCCCCTAAACATATCGCCCAAATGCTTGCAGCTCCCCTCTTGCCATTGCTCGAATGCCCCCACCTCCAGCCCAGGGGTAAAATCTCCATTGCAGAACAGGGGCGTGAATGGGGAGGGGAAAGTCGTAATTCCCTTTGCTCTCACCAACTTATCCCAGTTCTCCGCCATCAGCTTTGTAATGGTGCTCTCGTAGACCTCCGCTAAATTGCGATGCGCCACAGGTCTGTCCATTGCTACCCATCTTTTGTCGTGTGTAGCCTCACCCTCCCGAAGCCATTCCCTAATTACTCGCAATTGAGTGGCCTCATAGTATTGTTGAAAATTAGGCACAGCGAGTCCCCCCTCTCCTTTGGGAGCCATCAACAGTTGGTTACTGACACGCGCCTTTTTCCCCTCCCACAGAAATTCTCCAGTCAAAGATCCCAACTCCCTAAAGAAGCCCGCAGGGACTGCCTGAGGTATCGCCTGGAAGAGGTATAACAATCGGGGGAGTGTCACCATTTTGATCGCAGCCATCCTGCCCAACCATGACACCATCAGGCCCCTCCATCTACGATAGTCCCGTTTGATATCCTTAAGGATCGGTGGATAGTTAGCCTGATACCACCCTGCCAAGGTTGGGGTAATTTTCACGCCTAGATATTTAATTCCCCCTGGACTCCATGTAAAATGAGAGGCCACCTTCACCAACTCTCTGTCCTCTGCCTTCAAGGTCAGATTTAAGAGCTCTGACTTACTAAAATTGATCTTGAAACCAGAGGCTCTCCCAAAGTCTGCTAGAATGTGTCGGCTTGCGGGGATGGATTCAGTCGGCGCTGTTAGTGACAATAGCAAGTCATCCGCAAACGCCGCTACCTTATGTTCCGCCCCCCCCAAATGGTATGCCCTTTATCTCCCCCATCTCCCTTATAGCCTGCAGAAGAGGCTCCAAGTAAATAGCATAAAGCATAGGTGACAAGGGGCAACCCTGCTTGGTGCCCCTATTAAGTTTAAAGGGCCTAGACATAACTCCATTAACTGCTATCCTCATAGTAGGGTTCTGGTAGTTGGCCTGCACTAGGCGCAGAAACCCCCCGCCTATTCCCATCTTCTGCATAACCCTAAATAGAAAGGACCACTCCACGCAGTCAAACGCCTTTTCCGCGTCCAAAGATAGGAGGACCGCGGGAGTGTCCGTTCTATGTGCCTTTTCCACCAAGTGGGACTCTCTTCTGATTTTATCTGCTGTCTGTCGGCCTCTTATAAAGCCCGCCTGGTCCGGATGGATCAGGTCCAGAAGGCAGCCCTCTAGCCTGTTCGCCAACACTTTTGTAAAAATCTTGGCGTCAATATTTATTAACGCTATGGGCCTATAAGAGGTTTTCTCTTCAGGATCCTTGCCGGGCTTCAAAATTAGAGTTAGCCTGGCTTCCTCCATAGAGGGAGTGATCTTCCCCGTTAGCCTAAAGGTATTGAAGAGGTAAGTCAGGTGAGGTATTAGCTGAGGGGCAAAAGTTTTGTAAAAAGCCGCAGTATACCCATCTGGACCCGGGGCCTTGTTCAGGGGCAGATCCCTTATCACCCTCCCCACCTCCTCCTCTGTGATCTCCTTGTCGAGAAGTTCAATGCACGCTCCTCAATTTTCCCCAATTTCACCCTGTCCAAGAACTCTACTTGCCTCCATTCCTGGGGATGCTGTGATGTATAGAGCGACTCATAGAATTTAACTAGCTCCTCCCTTATCTCCTCTGCCCTTGTCACCCATTCCCCCGATCCTGATTTCAGGGCTGTAATCGCATTCCTAGCAGCCGCTCCCCTCAGCAAGCGAGCAAGGAGAGAGTCCTCCTTGTTCGCTTTCGCATAATACCTTTGACGGACACTAAGTAGAGCCCCCTCTGCTTTTTTGGTTCGGAGGAGCACCAGTTGACCTACTGCCCTGCGATACTCCCTCATGGCAGCCCTAGTCGGGGTTGCCCCGCCTTACGCCTCGCTGTCTCTACCTCCTCTTCCAGCTGCCTCTCTAATGCCCTCAGTTGCCTTTCCCTGCACTTCATTGCCGCGATTAGTTCCCCCCTCAGCGTAGCCTTAAAAGCATCCCACCTTGTCTCCTCCCTTGAGCCACCCCGTGCATTGATCTCAAAAAAGTTCCTAATCTTTTCTTCCATCTCTTGCCTAATTACCGGGTCTCTGAGAAGATATCCCAGGTATTTCCACATCCACACCCCTCTCTCGCGGTACCCTAGATCCATCTCCATGGAGACTACTTTATGGTCAGCAATACCAATGGGGCCCGTCGCTACCTCCCGGATCCAACCCACCAAACTCGACGTTACCCAAATGTGGTCGATTCTAGATTAGGAACTGTGAACCCCGGACAGAAAAGTAAAGCCCTCTTCACCCCCTTTGAGTTCTCTCCACACATCTCTCAATCCCACATTGTGCACCCTTCCCTTAAGGTCTGCCGACATCACAGCTCCACCTCCTTTCACTGGGCGCCCTCACCTATCCCGTTCCCTCTCCCAGGCTATCTTAAGGTCCCCCATCAGGACGATCGGTCCCCAAGCCTAATCTTCCAACCGTCCTAGGACCCGTTTCAGGAATTGCTCCTGGCCTGAGTTCGGAGCATACACCACTGCCAAGGTATAAAGGCTATCGCAGTACTTCCCTTTAACTAAGATATACCGACCCTCCTTATCCCGTATAACTTCCATTACCCTAAAGTCCACTGAATTTCTAATAGCTAGGGCTACCCCCCTGGACCTACCCTCCCCCGACGCGTGCAGGATCTGATCAAACCCCGCAGTTTCAGACGCCCCTGGTCTCTTCGTCTAAGGTGTGTTTAATGCAGACCCAAGATATCCGGGTTCTCTTTCCTGGTAAATTGCTCTCGTTTCTTTCTCTTGAGGGGGATGTTAAGTCCTCTCACATTATGAGTTAACCACTTGAAAGTCGATTGGCGCCTAGATCCCCCGTCCCCCCTGGGGGGCCAGGTGAAAAACGAAGCCCCCTAACACCTCCCCCAGCTCAGTTATGCATTGCTCTTCGTGAGGGAGTCCTCCCAATTCCCTTACCCTGGCCCCCTTGGAAGCCCTCTGCTGCTCTCCTTCCTCCCCCTCCCCCCAACCTCATCCCCCCATTCCCCCACCCTCCGCCCCCCCATCCAGAAGGGCTTGCCCTTCCCACACCCCTCACTCCCCCCTCCACGGGTATACCCACCCTTTCTGATTCATAGATGGGTGCCCTCCCGCCAAATACTCCCTGTAGTGGCCCACCACCCTTGTAATACATTTTGATTCATGACTCCGCCTGTGCGTCTTGACCCCTCCCCCCGAGGCTTGCCTTATTCCTGTCCTTAGGTGATCCACCGCTCCGCTTCGTTCCCCTTCTCTTTTCTCCCACTGTTGTCCAGGACCATGGCTTCGGCTCTGATCTAGTCGCCAAAGCTTGCTTTCCATGGCCGCTGGGAGCGTCATCCAAGTCCAGTTGCAAAATGCTGGCTCCCTCCCGCAGAGTGGTTACTCGTCTCGACACCCCCTCCCACTCAAAAAGCAAACCGAATGGGAAGTTCCTCCTATATTTAATCCCCTTGCCAGTAAGTGCTTTAAGCACCGGACCCATTTGGCGCTGCTTTAATAGAGTACTAATCGCCAGATCCTGGAACAGTGCGATGCAATGCTCGTTGAACATTATTGGTTCTTGTTTTCTTGCTTCCCTAAGAACCGCCTCCTTTTGAGCATACCTAGTGAAGGCCGCCAAAACATCCCTAGGTCTCAACCCTGGCTCCTTGCCCCCTCTGCCCACTCTGTGGATGCAGTCGAGCTCTATCTGGTCAGGGGGGGAGACCCCTAACATCTCCGCAAAGATAGATTGAGCCACCCCTTTCAGATCTTTGTCATGGACGGTTTCCGGCAGCAGTTTAATCCTTATGTTAACCCTCCGAGACCTGTTCTCCAGGTCTTCCATTTGGATCTCCAAATTTTGCGTGACTATGTCAAGCCGATCAATCGCTTCACTATTGGCTGTCACCTCCTTGTCCAACTCCTGCATGCCCCTTTCCAGGAGATCAGTCCGCTCCCCCTGCTTTCGCAACTCTTGCTTTATTTCCCCCAAGGCTGAATTGAGGTCTGCCCGTATCAGTTGGAATTGCTCTTGGAACGTCTTGGTTAGGCTAGTCTGCAGGGTGAGCATCTCCCCTTTGAGGTCCTGCCTTAGTACCGTGATCGGGCTCTCCCCTTCAAGTGATAAATCTCCACCTTCTGGGCCCTCCTTCGGGGTTTTAGCCAACTCCCGCATCTCTTGTATCGGCCAGATGGTGGGAAGGGTGCCTGGGCCGTCTCTCAGAGTCTGCAACACTTTTCCGCCCTTCCCCTTACTTTTGGATGACATATCAGATAGCACAGTACCGTCCTCGCCGCCTGCCCCGCCGTGCACTCCCCCGAAAGTTCCTGGCAGTGAGAGAGCGCGCCCTGCTCCCGCACTCTTTAACAAGGCCTCTCCTATCTGCCAAAAAGGCCCCCGTGCAATATGTGCCTCTTATTGTATGCTTCAGAAACTGAAAGGTGCCGGGAGCCGTCAATTCTAGGCGTTTACTAGTGCAGCAAGGGGGACACCCTCACCTGGGTCTCCTGATCACCTCCTCCCAGCTGTCAGCCAGGGCCCCCTACAGCTTCGCTGTACAAACTCCGTCCATCTCTCCGCCGCGATAGCTGCCTACACCGTCCCAGCAGACAGATACGATCAATCCCCAGCGGGGGCGGAATCCGCAAAGGTAACCGCCAAGGGGGAGGCGCCAATGGTGTTCAGCTGCCGCGGCGAACTCCTCTCCTCCGCCCACAGCAGCGCTAGCACAGCGGCTCACCAGGGCTGGCCTGCTTGCCTGTCAGCCCCGTCAGATCCGACGAGTCCTTCTCCCCTCTGCCTCCTCTATGGCGGCCTCCGGCACTCGCTCCCACGGGTGCCCACCGCTGCTCCACCTTCCATGTGGACAGTCCTCACCTCTCATATGGAGGAGGGCTTGACACCGCCCTCCTCCTCTGCGCCAAACAGGCCCATGGGGCGCTCGCTGCACGGCTCTCCGGGCAATCCCCACCCTTGGAGCTCCTCACCCGCCAGAGGGGCCCGCAGCTGTTGCCGCCCGCTCACTGCCCGACCCGGCAGGCACTTCACCAGCGCTCCTCCTCCAAGGCGAGCCCCACAGCTACACCGGCTTCCGCCCGATCGGCGCACTCCTCTCCCCGGGCCTCCCCCACCTCCAGGTCAGGACAACGACAAAGCGCCGCGCAGCAGGGTCACAGCGTCCCTCTTTGGTCCCGACTGCCAACACTGTTACGCTGTCACCGCTGCCAGCCCAGATGGGAGTTCGCCAAGCTGTAAACTGCACCCGCGAAGTGCCAGGTACGCAACCGCTTCTCCAAGGTGTCTGCCTCGTAGGTTTCTGCCTCAGCGCCGGGTGGTGGGCCTTTCCCAGCTTCAGAATGCAGGAGAGCTTCGCTGACACGTCTACCCCCTGCAGGCGGCCATCTTGGAATCCTACTGAGACTGTTTTAAGGACTATAATTGTTAAAGAAAATCACTTGACATGAGGTGGTTGGGTTCGAATTGCAACCAGCTCAGCGTGAATCTCTTTATAGGGGAATTAATTAATTATTTCAAATGATACTAGGGACTTATACAGATAACTCAAATGATTATAAAAGGAATATGCTAACAGATATAGGCTAACACAGATTCTTCTAAGCAAAGGGTAAACAGAGGATACTGGCAATTTGAAATCTGACTAGGGTTCTATGGGATTTTAATAGGATTTGAACAGGATGCAGGGTGAAAGAGCAGGATATGCAGTTTTTGGGTACTGGTTGATAGGATACTTACAAGACAAGCTTGAGTTTGATAATTTGGTGAGCCAGCAAAGTCTCTGGACAGCGGGGCCAAGGATCTGGTCATGGGCAGCAGGTCAAGAGATCTGTTTACTGGGTCAGCTGGACTCTCCTGGATGGGAACATCTGGGCAAGGTCTGGTCTCTGTGGACAGCGGGATGGGTCAGCTGGGCAAATGTTCTGGTCACTGGATTCTCCTAAAGGGGATAAGCGGCCTTTCCTCCTTTCTCCCTGGATTATTGGGTATGTGTTGATCTGGGTAGGTGGTTCTGCCTGTATCTGGATAGTGGGATGTATCTCTGATTTCCTGGATCTTGGGGTCTGGTTTTCAGTTGCTTATCCCTAGTGTTTCCCTGTCTCCCCGTTATATAGGCAAAGTGACATCAGAGAATTTTACAATCTGGGCGCGAGCACTCTGGACTTCCCCCTTGAATGGAATAGGTTAGGCTACCGGTGTCCCCTCCTCCCTCTGGGCTGATTGGTCAAAGGGAAGCGACCATTTATGACTCCCTTTGTCTAACAAGCCTATTTTTTACAAAAATGAGTTATGGAACAAAAACTCCATATTTACAATAGTCACCCTCATAAAAATCAGATAGGCAGACCCCATATTTCACAAGGGATTGAATCATCCGATTGCCAACTCTGTGTGAGGTACCATCACTTTGGGCACAATTGCATCATTTTTAGGAAAAATGTAATATTTTCAATTCTGCAAATGGCTACACATATGCCCACTCATATTTGGCATATTTTCCCCAAGTTTAATGTCTGTGCCATGTATGCTTCTCCCAGAAATGCATTTTTCCTGCCATTCTAGTTCCCCAGGTGCCAGCAAGATGCCCTGGGTCTCATTTTGTTTGTTTAAAAATCACATGAAAACTGTCATAATATCACATTGCTGCTTATTCAGATGGCGGTGAAAAAATTCTTAAAGTATAATGTCTTTTATTGTCAATGAGGTAGATTTGCCCTGGATGTGGGTGGTACTTCCAATCCCCACAGCAACTGTCTCTGCCAAGCTTGGCTGGTAACACAGAACTTTTATGATGTCTTCTGAAGTTGTGGACAATTCCCTCTTTAGGGGGATGCTTGAGGAAATTGCACCTCACTGTTATGCCCAGCCCAACTTGCCTCCTTTGTCATTCTGGCATTGCTGCCGGAAAGTATGACGAAATTCCACATCTCTGGGCCTGTCATGTACACATGGGGAGCTGGTGCACTGGTGGAGGTAATTCTGTTCTCATGGGAGGCAGGGCACCTTTGAAGTAAGTGCCTGCCAAATCTGTTCTGTTGGTTTCCCAAGTTTTATTTTTTATTTTCTTACTTTCAACAGAAACCAAGCCATTTTGGGCATAAATATGATGTACATTTTAGAGCAAGACCCCTATGCCCACATATTTAAGCTCATTTCCGTGTGAGCACAGGCTGTAATTGTCTTTCATTTTGAAACAGCATTCACCTGCTTTGCAAAAAGCCCTGTTTTACACGTGGGTTAATTTTTCTTGGATGTCACTTTACAAATGCGGTTTTTGCCACACACAGTTTCATTTCACTCAATCTTCTGGAAGGCTTTTACAGATACTGTTCGTTTCTGAACATAGAGAGATATATTTCCAAGCACCTCTTTGAAACTGACATGGGAAGAAAGAAACACTGCATCATTTCTTTCATTTACTGTGGTTTGTGCGCAATGGTTGATAGCAAAAGAAAACACAAGCCGTGTTAATTGGAAAACACATTTTTTGCCTTGATGCTCAGCAGAAATAAAGCATGCCAGGGTGGGTCTCCATGAAGGCACAACTTTGTGATGATTTAAAAATGAAATCACAAGCAAATTGCAAAGCCGTCTTGGATGTCATGTGTGCAGCTTAAGTATTCAGAAAACAGAACAGCAAATGTAGTGCCGTTCTGCAAGTAGGTTATTTTCAGATGGTTTAAATGGAGGTAAAAATATACAGATCACTTCTTTTCTTGGCATTTCTTGTATTCAGTGCTTGCCACACATGTGCGCCATGGAAAGGAAAGCGCAGCCGTTTTTCCGCAATATTTCCATGCAGTTTTGAGGTTAAGGGATTTTTGTCGTGGGTCTTAAATGTACCCCACAGAAGAGATATGACCAAGCATTTCAGCCTGGCTGCCTCTTGTAAGGTAGGAGCAGGTCTGATTTATTTATGGTAATCCCCTTTCTGTAATGGCAAAGCAGGCTGAAAAAAATTGTCTGCCCAGATCTATGGCAGAGGTTATGATTACTTCACAACCTTCCAGCCTTCAACCTTCAGTTTCGCAGATTTAAATTTTTCACAACAGATTTCATCAGCATTTTATACTAAATCTCAACATTCACATGAATCTCAGTTAATTCTGTTTGTACTATAAGATTCATTATCCCTCGCTTCCCTCCCACATCCAAAATATTAAAGATCATGTAATAAAATGGATAGTGTACAGACGGTCTGAAAAAGTACTGGAAGGTATAGCATCAAATAAATTGAATGATCTCAATCTTGCGGAGTAGGTTGCTATGTTCACACCCTTTCTTTCCTTAAAAGGGACAAAACAGGCATATTGCATCAAAGGAAAAAATTGTATCTTTAACAGCGGACTTCGGGTTTTCAATGGATATCATGGACTAAGAGGCCTTACTTATAGATATGTTTCGTAGGGCCATCAGACTACCTGCAAAGAGAGACCACAACATTTTTCCACCATGAACCCTAATACTACCAACTTGACAATAGGTCCACTATGGGGGTATTCATGTTTATACAATTCCCCAAATAAAACATTTACTGGGTCATCCAATTTGGGAAGGCTATTATCTCAGTAAAGCTGAACGTACTTCAAGCATTCACTGGGCCTCATTATGACCCTGGCGGTAAGGCAACAATGGCACTAGTAGTGCTACCGGCATCGTAATGAGGCCCACTGTCTTAATATGTATGTAATGCCTTGTTGATCACATCCCCTCGTATACCTATCTGTCTGCTCTTGGAGAAACATATGAATTCTGTTTTGTCTGTATTGCCACCAGTACATCAGTTTATATTGGAGTTCTAAAGCCTGGACAATTACAAAACAGGTTGCAGCCCCATCCCATATTTCCTCCAATTGTTCCCTAGGTATTTCTGTGAATATGTGCTTGCTCCACATTTTCCCATACATTCCCACTGGCAATTTATATCTCTATTGGATACTATTCTGACACCTTTCTCTTGTTTTTTGTGGTGTATGAGCAAACTTTTCAAATTCTGCATGATGCCTACTACACTGGCTTTCACTTCCCTACTAAAGACCCAAAGTCCGAGCTGATAATTAGTCAATCTATATGTCCCTTTCCAATTGTATTCATTTGTAGAGTCATTGAAGCACTTAATATGCCCTTTGTTGTAGGGATTTTCTCAATATTATACAACATGTGCACCTGCCTTTCCCCCATCCTTCAAAGTGGTTTGGTGCAAATCCTATGGCAAACTCGAACTGACCAAATATAGGTTATGAGGGGATGGGAAGGAGGTGAGCAGACTCTTTATATTCTACATTTCCATGTGTACTATATAAGGGCTGTGATTGTTCTGGGTCCATGGGGGTTTACTTCATTTCCCTATCCATGCACCCTTCATATTCAGTCCCCAGCCACTGCCTGTCCCATGTATGGCAATGGTATTTCTGGTGCTGATTGTTCCGGATGCTCTATCATCCTCAGTGGGAAAACCTAAAATATTCATCCCGATCTGGACATCTCATGCCAATCTGATCCTTCATTTTAAAGAGGGTTTGCCTCCCTATGCTATGCCCTCTCCACCTCTATACATACTCCATCGCATGATTATTTTAAAGGGTCAATTCTCCATTGAGAAGCAGAAGGGCTTGAAACAAGTAAAACATTTGCGGAAATGCATTCATTTTAAGCACAGATATTCCTCCCATCCATGAGATAAAATATTTCCCTTAACCAGGTTCCTTCCAGATGGTGCTAAATAAGGACAGATAATTACTGTTGTATAGTTCTTTTATAATTGAGGTAATAGAATGCCCATATATTGAATGATGGGTTAGCCCAATTGATTTAAAGGGAGTAACAGATTTAACGGAGTCCACCATCTCCATTGGAAGTGATGGATTTTAAAAGCCCAATTTGGAAATACTGACATTTGAGGTGGGCAGGGTAGAGAAAGTATCAATTTATATTACAGCTGCTGAAAGGTTTATAACTGGACTTGCCAATGAGAGAATTACATTGGGCTTCATTCCATGTTTGCCGGTCCAGGAACAAGGGTGCCGGTAAACTCACCTGCACCCTTGTTTTTGGACTGGCAAACTACAAGTCTGCCTGCCGGGCTGCTGTGCCCAACAGGTCTGACCCTGCCGGGCACAGCAGCCATGATAGGCAGACTTGTCACGGGAGCACAGGCACCGTTGCTAACAGTGCCGGTGATCCCGTGTCCCCACTCCCATAGAGTCCCATAGGACTCTATGGGAATGGGGATTAACAAATATACTGCACCGGACTTCCCAGCTGCCAGACTTGTAGTAGCCTGGTGGCACCGGGAAGTCAGGCACCGGGAAATTATTACAGGTCCGCAGAAACCCACCGTTAGCACCGGCAGGGTTACCGCTTGACCTGTAATGAGGCCCAATGTCTGCAAAAGGTCACATTGTATGTGTTTAAACTTCCTCATTGAACCCTGCGTATAGCAGGCAGTGATATTTTGGATATGGGCAGAAAATTGCTGCATCACATTGCCAGTTACCGATGATGCCACCAACATCGGGCACACGTGTTTGGTACCCTGTGTTCAGAAGTGAAGTTCCATTAGCCACCATTCTTGCTCTTGGTGCATGACAATTGGCCATAATCCATTTTATCGAAACCTCTTCCATTGGAAGTTCAACATATCACTCACTTAATAATTTTTACTACAGCTGTCCAACCAAGCAATTTTCATAATGGAACTTCTTTTGATAGTGCTCAATCTTCTACAGTTTCAGAATGTGTCTAGAAGCAATTAGGTGTTTAGAGCTGTGCTTTACAAATTCATAAAATCGCTCAAGTTAAACAAAAGCAATAGTCTTGTTTATGTATGTGATCTGGTCCAAATGTTATCAAGAATTTCAAATGGAAAGGTCCACTCCTCTCTATCAAGTGCTTCTTCAGTATATAAAGCTAAACAAAATGAGTGGGTGTTTACAATAGTGGTCCTATAAATTAGGTGCAGGACACATCTTACATTATTGAATATGTTCCTTTCCTGACTCAAAAATACCGGTCTGGATAAATAAGGAGAGGAAGATAGGGTTCAAGACAGTAGACTAAAGTTCTAGCATATAGCTCACCTTCCAAATTGATTTTGGCAATCGGTCTAATTTAGGTACGCTGAGATAAATCCTACCTTGGCTTCAGTACATGACATATATGTTAAATTCTTCCATAGCACTGAAGTACGTTTGCTCCTGATGTATTTAAAAAGATGAATTATCTATATAAATAAAAATGTAAATGTTCGTTTGTTCAAAATCTTGAATCTCTGAAAGTTCTTCACTGATTGCTTTGAAATTTTATCACAATGTTGCATTCAAATAGGTGCGTGTTTTTATATACCTACTATATATAGATGTCACACCTGTGACAGGTAAAAACATGCTTTTTCTGAAAAACAGCGCCATCTGTTGGACATAAAAGCAACACGCGCTGTACTAAATATTTTACTGAAAAACAGTGCCATCTGCTGGATGTAAAAGCAATACACGATACACTAAATATTTTACGATTCCATCTCAATGTTTCTGATTTAGAATGGCTCAAATACGTGCAGAGGAAGCAGCAGAGCGATGTGCAGCCAGACTTCAGGATGCACGGTTTCAAGCACAGCGATCACGTTCTGCAGCTTCAGATCTGCTTCGTTCTCAAAAGAATGAACGCGACAGACTGAGAGTGGCTGAAAGACGTCAACGAGAAACAGCAGATCAGCGTCAAACACGACTCCGTGCTCAGCAATCACGTGATTACAATCACCTTGCATTCCGGTACAACCCAGCTGATGATTATAGTTTGAGCCGGCAT
This sequence comes from Ambystoma mexicanum, assembly GCF_040938575.1. Taxonomy (NCBI): domain Eukaryota; kingdom Metazoa; phylum Chordata; class Amphibia; order Caudata; family Ambystomatidae; genus Ambystoma; species Ambystoma mexicanum. Next base: position 434,781,214 of record NC_090933.1, on the reverse strand, counting down.
GTTCTCAACGGCTCCAGGACTGAAGTGTGTCCTTATTGCAAGGCTCTCAAATTTAATGGTGAAACTAAAGGAATGTGTTAAACAGTGAAAATTAAACTGCCTTAACTTAAAGAACCGCCAGAGCCAGTAAAAACTACCCACAACCCTTGTCAAATTAAACATATTAGAAACGTGTGCTTTTTCTTTTCTTTCTTTTCCACTTAACCAGACTGAGCCACAGCAACACGTGGCCGGGGGCAGCTAGTAATGTATAAAATGGGTGTAACGCTCACCTGATTCTCGCAGAGGCGCCGGTCTTGACTGGGCGACTACCGTATCTTCAAAGGTGATGTGTAGCACCCGGTTGGCTCTTTGGGCTGGACCTCTGTGCACTGTATGCCTGACGTGTAGAGTAAGATGTCTTAGGTAAGTGAATGCCGAGCTCTCCATCTGCCTCGGGGCAGGGTGCTGTAACCACTTTCTTCACTGGATAGGTAGCGCAGGCCTCTTGACTTCAGAGGACTGCTGTCCGTCGTTTACTGCACGAACGGTAAGTTTCGAGTCATTCAAATGTCTTTAAAGTCTTTAGTAATGATGTCTCTTGTTTTGCAGGGTTCCGGCGATGGCGGATGACGGGCTGAAGTGAGTTGAAGATGGAGCCCGTGTGATGAATAGAAGCGCCTGGAAGCACTTAAGTAAGCGCTTGTTGCCTGCTTCACTATGCGCTCTAACTGTCTTTTTATTTTGCAGGTACGAGTTTGGAGCGGCTGCAGGGTGCCGGAATACCCACTGGATTAGATGTGGAAAGGAGTAATGGCACGTGAGTATTAAAGTTCCCCAATGTCTTTAAATGCACCTTGTTTTGTCTTTCAGATGCGGGATGCAGCGCCGAAGGCCTCCGGAGCGTGCGAAGAGTTGGTAAACTTTTGTCTTTCAGATGCCGGAATGCAGTGTGAAGACCTCCGGAGCGCACGAAGAGTAGGTAAGCCTTTGCCTTTCAGATGCCGGAATGCTAACCTGTTCTTTCTTGTCTTTATAGGTGTTGCTGAAGACTGGATTCAGGATGGTAAGCTTTTGCCTTTCAGATGCCAGAATGCTAACCTGTTCTTTCTTGTCTTTATAGGTGTTGCTGAAGACTGGATTCAGGATGGTAAGCCTTTTTCCTTAGGCCCAGGACCGGATGCAGAAGACACGATGAGCGTTCTGCTGCAGAGGTTGCAGAATAACGCAAAGCAAGATTCATCCACCGGGTGTGGTTTAAATAGCCTCCTGTAGTGCTTAGGTGTCTCCTTCCACAGCCACGCCTAAGTAAGAAAAGAGTTCCTGGTAAGAAAAGAGTTCCTGCCTTCCAGAAGAGTTCCAGTGTTCTGAATCTAGGGAGTGGCTCCAGCCCCACCCAACAGGAAAAGTAGTTCCAAACAGAAGAGGATCAGAGGCTCAACTGGCAGGCAAGTAAGCAGCATGGTCTGCTGAAGGTAAGTCCACCCAAGCATTATGAGCCCGGCGCTTCCAGCGCTGGGACTGGGCATATTTATGAGCCTGGTGCCACTGGCGCCAGGACTGGGTCCAAAAGGTCCCAATTGGGACTGGTTGGCACTCGGAACCTGGGTTATGGATCTGCTTCCAAGGGAGTTGGGAAAACCCTGACCTTTTGGAAGCAGAGATCATGACAGTACCCCCCCTCAAGGCCCCTCCCAAACCGGGCTTCTCTGGGGGTTTTGGCTTGTCAGGAAATGTTCGGTGAAATCTTTTGATTAGGCGAGGAGCGTGGACATATTCAGCAGGTTCCCAGGATCTCTCTTGGGGGCCGTAGCCTTTCCAGTCAATTAGGTAGAATAGTTTAGATTTGGAGATCTTGGAGTCTAGAATGCTTTTGACTTCAAACTCGAGTTCTCCATCCACTAGGATAGGTTTTGGAGATTTGGTTAGTCGGGTTTGAGGTTGCACGGGTTTTAATAGAGAGACGTGGAAGACCGGATGTATCTTCATGTGCGGGGGCAAGTCCAACTTGACCGCTACTGGGTTTACTATGGTAGTGATGGAATAGGGACCAAGGTATCTTGGGTTGAATGTGCGTGGCCCTTTTAGAGATAGATATTTGGTGGATAACCAGACTTGATCCCCTACTTGATAGTGAGGGGCTTCCTTCCGATGTTGATCTGCTCCTTTCTTGTATTGTTCTTTAGCCCTTTGAAGGTGAGAAACAGCTTCCTTAAAGGCTTGGGTGATTGTAGAATGCAGGTAGTCTACTGCTGGTGTTTCAAGATCTTGGAGGGGATCCAACTCCGAGGTTCGAGGGTGACTGCCGTACAAAAGAAAAAACGGGGTTTTCCCAGTTCCTGAATGGACAGAGTTATTGTAGGCATACTCGGCTATCCAAAGGATATCTTTCCAAGTTTTTTCAGTTTGTTGCAGCATGCAGCGTAAATACTGTTCCAGAGTTTGATTGGTCCTCTCGGTTTGTCCGTCGGTCTGAGGGTGGTGACTGGTCGATAGTCTCACATCAATTTGAGCCGACCGACAGCAACTTCGCCAAAAATGAGAAATAAATTGACTACCTCGATCCGAAATTAGAACCGAAGGAAAACCGTGCAGTCGGACGATGTTTTCGAGAAATTCTCGGGCCAGAGTTGCTGCTGTTGGCAAGCCTTTGAGCGGAATGAAATGCGCCATCTTGGAGAATAAGTCCACGATTACTAGAATCGTATTGTATCCGGAGCATGGAGGTAGATCGGTGATGAAGTCCATAGAAAGCGTATGCCAAGGGCGAGGTGGGATGTCAATAGGGCGTAAGAGGCCTGCTGGTCTTTCCTTTTGACTCTTGTTTTGGGCGCATACTCCACAGGACATTATAAAGTCTCTGATATCTTTTTTCCAAGACGGCCACCAGAAGTAGCGCTTGATCTTTTCTGAGGTCTTGGCTATACCGGGATGACCTTCCATTAAAGAGTCGTGATAACAAGAGATTACTTTTTTCTGTAAATCTGTGCTGGGTAGGTATAATCGTTCTTGGAAATACAATAAGTTGTCCTTTACTGCAAAGTCCTTTCCCTGCAGATGCCAATTCTGTATGTCTGCTGGAGTTACAAGTTGCCTGGCTTTATCCTTAACTTCCTCTATGGATTCTGTGGCGATTACACCCAGAATTCTTTGTTCGGGAATGATTGGTACCGGTTTAGGGTTGACCAAGTGTTCTTCCACTCCCATCCGAGAAAGGGCATCGGCTTTACCGTTCTTTGTACCAGGTCGATAGGTAATTATGAAGTCAAACTCGGCAAAGAATAATGCCCAACGGAGTTGTCTAGAGGATTGGGCTTTTGCGGTCTTCAAATATTGCAGGTTTCGGTGATCCGTAATCACAGTAACGGTGTGTCGGGCCCCCAGCAGATAATGCCGCCAAGCCTTAAAGGCAGACTTGATAGCCAGAAGTTCCTTGTCAGTAATCGTGTAATTGATTTCAGGAGGCGAGAATTTGCGGGACCAAAATGCCACGGGATGCAACTGATTGGTTACCGGGTCCTTTTGTGATAGAACTGCCCCCATGGCAAGGCTTGAAGCATCAGTTTCCACGATGTAGGGGAGTTCGGGGCGAGGGTGTTTTAAGATTGGTGCAGAGATAAATTTAGTCTTCAAATCCTGGAAAGCTTGTTCCGCCTCGGTAGACCATTCAAAACGTTTGTTTTTCTTTAACAAGGCAGTGATGGGCTGGACTATTCGAGAGAATTCGGGGATAAACCTGCGGTAAAAGTTAGCGAAGCCTAACATGCTTTGCACACCTTTTACGGAGGATGGTGATGGCCATTTGAGAACTGCATCGACCTTCTTTGAATCCATACGCACTCCGCCAGGTGATAATATGAATCCCAAGAATTCAACTTCAGTCACGTTGAAAACACATTTTTCCAACTTAGCGAAAAGTTTGTGTTGACGCAATCTTTCGAGGACCATTTTCACGTGTTTCCGATGTTCAGATTCCGATGAAGAATAAACGAGGATGTCGTCAATGTAAACAACAACACATACATCTATGAGCTCTCTGAGGACATCGTTCATAAAATATTGAAAGGCGGCCGGGGCATTGCAAAGTCCGAAGGGCATGACCTGATATTCAAATAGCCCATACTTGGTGCGGAAGGCCGTCTTCCATTCATCGCCCTCTTTTACTCGTACCAAGTGGTAAGCTCCTCTAAGATCCAGCTTTGTATATATGCATGCTTTTCTGACTTGGTCCAGGAGTTCAGGGATCAAAGGTAACGGATATCTATTCTTAACGGTGATCTGGTTCAGGGAGCGATAATCGATACAAGTTCTAAGGTCTCCTTCCTTTTTTGGAACGAAGAACAAAGCTGAAGAAGCAGGGGACTTGGAAGGACGAATAAACCCATTTGCCAGGTATTGATCCAGGTATTGTCGAAGGTGAAGGTTCTCAGGCTCGGTGAGGGCATACATTCTACTACAAGGAGGAGTAGATCCAGGTATCAGGTCTATCTGGCAGTCATAAGACCTATAAGGAGGTAGAGAGTTAGCCTGATCCTTCCGGAAAACATCTTGGTATTCTAGGTATTCGGGAGGTAACTGGGGAGTCTCTGAAGAAATTGCGGCCAGTGCAACACCAGGTGGAGGGTGACAAGTAGAGACACATTCTGGAAACTGGACCGTTCTTGCTCGCCAATCGATCAGAGGATTGTGTTTCTCTAACCAAGGTATTCCTAGAATAATCTGAAACTGAGGGGCCTTGATCACATCGAACACGATCTTCTCATGGTGTCCATCTTGACTTACTATCGTCACCTCTTGAGTGGTATGCGTTACTGGCCCGGAGGCTATCTCCGTACCATCCACCGTAGTAATGACGTCCTTTACAGCCTTGGGACAAAGAGTTAGATTCATCCTCAAAACCATTTCATGATCCACATAATTGCCGATGGCACCGCTGTCGACGTAAGCTTCAATTGCATGTAATCGATCCGGATTATCAGGGCTAATGAGGACCATAGGTATCACGAAATGCGAGGTCACGGAACTGGATTTCACGCTCGGCAAGAGGACCTCTATTCTTGTCGGGCGAGGTCGTTTCCCTGCTCAGAGTTTGTAACTTTGGTAACTGCAGCTCCTACTGCCTTCTTGGCAGGTTTCACCGGACAGTCTCGAAGAAAGTGCCCTGAGTTTCCGCAATATAGGCATAATTGCAACTGTTTCCTCCTTTCCCGCTCCCTTTGTGTTAGAGGACCTTTCAGACCCCCTATTTGCATGGGTTCCCCGGAGTCTACTCCTTTGGAAGGAGTTGGCGGTTTGGAAAATACTCGAGCATCAAACTTGGAACGATCGGCCTTCCTGTTCTGCAGCCTGTGATCTATTTGAACGACCAAGTCTATATAATCCGAACAGTCTTGTGGGGGATTCACTACTTGGGCTAAAACGTCTTTGAGCTCTCCACGTAGACCTCTATAAAACAGCGTAATCCTTTTGTCCTCAGGCCATTGAGTTTCCACTATTAGTCTATTGAAAGATGCAATATAAGCCAAAAGGTCTTGATTACCCTGTCGCAACGAAAGAAGCTCATTGTCCAAGGCCTGCCCCTGTGAATGTCTTGCGAACAGTTTTTCCATACTAAGCTGAAAGGCTTGAAAATCATGGAGAACCGGATCATCTTGATTAACTAGAGGGATTGACCAGTCTGCCGCATTGCCACTAAGGTACGAAAGTACAAAAGCTACTTTTGCTTGATCAGTTGGAAAGGCTGCTGGCCGGCATAAGAAGTGCAACCGGCACTGATTGATAAATACTGCCAACCTCTTTGGGTCACCAGAAAATCGTTCGGGCGGAGCCAGAGGTACATTCTCAGGTAGGTTGATCTGCACTGGATTCATAGAGGATGTTGAAGGAAGATTTGCCCCTGATGCGGGTAACGGGGTCTGTCCGGCTTGTGACTGTAGCACTTGTCTAGCAAGATTGTCTGTTCTCTCCTTGGAAATAATTAGTTCCCTTCTTAGAGCATTCGTTTCCTGACGAGCTGCATGCACTTCTGCCCTTAGTTCCCCAAGTAACCGGGCTAGGGGGTCAGTATCCGAGGTTTCCATAGCGCCTGGGCGAGAGTTTTGCGGTAGGCTTTGCGTTCTGTAACGCTCACCTGATTCTCGCAGAGGCGCCGGTCTTGACTGGGCGACTACCGTATCTTCAAAGGTGATGTGTAGCACCCGGTTGGCTCTTTGGGCTGGACCTCTGTGCACTGTATGCCTGACGTGTAGAGTAAGATGTCTTAGGTAAGTGAATGCCGAGCTCTCCATCTGCCTCGGGGCAGGGTGCTGTAACCACTTTCTTCACTGGATAGGTAGCGCAGGCCTCTTGACTTCAGAGGACTGCTGTCCGTCGTTTACTGCACGAACGGTAAGTTTCGAGTCATTCAAATGTCTTTAAAGTCTTTAGTAATGATGTCTCTTGTTTTGCAGGGTTCCGGCGATGGCGGATGACGGGCTGAAGTGAGTTGAAGATGGAGCCCGTGTGATGAATAGAAGCGCCTGGAAGCACTTAAGTAAGCGCTTGTTGCCTGCTTCACTATGCGCTCTAACTGTCTTTTTATTTTGCAGGTACGAGTTTGGAGCGGCTGCAGGGTGCCGGAATACCCACTGGATTAGATGTGGAAAGGAGTAATGGCACGTGAGTATTAAAGTTCCCCAATGTCTTTAAACGCACCTTGTTTTGTCTTTCAGATGCGGGATGCAGCGCCGAAGGCCTCCGGAGCGTGCGAAGAGTTGGTAAACTTTTGTCTTTCAGATGCCGGAATGCAGTGTGAAGACCTCCGGAGCGCACGAAGAGTAGGTAAGCCTTTGCCTTTCAGATGCCGGAATGCTAACCTGTTCTTTCTTGTCTTTATAGGTGTTGCTGAAGACTGGATTCAGGATGGTAAGCCTTTGCCTTTCAGATGCCGGAATGCTAACCTGTTCTTTCTTGTCTTTATAGGTGTTGCTGAAGACTGGATTCAGGATGGTAAGCCTTTTTCCTTAGGCCCAGGACCGGATGCAGAAGACACGATGAGCGTTCTGCTGCAGAGGTTGCAGAATAACGCAAAGCAAGATTCATCCACCGGGTGTGGTAGTGCTTAGGTGTCTCCTTCCACAGCCACGCCTAAGTAAGAAAAGAGTTCCTGGTAAGAAAAGAGTTCCTGCCTTCCAGAAGAGTTCCAGTGTTCTGAATCTAGGGAGTGGCTCCAGCCCCACCCAACAGGAAAAGTAGTTCCAAACAGAAGAGGATCAGAGGCTCAACTGGCAGGCAAGTAAGCAGCATGGTCTGCTGAAGGTAAGTCCACCCAAGCATTATGAGCCCGGCGCTTCCAGCGCTGGGACTGGGCATATTTATGAGCCTGGTGCCACTGGCGCCAGGACTGGGTCCAAAAGGTCCCAATTGGGACTGGTTGGCACTCGGAACCTGGGTTATGGATCTGCTTCCAAGGGAGTTGGGAAAACCCTGACCTTTTGGAAGCAGAGATCATGACAATGGGATGTACGTTGAAAGGTCGGATGCGAAAATATTTGCAAAATAGATTAAGAAGCACATATATGTGGCTGTTGGTACTCTTGTTCAGAGGAGAATTGCCTAGCATTTCGGTGCTGGACTGCCCCAGGGCAGGACAAAGACTGATATGTTTAGGATATTTCTCCTCTGTGAAAGAAAGTGAGCTAAAGACTCTGGGTAAGTCTCTTGCAACCAGGACTCATTTCTGGCAGAGAGTCGCCCAGGACCCCCCTTGTTATTTGCATATGTCATGTGACTTTGGGTCTCACCCTAAGTTACTAGGGGAATCCAGACGTGGACCCCTTGCTCACTATTCTTAGAGAGACACAGCTACACCCTACTGATGAGGTTCAACCAGACCAAAACACGTGTCTGGGGTTGCTGTTGGTACTCTTGTTCAGAGGAGAATTGCCTTGCATTTCGGTGCTGGACTGCCCCAGGGCAGGACAAAGACTGATATGTTTAGGATATTTTTCCTCTGTGAAAGATAGTGAGCTAAAAACTCTGGCTAAGGCTCTTGTAACCAGCACTCATGTCTGGCAGAGAGTCTCCTAGGACCCCCCCTTGTTATTTGCATGATTGACAATTGCACCTGAATGACATTGGGCCTCATTACGACCTTATTAAGGGCACGGCTGCCGCCGGTAAATATTTTTTACCGGGTCCCAGAAAAGGGCAATAACCGGGTCATTCCGACCTTGGCGCACCCGGTAATTGCCCTTTTCTGGGACCTGGTAAAAATTAATCCCCATTCCCATTTGAGCCCCATAGGGCTCAATGGGAATGGGGAGGATGCTAATAATGGGCCCGTTAATGACGGGCCCATTGTTAGCATTCTGGACTGCTAGCGGGACCCGCTAAGGACGCCCGGTCTGACCAGGCATTCCTTAGCGGGTCCCGCAGCAGTCCTTGTAATAGGGCAGCCCGTAATGAACGGTGCCGGTCCCGTACCGGCACGTTCATTACGGGACCGCCAGGGTCCTAATGAGGCCCATACAGTCAGTGTCATACATTTAAAGTGGAAACATAAAGTTTCCCAATTCTTTTAGTTTTAACCTGCTAGCTTGAATACTTTCTCATAGGACCAATTAAGCACATAAATAATGGAATATACAAAGGAGGAACAGGTCATGTGTTTGAGTCAGAGGACGTATTTGAGGGAAAAAACGAAGGGACAAATAGTTTGTCAGAGTTGCATCGACTTACCATTTAAGATAAGGGAGAGGTGTTACATGTTGTTACAACCACACGCTACACAATGCGCACAGTGTAGCAAGGATATTCTGGGATGAACTTGATCTGCTGAGAGCAAGAATATAGTCATTCCAAAAACAAATGCCAGAAAGACTCCATGCAAAAAAGTAAATCCGCAGGATAAAAAAGGAACAAAAGAGAAACAGAATGGTTCAGGAGGAAAGGCTGGCAGACTGAGTAGTCAGGGATACCAGGAAGGCACAGAAACCAGAAGGGTATAAGGCTGAACAAAAAGTGACAAGGAATAGTATCCACAAGGAATTACAGTTAACATTAAGTGGAGAGCACTGAGCAAGGTAGGGGGCAACCGCATACCTAGCATTGAGACGTGAGGATCCTAGGTCACGTCTTGTATTGTTGTGTAGTGAGCGGAAGTGAAGCCCGGGCTTGACTCGCAAACAATACAATGGGATGAAAATAGCTGCACAGCAAGGTGGTCTGCCATCTTGGAAGAAAATATGGCACCCCTGAGATGGGAGCAGAGTTTCCAAGCAGACCAAAGCGACCAAGCTTTGTGAACCATGACAGCATTCCCCGTTCTTAAGCTAGTACCACCCAGTTTGCTGGGATGGAGATAATGAAAGCATCAGAGATTAATGGGGGCCTGTACATAAGATACTGGTTCCCAAGATGGTTCGCAGGATGGATAGCCTTTCCAATCCATTAGGTAGGTGTCCACTGCAGTAACAGGAATCACAAATTCACGCAACTTCAAACACCAGCAGTTGATCCACTGCAATAGGGGAGGAGGAATACTGACTGAAATTGATAGCGATGTATATGGTTTCAGGAGGGAAACATGGAAAAGTGAATGGATCCTTTTCCAGGTGAGGGGCACTTAGAGTTTAAAGACTACCTCTTTGTGATAGAAAAGGGTCCATAATACAGGGGAGGCAATTTGGTTGGATGTAGATGTTGAGGGAGATATCTGGATGACAGACACACTTGTCTCCAATCTCAAATAAAGGACTGACTTTCACTTCTGGTCACCAAAACGTTTAGTAGTCTCTTTGGCCTTTTCCAGGTGCTCTTTGGCTTTTTTAAGTCGGCCATCCACTTATCCACTTATCCACTGAAGATACATCAGATTGTTTGGGTAGTAGTGTAGGAAAAACTGTAGTATGAAAACCATAAGAACATTTGAAAGGACTTGTACCCATAGATGAATGCAAGGTGTTGTTATACGCAAACTCAGCCACTGGTATTAAAGTTACCCAATCGCCATCCACCTGTGTTGCAAAACAACACATGTATTGTTTGAGGGTTTGGTTTACCCTTTCTGTAATCCCATTGCTTTGTGGGTAATATACTGATGGCAAGGACCTTTTTATGCCTGAGAGCTTGCAAAGGTGAGTCCAAAATATCAAAACATATTGGCTACTCCGATCGGATACAATGGTAGAGAGAAACCCACGCAGTCAAATGTCTGTGAGAAATACTGTTGCCATTTCAACTACCATCTCTAGTTTGGATAGAGGAGTGAAATGGGCAATTCTGGTAAAGGTGTCTATGGTGACCATGATGGTGGTGCATCCTCTGGACAGTGGTAAATCAAATGTAAAATCGGTAGCTATTATTTTCCATGGTTGGTTAGGAAGAATTGGTTGATGTAGGAGACCTAGTGGTTTGTTTTTTGACATTTTATGTTGGGCCCATTCTACACAAGACTTGACGTAGTAACATACTGACTGGGCCATTCCAGGCCACCAACATTGTCTCTGCAATGTCTGTAAAGTTGCTAGTGTCCCCCTATGCCCGTCAGGTAATAAGCCATGATACATGTAAAGTGCTGAATTTCGAGAGGAGGTGGAAGGAAGAAAAAGACAATTTCCTTTGGTAGGAATTTTTCTTGACCAATCCCCAAAGGTTTACACGTGGCAATGATATGATATGATATGATAGTTTATTTATATAGCGCCTATACACAGTGTTTCAAAGCGCTTCATAGCCATTCTTGAGAACATTGAGAGTCTTGTCCAACTTGCTGCATGAAACTATCCACATGACTCACAAACACTTTATTCTGAAGAATGGTGGGATAAGAAACAGGAAATAATGATTGATGATCCGGTCTTCTGGGTAAAGCGTCTGCAAGGACATCCTGCATTCCAGGAATGTAAGTTAGATGGAATTGAAACTGAGCAAAAAAAACAGGCTCAGCGGACCTGTCTGCCTTGCGATACTCAAGTGATTGCAATACCTGACGATCATGGTGATCCGTCCTATTTTGTACATGGTAAGCTGACCCTAACAAAAGGTGTCTCCAGTCAAGAAAGGCTAGCCGAATGGCCTGTCATTCTTTTTCTAATACTGAATAATGTGTTTCGGATTCAGAGATTGTTCTAGAAAGGTATGCCAAGGGATGTTCTTCACTGTTCTCTTGCGCCTGTTTTAATACAGCACCTATCGTTGTGTGTGAGGCATCGGTCTCCATAGGCATCGGTTAAAACATCCCACTAAATTATCTTGACTACCACTTGACTCGGGAGGATAGCTCAGAGGCAATGCGCTTGTCTTGGAAGCAAGATGACAAAGAGCAACACAGGTTCGATCTCTGGGTCCGCGCTTAGAAACCTTTGGGTATTAAGTGCATTATAAATAACCAATTACAATTGTAATCTATTTGAGGATGATAGACAGAGTTTCTTAAGTGTCACTTTTTCATCAGCTGCTTCAGTTTGATCATCAGTTTGAACATGAAGCAGCTCCCTGGTCTGCCCGGATCTTGGCAGGGAAACCCACTCTTGTGAAGATTGGGTGAGTAATATGAATATCGACGTCATCAGGAAGGCCTCTGGATATTGGGTCACATAGTCAATGATAACTGGAATATATCAGTTACCTGATTAGGATGGTTCTAGTGGTCCAACTACACCTATGTCAATTCAGTGAAAGTGTACCTCTATAATATGTAATGGCTATTAGGAGCCCTAGGGACCTCATCTGCTGAGGTCTTCTGGCAAATGGGCCAACAGGCACATAATTGCTTGGCTTCAGAGTACCCTCCGGGCTACTAGAACTGGCTGAGAAGTGTCTTCTGCGTCTTTTCTAATCCCAGATGTCTGGCTGTTAGATTAAAGTGTGCTAGTTCTAACACTGCTTTCCAAAAGGCTATCTAAACTCCCTCAGGGACTTGCTAACTGTCCCAATGCTAGCAAACTGTTACAGATCTATTGGGAATTTGCAAAGGTGCCTTTCAGTTAGGCTGCTTGATTCAGGCCTTTTCTACCACACACACTCTCACTTCTTCTTTCTAGACTCACTGTATAGTCCCTTCTATTTACTACTACAAGTCTGCTAGCACACCCAGTGTTTCTCTCCACCTATGTCATGGATCCACACGTTAATGTTATTTCTCCCTCTACAACTACTGATCCTTCCTCCACACTACTACTACATAACCCAAACTATGACTCACTCCTCCAAACCACTACTCCCTCCTACAAGCTACTCAAATACCCTCCTTTCACTCAGTATTTGAATTTTTTTAATTTTAAATTATTTGTAAACGCGCACCCAATGAACTGAATCAAATCTTGGCGCAGATGGAACAATAGAATAGGTGGAAAAATTAGTCATACAGAAGCCTTAGTGCAATTAAATCCACAAATGGAAGAAGGATGTTTTATTTAAAAAGATGGGTCTTTAGCCCTGCTCGGAAGGACTGAAGGGAATTTGCCCTCCTTAAATTCACCGGGAGGCTGTTCCACAGTCTGGGCCCTGTAAGAGAGGATCTGCAATCTCCTTGTGAAACAAGAAATCAGGCAAATTGTTGAGAATTTATCTGGAATTGTGTGTGCTAAATAAAAACCGCAATTCTGGAATTAATGAACTTAAAGTCTGGCACACTTTGTATGCAGGAGGGTCTATTAATCCACTATTCTCATAGAGGCGGGGTCTTGGACCTCTATCTCTCCAGCAAGTGCGACAGAGGCACAAGCACAATCTAACTTAATGTAGCAAGGTCGCGGAGTGTTATAAATTGGCTTAAAAAAAACCTTATCCTTTCAGTCCTTGTGAAACACAGTTTGTCCTTGGGATAATAAACAGATGTTTGTCTTGCGACTTCAAGGCCCAAACAGGATAGTACGGATTTAGTTTATTCAATAGGTAGCTTGGTGCCAGACCGTTAACGCATTTGTACACCAGACAACTAATCTTACATTTTATCCAGTCTTCTACTGCTAAACAAGCTAAGGGAGCGGCGGAGGCCTGAGGTTGGAGTGGTTTTGGACACACCCAAAACCAGCCTTACTCCTGCAGTTGTGTCTTTTGAAGGCAATGGACCTGTTTGGCCGGGACTCCAACTAAGAGGCCATTACAGTAGTCTAGCTTAGAGTTGACTAAGGCTCCAACAACCAGAGCACGGTCAGTGTCAGGTACATAAGGGAGTGCCTGATGCAACAGACAGATATTGTAAAAAAAACGGATTGTACTTTGGCTGAAACTTGACCATTGCAGCCCAAATCACTCTGTCAGACCTTTGTGGCATATTTAAGTCTAGATCCCTGTAACAGGAGTGAAGTTGGACTATTTGTCCCCTCCAATAAATGCTTTGGTCTGACCAGAATGACCTCCGTTTTTTGGGGTTAAGTTGTAACCAATTTTGTGCTATCCAGACCCCTATTTCCTCCAGACATCTGCCAACCTTGGTAAGGGCATCTTCCACATCATCAAGTCTGATGTACAACTACGTGTCATCAGCATAAGAGTGTAACTTGTATTTCTCCAAGATATCCATTAATGGGCGGAGATAGATATTGAATAAAAGAGTGGAAAGTGAAGAGCCCTTTGGGCCACCGCAATATTGGAAAAGGATTTCAGATATAAAACCTCCCACCTGAACTCATTGTTTACGTTCAGTAAGAAATTAGGCAAACCAAGCCAAAGCACAAGTGTCCACATTCACTAGAGTCTTGATACGATCTAGCAGGACACTATGATCCACTGTATCGAAAGCAGCGGATAGGTCGAGCATTACAAGTAGGGAGAGTTTTCCTTCATCACCTGCCTGCAACAAACACATCCCATACTGCCACCAATGCCGTTTCTGTCCCATATTTGGGGCGAAAACCAGATTGTAAAGGGTGAAGAAGACCCTTCTCTTCAATGTAGTTCTGGAGCTGGCTTGTGGCTACCTTTTCCCAAAATTATCCTGGCCACAGAAGGCCTGAAATGGGGCGATAATTGTTATAATCCTCAGGATCAAGACTAGCCTTTTTCAACAGCAGGGAGACAACAGACAGTTTCAAAGGTTCCAGAATCACCCCCTGTGCAAATGATGCATTTACAAACTCTGTCATAAAGGGAGTTAATGCTAACGATAGTTGTTTTGCTACAAGTGCAGGTATTGGAAAAAGGGAGTCATTTGTGGTTTTAAGTTGTAACAAAATACTACAAATGTCCTCCTCTGGTACTTGTTTAAAGCTAAACTGGGCACTCCCAGCAGTTACATTTTCTGTTGCCTGAACAGTTTCCTTAATTTTTTTAGTACCATTCAAATGAGGTATACTATCGGGCACACATTGGAACCTGATATTTTTATGGATATTCCGATTTTATTCCCTAAAGAAACTATTCAACCCATTTACATCATCTGCAGATCAAGTCTTCACTGAGGTATTCATGGTAGGATTAACAAAGTGGTCAATTTTTCTAAACAGCTCTTGAGGGTGATTTGCTGCAGCTGTATTTTTTCCAGCTAAAAGTTGGATTTAGTGCTGAACATAGCCTTTTTATAATTAGTCAGTGCTATTTTTGCTAACATGGCATGTTCAGGTAACTTTGAGGAATACCATCTGTTCTCCTGGTATTTATATTCTGATTTAAGCTGAGAAAGCTGAGCAGTATACCATGCCTTCAAGGGTCTTCGAGAAATACTTATTCACAAAGGGGCATATTAAGTACAAATACTACTCATTATTTGAGTCGCCTGTTCAAAAAAGGCATCACACCCTGGAGTTATGGCACACTGACTTAGTGCCTCCTCTAATTCAGTACCAGGGATGCTATCCAATTCCTTTTTTTACAAGCCGGTTTAGCACTGCTGAATACAGGTCCACGAGTTTCGTGTTTAGCTACTTTGATAGAGAAAAGCCTGAGATAATCATCTGTCCACAACATGGGACCTGTATCAATCATATCAATCCCCTTCCCTCTAGCCAGAACTGCATCCAAACAATGGCCCTCATTACAACACCGGCGCTAAACCATGGTTGGTGCCGGTGTTGTAACCGGTCCGCCATGGTTCAATAGGGAATTACCACCCCATTCCAAGGTTGGCGGGGCGGTAATTCCCCATTGAACCATGGCCCTTCCCCATTCCCATTTTCACCCCATAGGGCTCTATGGGAATGGGGAAGGCGCTAAGTACGGTACCGCAAATTGCGGTGCCGTACTTAGCACCAAGGTCCCTTTGCAGGTCCCTACTTTAACGGCTGGTGTAGACCAGCCGTTAAGGTCGGGTCCCGCAAAGGGACCTCGTAGTAAGGCGCTAAGTGTTTAACAGCGCCGCAGCCTTTTACGGCGCCGTTAAACACTTAGCGCCAGAGTCGTAATGAGGCCCAATGTCCTAGTTTATGTGAGGGAGTTTGGGTTAGTATTGACATGTCATGTTGAAATAGGAGTTCCTGAAGTTGTTTAGAATCTGGCTTAGTAGGATCTTCTAGCCAAATATTTAAGTCACCTATACACAATAGTTCCTTGAATTTAGTTCCTAGTCTAGCAAGGAAATTGTCCAGACCCTCTAAAAATTGAGTTGCCGGCCCTGGAGGCCTGTACACCAGCAGGATCCGTAAGGAGTAATTTGGGGTAACTGTAAGAGTCATTATACCGATCTCAGACACACTTTCCCACTGAGGGGGTTTAAAGTGGTCAATCATAAATGCGATCGGTAGATCCCCCACCTTTCCCTGTCTATTAATATTTTGGATTAAATAACTCTCAGGAGGTAAACAGTGAAACATGGCATGAAAAGTGTCTGTAAACCAGGTTTCAGTCATAAACAAAATATCAAATTCATAGGACTCAAATAGTAAGTTTATCTCTGTAGCATGGGCTACTGCTGACCTGGTGTTTAGTAGTGCTGCTTTAACTGAGGCGCAGAGATTTTAATGTGCCTCAGGAAAGATATTATCATCTTTCTTTAATTCTATTCCTGACCCACAGATTATTAACAAAGTACGAAGGGAAAAAGCCCCCTTATTGTTATTCATACTCCACAAGCAATCACTTCCATAATGGATTGTGGGCATATTTGCTCCTGTTGTCAATAAAATCACTGTCAGCACAGGATAAGCAAAATACCTTCAAACTAGATGCCAAATGGATAGAAAGAAGCAGCATGACTCGCCAACCGCCGCAACTAGGCCAAACAGACTTTGCGTCAGAGCTTTGCACTGACACAGGCCAATTATGGCCTGTGTCGCAGGTGAAAGCGTATCAGCAGGGGGCTCGCGGACACAAGTAATGCTGGGCGATGAAGTTTAAGCTTCAACTTGTCAACAGCATTACATCAGACGGCAGCAGTAAAAAGAAAATGTAACTGTCGTCTGACTAGTGAAAGAGCTCAATTAAAATATAGAACACAGGATACTAAAAAGCGTATTAAATAAATGCAAATGGATTCAATTTTTAAAACCTAATAAGTAATCTAAAAGCCAATCGACAAATCATTTTCTATCATTCAAACAAACAATTCAAGTTTCTCATGTGCATTCAATAACACTAAGCCCACGCACGTTAAAAAATTAATAGCACAAAGCAACTAACACTGCGCGTAGAGTATATCTGCTCCACAAAGTAAATAGAGCTGAAGGCTTGTAAAAATATCTTCATTATTACTCCTTAAACTACCTTACCTATTCACCTGCCACACAACCATGCACACTCACACTGCAGAATCACCTTCACTCCTTAGCCAATACCTCACCTGCTCCACAACTTGGCTCCACACTATGCTGCTCCATCTTTCCTCCAGCTGATCTCCTGGTAATCTTCCAACTCGGACCTCATCCAGAAAACCCTATAATATCATACTTTCTTATGCCTCCTTACATCTCTCCCTGTCTGCCAGGATTGGATCTCTCTCTGTGGCCAATGTGGCACTGTCTTCCCCCACCCAAAGTGCGTGTGTAGTGAAAGGTCATAACAAGAGGGCTATGCCACACCCACTTTCTCTGCACAGGGTGGCCTCATACTGTGGTTAGTGGCTCTGAAATGCCAATGTCAGATTTGTGTTCCAGGACCTCGTTCGGTGGGGTCTCCCGGCAAGTCTCTTAGGGCAGAGTTGGTCCTTCTACCCTTTAGATCCTGGGTGGTCTAGGATTCCTTTGGGTGATGAAACAAGCTCTTCTTCATTGTTGATAGCTCCGTGAGGTCAACCGCTTTGCCATGTATAGGACCGTTATCTCTCTC
Source organism: Ambystoma mexicanum (assembly GCF_040938575.1). Taxonomy (NCBI): domain Eukaryota; kingdom Metazoa; phylum Chordata; class Amphibia; order Caudata; family Ambystomatidae; genus Ambystoma; species Ambystoma mexicanum. The sequence continues at coordinate 434,764,054 of NC_090933.1, read as the reverse complement.
CTCGGTGGCTTGCTCCTGCACATCTGCCGTGCAGTCGGATCATCACCTCTGGGCAAGGTTCTCCCTCCCTCGGATTGTTCTTCCGGTTGAAATTTCTGGTCCTCCTGTTCGGACATGGAACTTCTGAAATAGGTGACAGAATGCTGGTCGAGCACTGGTAAAGGAAGCTGAACTTGCGTTAATAGAAGTCTGCAGAGAAGCATATTGGCAACAATGGGGGACAGGAATGGAAGACCTCTCTGCTGCCATCATCCACATAAGGCATAGCACTGTCTCTGGATTTCTCCCTTGTCGGCCCCCTGCCCCTGGCTGTGAGAGGTTCCCATTTCCTCTTGACGTGATCATATTAATGGCCCTGTCACACACATCAGACTTCATTACTCATGTAACACTAGCTTGAGATCCACAATGCCCTTTTACAAAGAAGTTATTGTCTTTTGAGACATCTGGATAAAATGTTAGAACACACAGTTATACACCAGACGTCATAAAGTAAACCGATGTAAACACCCTGCTTGCATTTGATGGTTAACACCCCAACAATTCTGAAGAACATCTGACATCCAGTTAGTTCTTAAGAATCAAACACATCTGCCAAAATGTCAAACTTGCGCAAAGGCTAACATGAGTGACAGATGTGACCTTTTAATTCCAAAAACAGCAGAATAAAAAATGAATAGACTGCATCTGTAAGCACATTCATTAGACGCAAAATGATAATCTGAAAAACAATCCTTAACAACTGGCATCTGATTGAGAAAATTTGCAGTTTATCGGGGAAACTGATATTTTGTACCATTTATATACATCAATTGGGTGACACCACACTCAAGAAAGATTAAAAGCCCACCCAGATAAGATAAGCATAATCAACATATATCATTTGAGTTTAACTTTTTAGTTTCAATTCCACCCTAAAAATGCTGTTTTGAAATTACAATTTAATATCTCAAATAAAAGGGCATCCAAATAATGAGACAGGCAATTCCACCCTTATTTATAATGGGACTGCACTTGCACCACAATTTAAAATGAGCCCTTCCCTAGATGTAATCCTACCTGGCACCTCGCCAATTCTATGTCTCCTGGAGAAACAAAACCTCCGAATTCACTCATCCTTTGGGTTCTCGTACCAACTCTTCGTGGAGGACAGACAAATCTTCTATTTTCCTGAACTCTCTTCTGACCCTCCGTATCAACATTTTAAACTGTCTTTCTGATAAGAAAAATTGGACAGCGTCGCACTCTCTACCAAAACAGACCTTCCCTGCCCAATATACTCTCTCATCTCTTCCCCTGCCTATCCAGTTCCCACATGACACTCTCCCCTACTCTTCTTGAGCTGGAAACCTCTGCATCAGTTATGACCCTTCTCACACCTTCTCTTCTTTCATCTCCAAAACTGCAACAATGGCTTACCTTAACCTCCTAAATATTAGGAAAATCAGGCAACTCCTTCTTTTCAACACCACTAAGCATTTCATAGCCACTCTTGTCTTCTCTAAACTGAACTACTGTACGACCATCCTCTTTGGTCTCCTCAACTATGCTTTCTGTCCACTCGACAAGAACATTAACTAGACTACCAGGATTCTCTTTGTACTCCTTCAGTTCACACCTACTTCCTCATACCGTCACCAGCTTGGATGGCTGATGATGCAAAACAGGGCCAGAATTACATTTCCTCACTTGCATCCCAAATCTATACCCAGTAAGGCAACACTGTATCTATCTTTCTCTATCCAACTCTAAAAGCCTTCTCATAATCTCTGCTCTGCCCCTCTACTACCCTTGCAGCAACTCACCCTTCTTGTCCTTCCTCTCGCTTCTGCTCTTTCTCTCTTTTTGCTCCACTTGCATGGAATTCTCTTCCGCCGGAAATCTGAGAAACCGTCCACATCCGATTTGTTCAACACTAAACTAAAAGCCTACCTCCTCACCTCTGAGTTACCCTCTTAACCACCTTGTCAGCTGCCATTTAGCTAACATATTTCCTTCTCATCTAACCTACCTCTGTCCCTCACTTTCTGTCATGGTTCACAAACCTTAGTGCTTTGGTTTGCTTGGAAACTCTGCTTGCGTCTTACACCTGCCATTTCTTCTTCCAAGATGGCGGACCACATTGCTGTGCAGCTACATTCAGCCTACACAAGTGTTTTTGTGAGTCAGGCCCAGCTTAATTTCGCTCACCACACAATAATACAAGATGCAATCTAGGATCCTCGCTTCTCAACCCTAGGTATGAGGTTGCCTCCAACCTTGCTCAGCGCTTTCCTCTTAGTGTCTACTGTACTTCTTTGTGGATACTATTCTTTGTCACTTTTTGTTCTGCCTAATATCCTTCTGGTTTGTGTCCCATCCTGTATCCCTGACTACTCAGTCTGCCAGTCTTTCCTCCTGAACCATTACCTTTTCTTTTTCGTTCCTTTTTTTATCTTGTAGATTTACTATTTTGGTTGGAGTCCTTCTGGCATTTGTTTTTGGAACCACTGTATTCTGGCTCTCAGCGGATCAAATGCCTCCCAGAATATCCCTGTAACACTCATTTTTTTTTCCTTCCTGGAAGAAGTTTTTTTTCCCTCCTTTGGCATTCTGCTCCAGATCCCACCTCTCCTGGGAACACCTCCATCATGCAGGGTGCCATCTGGAAAGTCTGATCGCTATCTGCACGACACACAATCTCAACAGAAGGCACACCAGGGATCCTCTGCAACCAAGCCAGCATGCACGAAGGCCCAGGTGAGGCAAAACATTGATGATACTGACAGATTGAGACACCTTGAAACCATCACCGCTAATTAAATGGATCCAGTCCAGGACCTTCTTCGTGGGATGCAGGAGCTGTCTACTGAAATGCAGAATCTGAAAGCAGAGATTTCCGCTCTCCGTCAAATGGTTTGGCTCAAGACGTATTTTCTCAAGAAAGGGCAGTTTTGGGCACTGCTTTAAAGAAATATGATGGCTCCCCATGGAAGCTGCGACAATTCTTGGATTCATGTCTCATCCATTTTACCTTCAAACCCCATTTTTATGCCTCTGACTGAGCAAAGGTTGGCTTTATAGTCTCCCATTTCATTGGAAATGCATTATCATGTGCAACGCTTTTGGTGTCTACTGAAGACCTTTTATTAGATGACTACGCAATTTTCCTTGGAGCTTTCAAAAGCAACAATTGATCAAATGGGGGTGATTTTTTCAGCCCAGAAAATACTTCTAGATTTCCAGCAAGGTACCCAAGATATCAGTATCCAAAATGAAAGTTCTAGAAGTGTCTGGTTGCCTTAATGCTAGGGCTTCTGTAAAGAGCTTCTTTGATATGATATGATATTTTATTTCTATTGTGCTCATACACAGGTGTTTCAGAGCGCAACAAGGCAAGGGAAAGGGAACAGGGGAGAACAAAAACAACGATCTTACTAGGCCCAGTGACATTGAGAACGTGCAAGTGCAAGGTAGAGGGAGAAGGGGGAGAAGTGCATGGGAGGGGGAACAAAAGGAGTGTGCGGAGCGAGAAGTAAAAAACAAAAATAATACTAAATTAATAAATAAAAGGCAACAAACAATGGGAGTGCAGCCAGCAAGTGTCAAGTCCTCGGTTTATGGCAGCAGGCCATGTAGGTCTGAAAGTGCAGGAAGAGAAGGGGAGGGCTGTATGGGTACAGATACAGATCCCAGTGGACGGGGTGGCCCGGAGGCAGTGCGTGAGGGTGGCAAGATGAGCAGGTATCTGGGCCCAGAGGACAGAGGGTGGCCAGGTGCATGGTGCCGAGGGAGAGTGGAATCAACAGGGGAGAGGGAAGGAGAAGGCAGAAGCAAAGAGGAAGGTTTTGAGGTGCTCCCGGAACCGGAGATGGTTCTCCTCAACTTTTAGAGTGGCAGGGAGGCTGTTCCAGAGGGAGGCCCCAGCCGAAGACAGAGATCTACCCCGAGCTTGTTTCTTTGAGAAACGACTCACCCTGAGGGAGTTAGAGGTAGAGGAGCGGAGTGCTCGAGATGGGAGGTATTTGCGGAGGGATAGCTGAAGGTATGTTGGACCCAGGCCCCAGAAAGCCTTGTGGACAAAGCAGAGGGTTTTGAATTTAATCCTTGCATCCACTGGGAGCCAATGGAGAGATTTCAGAGCTGGAGAGATACGATCCCAGGGCTTCAGGCCAAGGACAAGTCTAGCAGTCCTGTTCTGGATAAGTTGTAAAGGGCGGAGAGTAGAGGCAGGTAGATTAAGAAAGAGGCTGTTGCAATAGTCCAACTTAGAGAGAACCAGAGCTTGGGAGACAGTGAGCTTCTGGGGGAAAGAGAGGAAAGGAAGAATACCTCTGAAGAGGTGCAGTAGGAGGTTTGACTTTTTTGATACATCAGCGATGTGGGCGGAGAAGGAGAGTGTGGAATCAAAGGTGACACCAAGGTTCTTGGCCTCGCAGGTGGGGATAGGAGGAGGGCCAAGGGAGGCCGGCCAGAGATTGAGGGGAAAGGAAGGTGATGGTGTGCCAATGAGGAGGATCTCTGTCTTGCTGGCATTAAGACAAAGATCGTTGGCGGCACACCAATCTTGGATGGCAGTTAGGCAATCAGTGGTGAGAGAGGTGGAGGAAGTGGCCGAGGGCAGCCTGAAAATGAGTTGAGTGTCGTCTGCGTAGCACTGGAAGTTTGAGCAGAAAATGGCAATACAGCGCGCAAGAGTTGCCAGGTATTGGTTGAAAAGCCAGGGCGAGAGGTTAGACCCCTCGGGAACACCACAGGTGGAGAGGAAAACAGATGATAGGAAGGACCCAAGTTGGACCTGGGAGGGTCGATCAGAGAGGTAAGAGGTCAGCCAGGCCAGGGTCTGATCGGTGATGCCCAAGTTATCCCGGAAACGGTTGAGCAGGATGGTATGGTTGACCGTTTCGAGGGCAGAGGAGAGATCAAGTAGGATGAGAACAGAGGGAATGCTAGAGTCAAGGTTGGAAAGCAGATCTTCACGGATGTTCAGGAGAGCAGTTTCCGTGCTTCTGCCAGATCTGAAGCCAGACTGATGGTCATGGAGACAGCCAACAGAATCAGAATGAAGGCTTAGCTGAGAGATGGCCAGCTTTTCAAGGAGTTTGCCTAAGAAGGGGGTAATGGAAATTGGGCGATAGTTGGCCGGACAAGAGGGATCCGCTGTGGGTTTCTTGAGGAGAGGATGCACAAGGGAGTGCTTAAGATGGGATGGGAAGGATCCTGAGGCAAAGGAGTGGTTGCAGAAGTCGGCAAGGGCGGAGCGAGGGTATCAATGTGGTCCTTGAGAGTTTTAGAGGAACAGGGATGAACCTGTTTTGATGAGGCTTTCATAGATCGGACCTGTCTAGCGACCTCATCAGGGGAGAAAAGAGGAAAGGAAGAGAAGGAGGGCGGGGGGGTGGCTGGAGGAGGGTCAGTGAGTACCGACGGAGAGGGATGAGGAGAGGGGGTGGAGGAGAGTGTGGACAGGATGTCCTGGGTTTTTGAGATAAAGTGTGAGGCCAGGGCATTGCAAAGAGCAAAGTGCCTGAGAGGCAAGGGGAGGGGTAGAGACTGCAGCAGGGTTGGCCAGCTCCAAATTTTAAAGAGTTCGACCGAGCTGTTAGATGCCTCAGAGACACAGACTTGAATGTGGACTCTCTTCTTGGTACAGACAGAGAGACGGTATTGCCTTTGGAGAAGGCGACAGGCCAGTTTGCCAGAGGATGGGCAGGAATCCCTCCATTTTCTCTCAGCCGCCCTACACCTACTTTTAAGTGTAGCTAGGTCGGGGTCATACCAGGAATTGCACTTGGCTTTGGACTTCAGGCGGATCCTCATGACAGGGGCAAGAACATCAAGAGTATCAGAAATAGAAGAATAGAGAGAAGACAGGGCTGTGTCAGGGTGTTAGTCAGCCAGAGGAAGAGGGGGTGGGGAGAAGGTGGAAGCAAAAGCCTCGACCGACACATGCTTCATGGGCCGCATGTCCAGGAAGGTTGGTGGAAATGTTGGGGTAGGCTTGGCTTGGGGGGAAGAGAGAGAGATGAGAGGAGAGGAGGTAGTGGTCACTCCAGGAGAGGGGAGTGGAGAGAGGGATAGATAGGGGGAGGCTAGAGGAGATCAAGACATCAAGTGTGTGCCCTGCAGAGTGCGTTGGGCCAGAGGGGAGGATAGAGAGGGAGAGGGAATCACAGAGGTCACAAAAGAGAAATGTTGAGGGACAGGGAGAATCAGGGTGAATGTTGAGGTCACCAAGGAGGAGGAGTTGAGTGATTGAGGCCAGGAGAGAGGAGGAGAGGTCAGCCCACTCAGAGAGAAAAGAGGTGATTTGACCAGGGGGCCGGTAAAGAGTGGCAACAGTAAGAGAGTGGCCAGGAGAGATTGAGAGCCTGCAGACGAGGCATTCGAAAGAGGAGTAGGTGTGAGTGGGAATTATAGTGGCAGGAATACACTCAGGAAAGATCAAGGCTACACCCCCTCCAGGGCGAGTGGATCTGGGTGCAGAGAGGATCTTGTAGCCATCTGGGAGGAGAGTGTCAAAGTTCGTGACAGAGCTGGCCGTGAACCATGTCTCTGTAAGACCAAGAACGTCAAGGTCAAGTTCTTCAAGGAGGTGGCAGATGTCAGAGGGGTGTTTGACAGCAGAGCGAGAGTTGCGAGTGGCAAGATGAAGAAGGTTGCTGGCCTTAAAGACCTTCCGGGGAGGCGTACAAATCAGGGGTACGCCCTGCGGAGTAGTGGAGGTAGCCAGAAGATGGGCAGAGGAGGGAAGAGTGGGCAAGGTAGCCAAGGAGTGAGAGGAGGGGACAGCCGGAGAAGAAAGGAAGTTTATGAGGCGAGGGAAAAGCCTATCGAAGAGGAGGAGATTGGCCTGGGGACCTTGGACCATGACGTGCCATTTAGGTAGACGTTAAGGATGACTCTGGAGGAGTCAAAAGAAGCCATGAGGATTTCCCAGTGAGTGCCACCAATTATGGGAGAGGAGGAGACAGGACAGAGCACAGAGATCATTTGGGGGGGGTCCATAGATCAGGCGAAGGAATAACAAAGAGGATGTCGGTGAGGGTCTGTCTGGAAGAGGCTTGTATAGGTATCAGTGATAGGGAGACCAGGGTTGGAGGCCAAGATACCCTTTTTAAACTTCTTCTTTCCAGACTTAGTGAAAAGGGAAGGATAGTTGATAGAGAAGCAGTTTAAAAAGATGGGAGAAACAGCCAGCGCCATGAGTATGAAGAGAGGAGGTAGGGGGAGGAGAAAGCAGGTGCAGCGGTATGGAACAGTCACTGGGCTAGCAGGATTACAATCAATGGGCAAAGTTAAATGCAGAATTACACCCAAGTTTGACTTTCAAGTTAAATGCAGAATTACACCCAAGTTTGACTTTCAAGTTAAATGCAATATACACCACAGTTTGACTTTCAAGTTAAATGCCAAATACACCCAAGTTTGACTTTCAAGTTAAATGCAAGATACACCCAAGTTTGACTTTCAAGTTAAATGCAGAATTACACCCAAGTTTGACTTTCAAGTTAAATGCAAGATACACCCAAGATTGACTTTCAAGTTAAATGGCAAATACACCAAAGTTTGACTTTCAAGTTAAATGCAGAATTACACCCAAGTTTGACTTTCAAGGTAAATGCAAGATACACCCAAGATTGACTTTCAAGTTAAATGCAAGATACACCCAAGTTTGACTTTCAAGTTAAATGCCAAATACACACAAGTTTGACTTTCAAGTTAAATGCAAGATACACCCAAGTTTGACTTTCAAGTTAAATGCAGAATTACACCCAAGTTTGACTTTCAAGTTAAATGCAAGATACACCCAAGATTGACTTTCAAGTTAAATGCCAAATACACCCAAGTTTGACTTTCAAGTTAAATGCAGAATTACACCCAAGTTTGACTTTCAGGATAGATGAAAGGTCCTGTAGTTAAGGAGACAAGTGGGAGTCAGATGGTAAGGGTGAGTACAGACATGACTACAATTTGAGAACATATAAGGAGAGCTGAAGGAGTACCAGAAGAGTAGGTAGTACAAAGGAAGTCAGAAAGGAGGGACTAACCACGGCAGAATGTGTTGTAAGAGTCATGGTAGTCCAGGGGAAGCAGCCTCAGGGAGGGTTTGGCTGTGGCAGAAATATCAAGTTGCAGCCTGTAAAGCAGACAGGGAAGCTGACAGGAGCCTTTGTGTGGGCCTTGGTGCACCGGGCCGGCTCCCACCTCCCGGTTGCAGCAATTGGCCTATCTAGGCCCGGTAGCCAATGTGGGTGGGAGTCAGGCCAGACCAGGTGGAGAGGCAGTCAGAGCCACCACAGAGCGGCCATCTTTGAGGGGCCAGGAACACACATGCAAAGTAATGCACGAAGGTGGTTAAACAGCCACCAATTGCACAGAAAAGGGTCCAAGTTAGAAGAAATGCTGATTAGCAGCAAGTGCTGTGCCCCCATATGCAGATGGCGATTTCCAGACCTCGCCGTCTGAAATGTTCTTTTTTTTTCACGAAGTGCAGTAAAATCAGCGCAATTTCACTGCTTACCCCTGAAAGGGTCCAGGATGGGTCGGGAGGCTTGCAGGTCCTATGGGGGATGATGGTCTACCATTCTTTGGAGTGACTGGAGTTTCAAGTGTGTTACAACTTCCTGGTTTTAAGGGAAGAGTGCCCACTCGTGGCATTGGGGTATCAGGGCCTTTGCTCTCTTGTCTTAGCAGTCTTGACTCGGTCTGGTCATAATTAGAGTCAGTGTTTCTCTCTGCCTCCAGCTTTGAGTCATACAAAAAAATGTCTGGGTCCCACTTCCCACCGGGAAACTTCCTGGGTTCCTTCCACCTCCCTTCCGAATGTCAGACTGGGACAGAGTTTCCCATGGGGTTTCATGCACCAAAGGTCCCACCAACTTGCCCCTGTTACTGTGTACTGGCTTGGGCTCCAAATTCAAAAAGGCAATTTTTATTTCTTCTCCATTGGAACAGAGAGGCAACACCTTTAACCTCCCCTTTCATTTACGTTCACCCATGTGCATAAAATAGATAAATGAGCAGACTGGAATTTCTACCTTAAGCTCTAGAGAGATGCTTATGTTGCCCCTACTGGGTAATTGGTATGTCTGTGGAAAGAAACGGTTGTAAGTGTTGCCTTCCACCCATTTATAGTCGAGAAAATGTCTTTGTGGGTTAGTGGTTGAAAAATGACCACATCCTAGTTAGTGAATAAGTAAGGGGTTCACAATTTCTTTCTAGAGGTCCTAGCCCACTGGTAGAAATAATTACACATTTAGATCTTTCCTCAGGTACAAATGGTATGGGACTGGTCCCACCAATGGGACATGTGATGTTACTCCATTGCTTCTCAGATGTAACAACTGTGGTGCTAGTATCTATCATACTCATTTGGGATCCCCAGTTTATATCAACTAAATCCAATCCTAAAGGATTTTTTCAAAAGTAGCCCTTTTATTAAATAATATGGTGTGATAAATGCCTCACTTTCCATATCCTAATGAGAATGTCCCTACCTGTCCAACTAAGACTAAAGGAAAACACTCTAATAAAAGGTATCTGTCCCTCACACTTATAGATACAAAAAATCATACAGGTATGAAATGGCTTTTAAACATAAATTCTGCAAACATATATCCTTGCAACCAGGGTTGGCATCCCTTCCCCAGGATTAATTCAGGATTTTCCAAAGCAAAGTTCAAATCAAGAAAGTTATTTTCAACAGCCAAGTTCTGATCCAAATACAACCGAAAGTTCTTTTGACTCCATAAGTCTTTCACTTGGCACTTGAATTGTCTTATTGCTAAACCGACTTAATCACTCTTCAAAATGATTATCACAGTTCTTGCTTGATAAACAAAAAGACTCTGTCATCACACTTCCAGTCAATATTCAATATATTTCTCTTCTTTGGAGAACAACTTCTTCTTTCTAAACACTAAGGTTTTGTCAGGATGGTTTGTCCACAATACATCACAACATAATAATGGACTTGCCACTGTCTTGCCTCCACAACCTTCTAACACATTTCAATATTTCAATAACTTCTTCCTGGTCCACTAACCTGCCAGGACTAACTACTTATAGTCAATTTCCTTGTGAATTCTCCTGCCAGGACAAACCTCCTACCACTAAGACAAGTACTCTGTGGTGAGGCTGCTTTGAACTTTCCATACTTCAATCCTCAAGTGGAAAAAGTGAATCAACAACTGTTTCATCAACAAGTCACAACACATTCACTATGTTTCTCACTCTGATTCATTTGATCCAGGCAATGCAAATTATATTCCAATCCCTCTTGATAATTGTTACAAGAAGGCCTTCCACTCTGGCATCATTGATTTCCCTCAATTGCTCTTTTTTGGTTTTGGCATTACTGAGTTTCCTTAATTGTCTTGCTTTGGCTTTGTCAGTATTGGTCATAACTTACTTGTATAAATGATCTTGCTTTTAAACCACATTCAGTTTGTTTGAATATTCTTCCCTTAAGGCTTTGGCAAAGGTGGTTGCAATATTCTTTTACCCTTGGGTTGAATAATATCCCCTTCTGTCTTTGATAATAGTGGTTACAATGTTCCTCAACTTGATTTCTCTTAATATAAGAAGTGTGCCCACTTCGACAATGGTGGATACAATGTTCCTCAATTCTGTCTCTTGTAACATAAGAGTTATGCTTAATTGACTTCCATTCAATCGTTCGGTATTCAAAAATGTTATTGGGAGTCAGCAATCTGTTTCAGAGTGACCCCGGGGTTACCTGACAGAGGCCAATTCACTGGTCTTTCCGTGCACTCCCAATAGACGCGCTGCTCCTTCTCCCTTCGTTGGGATTGCACAGGCATCTGACAGCTCCGGTAACGTTTCCCTATCTTGCGCCATCTGTAGCTGTAGCTTTCACTGCTCCACTCGCACTCCGGTAAATGCCACACACCGGAGTCACGCGCAGCAACACCAGGCGAGCTCCTCTCTACCTTTGGACAGCCAGTCTTCGTACCACTTCCTGTTGTGAGTCCTCTGCAGTCTACAGGGCTTCTGACCTCTGCTACTTCCACAACAAGGTGTCCAATACAGCAGCGGTTCCATCTCGTTTCTCCTGTCTCTGCTGCTCCCACTGCTTCCTTCAAACAGCCTGCCACTGAGGGTGTTTTAAATGTTTAAAAGTCCCACTCAGGTGTGGGTCATTAGAACAATTAGGCTGCACACTATAGTTTTGCACCTCTGAGCTCCTCTTCCCTGTCCCATTACCTAAAGCATTATGGGACTTGGAGTTCATAATATTTTTGTTCCTTGAAAAATGATTTAATTCCCTCTGATTCACTGATTTATACAATGTACCTTCAGGAGAAGTTTTCGAAGGAATTCATAGTTGACTCTTGATTTTATAATGTAAATCTATGGTGAAATTAGAACTATTAGAAGTGCTGACATTGTTTCCCTGATCCTTACATGTATCATTCCCACATTTACCGTAGGGTTTTTCAGGACTGACAATTTGGATAATTTTGGGAAGGGAAGCCTTACTATGACAACAAACCATCGGGTATTCTGGTATTAGAGAAACTTTACCCTCAGAAGAGGATGCATACCACATCTCTCTCAATAGACTCATCCCATTCCCTTGGTGGGCTCCTCCTTCTAGGTGATCCACCCAGCTAGTACCACCCCCAGGGTTAGGATCAGGCAGTGGCTTCATTCCCTTGGCCAACTGGGGGAGACTTTAGACAGGGAATATGTGAGGACTCTGCAGGATTCATCACATACACTTCCCCTAAAGACCTGTCCTCCTATTCCACTCTTTTCCTCCCTCTAATTTTTCAGTCTCCCCCACATTCAAAGAGGATTCTGGCGTCTTCCTATTCCACACTGGGGCTTCTGAGAATTGTTCTTCTTGTACCCAAGAATTGTGGGGAGAACAGGAATGAAATATCTCATTCTTCTTTTTACCAAGATTATTAATGGTTTTCAATTTCAGAGGAGTCAATCGAAAGAATCCATTCATCAAAATGGGCAACATCACTACCCAAAATCATTTAAGTGGGAAGGTCACATAGTACTGCCACTAATAATGATGTTTCCTTCCCTAAAATGCTAACATCAAGTTTGGTTAAGGGATACCCTTTTGCCTGCCCATGAACACAACGTACATTTATCTGTCCTAGGAATTCCCACTCTGGAGGAAGAATGGAAGTATTCACAGCAGACCCTTTACTTTGTGTGTCTAATTGGGCTCATATTGTGTTCCCCTCTATTATTACTGGGAATAAATCATTAGTTTTCTCACCTGCAGAATGCATGACATCAGGTTTTAAAGATGCTGATTCTCTGGAATGGGCAAACATAATACTTGCATCGGAAAGTCTGATGTTTGATTTTCCTTTCTGTTCTAATTTCTGCTTTGAGGGTGAATTAGAGCTTTCCAGTCTATTAGATGGGCAATGTTTTGTGGGGTGTTCCAGATTCCCACAGAAGAAGCATTCCTGTTCTAGGGGATGTTAGTCTACACGGAATCCAAATTCCTCCCATGAGGGATTTGCTTCATCGTTATTTTCTTCTTCCATCAAGAGAGTCTCCCTATCTGGGACTCTATCATGGAATTCTTTTAATGATGGTGTGGTGGGGATATCAATTCTATTCAAGGGGCAATGCCTCGGTGGATGACCATACGCCCCACAAGAGAAACATTCTGTTTGATCCAAGGAAGGAAATAGGGGTAGGATAGTATCTCCTTAGTCTCATCCTCTTTTCCTCAGGTAACAAAATGCAGTACATTACCCTTAGGAGAATCGGGCATCTCCAATCTCTGAAGATCACTGAGTAGTGTCCCAGGGGCGGATGGTATTTGTTCCTCCGGTCAAAAGAGCAATGTCTTGGAGGGAGTCCACATTCTTCCTCTGAGGGATCCAGCCCATTTCCTATGGGGGATGTTGGTCTAATGTTCTTTGGAGTGTCTGGAGTTGAAGAGTGCGACAGGAATGAAACTGCCAATGAGTGGTGTATTACTTTCATTGGGCCACGGAGTGAGATTGATCAACATCCATTAGTTCTATATTTGGCTCCGGTCCATCATTGTGCAACAGTTCAAGGAGATTCAGTACAGCCCAAGGGGCTCTTTTCCCCGTCTTGACTGAATTAGGAGTCTCACGTGTGCCCTAGTGTGATATCCTGGCTACCTTGCTCATGGGATTTCAAGTTTCCAAATCCATTATTTTCCAGGATCATGGCAATTCTTCAGTATAGGATGGTTCCTTGTAATATGTTGGACAGGGTTGTTCTGTCTATTGATTCTCCAAATGGTGTTAAAAAAAGATGTGACATCTCAAAAGTTGCAGGGCAAATATGGTGCACCCTTACTAAAGGACTCAGATCATCCCTTAAACTGTCAGATTCGAAAATTCTCCCTTTCCATGGTGGCCATTGCCATGGCGGTAAAGTGCTGGAACACCAAGTGTTCCAGGCACAGGCAAGGGACCAGGAAGCTAGCACAGGAGTTGGGGTAGGGAGGAGTGGGCTCGACAGGTGGAAATTGAGGGTGGGGGTGGGTGGAAGGAAGCATGGGAGTACTTACCTGCTGTGCAGCAGGGAACATGGTGGCCTCATACTGCTCTGGGTACTCAGAATGCAGGATGTACCAGAAAGTGAAAGGGTCTGAGCTCCCAGATGTGAAGTCCCCGGGCCACCACCCTAGGGTGCTAATTATAATTGTATGCTGATAAGCAATCCAGCAATGACAGTGGACAGAGGTCAATGGGAAGGAGCGGGCAGGGACGGTTGACAGCTCTTGAACCCCACACTTTGAAACTAGTCACTACTGAAAGCCCTTGCTTTTAGGGAGTAGAGATTTCGGGGGTTCCAGTGATGGGGAATCAGGAGGGAGGGCTAGCAAAAGCTGGAGACATTCAGGCTATAGAGGGGATGATAAGGAGTTGTGGGTAGCGGTGGGGTTGGTCAATGGATGGAATTAACCAATAAACAAGAACAAAGACTTTGAATAATGGATAATGGACAATTTGGCGTGGATTGCTATTCGCTTAAAAGAGGAGCACAAAGGTGGGGGCCGTGGGAGGGTGAAGAAGGTGTTGGGTACGTTTCAGTTTGTCTGCCACCATTAAAAATGTATACCTTTCCCTAAAATATTATACTAGTTTTCCTCTTTCTTTTCATTCCTTGAAATATCCCATGGTATACGTTTTTTCACAACTCGGAGTCTTTCCGCGCTCTGTCCCTTTTGCGAGGTACGTTTAGTAGGACGAGCTTGATCACTGCAGTTTACCTGACGTGTCCTCCTTGGGACGTTCATTATAAGCAGCCATTACGAGGAGAACGGGCCTCAACATGTAAACATGCAGCATATATGCATTCGCCTGCTGTTTGTTCAGCGCATGCTCTGTGCATAATGAAGGCCAGCGAAGCCTGGTGACTTTAATCTTGATCGCGCGAGGCACCTGTAGCATTTACATTCTGCTGGTACCTGTCATTCAAAGTGCCTATGAAATACGGGTGTAGAGGTGCGCCGATGACCTCTCTGTGCCAGGAATGGTACCTTTCAATGGCATACACAATGAAGTATTTGCATATGTTTGAGCTGGAAAACAAGTCACACGATACTTTCCGTTTGTTTCGTTTCCCTGGCATTTATTTGGACGTACATCTGCAAATCTTGATATATATATGTGCAGGTTATGCGGGCAGCCCTTGTTTACAAAGCACTTTGCAGAATTTCAAGTAGATGGTGCATTTCACATCGACACCACGATAATGAGCGTAACATGGCGCAGCTTCTGGGAGATGCAAAACAGCAACAACAGCATTTTCAGGCTTTGACTTTAAAGAAAGAAATATCTAAATGTTACTAGAGCATAGTTTTGAAACAACGTTAACGCGGTCCCAAGCATTTTAGTGTTGAAATCGAATCCGTTTTTTAGTTGATTAAACCTCTACACAACGTGGCGAGACCAAAATCTAATCACGACGACAGAAACATCTATTATTGTACAACTGGTGCGTCTCACAATTGCATGTTTTTACCTCATACTTATTGCCATGCACATGGCACTTCTCCCAAAACCACACCCTTTCTTTTATTAAGAGAAGAGTTGCCGCTATATGGTGTGTACAGTTGGGTTTAGCACTTGTTGCTGTGATCTGTGCTCATACTGGAAATTAGGCCTAAATTAGCCTCAGACCCAACATTCCTTCCCTCTTGCCTCTGTCGCCCTGTCGTATTCTATGCATCACCCTAACTTCACACTCTTCCCGCTCATGCCATTGAAATGGAAGAAAGACTCCACTCTATGGTTTGGCTTGCTTCACTATGGTGGCCTTTATTGTTTCTTTTTTTTATAAATCCAAAACTATGGGTTTCATTCTTGCCACTGGGCTTTTTTTCAGTCTTTTTACTTTCCCTTAGCACCACAGGAGTTTAGCCAGGGAGGCTGGTAGCCATAATGCATCGTTGTCTAGTCTGTCTACCATTTGGAAAAGGCCCATGGCCCTCGTAAACGACCAGAGTGTGGACCGAAGTATTTGGCATTATTGCTCAATTGAGTACCATTACAGCTCTTATGTAGAATATTATGAAATTGCATAACGTGTGACAAACATCATATAAATAATATGTTATTATTACCAGATAAATGGGCTGAGCCATATTGGGTAAACCGATAATTCCAAACGAAAATGGCCACAAGGCGTCAACAACTTGATGAAAATGGCAGACGGCTTCCATCGGAGGTCCTACGTTTTTGCCGTTTAAAAATGTCTGCATCCAGGATTTATTCCACCGACCATAGAACGATCAGGTTTGCAAGGAATGTATCAAGGCATTCACACATTAATCCAAAAAGTTTAGCCAGATCCCGGCCACGGCTCGAACATACGTCTACATTTAGTACATAGGCTGTTGCTCTGGAGGAAGCATTGTGCTCAGGAAAAGTTGAATACCCCACGTGAGAGCATCCTCGTAATTCCTAAAGGCAATCTTGTCCAATGAGACTATCTAGTTATACAGCAATACACATAAAAAACGTGGTAGGGCACAGACACTGTTCTTAGGAACAGGTATAGTTTAGACTGTCCGAAGGTTAACATTTCTGTGCGGGGGGGGGGGGGGGGGGGGGGAAACACGCTGCCCTTGACTATGAAAAGAAACGAATAAGTAAAGGGAGATGCAGCATGCAAAGATCCAGGGGGTCTCTGCCCTGAAGTCACTAGTGTTTGCAATATTAAGAAGATGTTACATTTTTCCCCGATCAATATACAATACATATATCTTATTCAACGTTTCAGTAGGAGCAATATTAAAATATTTAGCCCAAACAATTTAACACAAATTCTCAGAATACATTTTTTTTTATCAGCCATGTGAAGTTAGTGGAGAACAGGGGTGTTGCTAGGTTTGGAAAAGATCCAGGCCTCCGGTAATTTTGGGACTGTCGGGACTGGGGGCTAGCTAGCCTTTTTGGTTGTAACCCCTGAGCTTCTATCCAGGGCTACAACCAAAAGACACAGGGCTATAGCCACCTCATGTCCCCGTAGCAACACCTCAGGTGGAAAAGCAATAGTTTTAGTCATCGATGGGTGAGCAGCAAACATTTTATTAAGCATTTAATCTTGCCACAAAAAATTACCAGAATCCTATCCTCACCCTAATCCCACTAACCCGCACCACACCCCAACTCTGCCTACCTTACACCCTTCAAGAAGCTGAACCCCATATATTTGAGGAGGCCTACCTAGGCCTTCCGGTATGCAGTTCCCACCTCCCCACAGCAATGAAACTCATTGAATTATTACAAGAGCATAGCTCTCAACTCACCCGCTTTTGGCGGGTGTCACCCAAAGCATCTACACACCAAAGCATCTACACACCCGCCCACCCGCCAGCTCATCTGTTTCACCCGCCTTGGCAAAGGTGGGAGCTACGATTCATATTTTTGCCGGGACCCAATTTCGAGATTCCGAAATCGGGTCCCGGCGCGACTCTTCCTGCGCGAATGGAGGCGTGAAAAGCAAGTGTCATGCTTTTCACGCCCCCATTTCCTCCCCCTTCCCCTCCCTGGCGCTCTCCTCCAATGAGAGGATTGTGCCTGGGAGCATTCCTCCCCACCCCCCTCCCGTAAAAGGTCAGCGACATAGAAGTAGGACTGCTGTTTCATGTTTTTACGGCAGTCCTACTTCTATGTTTATGGCCTTTCTGGGTTTTCACCCGCCTTGGTATCAAAAAAGGTTGAGAGGTATGCAAGAGTTCCTCCAATATTTGCACCATCCTGGAATGCCACATGATAGTCCAATTCCAGCTCACGATGTTGAAGGTGGTAATCTCTGGCGGCGATGTCAAAGGTGGTAATCTCTGGCAGCAATGTCGAAGGTGGTAATCTCTGGCGGCATCCACCCCTGACGATGGCCATAGGTCCTCCATCCGCTGGTATAGTACCAGTCTCCAACAAGGGGATCATTGCTAGAGGTAGCTAGAACCAGTTCAATCCACAAAATGGTAGGCCAATGGCCTCAGCCCACTCAACCCATCCACATCGAAAAGTCCAGAGCCTTGCAGATTTTAGGACACGCATGCCCAGACTCTTATTTTATGGACAAGTACTGACTTCAGCCAACGAAACAGACAGAAACCCCTCAACCCAGTCTGCTGTGATTAAAAGTAACATTATAAACACTCGGGCCTGTTGCATGTGGGTGTGGCGATGGCATGGCAAGTGAAAGAGAAAGTTGTTATGTAGAAGTAAACATGAACCCTCCCTCTGGCTTCACCCCCCTGCCCACGCGCTACAATGAAATTAATAATAATGTACGTCAAAATTAAATCTTCTGAAACACTTCAGACTGTGGAGCGTAATTAACAAGTGGGATTATTCATACATGTTAGATATACAATTAGGGACAAATAGTGTATTAGCCTATTTTTATGATTTGTACATGAGGGTGTGTCATTGTAATAACATTTGGAAATATGCTGTTGAGTTGTTCGTCATGTTTCAATATGAGCCAGGGTTTCACAAGTTTCTTACACATGCGCTACAATCAGTTTCGTATACGTGGCCACATAAACCAAATCAGAAGTATCCTTTTTTTCGGGAAACGAACTCATTGCAACTTTCTTAACTGTCAGTTTCTATGTCATGAAAGATTTGTTTGTATAATATCCTGAATGGCTTTATCTTCCAGGTGGTCAAGGGCCTGCCTGGCGCCCAGAACACCTGAAGCTATCAATGGCAAGTTCACATTCACTATCCAAGGGGTACAGTCTGCTGCTTGACTCTGCAAGTCATTTTTGGAAATTCAACCCTGAAAGTTAATGATCTGAACTCTCTCTTTAATGGCAGTTTCATCGCAAATGTATGCACTTGTTTACTAACCACATTATGATTATCATAGTACAGCAGAAATGGAAAGGAAAGAAGGACAGTGTAGAAATTCCTACTAAACATTTAATCAACAGGATTATTATTCATTAAGACTTGCTAAAAAGTTATCAACGATCCTCTCACGAGTTAAGTGTGATATGTGGCCATTGGACAGCAATAACCTTTATTTTATTGAAGAAAGTTGAGCACACATGGTGAACACAAGAAGGCAAACATGTCTGGAGAAATGTCTTCACATGATGCTTTACATAAAGACAAAGTGATTTACGGATATTTGAAATGCAGTTTTTGAATAGTATCACAACTGGGGCATGAACTCAGGACGAACTGACAGATGACGTTAGTGTGATATAGTATTTTCCAGGGATATGCAGCCTGTGGATCTCTACATGTTTTGGACTGTGAAACCCCTGATCCCGCACCTTTGCCTATGCTGGCTAGGGCTTTTGAGAGTTGTGCAAAAAATCTGGAAAGGCAAAGATAACAGTCCCCTAGTGTATACAGATATTTACATTCAATTACAGTGGGGGGATGTGGGATCCAGGGGGGTGGAATTATATGGTGGATTTGGCAGCTGTTACTTTTGACAGAGAGGAGACCGGTTCATGGGCAAACATGAATATAGGGATAGTAAGGATTTTTTCCACATTTGGGGTAAGAGAATATCACTGAAGGGGAACACAAGGGCAAAAGGGCAGAAGTGGGACAGCAAACCATTGGTGTGAAGGGTGCAGGTAGTGTAGCAGAGGGCGATAGAGTCAGCAAGGTATGAATGGGCAATGCCATGGTTACATTTAAGGACTAGAAATGGAAATGTGGAAAGGGATATGTGATGCATTGTGAGCTAGGCAGAGGAGAGTTGTCGGACAGAGCTAGGAGAGCAATGGAAGAGGTTGTGTAGAGTGAAACGAAAGTTCAGATTTTTGCTGAGGGGTTCACCAAGTAGAAAAGGAGGACCAGGACTGTGCTTAAGCAATAACCAAGGCAGCTGAGTATGATGATTGAGATGAGGGTTTTTAGTTGAATGGCGGGTAAGAAGATGTCAGACTGCACCAGACAATGGAAGCAGCAGAGGCTGTGTATTTATGAAGATTTAGATGTCTTTAAAAGTTGAATCAAAGGTTGCTGGCCCAGGGGTTGGTGGCAGAAGTTCAGAGCAGAAGAGAAAGCGAGAGGGAAGGGAAGATAGGCGAAGGTGATTGGGGAGATATATCACTTTTCTTTTAGAAGAGTTGTGCCCTAAATTGGTGAGGGCCATCTAGTATCAGATATCTCACAAACAGTTGTATGAGGATAAATCAGCTCCATAGAAAAGTAAAAGACAACATGGATTTCATGAGCAAAAAAGTGGTTGGAGAAGCCAAAGGAGGAATTAGTTTACCAGTGGAGAAGATACACAGGGTGAAGTTTAGTAGGCCCAGGTCATAGCCCTAAGGCCTACCACTAGGAGCAGGGTGGATTCACAGATGTTTGAGTTCGAGGAGATTGAAAATTATTGATTAACAAAAGGCTATCCAAGCTTTGCAGTGTCATGCAACGTGGGTTAAGAGGATTTGGAAGAGCGATGGGTGTTCCACTCTGATGATGGCTGCAGTCAGATCTAAAAGGATGAGCATAGAGGAGAGTTTGGTGGGATGAGCAGTGTTTGTGGTATGTTATGTTATTTGGTATTTATATAGCACGCCATATATCATTGGTATGACCTCAAAGCGCTGGTAGGTTGAACGCCCTCGGGGCCTGCAGTCCAGGTCAGTCGAGAGAGTAGGGTGTAATAGGGTGCTTGGGTGCACCGATAATGTGCGCAGTTGATGCGATTGCCTGATGATAGCTGCATCCTAGCATTAGGTGTGGTGGTATTTGCTATCAGTTGAATGTGTGCAGTCTGGAGGGAGGTCAACAAGACTGGGTTTTGGCTGCATTAGGCCTGCACAGGACGCTTATGTGTGCAGCTAGGCTGAATTTCGTGGGTATAGCTGTGTTTTATCAGAATATTGAGGTGTTCATGGAGTATTGTTCGTATGTGAGCAGCTAGGCCGAATTGATGGAGGGGTGTAGCTGCGCTCTAATCGTGTGTTGGTGTACAGTAGAGAGTGAGCATAGTGATAGGAGAGGTAAGTGTCTGGGTAGAATTCTGATCTAACAAGCTCAGTATTCCGGATTTCAAGCGCATGTTTGCGATTGATGCATTCAGAGTAAACTTATTAGTGACTTAATAGGCACTTTCAGTGGCGTCATTGCTCCTGATCTCATTGAACATTTGTCATCTGGTTGCAGGTCTCAGTCGCCTTAGATGGTTTTAGTCGGTTTGTGGAAAGAGCCAGGTTTTTAGAGCTTTGCGGAAGGTCATGTAATCTTGGGTGTGTCAAATATGAGGGGGGAGTGAGTTCCCGAGAGTTGAAGCTAAGATTGAGAAGGCGGATCCTCCAATCCTTACAGAATTAGAGGTTGGAATCACTAGAAAGAGGGCAATGCTTGATCTTAGGGTGCGAGATTGGAGGTAGGGTTTTAGCTTCCCTTGTAAGTACGTTGGGCCGTTCTTGTGCACTGCTTGATGGGTAATGCAAAGGGTCTTGAAGGTGACCCTTCGTCCGACTGGGAGCCAGTGCAGGGTTTGGAGAGCGGGTGAGCCGTGGTCTCTGTGTCCCATGGCGAGGAGGAGTTTGGCAGCAGCATTTTGGGCTCTTTGGAGTTTATTGAGTTGATATGCCGGTGCTCCCAGGTAAAGGGAGTTTGCATAGTCCAGTCTCAACATAACAATAGACATAACAGCAGTGAGTATGTTGGGATACGAGAGGTAAGGAAAGATGTGTCTAACAAGTTTGAGGTGGTAGTGACATCATTTTGAAAGATTATTGATCTGGCGGGAGAGGGTTGGGCTAGAGTCCATCCATCGTGCAGCCTAGGTTTTTGACTATATTGGAGGGAGGGGTGGTTGACCAAGCGAGGGGGGCCATGGGAGCGGATGTTGGAGAAGGGAAGTATTGCAGCATACCATGATTTCAGTGTTGCCGGGGTTCAGAAGGAGGTGGTTACTTGTCTTCCATCAGTCAATATCACGGAGGCAAGCTTCAAGGTCGGGAGACAGGTCAGTGTTTGTCTTGGGAAATCTTCGGATAATTTGGGTATCATGACAGCAGTTGTAACAGGAGAGGTTGCACCTGTGGATCATTCCTGGTAGAGTGGTCAGATAGAGGTTGAAAAGGAGATCAGAGAGGCATGCGCATTGGGGTACTCCAGTGTTCACTGGGCGAGCAGTTGAGACAAAAGGGGAGATGGGGGAGATTTGTTTCCTGTTGCTGAGTAAAGAGGCAATCCATTTGAGTACTGAGCTACGGATTCCTAGCGAGTTTAGGAGGTCAAGGAGGATTGAAGGGTTAACTGTGTCGAAGGCAGCAGAGAGATCGAGGAGAATCAGTTCTGTGCAGCCCTCAGAGTCTGCCGTGACCTTGAGATCATCCCAGATCGAGATCAGAGTGGTTTCTGTTCCATGTTGCGGTCTGAATCCTGATTGTGCAGGGTCGAGGAGTTTGTTGGATTCCACAAAGCAGTTCAGCTGGGAGTATGCAGTCCGGTCAATGAGTTTTGTGAGAAACCTAGTATTGGAGATTGGCCTGTAATTCTTAGGGTCAAGGGGCCTTTTTAAGAAGTGGCTTGACATGTGCTATTTTAAAGGCTTCAGGAAAGATGCCAGAGGTGAGGGAGTCATTTAATATGGCTCTTGCATGCTCTACTGTGCAACTAGAGGAAAATATTTCCTTGAGAAGAGAGGTGGGGCAGGGGTCGAGTGGTGACCCAGAGGGTCTGCTGGCTGATAGTAGGTCAAGGAACACGTCTCTGGATATGGGTTCAAAAGAGTCGAAGCTCAGTAAAGTGGGCGTCGGTGCAATGGGATCACGAGGGGTCGGTGTAGGGTAGGGGGTGAGCGAGGACAGTTTTGTGTTAAGGGTTGCCATCCTGTCAAGTGCAGTATTGTAGAAATGTAGTGAGAGGGAGTCTCAGGGTGATTGTGTGGGAGTGAATAGGGCAGAGGTGCAGGTAGGTTTTAGGAATTCGGAGATGATCTTGTGGAGTTCTTTGCTGTTTCTGCCAAAGT
Source organism: Ambystoma mexicanum (assembly GCF_040938575.1). Classification (NCBI taxonomy): domain Eukaryota; kingdom Metazoa; phylum Chordata; class Amphibia; order Caudata; family Ambystomatidae; genus Ambystoma; species Ambystoma mexicanum. The sequence continues at coordinate 434,741,620 of NC_090933.1, read as the reverse complement.
TCAGAATTTGTTTATTGTAATAGGCATTTTTAGCCTTTTGAATCTCAGATTTGTAATTGTGGTGGTGGAGGGCGAACATGGATCTGCTGGGATCGGTTTTAGATGCTCGTTATTTATGTTCAAGAGAGTTATTTTGTTTTTTAACAGTCCTTAGGTGGGGAGTGAACCATTTGGGGAATGGTCCTTTGTGTGAGGTTGCGGGGTGCGAGGGAGTGAGAGGAATTAGTGATTCTTTAAGCCAGGAGTCAAAGGAATCAATGGTTAATGGTCTACTACAGGGCAGGGTTGCAGGGGGATGGAGTAGCAGGGCTTCAGCTAGGTCGGGGAGTACCTTGACTTTGTTCCAGAATTTGTGATCAAGGATGGCGTCAGAGGGAGCTGTAGGAGTAGAGGTAGGTGTGTGGATAGAGAATGGAATGGCAAAGTGGTCTGTCCAGGTAAGTGGTTTGGGACTGGATATGTAAACTAGGTCATAATAAGAGCTGAAAATTGCACTGAGGGTGTGCCCACCTGAGTGGGTTGGACCAGTGGTATGTTGGGAGAGGTTGAGAGCATCCAGACTGTCAACCAGTGGATGGGTCATGGGGTTGTAGGGCATATCAAACAAGATATTGAAATCTCCCAGGAGTGTAAGAGATGGGTGATTTACCTGAATAGTAGGTATTGAGCCACAGAGATTATTTACGAAATGTCTGTCATATCCTGGCGGTCTGTATGATGAGTAGGAAGCTGTAGGTGAATTTCAATGATAGGGAGATATTTACCAGAAGGGATTCACAGGATGCGTTGCATGCCTGGGATTTGACGAGTGAGATGGTGAACTGGGGTTGGTAGAGGATTGCCACTCTGCCACCTGTGGAGGGTCCATTGTGGGCGATAAGTGAGTAGCCAGGGGGGGAAGGCCTTGTGTGCGACTGGTGCAAAATCTTTGTAGAACTAGGTTTCGGTGATAAAAAGGAGGTCGCTATTGTCAGAGGATAGGAGGTCAAAGATGCCGTGTATGTTTCTTGTAATGAGCGGGCATTAAAAACGATGCATGTGACTTTGTGAGGGAGGTGGTTTTCGTGACGCTCATCGCAGAGAGTGCTCGGTGGACATTGGTGCCAGATGAGGTGGTAGATGTGGAAACGTAGAGACATAGTTTATAGTAATTTCAATCTAGTTACGAGTATGCAAGGCAGATAGGGTGTGAGGAGGGCACAGAGATTGTTAATCTCAATGCATTGTGGAATCTACACATTCAAGAGTTTTGGAGTAAAGGGGCAGGAGAGAGAGAGTGCCATTGTTGTCAGGGTTTTTAAGATTAACAGAGGAAATATATATGATGGACAGACAGTGGCTATTTTGAAAAAGGCTGAGAAGATGCCTGTTTCAAGTGAGAGGTTAAAAAGAGGTAGGAGCTAAGTGCATACAAGGGGTGGCAGTAGATCATTTTGTTTAGGAAGCAAAGTAGTCAATAGCTTGCAAGGCACATTGACACTTGAAAGATTGGCACCCGTTTGGCACATGAGGTCAAAGAGTCAGCACCGAGGGAGAAAGGAATAAAGCTGAGTGCTAAGGTGGAAGAAGAGGGAAGGGCACATAGAATAATGATTTGTTATTTTTATAGAGTTTATGCCTAAAAGCTGTACATAGAACATATTTACATTCATTTGTCATGCCAACCGAAGTTGGTACTCATTTATCAACCTCGGAATGATAAAAGGTTGAGCTGGTCTGCCGAGATTGTAACCTGCAACCTGCATATAACACTTAGATCGCAGCAGGAGTGCTCAATCCACTGCGCTATTTTACCGGCATGTCACAGATTGTAGAAACCTAGCACTAGAAGTAAGGGAGAAAATCCTTTGCAGATAAGTACAAAGATACGGAGTGATGGTGGGGCAGGGCAGCTAGGCCTGAAGGGTGGTAGGTAGTTTGTGGGGGAAAGATAAGGGCGAACAGATAAGGTTGGTGAAATAGTTGCTGTACTTAGCTGCTATGTACAGGGGAGTATTCAGTGCAAAAAGCAGTCAAAATGAAGATGAGTGGTGTTTGTGCTCACATCATATGTAGAGATATGATAGGTTATTTATAACGCGCTTAATACACAGAGGTTTCTAAGCGCGGACCCGGGGATCGAACCGGACCTGGGGTGCTCCGTGTCATTTTGCTTGGGATCGAACCTGGGGTGCTCCGTGTCCTCTTGCTTCCAAGGCAAGCACATTGCCCCTGAGCTATCCTCCGGAGACAACTGGATTAGTGGATTTTAGTTGATGAATCTCAGGAAAATCCAGGGTAGTGGGTAATGGTGTTCAAATGGACAGCTTAAAGAGCAGCTGAAATCGTCGAAGGATAGCACAATGCAAGAAGAAGAAGCTATGATGTGGGAGAGAGGGAGAAGAAAATACTTGACTTTGGCTGTATATGGATCCAGGATGTCAGGTTAAAATCTGTATCTGGTTAATGAAGAATTTGCGGGAAGTGTGGAAGTTAAACCAAGACCTTGATGTGTATGCCATATGGATAGGGATTGATGGGAGTAGGAGATGCGTTGAGGAAGGATGATAGAAAGACCAAGTCGAGGGAGTTGCAATGAATGGGTGTTGAGTGGTCAGGGAGGGAAGTGAATGGGAATTCAAAGGGTTGGGATTTGCGTACTGCTTGGCAGTAGGACGAGATCCCCAGGAAGGTTCAAGGGCCTGATCACGACCTCGGCGGTAACCCTTAAATCCGGCGGTAGCGCTATTTCCGCCGGATTTAAGGGTCTGCCGAATCAGGGCTTTGGCGGATTTCGCCCCAGCTCTTGGCTGGGGGGAAATCCGCCGAAAATTCACGCTATTACCGCCGGCGGGAAATCTCGAATGGGCTCAATGGGGAATGGGGACTTCCAAGTCCACCCAACTCGTGATCCCGCGCTATTAGCGCCGGGGGCTATGGCGGTCGCGCTAATAGCCCCCGCGCTAATAGCGTTAGCGTTACCGCCGAGGTCGTGATCAGGGTGACTGTAGACTTTGTGATAATGGAGTAAAAAATCAGGTCAATATCAGGGACTAAAGAGTTGCGAGAGCCAGGAGGCCTATTAGATCTTGTGGATAGTAAGGGTGCAGGAGCTTGAATTTATTAGCAGTGAAGAGGTGAGAAACTCAGACAGTGGAAGGCACTGGATGGGTTTGCCTTGTCCAACTCCTTTGAAACACCTGTCCAGTTGGAGGTGTGGGAGGAGGTAGCAGTTCTATTGTGAAAGACAGATGTTTTGTGAAGAATAATGTACATCTTGGGGACAACCAGCACTGTCATTTAGGGCTATGCCAGGAAACATTATCAGCCAGGAAGGATGTCTTGTTAAAAACAGATTAGGAGTTTCAGAGCCCAACGGTTAGTGAGTGAGGAGGAGGATGAATAAGTAAAGGGTGGGTTATCAAAGGGGGGTGACAGAGGTATATTACGTGGAACTGAGAGGAATGTCCAGGGTGCGTTGTGTGAAGCAAGGTACAGGCATAGGAAGCAAGGGGAAAGGTTATTAACATGGAATCCCCATGTGAGTGATACGGATTGGCTAATTTGTGTGAATGTTTGGAAGTGTAGTTTAATGTTGACTAAGGATTGGGACTAATTGAGGAAGGATAGCCCAGGGGCAATGCATTTGTTTTGGAAGCAAGACAGTGCAGGGCCACAGATGTTCGAATTCCGATCCCGCGATTAGAAACGGAAACCCTGGGATTAAGCGTGTTATAAATGAACAATTAAATAAATTAAGAGGTCCCTATTGATTAGTAATAAGCGGTAACAAAAGGCTCAAATGCTGTTACACAGTGTAAAAATGCAGTTGTATGGGGTATGAAGTAGATAGGATTATGCCAAACATGCACAGGATAATCTTCCATGCTGTGGCTTTTTGGTTGATGACTGAGAGCTAGGATTTCTCCCTAGTTGGAGGACAACAATAGTCTTTTGAGGGAAGTGACCAGCCAGTATTACAAGTGTGGAATATTGAAAAATGTAGGAACAGATACCCTGGAAAGTCACACTTCTGGCCATTTTTGATGGTCGAAGGTAGTGAATGGAGTGGGAGTGAGCTAATCGATAGAGCGATTCTTTGCAACAATTGGAGTTGCATTTTCTTTCTGTCCGATGATTTATCAACCCAGAACTATTCAGGGACTCTGATGAGTAATACAAGGAGCAACCAGAGGGATTTTTTTTTCTGGCCACCTTTAAGAACACATTTTCTATACATGTCCAGGCAGCAATAACATTATAGAACAGAAACTAATATAAATCGGGCTAATGTGACACAGCAGGAAAATAGGTGGAAAACACCATAACTGTGTTAGGTTGAGTTATTGTTACTCACCTGTACATTTGGATTCTTATCTGTACTTATGTTTGGTGGTTGATGTATTCAAACACAATGTATTATGCATAATGTTTTAAATATGTTTTTGACATTATTTAGCAGGTGGTTCTACTTGCACTCTGATGTATTAATACATTGGGACATATGTTTTATATAAAGGACAATATTTATGATCTAAGTGCTATCCCTGGTATTTGTTTAAAGGTAGCAAGAGTCCTTCATTTTGAGTAGGGGTACATACGTGTGTTACTGTTGGATAGTGACCTTTCTTTTGATTGATGACAGATATTCTATTCCCATCCAGTAGTAAGGTTTTACACCGTTTAGTGGGAAATGCCTTTGTGAGATATTGTTTGGATGTGTTAGAGGTTGTCATCTTAATTAAGGGACAAGAAGGGTAAGCTTGTTACGCTCACCTGGTATCCACGGGGGCACCACACGTTACTGGATGGAGGTCTAAGCACTATCCCGGACCCCTCTCTGCTTGGTTATGTGCCAGACGTTGGGTAGCGCCTATAACAGGAGAATGGAGGATTACGATACTGGTTATGGGTGGACTCCCACCTCCCTCTGGTCCAAATCCCCTCCCTTGGGGTTACTGCTCTCCTTAGGTTTTTGTGCATTGAACACTTTGTCCTGCGTCTCTGTGCAGGGGCACGTGGTTGGTGCGGGCATTCCGTGGACCTAGATGCTTCACTGGTCCGTGTGCCCTTATGTCGGGTCCAGACCGGCTGTTGACTCCGACTTTGCTTGCTGGCTTCCAGGTGAGTGATAATGTCTTTTCCATCTTTATTCTGTCTCTTTCTTTCCCTCCGTGTTCTCTGTCTTCTCTGCGTCTTGCTCCACTACGCTGTTCCCTAACAATGTCTCTTTTTGTTTTCACACGGATGGTTGCGATCTCGGAGTTGCCGCGCCGATGGTGAAGACCACAGTGAGTTATTGATGCGCAGAGCGCTGCGCTGTTTATTGGTGTTAATTCTAACCTGTGTTCTCTTCTCTTCTTTGTACAGGTTGCAGTGATGTTCCGGAGTGATGAGCGATCGAAGCGCTGTTTGGCCAGGTAAGTGCTTTGTTAATGCTGACCTTGTTCCTTCTCACTTGCAGGTTGTGGTGAAACCCGAAGATGGGCGAGGGAAGAGAACCGCAGGGTGCTGCCAGGACTCGCTGCTTGCCAAGGTAAGAATTGTTATTAATGCTGTCCTTGTTTCTTTACCTTTGCGGGTTGCGGCGAACTCCGGAGATGGGCGAGGTTAGTGAAGCGGATGGATTCAAGGCTGGTTACTTCACAGGTTAATGTTCTTGCTTGCTAATGTTGTTCTTGTTCTTCCAGGTTATTAATGGAACCTGGATCTAGTGCTTCAGGATCGGGCCGCCGGAGAAGCAGATGAGCAGGAGCTGGACACGGTGAGCATTACGCTGCAGGAGTGCAGAATAACTTGAAGCGTGTTCTGCTGTTTGGGTGTGGTTTAAATAGCCCAGGTAAAGTAGTTCCAGGCCAAGTAGTTTCAGGCTCAGCCACACCCAAAAAACTAGACCGCATGGCTTGGTTCTAAAGAACTGCGCATAGGCCTCCATGTTGGATTAAGGTCCAAAACTGGTATTGCTTTATTCCTGATAATGAGCCTGGCGCCAAAGGTGCCAGGACTGACTTCATGTATGTTTCTGATGGTGTTTTAAGGCACTTGGGGTGAGTGTGAAGGTCCTTAGCCCCACTGCTGCCAAGGAGCTGTTATACCTGAGGGGGTCAGGGGCATGGATCGTGACAAGCTAGTTAAACAGTGGAATTTTAAGACATAGTGGCTGCCTCAGGAGGAGAGAAAGTGGGGAGGGGGGTGCCCACCTCATATGATGTGGCTGGGACCAATGAGTGAGCTGAGTGCAGCTTCCTGGTCTTTTGAGGTGCACTCAATGATGCGGGCAACAAGGAAATCATTGATGCACCGTGTAGGCAGAGGATGAAGAAAATGTTTCCCTATTGGTGGGGTGCAGCCATTGTTTACCAATGAGGCATGCTAGAAAGGGAGCAGCAGTGCTTCCACGTGGAAATGGAGCTGCTGCTATGCACTCACCATTCCAGATAGATTGTTGGTCCCTCTCACATTGTCAAACTGGGAAACATTTGTGAGCTAAGCATTTCCTTTGATGCCTTTGAGGATTAGCTTGATGATGTAGGCAGCCAGAAACACAAGTTAAAGAAAATGTCACCCAAGTTTACTGAAACACAACCACTGTTGTCCTTCGGGGTGTGTCCCAGTGTAAGCAAGAGGGCAGCCATGTGAACAATGGGTTAGGTGCCATGTGTGCTCACACTGGGACACAACCCGAAGGACAACAGTGCATTTGACTCTACTTTCTCTGCTCCTCCTACTCCTGCAGATGACTCTCTCTCTAACACAGTCCTGTCTAATCTGCATCTTTCTGCCTCCAATGCTCTAGACATCCTTGCCTCTGTCATGAGAATCCGTCTGAATCCTACCTCCAAGTGTAACTCTTGGTAAGACTCCAACCTTGCTGCCCTGAAGCATAGGTGGAGAATGGCTCAGGGAAAGTAGAGGGCTTCGGGAGCATCCTCTGACAAACTGGCCTGCCGCCTGCTACAAAGACAATACAGACTCTCAGTCCTGTCCATGAAGAGAATCCACATCCAAGCCTGTGTTTCTGCAGCCTCTAACAACACAGCCAAACCCTCTAAAATTTGCAAGAAGCTGGCCAACCCTTAAGTAGTCTCTACCTCTCCTGTTCCCACTCAGGCCCTCTGTACGACTCTGCCTTCTCACTTCACCTCTAAAACCCAGGACATTCTGTTCTCTCTCTCCTCTTCCTCTCCATCTATCTCTCCTGGCTCCCCTCTGGCCACCTCCCCCTCGCTTCCTCCCTCCTCTTTCTCTATGACCATACCGACGATGTTTCTAGACAAGTCCGATCTATGATAGTGTTGTCCAAACAGGTGCTGCCCTGCTCCTCTAGAACCATCACATTGACACCCTCGCTCCAGTGTTGGCCGCTTTCTGCACTCATTCTTTCACCACGGGTTGCTTCCCCTCTCTCCTCAAGCACTCCCTTGTGCACCTTCTCCTTAAAAAGCCATCTGCTGACCCTACCTGTCAAACAGACTATCATTGGATCTCTATCACTCCTTTCATGGGCAAATTCCTGGAAAAGCTGGCCATCTCCCACCTTACCCTCCACACTGAATCTGTTGGTTGTCTCTATGACCATCGTATGGCTTCAGAGCAATCAGAGGCATGGAAACTGCTCTCTTGAACACCTGTGAATATCTGCTCTCTAATCGTGATTCCACCCTTCCTCCTTGACCTTTCCTCTGCTTTTGACTCGGTCAATCACGCCATCCTGATCAATTGACTCTGTGAGAACCTGGACATCACGGATCAGGCCCTGGAGTGGTTGACCTCCTTCCTCCTGGACCGGCCCTCCCGGGTCGAACTTGTTTTTTTTCTCTCCACCACCTCTCTCTCCACATTTGGTGTTCCCCAGGACTCCATCCTCTCACCATGGTTCTTCAATGTCTATCTGGCCCCTTTGGCCCACCTGATTTCTACCTTCTCCTCTAACTTTTAGTGTTATGCGGATGACACTCATAGACACCCTGATCTCTTTCGGGCTCCCCTCAGCCTCCTCTCCACTTTTGCTCATTCCTGATTATCTATCCATGATTCAGGATTGGCGATCCTCCAACGATCTCTGCCTTAATGCCAGTAAGACTGAGATCCTTTTCATTGGGACCCCTGCCCCCGCTTTCCATCTCTCACTCTGGCCGCCCTCCTTGGCTCCTCTTCCTCCGCTTACTGTGAGGCAAAAAACCTTGGTTTAATTTTAGATTCTACCATCTCCTTCTCTCCTCACATCACAGACCTTGACAAGAAGGCCCAATACCAGCTGCACCTCCTCAGAGGTATTCTTCCTTTTCTTACCTTCCCCCAGAAGCTCACTGTCTCCAGAGCCCTGATTCTCTGTAGGCTGGACTACTACAAATTTCCCAATCTGCCTTCCTCTAATCTCCGCCTTCTGCAACTAATCCAGAACAGGACTGCAAGATTTATGCTTGGCCTCAGGTCCAGGGACTGTATCTCTCCAGCCCTGAAATCTCTCCACTGGCTCCCAGTGGCTACAACGATCAAGCTCAAGACCTTCTGCATCGTTCACAATGCCTTCTGGGTCTGCACTACATCCAGCTCTCTCTTCCAAAATACCTTCCTTCTCAAACCCTTCGCTCAGCTACCTCTAACTCCCTGAGGGTCAGACGCTTCTCCAGGCAGAGCGTGAGGGGGTAGATCACTCTCATCTGCATGTGCCTCCCTCTGCAATGGCCTCCCTGCCCCTCTCAAATCTGAGCCGGACCACCTGAAGTTCCAAAAGCTGCTCAAGAACATCGTTTTCTCCTCTGCTTTCTCTCTCTCTCTCTTTCTCTCTCTCTCTCTCTACCCTGCTGACCCACCTGCCTGCTGCACTGATTGGCTGCTTGGCTACACCCAGAGTGTCACTGGGTACCAGGCTCCTTCAGGATCAGTCTCCCATGCACTGCATCCGGGTCTACCATGCACATAGGGGCTGTAACTGTAACCTTGACAGCTCCCTATTTCCTTGCACTTACCCAGGGCCCCACTGCCCTGGCTGCACTCACTCAGAGCACTGCTGCCCTGATTGCACTTACGCTTCCCTCTCCTTGACACTTCCCCCTTCTCCATTCCCTGCTGCACTTTTGCGCTGTCGCACTTGCACGATCTGAATGACACATGGGCCAGTAAGATTGTTTGTCTTGTCCTCACTCTGGCTTTCCCCCATTGTCTTGTCGCACTTATAAAACACTTGTCTACAGGTGTGTTATAAATGACATATCACATATATCACATATCACAAGTGTGATTTCAAGTCCCTGAGATGTGGAGTGACTGGGAAAACAGACTGAGCTGACACAAGCCCCCAAAGCCATCTTGAGCACTTTCAATGGAGTGGGAAACCTGGAATGAATATACCAATTGAGTCCACAGGGGTTGAAGAAAAATGTGCCGCCTGTGTAGCTAAGATGCAGCACATACTATACAACTTGCTGAGAAGAGATTCCTTTCACTTTCCATTCTTGGCTATTTTGTATTATGACCCTTGATAACGCTGAAGCTAAGGATGTGGCTCATGCCCCTGACACGTTTTGTGAGGTAATCTGTGATCATGTACTCCAGATTGGCTCCCAAAAGATCACAACCACAGTAGGCTGCAACCCCTTCTGGAAACCACTGATAAGGGTTCTTGGGTGCAGAAAACATATATATATTACATTTGAAATGTGAGTTTTCATATGAGCTTCATAATAATAGTTTTTTTTTATTGAGAGATAAGCTATTTCTTATTAAAGAAATGTCGTCTATCAGCTGATGGGTGGCCTTCCATTTGTTCTCTGTCACTGTAATACCAGGGCCACTATTTCCAATTAAATGTTATGGTGGCAGGTGATAAGAACCTGAACAGTGCTAACTTTGACAAAGAATATGTGAATGGACTCTTGATTGGTAAGATCAAAAGATGTCAACCTGGAGAAGCTTTTTAGTTGCACATTTTTAAAATAAGCAATTTTTGGGGGACTAAACATTGTTATCAATTCTTCAAAACTCAAAAGTGGTGCATCATTACACAACTGACCAACTCTTGTTATGTGTCTTTATCCCATTGTTTAAACTGGAGGTCTTCAAATGTTTCTATTAGTGTTGGTACGTACCATTGCAGGTTTATGATATCTTAATATTTTGTCAGGACTTTCCACATACTTGACAACGCTACTAGTGTGTAAAGCCCTAATGTCGACAGTTTAACAGGTTCACAAAGTAGCAAGTCCCCCAAACTGGTAAGGTGAAAGTGTAGGACATTAACAAAATATACTCCTATTGGTGGGGGCATCCCGAAGTCTTTGGGTTTTCTGCAATTAGCTCATCAGCAATATAGACAAACATCTGGGAGTATTAAGACACCCTCATTAATGTGTAGGCAGAGCATTTCACAACTTAAAAAGAAAGTGATCAGGAAAATTATAATTTGAACACCTTTCTGTTAAAATGTGCATGTAACGCCTGAAAGATGTTAAGCATTTTGGTCATATGGAAATATCAACAGAGTTGCTCTTAACGATCATTAAGAATGATTGACAGACATTGTTAGAAGAACATGTCTTATCTCTGATTTTCCCTTAAAAAATCCACATCTGTTAGAATCCTTAATCATTTCAATAAATAGATAGTTATTTATTTTGCCAGTTACCCTTTTTATTCAGGAATACTCCAGGTCATGATGTGTGTTTTGTTGACAATTAGCTTATATCCAGACACCTTGGTAAAATCGAGTGCTAATTTATTAATTACAGGATTTGTTATTATAGGCTCAGAGGTAATTATTAATGCATTGTCTTCATACAGAACAATTTTAAGTGTAATTCAGGTATAGGAGCAAAAGGTGTAATGTTGCGCGATAAGTTTATATGTGTGATGCAATGCAAGAAAAGGAGAGACATTGGGCCAAGCCTGTCAAGTAAATTGGATAGATTAAATATCAGAAGGGTCTACACAGTAATGGCAATTATGGATATTGGGGAATGATACAGGACATTGATATAATGTATGAAGGATCATTGAAACTCCATGTGGTCCATCCAAGGGGAAATTGAATCCCAGCGGACCAAATTAGACACCTTTTCAGCCTCTACCAGGGTTGGGCAAGCTGTGTGTTCCGCGATGAGGTCACATCAAAGAAGCTTGAAAATGAGTGTGCCCCACCACGTCTCTGTCTGCAATAAACCCATATCATTATTTGCAGACCAATTTTGGAATGAGGTTATCTAACTGGCCTGAGGATCAACTGTTGACGTATCTGTATTTAGCAATGCTTAGTCTATATACGTTTACGGGAGTGGGGTCTTTCCCCTTTACTTGCCAATTCTGGGTTGTCTCCAAGATATTGGTACTAAATTAGCTTTACTGCATTCTGCATTCCACCAGGAAATCAGAAAAAGACTGTTCAGGAGGGATTCATTTGCAGTCAATAAGTAAATATACATTTTAGGACCCAGAGTTCAGGATTATATAGAATAATGGCGTCTACTTTCACTGGTTAGCTCCCTAACGAATCTTGTGAGACTGAGGAAGACGTGGCAAGTATAATGTATGAAATCAGCATAGAATTGAAAGCCAAATACACAACTCGTGTTGTTAGTGAATCCTTTTCAGGGAAAACCTTTCGAAGTTGAAAGATGTCCCGACTTCTCCAGTTCTAGTTATGACCAGTGCTCTTAAATCTTAAATAAATGATATTAATAAAGTGGGCAATGCTGATTTGCTTACTTATTTGTCTCTCCACTTTGACTTCATTTTCCTTTTGACCAATTTCAATGGGGCTCTTTGGCAGTAGTTTAAATATAGTTTAAATATTTATGGCCTATTTTCATTGGATTGGCGATTTTGCCTTAAGCAGCATTATGAACATACTTATATGTGGAAATGATGGCTGGAAATATGAGGTCGTTTGCCATCATTTGCCTTCCTCTTCAAGGTGGAGTAAACATAATTTGTGTTCCCATTCTAGAGAAAACATTTCTCCTTGAAAATTAAGGGGTGGACTGGCCCAACCCCTTCACTTGCATGAATAACCTCACGTTACATTGCTCTTTGGGAATGGAGATGCAGAATGCCACAACGACCTCTACAGACTCTTTTGTGCATCTTTTCTCTACAGAAGGACAGCGATGTGAACGACCACTCCCCCACATGCATTTCCCTCTCCTTGTTGGGGATAGAAAGTATTTTAAAAAACATTTACAACCCCAGGCCTGTATTACAAATAAGCACTGCATTGTATTGTTTTTACTGTAAGTAGTATTTCATAAATACTGCAAGTCTGGGATTACGTTTGGACTGTATGAGTGATATAGTCATAATGCCTAAATACCGGACAGGGTGCCACATGTGGTAACACAAATTATTAATGCATGCTGTATTTGTGATGGCAACACAACCAAAGGCATTGCCATACAGAGGCTGACTTCACCATTGCTAAGCAAAAGAGCTGCAAGAAGTCATGAGCCATGTGACATAAACACCGAAGTAGTGCTCAGGAGGGACTAACAGTATTTGTGCTTGGACCAAATCAGGACACAATTTTGTCCTTAAATGCCCATAAATGCGTAAAAGTAGAAATATGTTATATGATCTTGTCAAGTACTCTTGTTCACTGATTATGATGCATGGACCACACAATGTGCTTCAGATTCCAGCTGTGCTCTGTCCCACGCAGTAGTTCACCTCTGTAACATTTCTTCAACAAAAGTTCTCAACAAGATGTCCCATATTGGCTTTCGTTCCTACCGTTCTCACACTACCACCTGAGAAAATTGTGCTTAGACAGCATAAGAACTGCCCTGAAGAAGCCGCTTATTTTGCTCTTATGGAAACGTGTAGCACTTTCTCCCACGTAGGTCTTTTTCATCCCACCAGGGTCTCATCAGCTTATGCCCCCAGTGATCTGATTCACGGGCTCTCGAGCGATATTTGGATGTTGCTTGAGACTTGTTCAAAGGTCACTAAACTTAGTTCGTGTATTTCTTGTTTGTCCAATAGAAACATTTACCAGGCCCTACTTGCAGCACTGAATGGCCACGTCCACTCAGTCCCTAACGTGGCCCATTATCTCCATTGCTGATAACATGTCCATTGCAGATACTTAGAGTACTCTAACATTTTACACCACCATGTACATTAAGATACCCTTAGGTCAAAACGTTTCTCATCTTTATTACGACTAGAGTCCGAAAAGCAACATATATAACACAATAAAACATTAGTTATTTGCATACAATGTGGAATGAGAACATTGACAAATATCTTGCAGGATATCCCGGGGTTAACACTATAGTAGTAGTAAAACAGTATACTTTTCTACTTTCTCCGACTTCAACCTCTCTCCTTTTAGTTATATAACGTGTTTTGCCCACATTTGCCTGAATCTTAATTTTTTCCTGTGTGCTCATTGATTGTTGCATCAACAACATTTCTCGCAGTGTCGGGAGGAGACAAGGGCACGCTATGTGGACTTTACCTATCCTCTCTGTGTAAGTAACTGTTTGTGTACTTTGTATGACTTCCGAGTAGATTTTCGTAAGTCTCTACTCACTATTTATCTTCTACTGCTCCAGTGACTTTCTAAAATGAGTGATATGTTTTGTAAATCAGCCCCTTACACTTTAAACTTTGGGGGATGGGAGCAAGAGTTTGCCTCTTTACCTGGTTCAAGGCACGTGACAACTTCTGAAATGTGCAACGAGAGGAGACACTTGTAACTCCAAGCAGAAAAATGCTTAGCTGGTGGGACAACTCTGATGTTTTTCGTTCTTTCTCCCCATAGAGGAGCCACCTCTTGTGAGGTTAGGGAGGTGAGCCTGCTCTGCAAGACCGTTCCAAGGGGGTCTGGGCAAGTGGGACCTCACTGGGAGTGACTCCCCTCTCTGAGACAAGGACTCCCAGTTCGAGAAGGACCTCTGAGATTGGACTACTGTGTTAGCTTAAATGGGAATTGGAAAGGCTGGTGCTATTTCTGTTTTGAAACCACCAAGCAGTAAAATGTTTTCAACCTCTTTGCCTCCAGGTAATGATGCGTTCCATCAGTGTGTCACAGTAAAGGTAGACGGACATACTCCTTTTTACTGTGATGACGGACCTTAGCACAGGAGGAACATTGAACAATGAGAAATCTCCTACGCAGGGAGAAGAGTGAATCCTATGCTCAGATGAACCTCTGCGAAAGAGATATTATGGAGAGGCAAAGCCACACCAGAACACAGAGCCGGCAGTAGTGTGGGAAGCGCACTGAAAGCTAGTTCAACGCTGGAAGGCTGGTGTCCCATCCGCCTGAGATGCCAGGGTTGGAGGGACAGGCCGAGATAGAGAAGCAACCATTTGCTATGGTGGCATGACCACGAAAAAGCCATAGTAGGCCGGGTGCCTAGCAACCGACGCTGAGACCAGATCACCAGGGAGAAGCACAAATCCCTGAACTTCATGTCCAACAGACATTCACGGCTGAAAGACACAGTACCAGGGAAGTGAACACTATCACGGAGAGAAGATACAGCAAACTAAGGCTGGGGAAGCCTACAAGGTTTTGGGAGCCTGAGAAACCCATGCAGGCAAGCACCCTTTATGAAGCCAAATAAGGAAAATACAAACACTCTGAATCAAGATTAAGAGAACCTACAAGGCTACGGGAGCCAGAGAAACCCGAACGGGCAAGCAGCCTGTACAAAGCAGAACAAGAGGAATACAGACACTTTGTGAACAGGTTAGAAGAACCTACGAGGTTACAGGAGACTGAGAAACCTGAACGGGTGTAGGGTAGACCTCCAACACACACACAAGAAAAAATATAATCCACTAGGGAAAAAGCGCCAGCTCATCTCTTGCAAGGAGAACAAGGTTTAAACTCACAAATATACAAGTACGTGCCAGCAAAGTACTCTGCTACCATGGAGCACTCTGATGAGTACAGCAAAAACAGTGGGTTTTAAAGATACTTAGCATCAAAAGTGATGTATATTACATAGGTTACAACTCCATGTAGCTGGTTGGAGCGACCCTATACACATATAGCCTGCTCCATACAGGATGCCAGGCGATTAGTCCAAGCATCTTATGTCCATCTTCTTCCACACGGGGATCTTCTTCTTCCATCATCAGGTACAAATGCTCTAATTGGCAGTTTAGTTACACAATAAATTATTTCATAGTTCTACGGTGCACCTGGGGTACCAAAGACATGAACAAGGCGCATAATTTCGAGGTTTTGATAACTTCTCAGAACTACATGAGCCCCCATTCCATCCCAGACGTGCCAGTGCGTAATTTGTTATCTTCTCCCCTAGCACCTTGCAGCACAAATCCCAGAACTGATGGTGGGGGCAGCCTTCACTGCTCTCTGATCTTCCTGAATGATTGGTCAATTTACAGTTTTATGGCCAGGACTCTTGTGCTGGTCAGTGCATTCTGTAAGTGACTCCAATCAAGCAATCCCACTAAGTCAGTGCCTTGTCTGGGATGCCCAAGGGAAGCCCTTATTTATATATTTTTATGGCAAGTTATAATCTGGATGATGAACCCTTGTATAACACCCCCCTCTTAGAATCCCCCTAACCCCACTGAGCCAAGAAGTAGGTTAGTTTTGCAAATTAAAAGGTTTATTTGAAAAATTAACAAGATATATATATCACACTTTTATAAGAAATTAATAATTGATATCACACTTATGAATATAATGTTGATCAACAATGGGTAACCTAACACTAGCACATTTCTTTACAGTCAATGAGGAGTGGGTATAGGATGGATAAGGTAGCAAAAATACTTTAATGGTTTCAAGGGAAAAGCAATGAGGAATAAAATGCAGTACAGAAATACTTGATATGATTTTAGCAAAAGATAAGATAATCACTTTTTCTCTGGCAATTCACCCCCCCACCCCCCCCTATGCAATGTAAGAAATGGAAGGAGATGGAAAGAGGAGCACACAGTTCTCAGGAATGCAATCAAATACAATACGAAATTCAGTTCCCCCCCAGCAAGCTTAGAGGAAACAGGTAGAAGTTTGAAACACAGGCCCAAAATGCTTTGAATGTGATGACAATGAAGTGAGAAATGTGCTAAAACTGCTTTTAATTCCCTCTAGAGGTTCAGGGTGGGTGATATCTAGTTTATATTAGTTCAGGCTAACTTTAGCAATGCTCTATGTGTAACCAGCAGGTTAAAACTAATTTTAGCAAAGGAAAGCAAGAAGCTGCCGATTTTTACACGTGGCTGAAATTGTGCAAAATGTCAAATCGCGGCAAATTTACTTGTGCGCGTCAAGCGTAATTACAGAGGCACTATAAGGAGTAGGTTTGTTGGAAAGCCTAGAATCTTAGCTTTAAGAGGAAAGTTAAATCTCATTCCCAGCACAAACGGTTCCGGAGATACGGACGATTTTGTGAAAGTAGTTTTTCGGATTTGAAATTTTAAAGCTCATGAATGACAGGTGACAGTTTTCAGTTTAAAGATGACAGAATGACACGATTCTAGGAGGCAGTTCTAATAGGCTAAAATAGTTTGGATTAGATTATTTTAAACTAAGAAATTGGTTTTGCACAGTGAGTACTCACACTATATTTTTGAAATAAGCCGTCAAGGTCTGGTCAGGTTGGACGGGACTTCTGGCGGTTCTGCGCACAGCGGTCTGGTCTCTGGTTCAGCTCTCAGCACTGCACAGTTCTGGTCTCTCTGGATCTCTGGTCTCTCTGGATCTCTGGTCTCTCTGGATCTCTGGTCTCTGGATCCCTGGTCTCTCTGGATCTCTGGTCTCTGGAGGTTGATGGATTTGAAGTCTAGAGTCTCCCGGCAAAGCGTCCTGCAAGAAAGTGGAAAGTGAATGTCCCTACCTGTGTTTCAGTGGCCCTTTTTATGTGTTTTGAAAATGGGTGTGTGCCTGGCATAACTGAGCCTGCCCCTCTCTACTTGTCATTGGCCCAATTCTCCCCTCTCCCATGATTGGGGGGAAGAAATGGAGTGTCAGAGTGATGCTGTAGGTTTTATGGTCAGAGGAACCTCCCCTTGTCAAATTACACACAAATCTATTTCTGATCCAAATACATATTTATCTATGTACCATTTTTCTCATATTATAGGTCCAGTTAACATATTTTCTGTAGCACCAAACCATCCGATCCCTGTCTTTGTACGATGTTGTGTCCACTGATGACAGAATTCTCCCCTTTTCATCCAGATAACGACCTCTAAACCTTTCCAGATTTTACACAAATGTGCACCAGGGATATGGGTTTCAGATGATAAAGTGTCAGATTTTTAACATGCATACATTTGGAGTAACAAACTTTTTTTTCGCTACTATCCCCAAGAACATCCCACAGGGTCCTAACACCTTTTAAAATGTGTACGGAAAAATCCCAAGAATAATGATATTATTTATATAATTTTGACCAGACCGCACTATGAGTTATCTATCTTTTTAAAATTATGCCCTGGTCAAAAAGGGGTGTGGCTTCCCACATCACATGGTGGAATAACTGGTTTATCCACTTCCCCCAAGCTCAGCTGGCTCTCACAGGCACTGCCCCTCCCAGTTTCCACCAAGAGGAAGCCACTTTACGACCCTCCCAATATAACATTTGCCTGAGCCCAGGACAGGGCTTTGTTCAACCTCCTGCAGGTGCCCCTCCCCTAATCTAATCAGAGAGGTGTCATCTCCTTTTGGTGAGGAAGCAGGATGCAGCTAGGCCTGGGAAGAGTGGCTGAGCAGGTTCAACTCCTGTCGGGGGTAGTTGTCAGGTAGAATTCAGCTAAATGTCACTTTAGTTCCCAGTTTTCTACATTCAAATCCAACTTGCAAGCAGCTATTTTTTATACATACATTAAATAATTACTTCCTTCAAGTCATTTCAGAATATAGTTTTACATTGTATCCACCTCTTAGCAAGTCTTTCCTTGGCCTGGTTTCGGTTCATTTGTTCAGTTTTACACAAAAGTCTGGTGGTTTTAAAACGCTGGCTTTCTGATAGTGGTGAGCAACGGTACTACATCCATTTTTGTTATTAAGAAAATGAATTCCCCGCAGTTCTGGGTTGCTTTTGGCAATCAGCATTGCCATTCCCAATGGTTTCAGGCTACTGTGTGTGTAGCCCAATGGTGTTTTTAGGCGGTGTCCTCCTGTGCTCACAACATAGGCAAAAATGAGTGGCAGCCTATTCTTCATGTTTTCCCTGTGCACTCTCGGGGGAGTTCTGGCCATCATGATGTTTTCCATGCCAGTACTGCACAGTTTTATGTTAGGGCTTGGATGCATGGATAAAAACATCCCACAAGCCCCCCCTCTTGCGATGGCCATTCTGACCTTTCACTGATGGAACTCGCAAGATCTGGGATGTTCGCCTCATCTTCTTCCAATTCCGTAGATGGCACAGTTCAGCATCTTTTCCTCCCTCCAGTCGATCAATCAGTTCTCCTTGCTGGTCCTGATGGGAGGATTGGGCGGTACCCTGGGCCCCTCGGATCTTCGCTCCCGGTCCCCAGGTCACCTTCCGTGGTCAGTCTCCATGGTTTCATCTCTCCTAGGATGATAAAGCAAAGCAGCAATACACATTGCTAGACATTTTTCCACCACTATTAATGGTGTGGCGAACATATACATTTTATAAATCAGAAGATATGAACATATACATTTTCTTTTTTAAATTAGGAGACAAGAACATATATATATACAAGAATCACAGAACTATATATGCTATATGTGGAATATTTTAGGGTTGGAACTGAATTACTCTGGAGCGGCCCCCTCTGGGATTCCAGTGGATTCCTCCAGTTGTTGCAGAGTGTGCCTGGGATGGCAACACTTAAGCTGATTAATATGGACCCACTTATCTTCCCCTTCCGCCAAATTACCTTTGGGGATGCAGATTTTGTAGGCAACAGGGGAGATCTTGTCTATAATTTCAAAGAGTCCCTTCCATGTAGGCAAAAATGTTCGCTGTTTGGCCTGGTTCCTTTGGAAATTGTATAGATAGACCCAGTCTCCCACATAATATTCCTTCCTGGTGGTTTTCAAATCATAGTGCGTTTTCATACTCTCAGCTGACCTTTCTAGATTCCGCTGAGCAAAGGCAAAAGCATGTTGGAGGTGTTTCCTTAAATTCTCCACATACTCATGAGTTGTGGAAGCATTTATCAGTGTCTGCTCCTGGGTCCTGTAGAGCAAATGCTGAGGAAGCACCATCTTGCGTCCAGTCATCAACTCAAATGGTGACATTTTAGTTGCAGATGAAGCGGTAGATCTGATGGCCATTAGGACCAGAGGTAGTCGGATATCCCAACTTGGCCCAGAATCTGCCACAAACTTTTTTAATATGCTCACAATGGTTCGGGTGTATCTCTCCACTGCTCCAGAAGAAGCTGGCCGGTAAGCAATATGTAACTTCCTTTTGACCCCCAGAATCTCCCACATCTTTGTCATTACTTCACTGGTGAAGTGGCTACCCCTGTCTGACTCAATCCTTTGAGGTAGACCAAAACGGGAAAAGATGTGGTTAATCATCAGGGCAGCTGCTGTTTCTGCCTTGCAGTTTGGGGCTGGGAGACATTCCACCCACTTGGTAAACAAGCATGTAACGGTCAACATGTACTTGTTTCCTCTAGACGAGCGAATTACAGGGCCTACAAAGTCGATTTGCAAATCTGACCATGGCAGTGTCATCCCCCTCTTTTGGAGAGGCGCACGGTGTGTGAGGGATGATGGCTGAAACTGTGCACACACAAGGCACCCCTTCAAGTATTGGTCGAGGTCCTGCCCCATGTGTGGCCAGTATGTAACCTCTCTTAAGATTTCCAGTGTTGTGTGAAACCCCCTATGATCGGCGGTGGCCGCATCATTGGTGTGACTTAACATCAGGCTTCGGAATGAGGTAGGGACCACCCACTGATCATGGCCAGCTTGGGATTTCCTTACCAACAAACCGTCTTGGATTCGGAACCTTTTTGGACATTTCATCAACACTCTTAGGTCCTCTTTCCCAATGTAATCGGGATCCGTCAGGGGAAAGTTCTCAGGGTCCTCAATGTGTTGGTAAAACTTACCAATTATTGGATCCCCCTTCTGAGCTGTAATCAAATAAGGATCAGGGGTCCCCTTACTCCATTGTGCAGTTGAAAGATCATTGTGAGCATTTGTCTGGGACCTAGTGATAGCAGTGACCTGGATTTCCCCCAACAGGGACTCTATTTTGATTAGATCCCCTTGAATGGCCCCGGTTTTGGCCAGCTGATCAGCTAAGTCATTTCCAGTTTTGCTGGTCCCTCTACTTTGGAATGACCCTTGATCTTTTTCCAATAGATGGTCATCCCACTCGATGTGACCAGATCATCAATATTTTGGATTAACTTCCCATGTTTCAGGGGTTTGTTATTAGCACATAACATGCCTCTGGTTTTCCAGTGAACCAGGTGCTCCACGAACCCGTTCTGTATATAATCTGAATCTGTGATTATGACCAGTTCGTGGAGTTGATGTTGGACAGCAGTGAGGATGGCCTGATGCACAGCCATCAATTCTGCCACCTGACTACTTCGGGGACCAATTTTGTATCCAGCGGAGGGTTCTGGAAACTCCTTCACCCATGCATTCCCTACGCCGGCCACCAGTTCTTTCTCCCCGTTGTTGTCAACATGGTAAGAGCATCCATCCACATAGACAGTGGGCATTTCCTCACACTTGTCTTCTTCAAAGACTTTGTGTGGGGAATTAAGGTATGCCTCCATGTTTTCCATGATTTTTAGACTTTCGTCCTCGAGACAGTTTTCTCTGGCACAATCATGCAAGTCAGCCAGACCTTGCGCGAGGGGACAATTCTTGTTTTGGCCATATCTGACCTCCACAGGAAAGCCTTGCATTGACAGAATCCAGGAAGTAATTTGGGAATTACTCACATTTCCGGCCCGGATTCTGTCACTTTGGAGATATTGCAGAGGCTGGTGTGGAGTCTCCACTATGATGTGTTCCCCCTGGATAAACGGCCGGTAATTCTTCAATGCCCACACCGTTGCCAGGAGTGCCTTCTCACAATCGTTGAATTTTTCCTCCACGGAGGATAACGTTTTGCTCGCATAGGAGATTACTTTATTGACCTTATCATGCTTTTGATATAATACTGCCGTGAAGCACGTATTAGAGAACCCTGTCTCCAGGAAGAACTCCTTGTTTCTGACAGGGTAAGCTAGGCAAGGCGCTTGTTAGAGGCTTCTTTCGAGTTGTCTTACTGCCTCAGATTGTTCTGGACCCCATTCCCACTTGACCCCCCCCTTCAAGAGATGAATCAGGGGTCTGGTGATCTCTGCGTAGCCTTCAATGAACTTTCTGCTGTAATTGGTCAGTCCAAGGAGGCTCCTTAGTTCCCGCAGAGTTGTGGGATCCTTCAGTTTCTGAAGTGCTTCCACTTTCTTTTCCTGGGGACAGAGACCCTGAGGAGTAATCTCATGCCCCAAGAAATTAACACGGGTTCTACACCACTGTGCTTTCTGAAAGGAAAGTTTTGCTCCGGCGGCCCTCAACTGTGTCAGAACATAACGGATCTCCGCTATGTGTTCTTCCACAGATGAACTTTTGATGAGGACATCATCTACATAAGCCAGGTTACCCCTCGCACCAAGGTCGGGCATGGCCTTATGTAGGAAAATGTTGAATTCATTGCTGGAGTTGAGGTATCCGAAGGGAGTCCGGGTCCATGTGTACTGCTGGCCCCCAAAGGTAAAAGCCAGTTTGTATTGGTCCTCCCTACTGACAGACACGGTCCAGTATCCATTGGTTAGGTCTATTGCAGTGAACACCTGTGACCCCTGGATCTGGGCCAGCCCTTGGTCAATGTAGGGCAGAGGCCATCGGGAAGTATGGACCCGTTTGTTGAGCTCCCTAAGGTCGGCGCAGAGTCTCCACTGGCCGTTTGGCTTCAATATTCCCAGCACCGGATTATTGAAGGTGCTGTGTACTGGACGGATTATTCTCCGGGACTCAAGGTTCTTAATTATTTCAGTAAGGGACTCGAGAGGCAAACGATATTGCTTCACAAACACTGGAGTCATTCCAGGGTCTGTGGGAATTGTTGTGGTGTGGATGTCGGTGCGACCACAGTCATATGAGTCTACCGCAAAGAGATCTGGAAATCCAAGAAAACTTGTTTCAACTTTTGCTTCTGTTCCAGAGTCACACAGGCATCAGCTAGGTTGACTCTCTCTTCCACCATCTGCCTGAAGCCTGGAAAGACTTCTGGTTTGGCTATCTCAGCGGCCTCCTCCAGCTGGGTGGAGAAGTCCCTGGTCAGAGTGCTGATTTGGACTGGAGGTTTCAGGTGGGAAAGACAGCCCTCTTGGACCTGGAAAATCACCTCATCCCTCCTGAAGTCACAAGTCACATCTTCCTTACCATAAGGGCAAGAAGTGTACACCAGGAAGTTCCCCCCATGCCGGGTGAAAATCCTGTCTGGGGTTGTATTGTCCTCACTGTCACTGTCAAAACAGTCCTTGGGGATTGGTCCTAACAGTTCATTTCCTAAATCAATGGAGAAATGTCGGTCATCAAATGCCATTCCAATGATGGTGCCTGCGGCTAGAGTAATACTCTGTAAGTCGCTGTTATCCACCTCTATTGGAATGGTGTCATGTTCTATGTTGACTAATGGTGTTGGGTTTACCCCTAACCCTTGCTGTTGGAGACAAGCATTTAGATGAATGTAAGCATCAGGGTTTTTCAATTTTTGTCCTCTTTTAACTTTCACTTCCAGGGAGAATTGTCGGGTCCTTTCCGGGATGGTGACTTCCTCTTTAAGCTGAATTTAAACTGCATAAGGTAGCAATTGAGCTGACCTAAATGCTTTTTCTGGATCATCAAAGCTCATGGGATTATCCGCTAATCGGGACCAAGCTTTGAAGTTTATTAGGTCCAAACTAATGGCAAAGCGATTGAGAATGTCACTGCCTAAGTAAAAGGCAGCAGTGACGTCTCGCACGACCCAACAATTATGGACTATGCTCTTGTTGCCAATGGAGATTTTGAGCATACACCTGCTTGGCAGGAGATGTTTGGAATTGGGTGTTTCCAGATCCATTTCCCATTTGTCTATCAGTTTGAATGTGGGAATGGCTGGATCTTTTGGGAGTTGGCGGAACATGGCTTCGCTGATGAAGCTCTTACCGTTGTTCACCCACACTCGAGCGAGAACAGAGTCCTTCCCATCATTTAACTGAACAGGGATGAACAACTGCTCTCCAATTTGCTGAATATCAGCCAGGCTCTGAGCTGATTTCACATCTTTCTGGACAATAGGAGTGGGAGTGTCTGATTGTGGATTGGTAAAGAATTTCAGAGTATTTCCTTCCAGTGTGGAATACCACCTTAAACTGGAAGGAAGGTTGATTTTCAGAAATAGAGAGGACCCCTCATCACAAGTCTGTTGTCCTACTGCTATTACTGTCACGTCTGGAATTTGGTTGTTCTGGAAGTGAAATTGTACTTGGTCAGATTTTTGTTCAACCATGTGGCAGGTGCCATTTAAACTAACATGGTTGACACTCTATTTTAATGTTATTGGTCGGCTAGTCACCCCTAATAGATTGTGTTTAACAATTATGGACTATGCTCTTGTTGCCAATGGAGATTTTGAGCATACACCTGCTTGGCAGGAGATGTTTGGAATTGGGTGTTTCCAGATCCATTTCCCATTTGTCTATCAGTTTGAATGTGGGGTTTACACAATCTATTAGGGGTGACAACCTTCTCAGGAGGTCGTTCCCTAGTAAACAAGAGGTGCCCTCTGGAGTCACTACTATGACTGGGTGTTTCACCTTGTGTCGCCCAATTTTGATGTCCAAATCTGCAGTCCCCTCGACAGGAATTTCCTTCCCGTCAAAGTTCTGCAGTTGTCCAGGAAGAGAGGTGAGAGGGATACGGTAACTCTCCCCCCCTTCCTGCATTTGCCCTTTTGGACAGAAGGGTAGCTTGGGATCCAGTGTCCACCAGTGCCGAAATTGTACCCTGCCCCTGTACTTGTACAGGGGCATAATATCTTCCCTCCTTCACTTCAAGGGGGCACAGATAATGCACATTTTTGGACAACTGGTGGGCTAACTTTCTGGTTTTGGACATTGCTAGCGAAGAGATTTGGGCAGAATTCTGTGGAGAGTCTTGGGAATCTGAAAGAAAAAGTTGGCAACTGGAGATCAGAGCCATTGTGGGTTCCCCTGGTTCCGGTTCTGGGCCGACCCCCCTTTTTGGAGGCAGTCACCAGGATGGGTTTGACCCATGGGATTTTGGTATTGTCGGTTCTGGGATGAGATGATGGGCGGCGGTAGCTCAGTCTCCACATCTCCCCAGTCTGAATTGGCATCCCTTGGGACCCATTTTTCCTTGGGAGGAGTTCCCCCATCTCTGAAGGAGAAGATCCTTTTCCCAGGATCTTCTGAGGATCCCTCTCCCTCAAATTGGAAGACCTGTATCTCCTCCACAAAGTGGGTCTGTTTGGGTCCTTTGTTTCTCCTACCCCCTCTCTGCTCCTTGGGAGGCAGGCTTTCAGGGGCAGGAGATTTTGTTTCCGGTTCCTGGTTTTTCAGGGGCTGTTTACAAGTTGGGAAGGAAGCTTCCTGCAAGGCTTTACACCCCCCTTCCCCTTGTGCCTCCTCACTGGGAACCGGTGGGTTATCGGGGTGCTGCCCCCGTCATTGTTCTGGAGCACCAGGCCCAGAGTTTGGGGCATTCTGCAGTGGCATGCTCATCTGAGGGTTCTGTTGAGCCCTCAGTATGTGACCCAGATCCCGTGCCATATTTTGGACCTGGCGCTCAAGTTGTGAAACCCGCTCAGGCTGATACGGGGCTCTATTTTCTCCCCTGGGCTGATCATGGGAAGGGTAGCTATCCCTTCTCTGGTAATACCCCGGATTGGGAAGATTTGGGTACCCCTCCACCCTTGGCCTCCCCTCTCCTGGATTAGGTTGTCTGGGCTCAGGGAATTGGGGAAAGAAGGATGGATGATTTTGGGGCTGGAAATTGAGTGGATACCTGGGGAAAAAATTCTGCCCAGGGTTTGGTGAATTTCTGCCCTCCTGGGGGAAGTTAGGAGGGAAATTCCCTGGGTTAGGTGCTTGGCCGGATCCCCCCCCTTGGGCTGGAGGAGTCCACACATAACCCAGGATGGGTCGGTTTCCTTGTAGCGGGGACTTACATAATCAGGGGAGCGAGGGACCCCATTTGTGGGACTACCTCCTTGACTCCCTGTCTGTGACTGGCCCGAGGGCCTTCTGGTGTTAGAGTTATTTGGTGCAGACAGGTTTTTAGGCCCCCCCATCTCCAAATCTAAAACGGGGGCAAACTTTACCTCTGCCACCTTGGCAGCAGCAGGGCTGCTGTTGGTTTTGGGGTTTTTCTGCACATTATTTTTATTTTCTATGGGCTTCTGCACCTCATAGATCCGGGTAGCCTGTTCAATGACCCAGTCTAGTGACCTCTTCTCATGAAAATCTCTCACGAGCTGGGTCATGATGTATATGGGCAAGGCATGGAAAAAAGTATTGACAAATTCTCTGCTGTCCGTGCGTACCCTTCTGGTGGTCTGCGCAAAGGCACGCATCAATTCTTGTACGAATTCTTGTGGGGCCTGATCCTCCCCACATTGCAAATTGTAGGCTGCCTTGCGAGCCTCTTGAGGATTTCTGTGCACAGAAAAATGTTTCAAGATGGCCGCCCTGTATGTGGACCACCTTGAATGGTTTTGATCCTCCAGCCCCGCAAAGACACTGGAGTATTCTGGTGAGAAGGTCCACTTTACATATTGAATACAGCTTTGGCTGTCCTTCAAATGGAAAGTCTCCATCATTTGCTCGTAGAGCTCCAAGTGTTCCCAAACAGAATACTTGGCGTTCTTATGATAAGGCGTGATGACACTCCTTATTGCCTTTATTTGTTTCAATGGGTCCTTAAGCAAGGCCCTTTTTGCCTTATTGGCCTTTTTGGTTCGGGTAACCCTGGTCCATTCATCCTCCAACGCAGAAGCACTGCTCCCAGAGGTGCCCGTCTGATCTTCCAGGTTTTCCCGGATTCTGCGAGCCTGGGAATGGCTGGCAGAATGTGGGGACCTGGTCTCCTGTGTCCTGTGACGCTCAGAGGAGATTCAGATCCCTCCTTGCTGCCAGGATTTGATGGGTAACCCCCCACTGACCTAACTGGGCAGAGGTTTTCAGGATGCCCTTAATGGGCCTACTCTCCTGGGGTTCCCCACTAAATTGCACTGTGCTTGGGTGCCCATACCCGGATGCCCGCCCCTCCATTCCTGGGTGGTACTGGCCCATGAGCCCCCTACTTTTAGCTGGATAGTAATCTGCCATCCCTGTGGCCCTGTGCTAATGTGCGCCAGGGAACATGGGGTGGCAGAGTCCAGGGACTGGTAGAGGTGAAGGCCTCTGGCACTAGGGCTCCTGAGGTTATATGCTCAGGAGTTTCTCTTTCCCAGCGAACCTCATCTCTATCCGCCCCTGCTCCCTGTTGCAATGCCAGAGCCTGCGCTTTCAGTTCCTCAGTTAAGGCCTTACTAGACTCTATCAGTCTCTCCTGCTTCACTACCTGTTGCCGGAGCCTATCATTGTGCTGGCAGAGAGCCTCATTCTCTCTCTGTGCCTCCTGATTGGACCTGGAGTGCTGGGCCAGTCTTTGCTGCAGGAGGGTTACCTCCTGAGCTGTGTCCCTATTGGCCTGCTCCTTTCTTGCCAGAGCATCCTCCACCCTCCTGGTGTGCTCTAACAATGTCTGGTGTTCTTTTTGGAGGTCACCAAGTCCCTGGAGGGCAAGGTGATTTTCTTCCATTTTCCTTTTTAAGTGGCAGACTTCCTGGCCTAAGGTATCCCTTTCCTGACTAAGAGCCTGCATCTGTGCCGCCAGGTCGCCCCTTTGCCTTTGGAAGGTACCAGCTTTCTCGCGCTCCTGATCAAACTCTGCCTGGGTATCCAGGTCTTTCAGAATCAATTTATTGCTTTCCTCTTTCTCTCTGTCTAATCGAATTTGCAGGGTGGCTACCTGCTCTGTGCATGCCCTGTTGAAGTCCAGTTGTTGCTCCAGCTTTTTCTGGCTCTGCAGAAGGGAGCCCAAACCTTCTTGGTACCTGTATCCTGGTCAGCCTTTTCCTGTTGCAGCCTATCCATATCCTCCTTTATTTTAGTGATGTAATGTCTGCTGTCATTTTGTGACTCCTGGCTCCCGTGCAGCCTCTGCTCAGAAGAGACCAGGTCAGATTGGGCCTTTTCCAACGCCATCTGTTGCCTATTTGCCAAATCCTGGCCTTCAGCACATTTGTCCTGCATGACTTCCATATATAGATACAAATATGCCGCTATCCTGGCAATCTTATTGTGTTCATCTTTTGCCTTAGGGGCCATATATAGTTCGCTCAGGGCCACATGTAGGGAACCCTGATCTCTCCATATATCTGACCCT
Organism: Ambystoma mexicanum; assembly: GCF_040938575.1. Lineage (NCBI taxonomy): Eukaryota > Metazoa > Chordata > Amphibia > Caudata > Ambystomatidae > Ambystoma > Ambystoma mexicanum. The sequence goes on along the minus strand of NC_090933.1, from coordinate 434,714,229 downwards.
GTTTCAGTGACCTGTTGCGCGATTGCCTGCAACCAGACCGCCTGGTCCTGATGAGTCCACTCACCTCTCACAAATAGCTTATGTAAGAGGTGCTCCCTCGCTATTTTCATATCTACCACGGTCTTCATGCTGGAGATTGATCTCCCTCCTGACTTACAACAGTTAGTATTTTATTTTGCAAAACAGACCGTTTCCTTAGAGCGTTCCTTTGAGGGGTGCTTTCACAGTGTAAAACAGCGTGGTGATCTAACCAGATGTGTGTATCTGGTCAGTTGGCACACTGTATTAATCTGCACAGTGGTAACTCTAACCCAGAATATCCCTGCTCCGAGCCCCCACTCTGTAAGTGACTCCAATCAAGCAATCCCACTAAGTCAGTGCCTTGTCTGGGATGCCCAAGGGAAGCCCTTATTTATATATTTTTATGGCAAGTTATAATCTGGATGATGAACCCTTGTATAACACCCCCCTCTTACAATCCCCCTGACCCCACTGAGACAAGAAGTAGGTTTGTTTTGCAAATTAAAAGGTTTATTTGAAAAATTAACAAGATATATATATCACACTTTTATAAGAATTTAATAATTGATATCACACTTATGAATATAATATCGATCAACAAAAGATAAGATAATCACTTTTTCTCTGGCAATTCACCCCCCCCCCCCTCTATGCAATGTAAGAAATGGAAGGAGATGGAAAGAGGAGCACACAGTTCTCAGGAATGCAATCAAATACAATACGAAATTCAGTTCCCCCCAGCAAGCATAGAGGAAACAGGTAGAAGTTTGAAACACAGGCCCAAAATGCTTTGAATGTGATGACAATGAAGTGAGAAATGTGCTAAAACTCCTTTTTATTCCCTCTAGAGGTTCAGGGTGGGTGATATCTAGTTTATATTAGTTCAGGCTCACTTTAGCAATGCTCTATGTGTAACCAGCAGGTTAAAACTAATTTTAGCAAAGGAAAGCAAGAAGCTGCTGATTTTTACACGTGGCTGAAATTGTGCAAACTGTCAAATCGCAGCAAATTTACTCGCGCGCGTCGAGCGTAATTACGGAGGCACTATAAGGAGTAGGTTTGTTGAAAAGCCTAGAATCTTAGCTTTAAGATGAAAGTTAAATATAATTCCCAGCACAAACGGTTCCGGAGATACGGACGATTTTGTGAAAGTAGTTTTTTCGGATTTGAAATTTTAAAGCTCAGTTTAAAGATGACAGAATGACACGATTCTAGGAGGCAGTTCTAATAGGCTAAAATAGTTTGGATTAGATTATTTTAAACTAAGAAATTGGTTTTGCACAGTGAGTACTCACACTATACTCACACTATATTTTTGAAATAAGCCGTCAAGGTCTGGTCAGGTTGGACGGGACTTCTGGCGGTTCTGCGCACAGCGGTCTGGTCTCTGGTTCTGCTCTCAGCACTGCACAGTTCTGGTCTCTCTGGATATCTGGTCTCTCTGGATCTCTGGTCTCTCTGGATCTCTGGTCTCTGGATCTCTGGTCTCTCTGGATCTCTGGTCTCTGGAGGTTGATGGATTTGAAGTCTGGAGTCTCCCGGCAAAGCGTCCCGCAAGAAAGTGGAAAGTGAATGTCCCTACCTGTGTTTCAGTAGCCCTTTTTATGTGTTTTGAAAATGGGTGTGTGCCTGGCTTAACTGAGCCTGCCCCTATCTACTTGTCATTGGCCCAATTCTCCCCTCTCCCATGACTGGGGGGAAGAAATGGAGTGTCAGAGTGATGCTGTAGGTTTTATGGTCAGAGGAACCTCCTCTTGTCAAATTACACACAAATCTATTTCTGATCCAAATACATATTTATCTATGTACCATTTTTCTCATATTATAGGTCCAGTTAACATATTTTCTGTAGCACCAAACCATCCGATCCCTGTCTTTGTACGATGTTGTGTCCACTGATGACAGAATTCTCCCCTTTTCATCCAGATAACGCCCTCTAAACCTTTCCAGATTTTACACAAATGTGCACCAGGGATATGGGTTTCAGATGATAAAGTGTCAGATTTTTAACATGCATACATTTGGAGTAACAACCTTTTTTTCCGCTACTATCCCCAAGAACATCCCACATGGTCCTAACACCTTTTAAAATGTGCACGGAAAAATCCCAAGAATAATGATATTATTTATATAATTTTGACCAGTCCGCACTATGAGTTATCTATCTTTTTAAAATTATGCCCTGGTCAAAAAGGGGTGTGGCTTCCCACATCACATGGTGGAATAACTGGTTTATCCACTTCCCCCAAGCTCAGCTGGCTCTCACAGGCACTGCCCCTCCCAGTTTCCCCCAAGAGGAAGCCACTTTACGACCCCCCCAATATAACATTTGCCTGAGCCCAGGACAGGGCTTTGTTCAACCTCCTACAGGTGCCCCTCCCCTAATCTAATCAGAGAGGTGCCATCTCCTTTTGGTGGGAAGCAGGATGCAGCTAGGCCTGGGAAGAGTGGCTGAGCAGGTTCAACTCCTGTCGGGGGTAGTTGTCAGGCAGAATTCAGCTAAATGTCACTTTAGTTCCCAGTTTTCTACATTCAAATCCAACTTACATGCAGCTATTTTGTATATATACATTAAATAATTACTTCCTTCAAGTCATTTCAGAATATAGTTTTACATTGTATCCACCTTTTAGCAAGTCTTTCCTTAGCCTGGTTTCGGTTCATTTGTTCAGTTTTACACAAAAGTCTGGTGGTTTTAAAACGCCGGCTTTCTGATAGTGGTGAGCACCGGTACTACATCCATTTTTGTTATTAAGAAAATGAATTCCCCACAGTTCTGGGTTGCTTTTGGCAATCAGCATTGCCATTCCCAATGGTTTCAGGCTACTGTGTGTGTAGCTCAATGGTGGTTTTAGGCGGTGCCCTCCTGTGCTCACAACATAGGCAAAAATGGGTGGCAGCCTATTCTTCATGTTTTCCCTGTGCACTCTCGGGGGAGCTCTGGCCATCATGATGTTTTCCATGCCAGTACTGCACAGTTTTATGGTAGGGCTTGGATGCATGGGTAAAAACATCCCACAAGCCAAATACTTGTGGCCTCGACTTGGGGGTCCATGATCTCTATGACTTAAAGATCTGGACTCTCGAAGGCCTAAAGCCCTCACCCCCCTTCCCATGGGTTAGCTCTTGAAAGATCAATTCCCACCCTCTCTTGGCCTTGCAGGGCACATTCCTTCTGGGTTAAATGCACTAATGATAAGACACAATGGAGAACTGTGTGTCTTCAGTGAATTAACCTTCTACATTGCTGCCAGGGCTGTGAGTTGGAGATGCATGCACACCCCTCTAATTCTTGGGACAGGATTAGGCATCCTGACATAGCTATGGCACTAGGCCTCAATTTCAAGATGTTGTCTGATCTATAAAACTGAGTCTCATTACACATGCAATATTAGTTCCAGGATTCACTACATTTCCACTGCAATCCAGCTTCTATGCTGGACTCCCCTCTCACTCCATTCTCCCAGTTCCCCTACAACATCTCCTTCTACAATCGCCTCATCCTAAATTGCAGAGAGACCTGGGACTTCTGCCCCCACTCACTAACATGGGCATGCATCCTTGTGAATCTGATTGACAGACATAAACTCTTTGCATATAAGGTGGAAAAACCAGCAAGGTAGAGAGAGACTCCGCAACCCAAAGGGGCAAGTGCCCTGTGTGAACCAAACTGAGTTGAATACAAACATTTTGCATCTAAGCTGTGGAAGCCAGCGAGCTTATGGGAACCTGAGTAAACTGAGTGAGCAAACACCCTATATTAAGCTTATAGCCGAGAGTGACCAAGTCTCCCAGAAAGCTGTAAGACTTGGGGCAGTCCAAGAGCGACAGGCTTGTTCTCAAGAGTCTTGGGGTACAGGGAAATGTATTGAAGAACCTTTCTTTTGAACTGACATCTGCAAGAAAGATTTGAACTGTTGTCGAACTTTATGAACTATTGAGAACACTCATGTGTTGGGCCAGGAAGAAGTCTAACTCAGTGACTGTATGAGGAATTCAACCACCCGCCTGGTGAGCATGTGCTCGCCTGGGCTTTTTGAAATGTGTAATTAAATGGAATGATGGCAGACGAACCTCAGGAAAATGTGTGTGGCTAATCCACACACATTCTCCTATGCTCAACCCATGACAAGTCCATAACACCTGTGTACTCTGGGTAGACACAGACTACAGGCACAGCCCAACCTGTCATATTTAGTCGGAATGTGACAGCCAGTGGTACACTATGTCATCTCCAGGGAGGGTGGACCAAGCTTCCCCCTTCCATGGCAAGCCTGATTAACTAACAAAGGCTCCACGTATCCGCCCTGCTGTTTTGTTAGGCCCTGCAACTGGTGGCAGCGATTAACATACCAATTAGAGGGTACTTCGAAAAGGCCTACATGGGGCCTGGCTGCAGAGGTTAACCAAGGAGACAGGAAACCCAACAACAATTCATATGTAACTGTGTCAACCTGAAGCCAGATTTGATGCTCATTATCCATACATTGAGCTGTCATGTCTGGGACTGTGTGTACAGTAGGCCAACCTGCTAGTTGCTAATGTACGAGAATGTGGTTTGCAGGAGCCAGAGAGTCTGGGCTTGCCACAGCTTCAAGGGAGACCTGCCACATTCATCAGGAACCACATAGAGATCCATTAACCAGAGAGACTCTTTGATCAACAACAGACAGGAAGATAGGTGGGACTTAGTATCACAGGTTTTTACCTCTTTACATTTCCTGTTACAAAGCACTCTGGGTATGACCTCACACATACAGTAGATTGTTGGTAGGGACAGCAGCATTGATTCATTAAAGTATGCTTAGCCTACACCAATCACTCAGGTGTGTTCTCTCCACTGGAAAATGTTTTGAATAATGGGTTAAAATGGTATACTATAGAGCATAGTGTCTGCTACAAATTGAGTAAAAAGCCAGACAGTTTGCTATTGGTTTTGTAGAGAAACTCCAAACAAAAAATCCAATAGATGTAAGTCACCAACAGAGCACAGAAGCCTTTGCCCACAACATATGCCAGCATAAACAAATGTTCATGATGGCTGTGCCCATACATTTCCATTCTGGCTGTACCATTATATGCTAGTATTCCCATATAGGAACATACTCAAGGTTGCTTTGCACATAATGCCAGTAATACTACTACAAGAAAACATATCCATGCTGGCTCTACCAACATATGGCAGGTTCCCCACATAATGCCATACTCATGTTGGCTTTGTCATTAATAATGTCATGCCACAATATGAAAACATGCCCAAACTGGCTGCACGATGTAGGCCAGTCTAGACACGAAATAACACTAATCATATTTGGTTTACACTTGATGCTCAGTTAAAAATGCCATGTCACAGGAAGATATAGTTAGACTGGCTGCACTAACCTCCCAGTCTAGCCACACATTAACATGTATAATGCCTACGTTATCATTTATCCCCAGTATAAAAGGCCATGCCAAAGTAATAAATAGCTAGATTGGCTGCAAGCACTGTGAGGATGAACGCTTTTTGGAAAACTGCAGTCTGTGTTGAAAGTAATGAAGGAGTGGTAAATGTGTTTGTGCATTTACAACAAAATAGAAGGTAGGAAGAGAATGGCTAAACAGCAGCCCCTATAAGAGAGGTGTGTGGACGGGCACTGTGCCAGATTGTCAAAGAGTCAAAGAGTGAAGTTATGGGAACAGCTGGACCGAATCTTGCGTGGGTCTCAGCTGTATTCCATGCATTATAGTGTTTTGTGGTGGAGGGTGATGTATCTTTAGGCCAAGGTATAGACAACTAGCGTGTATCTCAAAGGTGTGCTTGCGGTTATTTCAGCAGCTTGATATGATATGATATGATATGATATGTCATTTATATAATGCACCTGTACAGAAGTGTTTCTAGGTTCCACAAAACAAGGGAAGGAACACATAGGGAGGACAAGACAAACGTTCCTACTAGGCCTTGTGTCATTTGGATCATGCAAGTGGAACAATAGGAGTGCGGGGGGAAAGAGGAGAAGGTTGTGCAAGGGAGAGGAAAGGGAGAAGTGAGATCAGGGCTGCAAGGCTCTGAGTAATTGCAGCCAGGATAAGTTTTGTAGTCCTGTTCTGGATTAGTTGCACGGGGCGAAGAGTAAAGGTAGGAAGACTGAGAAATAGGCTGTTGCAGTAGTGCAGCCTGGAGAGAACCAGGACTCTAGAGAAAGACAGCTTGTGGGGAAAGTGAGGAAAGGTAGAATACCTCTGAAGAAGTGCAGCTGGAAGTGGGCTTGAGAGAATTATTATGAGGTGCTCAGCTGTATTCTGTGGGAGGCAGTGCACGAGGGTCCTGTGGAGAAGGACTGAAGCATATTAGTTTTTGTTAAGCGGTGCATTCCGTATAGGCATGGTAAGGAGTGCTATGATCCCCCTAACTGACTCCTCTTGTGCTCCTGAGTTTCCTGTGAAGGAGGGTGGGCAGTGGTTGGTGTTCGAGTTGGGTGTGAAATCTGGTCTAAGTGTGCAAGGGTGCTGTAGGGAAGAGCCAGGGTTTGAGTGCATTCTTGAAGCCACTCAAAACCACTATAATACATGCTGAAAAATAAGCTCATGCCACAGTGAGAAATAGATAGACTGGCTGATTGAAATGCCTCTATGGCCCAGTAATAAAACACATATCAAGCTGCTTTATCATAGAGGTCCATTAAAAAATGCCATGCCACAGTAAAAATGGCTAGACTGACTGCACCCAAATGCCAGTCTAGCCAGGTAAATACACCTAAGATGCTTGCTTTATCATAGATGCACAGTAAACAATGTCATGTCGCAGTAATAGAATCGCTAGACTGGCTGCACCACAATGCCAGTCAAGCCACCTAATAACATTTATCATGCTTGCTTTATCCTAGATGTCCAGTAGAAAATGTCATGTCACAGTAAGAAATGCCTAGAGTGGCTGCACCAAAATGACAATCTAGGTACATATTAACACTTACAATGCTTGCTTAGTTATGGGTGTGTATTAACTATGGGTACTTCCCAATTTTTTGTTAATAGGGAACTAGTCACTTATGGGGAAGATGCCTATGAGACTATATAAACAAAAAGAGCGTCTGGTTACCCCTTCCTCATCTACACTTCTATTTTACAACACACTCTGCTCTTATGCTATAGTTGAATATGGCATATAATAGTCCAACCAGAATAAACAACATTATTAATCTAGGAAACATCAATTTATTCATAGAAATTACACAAATACATGTTTAAAAATCCTCCAACAATACTATAATCTTGCTTATAAAAATTACATACAAAAAGTATTTTTTGTTGACGTGGGGTTAGTAGCAATGTGATTTAATTACTTTTCAACATGTTCGCTTTTTCTCACTACTTTTGTATTTGTATTTGTTTTATTTTTAACGTGCAAACCATCAGGCCTGGGGGCATCAGGACGCAATTTGTACAAGTTACAAGAATGCATATATACAGACATAAAAATTACAGAAATTAACATTAACAGAAATATTAACAGGGTTCCTATCTACAAATATTACAGTGATTTCAGTGCCGCTAAGGCTTAGCAGTGGATATACCCATAGGGTGTACAGCAGGAGATAGAACCGGCGGTCGGCAGGTCAAAGCAAGTAAGACAAGGGTACTTATCATGTCATAAAGTTTGTTGAAAAGCCAAGATTTGGTTTTGGCCTTGAATGTGTTGAAAGAGTCTTCAGCTCTGATTGTAGCGGGGAGGGAGTTCCATAGCTTAGAAGCTAGGACAGGGAAGCTCGAGCCCCCCGCTTTTTGCAGTTTAAACCTAGGGAACGATAGACAGTGGGACTGGGCAGTTCTTAGTGATCGGGAGGACGAGTGGCGCGACAGCCGACTGCAGAGGTAGATAGGGGCCTTGTTAGCCAAGCATTTAGGCGTAAGGGAGAGTGTTTTAAGTGAAATTCTTTGCTTGACAGGTAGCCACTTTAGGTTGGTTCTAGAATCTGAGATGTGGTGGTTGCGGGGAATCTTTAGGGCAGCACAAATGGCATTGTTCTGGGTTGTTTGGAGTTTATTCAGGTTCTCTTGGCTGGTACCTAAGTAAAGAGTACTGCAATAATCAATCTTAGCCATAATGAGGGTTCTAGCTAGTGTGACACTGTTAGGGGTGGTGAGAAACGGGCTGCAAGTTGCAATAAGATTGCAGGTATATGCTGAGGCAGATCTGACTGCATTTATTTGACGGGATAATGATAGGGTGGCGTCAAGGTAGAAACCTAGCGTTTTAGTATCTTTCGAGACTCGTATGGTGTTACCGTCAATGGTGAATGATTGATAGGACGGCTCTAGTTTGCTCAGGCGTTGTGCGGTGCCCAGGATCGAGAGCTCCGTCTTGTCATCGTTTAGGCATAACTGGTGTTGGGCCATCCAGGCTTGGATGACCAGGTAGACGTCGTTAAGGGCCTTGGTGTCAGCTAGATAATCACCTGTGATGGGTATGAGTATCTGGGTGTCAACCGCATAGTTAGTGTAGGAGACACCCAGATAGTCAAGCACATCAAAGAGAGGTTTCGTGAAGATGTTATAGAGTGTAGGTGATACGCAAGATCCCTGAGGTACGCCGCAATGAATTGGGGAGGGGTCTGCGGCTGTGGAAGTGGCAGAGACCCTCATGGATCTATTGCTCAAAAAGGATTTGATCCAAGCCGCAGCAGAGGACGAGAAGTTGGCAGCAGAGTGGAGGTGCTTGCAAAGGATCTGGTGGTTGACCAAGTCAAATGCGGCTGAGAGGTGGAGAAGTAGTAGCATTGCTAGTTTGCCCTTATCCTTCAATACCTCAATTTGGGTTTTTAGGTTTATTAAAGCAGTTTTCGTCTCGTGACTGGGGCGAAATCCGGATTGTCGTAGACCTAGAAAGTTGTTAGATTCCAAGTAATTTTGGATCTGAAGGTATGCTGCGCGGTCTAGAATCTTAAGCAAAAATGGAACCGTGGTGATAGGTCGGAAGTTAGTAGGTATGCTTGGGTCTAGGGATGGGTTTTTGAGCAAAGGCATCACCCAAGCGTCCTTAAGGTTGTCTGGGACAATACCTGTACTAAAGGAGGAGTTGATAAAGGCTGTAATGGTTGGGGCCAAATCGTGTGCAGAGTCCTTAATGATGGGAGCTGGGCAGGGGTCACCTTGGCAGTTGGACGGTTTAATTCTCAGGATGATATTTTCTACCTCGGTAACAGTGAGTGGTGAGAAGGCAAATGGTTTGGTGTTAGCAATGTCTGGAGGGGGGCTCTAGCCGGGGAGTGAGAACGGTTGACGAGCTTCAGGCTGTCCTGCTTGTCTTTAATTTTAGATTGTAACGTAGAGATTTTAATTAGTAAGGCTGCTTGAATGTTAGCACACCATTTACTGTCTTTCGTGCAGGTATCTGGGGGGGAGACTGGGGTTTCTAGCTCTTTTGGGATTTTGAAGAGCTCCTTTGTATTTGAATCAGCTTGCAGAATGCGATTGTTAAGAGATTAGTTTTTTGCCGTGATGATGGCATCTTTGTAGGTAAGTGAGGCAAGAAGGAAACCATCTTTATGCTCATCAGAGGGGTGCTTTTCCATCGATTTTCAGCACAGCGTTTAGCTTTGCAGAGCAATCTTAACTGTGGGGTGAACCATGAGTTGAGATGTGCTTGTGGTCTAGCCTTCCTGAGTTTGAAAGGTGCTATAGAATCTATGGCCGTAAGCATAGTTTGATTATATGTGTCTGCTAAGGAAGTGGGATCAGAGCAGGTGTTGGTGGCCTCATTAAGGGAGGGGAGTAACAAAGGGAGGAGTTTCTCCTTAGTTATGTCCTTTTTACTTCTAGTGGGGATTGCTGGGGCTATCAGTGTCGGAGTTTGCGGGGTGGCTTCGATATTAAAAGTTATGATGTGCTGGTCAGACCATAAGCAAGGGGTATTGCCAAGGACTTTAATATTGCAGTTAGAGCCAGCTAACCAGTCAAGGGTTCTGCCTTTGATATGGGTGGGTTCTTGAATGTACAAGGTGAGGCCGAGGTCAGTAAGGACATTCTCTAGATCTATTGCGACAGATCTTTAGGGTCACCAAGGCCTAAGTTAAGGTCGCCTAGGATGATGGTTTGTGAATTATTTTTAGTTTTGTCAAGGAGGAGAGTGGATATTTCACCGACAAAGGTCGGTGCCGGACCTGGGGGCCTGTAGATAAGGTGGAGGGTAGCTGTTTGGTTGGGCGTTAGCAATAGTTTGACTGACAACGACTCGGCTGGTTCGAGTTTGGAGTCAGGTACCACTCTTAGGTCAAGAGGGTTTTTATGGATGAAGGCCACACCACCGCCTCTAGCTTGAGCAATGGTACGGTCACATTGCGTGATGCCGTAGTCAGGTGGTAAGGCCAGGGATAGTGAGGGGCCAGATGCAGCATGTAGCTAAGTTTCGGATATAGCGATGAAGTCGAGGTCAGAGGTGGTGATAAGGTCAGCAATGTCTAATGCGTGTGCTGTGAGCGATCTAGCGTTGATAAGGGCACCCTTGAACACAGGTAGTTTAACCTCTGTGGTGGTGGAGTTGTGTGTGGCCGTGCATGAGGGAGAATCGAGTGGTAAGTGTGGAGTTGGCTTGGTAGCGTTGTTGCGGGAGTGTCAAAGGCGGAATCTAGTACTAATCTCTTGTTTCTAAGAAAGAGGGGGCATGGTTGGTTGGGGGTGGGTTTCCTGGCGAAGTGTTCCAGCCACAGTGCTGGATCATTAAGGTATTGGTTAGTAAGGTTGCTAGAGTAATGTAAGCCTGCGGTGGTTGCTGCAGGGCTCATTCTAGGAGTCACAGTCACAGTTGCTGTGCCTGGTGATGTGGGTTCAGGCAGGACAGACTATTGGGTGGCTGGATGGGTTTGTACCAAAGGGGGAAGGTTTTTGCAATAGGTGATTGAGTGGCTTGGGCAGCCCGTAAGGCTAGAGTGTAGTATAGTAGAAGGAGCACACTGACGTGCATGATGGTAATGCTAGTTATCTGAATAGGATGCCTACGAAATTGTTCACACTGGTTAAGATAGGGTCTCATTGGATGGGACTATAGTATCAATGACCAGAGTGGCACAGTGGATACAGGTGCCTCGAGTAGACTAGGTGTCTGCAAACATAAAGGTGACCTGAGAGTACCGTTGAGCAAGAGCATAAACAAAAGATACCTAAATTCAATTTTAGCAGTAAGAGCCAAAAAGGCACTAAATTCAAATGCAAAAAGGCACTAAATTCAAATGCATTAACAAAGGACATATAAATGTGATTTGCCAATGAGGAGTGGGCATGGTATAGTTGTCCACCAGGATGCAGGGCACACAGGCCCGACTAGGGCTGCGCACTGTTGCCTTCAGGTCCAATACAATGATTAGAGCACATGGCAGGTGCAGGAGAGGTGATGGAAGGAACTGGTTGAGGGGATAGGTATCTAGAGGGTGCAGATAGAGTATGTTAGCCTAACATGCATTACTCACAGGCTCATAAGATGCGGGCAGGAGGTATGGCCCTGGGCTCTGGTCAGCTCAGGACAGTCTCTGGACAGTTGTTGGCCTTAACCTCAGTGCCTTTCCAGGAAGGGCCGGCTTACACCTGCCGGCTTTGGGTTGGCTAGTATCTTTCGTGATACAGCTAATCAGGGAGGTGCTGTCCTCAGATGGAAGGTGCAGGGAGGCACAAAGAAGTTGAGCTACACGGGCGGCCATCTTGGATTGGCTAGAGCCTCGTGTGTGTCAATGGCGCTATTGTGGGCATCAGAATTGCCAGGGCTAATTGTGGCAAATAAGCGCTATCAGGATGAAGCACTTACATATCCAGATAAATGCCGTCAGATGCCGCTCCTAGTGCGCTAAGAGCATCTCATTCAAATAAAACAAATGCTCGAAGGGGTAGCATTATCAGCATACCTTGGTGGAAGGCTGCCCTTCGGATGCAGCCTGCTGCTCCTGCAGAGGTCGGGGGAGGCTCCTGCTCCAATACTGCTCTTGCTTTTGCTTGGATTCAAAAAAACAAAATAAAGAATAACACAAAAGGGGTGTCTACGTTTTTGCTGAGACACCTAAATGGAGAAAAACGGGAGAAAGGATCGACAGCCTGTCATTTAGGCCTTCATGTTATCTCTACACATGTTTCAGCCCTTGTGTCTTAATCCGTTGATCCAAACGTTATTGACAGGTGAAGAGTGGGCTTTCTTCAGGATGGTTCTTCTTATATATGTGAAAAAAATAGATATGACCCCTTTCTTTGAGACAATCACACTATAATAAAAATGGAGAATACAAATGTTTTAAAAACTTTGTCATGGGTGGATGCCACATTGATACCAGTTTTGTGGGTTTTTCAGAGTGTGAAGCACTAACCTTATTTTGTGTGGGGTGTAGATGGGCACTTTGAATAATTTTTCCCAAAACTGAAGTTCACTTGATCATTTATCTGTTTAGGAAACACATATAGCTTTATTTTATTTTTTTATTTTTTTTTATTTTTTTGTATTTAATCAATAGGTTTTTACAAAATGACATTTTGTCATAAAATTCGCATAAAACAGGTGGTCTCGCTGAGTGAAACAGATGGTCTCGCTAAAATGTGCCGTCCTCGCAGACTATAATCGTGGCAGATTAAATGATTCTAATATTTTATATGTAGCTATCTGCCATTTTGTCTTGTCTCCTCCCATTAAGCGAGCCCAACAAGTGTCTTCGTCAGCTATGATAAAATCTGAAAAAATATGACTCAAATAACGGCTTCTCACTTGTTGGTTTGCGGCACATTTTAGCAGTAAATGACGTATTGATTCTGTTTCTTGTACATTGCAAAAACGACAGAAATTGGATGCAGTTTTGCCTCTTATTGCCAAGATCTCATTTGTAGGCAAAAGGTTGAGGCGAGCACGTAGCAGCATGTCTCTCCCCTTCCTGCAAGGGAATTTTTTGATGAATTCTTGTAATTCGTTTAGTCTTTTGACATTTGGTGGCAGGTGTGCAGTTAGCTTATTTTTTTCCGCGCTTTCCAGAGTTAGTATCCAATCGTATTCTCGTAATTTTTTGAGGACTTGTTTCGGATTGGTGATTAATGTATCTTCGTTCACCTGTATTTGTTTCAACACCCGGATGTTGTCGTTTTTCCATTTCATTAGGCTTCCGGTAGTAGTTCGTTCAAGTTCCTGATTTATTAAGTTATAAATTGATGGAGGCTCCGCCATCCGGCATTTCCTATAAAGCATCAGTTTTGCCTGTTCTACGGAGCTTTTAAGGGACGGCAAACTAAGCTCTTTACGAATCGAAGCACCCGCTGTTGAATTTGGCAGCATGAGGACTTTTCTCCAAAACTTTGCCTCCATTTTTGTCCAGATATCTAATGGCAAGTTTATCATGGCGTCGCCTCCATATGAAAGTGTTGGCATCACCTTTTTCTTATAAAAATCTCGCACTGGTATCAGCGAGTATCTGCCAAACTTTCTGTCTATTGCCCTGGCTTGGGCTGCCATTTGGTTTACTTTCGTTGTTAACGCTATTTGCATAGCTTTGTCTTGTTTTGTGCTGTCTAATGTGACTCCTAGGTATTTGAAAACCAAGACTGTTTCAATCGGCTTGCCCTCAAGATTTAAGCACGGTCCTTTGCGTTTTCTAGTCGACTTCTCGAATCTCAGCAATTTTAGTTTTTTTAGCATTGATTTCCAGCCTGTTTTCTTGCATATACTTCTGCAAACTTGCCATTTGTCTCTGTGATCCCACAGGAGTATAGTCTAAAAGGACTAGGTCGTCCGCATATAGAAGCCTCGTTATAGATGTTTTGCAAATTTTCGGTGGGAAAGATCGTGTTGTTGCGTCTGAGCCTTTTACATCCCCTATGAATGCCAAAAACAAGGCCGGGGCCAATGGACACCCCTGTTTCACACCTCTAGCTGTTGATATCGGGTTTGATAGTAAACCATTTTGGTCCAAATGGATCCGCATATTGGTGTCTGTATACAAAGCCTTGATTGGGTTTAGCAAGGTGGCTGGGCAGTCCCACGCCTCCAATTTAGACCAAAGCCTAGCCCTGTCTATACGATCAAAGGCCTGGGTCAGGTCGATGAATGCCACAAAGATGTTTGGACCCCCTTCCAGGACTTTGTTTTTCAGGACGGAAAGAAGTAGGATATTGGCCGTCATGCCCATATTTTTCTTAAATCCCGTTTGGAATGGGTCATCACATGGAGCATTTGCTGCCCATAGCTTGAAGTGATCTAGCAACATTGCTCCAAACACTTTCCCTATGACATCAAGCAACGCGATTGGTGTGTAGTTCGCTGGGTCCTTTTTATCTCCTTGTTTAAAAATGGGTACCACTGTTGCTGATTTCCAAGACGGTGGTATGGTTCTCAGATCCGCACATTTTCTGAAGATTTTACTCAGTAGGCTTGCCCACTCTTCGGGATTTGTTTTTAAGTCCACATTAGTAACCCCGTCGGGCCCGGGGGCTCTTGAGTTCTTTAAACTTGAGATCTTTAGTCGGATCTCCTCAGGGTCATCCACTTTAAGCCATGGACCTTGCTCACATCCAACGAGTTCGGTAGAAGGTTTCGTTGGAGCCAAGTACATTGTTTCAACATGTTTTACCCATGTTGCTTCGCCCACCTCACTTATTAAGGATTTTTCTTGTACATCCATCGTGGCTCTCAAGGTGCTCCAAAATTCCCTTGTATTTCTCCCACTTATCAATTTTAAGATGTTTTCCGAGTCTTATTGGTAGAGTTTTAACCTATGTCCTCTAACCCAGGATTTATAGTGTTTTGCTGCAGCCACTGCTTCTTCATTTGCTGCCGATGTACCTTTAATTTTTGCTCTACGTTGGATTTTGCGAAGAATACGACGTTTCTCCACCAGAGATTTATCAAACACATGTTTTGGCGGGTTTCCTCCGAACTTTTTTACAAATGCAGTTTTTTTGTACTTCGTTAGGAGCGGGATATAGTTGGTTTTGTTTACTTCTGCTATCTCCGTCATGGAAGTAAATCTGTTCTCTAATTCCACAATGTGCTCCTTTGATATTTTTAAACGATTTCCTTGTCCATTGATTATGATGTTATCTTCCATATAATCATTCGGGGGGCTTGAGGCTTCCCAAGAAGTTGAGAGCAGATTATGGTAGCTGGACCTTGTTCTAATTATTCCAAAGTCTTTTGTTATAGCCAAAATTGGTTCTGTAACAAACATGTAGTCTATTGTTGCCTTAGAGTTGTTCCTTTCCCATGTTGGCGGCCGCTTTGGGTCTGGGAAGGCTTCATGTAAGTTGTGCAAATTTCTCGATTTCATCAGGCTGGTCCATAGTTCACTGCGCTGTTCTCCCGGCTGTCTGTTTACTTGGCTATTTCCTTTCTCTTGGACTGTAGAGCAAATTGCGTTTAAGTCCCCGCAGATAAGGAAGTGATTTACTAAATGATCCGCAAGGGCTACATCCAATGCTTCTTCAACTTTTTCCAGGAAGGTGGTTGTTTCTGTGGCTGCTGGATTCCAATAGACATTTGCTATTATTAGTGGTGTTTTTCCATAGCCCTCTCTGTTATTTGTCTTGCGGGTCCATGAGGCTTTCACCATCAATATATCAAGATTACTGATCAATGTCTTGTCTAGTTTAATCCCACTTCCATTTCTACAGGCAATCAGAAGCCCTGATGATGGTCTTCCCAAATGGCCCTTATTAGCGGGTGCCAAGATTAAATCAAATCCTCTCATAGAGGGTGGTTCACACAGCCAGGTCTCCTGAAGGCATATTAAGTCATATGCTCCCAAGGTCATGTCACTGGCGGATAGGAGGTGAGAGTGTCCTCTCGTGTTCCACGAGCACATTTTTATTAACTGCTTCTGTTCTCCTCCCTTGCTTGTCCCTTGTAGAATGTGCTCGACTCCAAAAAACTGCTATTTTTGATTCTTTTCTGTTAGCGCTTTTGGCAACCAGGACCATATTCCTTTCGTTGGGGCACATTTTAGTGGAAATTCGCTCTCAATTTTGTTTTGTTGTTGTTCCTGATTCTGATCCTTTCGGGCTGTTATTTCCCTGGCTCTGTGAATCTTTCTTGGGTCTTCTTGTTTTCGTTCCTGTTTTCGGGAGGATGTTTCCATGACGCTATATATTTGTCTCTTGTCTTCTCTCTCATTTCTTCTGTTTTGGGTGTTATCCTTCAAGTTCGATGATTTTTGTCCTTCTCGCTTTTTCATTTCTCGCGCCTTTTCCTTAACTCCGGGACTTGTGTAACTTTTCTTTATTTGCAAGTTGGAATTCCTCTGTTTATTCAAGTTTTTATCCGGAGATTCTTTCCTCCTCCTTTCTTTACTGTCGTGTTTTTCCTCTGTCTGCGTCACTGGGTACACTTTTAAGTCATATTCCATATTTTCTAGTTCTCTTTTGTTTTCAAGCAAGATATTTTTTAACTTCGTTGACGCTATATGCAAGTAAGTTCTAGCCTTGGTGTTTCTATGACTTGGTTCTACCACTAACAAATCTTCTGATTTGATGTGTTTTAGATTTCGATTGTGGTTGAACAACTTTAACACCGAATTTCTATTTAGTATTACCTTGTCCTCATTTTCTTCCACTTGCATTAATTTGATCTGCCATTTCGCTTGGTCCCATTTCCTAAGTTTTTGATTGGGCCGTTTGGTCTTAGTTCTGTGCTGCGAACTCAATTCTCCATTGCCGCCTGATGAAGTTGCAGAGATCTTTTCATTTTTTCCACGTTTGTCGTGTTTATATTTCATATCCATGCTCATTGGCGTATGCCCTCTTGAGCTTTTACTTTTGCTCTCTTGCTCATCTTGGCGATACTGAAAGTCCTCTCGCTGTATTCGATTGGAGCATTCGCCCTCACGGGCCTCTGGTCTTACACGGGGATGGTAGTCTACCTTCTTTAAAGTTCTGCTACTCCGTTGTTCTGGTGTTCTTGATCTAGGCCTTTCTCTCTCCTTTTTTGTTTCCATCATTTGTCTCAGAATTTTTTGTCTCGACGTTTCAATTACCTCGATTTCATTTTTGTCTCGGCTACTGGTTTTTACCATTTTTTGTTTTAGTCGTTGTTCGGTCTGTTGTGAATTTACCTCTATGTCATTGTCTGCTTTGTTGGTTTTACTGGCCGATTGTAAATACAGAGTTTTAGAGCTTTTCTTTGGGCTCATTTCTGAAGTAGAGTCTTCCGACACATATTGACTCTGGTTCATTAATTCCTCGTTTACCAGAAAATCATGAGTCATCTTCAGTGGTGATGTATTGTTCGTTTCCGAACTTTCCTGTTTTTTTCTGGGTTCTGTATTTGTGTTCAAGCTCTCCTCCGGGCATACTTTGTCTTTATGATTTACTGGCCGCTTAAAAACTTGAAAAATCGCCTCTACTGATTCTGTGCCTGGCTTGACCAGCTTAGGTGACAGTATTTTTGTTCCCCTTTTTTTTGGACGATTTTTCGCCCCTGAATTTTTTCTCCTGATACTTCGATTGTAATTTCTGGTTTGTTTGAGTTCGATGTAGACTCTAATTGGCCTGATCGGATATTCGTCTCTACTACTTTAGAGGCTTTTTCTATTAATGATTTGCTCGCTGTTAAATCTATCATGGTGATCGTTTGAGTCTCTATAGTTTTTGTCGCCACTGCCTGCGCCTCGTCTTTCCCACGTGTTTGTTTAGACGTGGCTGATGAATCTTGGTTTACTTCTTGATGGTTTTTTTTCCTGGCTTCTAAGGCCATGATATAGGCTTCTAAAAAAATGACTTTGCTGTACATCATTGCTTGAATACTGGTATGATCCTTTAATGAGTCGGCGATGGCTTCGTAGAGCTTCATAAATGGAGAAAGTGCTATGTTTACTGATGACATGATGGAAAGTAGATCAGTCTTTTTATTTAAGTGTTCCGCTGGACTCGAAGAATGTTGTTGCATTGAGGATCTCCTTGTTGGGGCATCAATTACAGTTGTTGTCGTATTTCCCCCCTGATTTTGTAATGGTGCGGCAATGTCAAGTAAGCGACTTCGATTCTCCGTCGTATCTGGTCGAGGGCTAAGTGGTTCATGGCCCCACAGGTTTTGATGGTGGTTCGACCAATTTTTCTTCGTTTGGGCCTGGACTGATGTTATCACCTTAGACGGGATTGACCGGTCAACTGAGTGTGTGTTTTCCTCCATTTTACTCAGATGTCGTTCCCGTCTGGTCCCATCGTTTGCTTTCGGGTCGGACTCCTTGAATGGGTTAGTAGATGTTACAAACATACTTCCTTTGTCTGGTTCAAACATACTTCCTTTGTCCAGTTTCGAAAAAAGTGTGGTATCTTCTTCCCGCCGTGTTTTATTTGTCTTGTCCATCCCTGTTGGTGTGCCACCAGAGGCTTCTTCTTTCTCCCTGGTGTCTGATTTTTCAAATAGGCTTTCTATTTCCGGTTGGTTTTTTGATTTCTCCTGCTCCCTAGCCATCGAATTGTCCCGTTTCTCCCCCTCTTCTATCATTTCTGTATCGATTTGTAGATGCAGATCGCCATTGGGCGTCTCTGTTTCTTGCAAAATCGTTGGGGGGAGTGGTGTCTTGGGTATCTCGGGATCTTCACTTGCTCCTCTATCTAACTGGTTCAATGGTCTCTCTTTCTCCTCCAATGTTGAAACGTCCCTTGATCTTTGCCTTCCACTCTTTTTGCACTCTACTCTTCGTAGTTTGAAAGGGGGTAAGCATTCGTTTAAAGCATCAAGTATCTCCATATCCGATAGCTCCATATGATGTCTATTTGCCCCTGTTGTGTTTACTCGAGACGTGAAGTAGTTGGTCACTGAGTTTTTTCCATTTGTTATTGGCCTATTTTTGTTGAAGCGTTTACCACCATTGTTTCTTTTTGTGGTAATTTTAACCATTTGTCTTTGCCTTTTTTTTTTGTTAGGTGTTTTACTAACTTCGCTGGCCATAAGGACTGCTTCTATGTCTGTTTGATTGATCCCGTCATCCATCCAGCCCTCCGTCTCCCCGTGGATTTCTGCCTCCACTTGGATCCGGACCGGCGTCGACTCCCCCTGTTGGGCTGTGCTGGGAGGGGTTTGGCTCGACTCGCCAGGTGGTGCATTTTGCAAGAACTCTGCGTCCTCCCCTTCTTCCCCACCTCCCTGGCCACTCCCCTCCCCACTCGTGGATGAGGGGCCGGTTCCATGAGCCCCCGGCATCCCAGCCGCGGGCCCCCCGCACAAGTCAACCAGGTCTATCGAGACCGGCTCCTCAACGGGATCAGGATCGGGCTCAGGTAATAATTGCAGTGATGACAATGGCTGCGGTTGTGATGTTTTTGTTTCGTTTAGTGAGCGCACCCATATTGCAGTCAGTAACGATTTTGTGGGATCTGTTTGTTGTGTTTGCATGTTTTGATCTAATTGCGGAGCCAAAATCTGGTGTAACGTCTGTTGGCCACCCTTATCTTGCAGACCCCATTCACTAGTTCTATCATTTTTGTTTGTCTTGGGATTGTGTGTCGGTGTTCCCTCCTGACTCTTTGGGGTGATTCCCTGTTGTTTTTGGGTCATTTTCATACTTCTTAGACACCTACCTTCGTCATCTTCTAGGGGGGATCCGATGACCTCAATTTTTCTATTTGCTCTTACTGCCCTTGCAGTCATGTCTTTATGAAGGATCACAGTCTCCCGTCTTAGTATGGCACCACCCGCGCCAAACGGCCGCAAAACGGTTGTTGCCCTTCACCCCTGACGGGCTTAACACCGCAAGGGGGGTGGCCTGTGTCTTTTAGCTGCTCCCAAGGTCACGTGATTGGAGCACGTGCCGTGCATAGCCCCGCCTCCTCCAGGAAGCGTGTGTCAGGGGTAGAGAACAGCAAGAGTCGAGGAGCGGCTCGTAGTGCAAATCCGATTAAAGGTACTGCGCACAGTGCAGGGGGCAGCCTGGTCTTTTAGCTGCTCCCAAGGTCACGTGATCCGAGCACGTGCCGTGCGTAGCCCCGCCTCCTCCAGGAAGCGTGTGTCAGGGGTAGAGAACAGCAAGAGTCGAGGAGCGGCTCGTAGTGCAAATCCGATTAAAGGTACTGCGCCTTAATAGCTTTATTAATTTTCTTAGAAAAGACATTTTAATTTCCTATTTTTACATCAGTAGGATGTGAGTAAGGGGATGACGAAATCACTAACCTCAGAAAGGCTTGGGCAAATCATGCGGCCATCTGAGTCTGATGTGAAGTACCGGTACTCTTGTTTTTCAACTACGGTATTTCACGACACTCAATTTAGTTGCCTGTGGACGCTAGAAAATAAATATGTTTATTACCGTGATATTTTGACTGTACGGACAAAATATTGCCAAATCGTTTTTATTATTGTTTTGCTGCTTTAGTGTGAACAAAACGTACTGTTTGAAAAAGTAACATCCATTGAGTAACTACTCAACACTGCAGCACAGAGACCACATTTATAATTAAGGTAGGTTTAATAAATGTTTTCAAGGTCGTTGTCATCTTATTGTGTAACGATAAGGGCCGCCGTTGCAAAAAAAAAAAAAGAAAGGCATGATTATCGTTATTAGCAGATATACATGAGAAATTGTTTACCTTCTTCTGCATGTCTAAGGCCGGCGTCGTTCGCTCTCTCGGGATGTAACAATCAAGGGAGTCTGTTGATTTCTTTAAAAGCCTGCGGACGACTAGAGCACTCGACACGGTTGTTTCTCGTCTTTTTGCAGTGCCATTTTGCAAAACTTGAAAAGCTAACAAGTGCCAGCCGTTTAAGGGAAACAATGGTTTTAGATCGTTTTAAAGATATTTAAGAACGTTTTCACACAAGAGATGGCAGGTATAATCTGTTTAATAATTTATATATTTTATATTAGCATCTTGTATACTTTGTTGTTACAAAGATATGCCAGAATGGATTTGTAGCATTTCAGGCTATAAATGGCCACATATTAGGAGATCATTTTAAGATTTTTAAAAATGTTTTCGACAGAAAAACAAAACACTTATTATATAAGTGTCTTGGATGCCTCGCTTTTTCAGTGACATATCAAAATGGTTGTAGATGTTAACTGAAAACCAGGACAACTTATTTCGAAAAATATCCTTGCAACCAAATGTCCTTTTTAAAACTTATTAACCAAGCTAAACTCATCTGAGATGAGTTCACTTGTAGAAAAACTTGATTGAGATGGCTAAAATTTCTTAGGCTGCCGGTTCCTATAGAGCAGCTTTTGCATGCTTGTCCTGCATAAACAATACACATGTGTTTATTCATATAGGTAAGACCCTTGTTGTTCCAAATTTAAGTTGCATTTGTGACATTAACAGAGGGCTGAGGAATAGACCTATTCAGTAAGAGAACGCGGCCCACACAATGGGAAAGCATATATGGTTTTGTGTATATGCCCAACCATGTTCACCTGTAGACCCAGCTAGCTCATAAATAGCCCCCACTCAATGTTGGTGGTTAGGCATTTCCTTACTGTGTCAAGTTTAGGTATCCTTTTTTGTTCTGCTTTCCTCAGGCGGTGGTTGGTGCTCGAGTTGGGTGTGAAATTCAGTCTAAGTGTGCAAGGGTGCTGTAGGGAAGTGCCAGGTTTTGAGTGCCTTCCTGAAGGCACTCAAAACCTCCATCATAAAATGCCTGAAAAAGAATCTCATGCCATAGTAAGAAATAGCTAGATTGGCTGATTAAAATGCTGGTATAGCCAGGTAATATGACACATATCATGCTGCCTCATCATAGATGTCAAGTAAAAAATGCCATGCCGCAGTAAGAAATGGCTAGATTGACTACACCAAATTGCCAGTCAAGCCAGTTCCATTATGGCAGTGTACGGCAAATGCCTATCCCATGCCTACACAAAAGACAACTCTTTTGGCTTTGCGTATGCTTGTTTCTCTGGTGCCTCACTCAGCAGCTCTCCGTGTTGCTGGCATCACATTGCTTAAAAAACTTAATTCACGAATGTCCATTACTTTCCCAAAGCGTGTTGCACTCTTTTTGATTCTTCATGACACTGGACCTCATTACGACAGTGGCGGCAAGGCAACAACGGCACAGGTAGTGCTACCGGCGCCGTTGTTGCCATGCCGCCACATTATGAGTTCAGCTCCCGGGGGCCGCTCTGCACGCCTGGTCACACCTGCAAGCAGAACAGGATGGTAGCAACGGTACAGTTATGAATGGTACCGCTACTACCATCCTCCCCATTCCCATTGGGCCCTACAAGGGCCCAATGGGAATGGGGACGTACCGGCTCCGGGTCCCGCAAAAGGGAATTACCGGGCCCGCAAAGGTCAGAATGGCCCAGTAAGTCCCCTTTTGCGGGACCCGGAGCCGGACCCGAATTAAGGGCATGGCTACTGCCAAACTCATAATGAGGCCCAAACCACTTACTTTCTGAAAGGTATGAAAGTTATGAATCCATTATTCCCAGGCTGGATTTCAAGGCCTGACTTTAGCACCAGTTAGTACAGTCAGACCCCATTTTTATCAGGTTCAGTTTGCACAGAATAGTCAACACTGAATTCATAAGAACCAGAGCACATCAAATGGCTCACCCTAGGACAGGAAGTCTTTCAAAGGGTGATACTTGACACAGGAACAAAAGGTCCTGTGTGCCGGCCTCTGTTAGCAGTGGAGATCTAAGCAGTCTAGAACAAGCAGCACTGCAGAGGCTGGCCTCACTCAGTCTACCATTAACTTGCTGCTTCTCTCTCCTGCCACTGAAAAGGTAACACCACAACTTCCACTGTGCAGGGGTAACATTATGGCCTGAGCATGGGCATGCGATTGTGAACCTTGCATTTGATGGTAGTGCACGGGCATGCATGGCTGAACCTATGCTACATGTACTACTGTTGCTTTGGGAGTAGTCCTGTGTTTGTCACTGGTGGTGCTGGGGGTGGTCACAGGGGATACATGTGCAATCACTGGATTGATGCTGGATCCAATGGCAGTATATGGGGAATCCCCTGAACCACTAGTTCAATCCCCAGCTTTTGGCAGATGACTGTAAGAGGGTACTTGCCCATGCCACTCTGATCCCTTTAAGGGATGTTCCAAAGTATAATTCCTCTCACGTTCCTAAAGTCTGCAGTGTTGATATAAGCTGGATCAGATTGCAGCACAAAGGCACAACGCAAGGCTTAATTATACGACGTAATTACCCCTGCCTGGTTCAACGGCTGCAAGGGAGTAGAGTTGGTGGTCAAGCAGTGCTTTGGAGTGCTGCATGAGGGCCATCCATATGGCTATGTATGAACTGCACATGACCAATTCAAAATGGCAGGCGATCGTTTTGCAAGCTTAGTCAGTGTGCTACTATGGTCCAGCATGGCTGCACTTACACCACATGCGCTGAAGCAGAGACGTCGAACAAATCAATCAATGTCTCTAACCCACCATCCCACTCTGGTGCACTCGCTAATTGACCCAGAAGGAGGGGCTAAGGCCCTGCACTTACATCAGATGTACTGAATTAGAGTTGCCTAACAGACCCAACAATCCGGAGGCAGGGGCTGAGGTCCAGTACAATCCAGGAGCTCTTGGTTACAGTTTAGGTGTTATAAGCTAAGGAGAGAGGCACGTAGATTGTGAGAGAGATGAGGCTGTTTTAGAGAACAGTAAGGAAGTAAAGGGATTGTAGAGTAAGAAGGCTGAATGGATGCATGAAGTAGGGGAAGGAAATACCTGGCGTAAGGTAAGGGTGAACAACATGGAGGAGATTGTAAAGAGTTGTGAGGAGCAGGTGGAAATGTATTGGAGATGAGTTGGCAAGGAGTTGTAAACTGGGTAGGGGAAGGAGCATTGAAGAGGAAGGCATTGAAGAGGAGGTGGAAATAGGTTATAGGAAGGTGGAGGAACGAGCACCATAGAAAAGGCTTGCGGGCAAGGTGTGTGAAGAAGAAGCTGGAAGGAGTTCGCAGCCATAGGTCTTTGTTGGACCTCTAGCTAGGGAGAGGTCCAGTTTCATATCACAGGGTAGGTGGAATAGAATTCAAGGAAGATGGGGTGGTAGGAAACCACAAGTGTGAAGCTAACGTGAGTCAAAAGACGGAGGTCCAGAGGATTGTTACAGGAGAGTTTGAAGATAGATTTGTGGAAGTAGGTGAGGAGAAAAAGAGAGGGGGGTGGGACACGTGAGAGAGTATATTTTAGGGATGAGACTGTTGAGAATTGCCATGGAACAAGGTCGGATATGGGTATCAGGTGTAGAGCTAGGACCCTGCGGCAGGGAGGTAGTGAACTAGAGCAAGTAAAGAGAGCCAGAATAGTGGTGGAAGCTCTGGGGTTTACACAGTTCTTACCAAAACCCAACTATAGCCTCTTGTGAGGTCTAGTGTGTGGGTGCATGCTAATCAGGGGAGCTCTGTGGGCAGTCTCCTTCAACATCTAGCACAAGAAGCAGGTGATCAGAGCCTGAAGAAACAGGAAATAAGAAAGACATATCAGGGACACTGGCAATACCCAGCACTGCAAATCCCAAGGAGAAGTCATCCCAATGGTGTTACTGAACAATGCTTTAAGTTTCTTTTCACTGTTTATTTTTCCCCAACCCTGTAAATATCCCTAATAAACCTTAATTTTCCCACTTAAAAATGTATTGGTTGTACGATATTCAGATAAAACCATGAAACAACGGTAGAATGTTATGAAATTGGCAAATGGCCTCGATTGGTTAATGTATGTATCTGATCAGGTAGGCTATTGTCTTGGTAGATGACAGAAAAATCGTCCTAGTCCAAGAGCTCCTTGATGATGCACCAGACTACCCCGACTCTGTTGGTGCTTACTCTGTGTCCAAAGATAGCCCTCTCTGTCCCAAAGGTTCTGCACACTTCTAAGTGACACATCAAAAGATGGATGTCTAGGTTATTTCCAGATTCATAAATTCACCTTCCAGATCAGTATGTTTACACTCTTAAGCAACACTCTCTACCTTTGTAACATCAAACTTAGGTACTCATTGCTCCCATGACAAATACCTCACATGTATCTGTCATTGCAGACCCGAGGACCCTAGAGATGTCTTTCTTAACTTTGTCCCAAAATTGTGCAACCATTTTACAGCCCTGCAGCTTGTGTAACAACATGACCCTGGCTTGTTCGTAATCCCAAAAAGTGTCTGTGCCTTGCAAGCTAATGCAGGTATCTTACATGGTGTCTAATAGGATTCATGAAGCAAATTAATCTGACATCTAGGGAGGTATCCTTAATCACCAGGCATTCACAATATCATTAAGCTTGCCTTATATTATTAGAGACCCTGTGTGCTTTCTTTGTCAATATTCTCAACTCATCCATAACTTTGTGCATAGGCTCCCTCCAACACACATCCAAGTTTACCCTAGTCAGGGTTCCTTGAAGTTTGAGGTATCCCCTAAAGATGCTTTCACAAGGTTACCTTTTGGTCTGGGGAACATCAGCTATCGGCCATTAGCACGGAGGTCCTCAATAAGCCTGGTATGGCTGGCCCCTAATTACCTTAACCAAGCAGACCCACCAGTTAAGGAATGAGTGCACATTTGTACGTAAAGCAAGTTTATTGTACAGTCATCCGGCGAGGAGCTAGATGACCCTGTCAAGTCAAACTAACCCGTCTCATGGAACCACATAAGTGGACATATTATATACATTTTTGCAACAGTTAATGCACTCCCATATATTTTATTACAATCCACCCCATACATAATTGGTCAAAACCTATACAAAGAAATCCCATCTTTCTCAAATTCCCCCATTCTCATTGGTCATCAATATCTTAACTACCATCTTCAGGTCATATTCACAGCACACCCCTTTTTAGGATGTGTCCATGGTAGACCATGACATCATCACACAATTAAAAATTCACCTACAAACATAATTCATTACAAGTTCCAACTGGCCTGAAACCCTTAACCCTAAATGTAATTCCACATGGTTTAGAAGAGTACTTTAAACAACATGTGGGAGAGCAGAATAAACAGGTTCCCTTTGAACTGCTGATAATCATCTCATCCACCCGGGCTTACTGGCATCATCAGAACATTCTGATTCATACAACTACCAATTCAACACTCATATTCTCTGATAACATCCTAAAACAACAATCAGAACTCCTGAATATCAGCCACTCTGGCCTCGAGCATCACTTCACCTCATATTTATTGTTGGTCAAAACAAGTGGCTGGAGCCCTTCTGCAAGCTCCCATGCCCTTAAAAGAGATTGAATCTGCTTCCACAATACTGCCAAGCCATACATCTCTGGTCAGTTCCTTGGCTGCCCATCTGCTCGGTTAATCATTGCTACTTCTCCAACCACCAACCCGGCAGATCTAGAATTTCCCAGTCACTTAAAATTCAATGTGCAAACTCCTGACCAAAGAGGTTTAATACATTTTTAAAAAGCCCACTACATATCGATTTATACAGCGAGCACACTAAATGTAGATTTATGAAATGTCCCAATGTATGTACCTTAGCTTGCATGCATGTTTAATAAGTATTGTCTCTTCTTTACAGTGAGTCCCCTGTGACCAATCCCCTTCCTCGCATGCGCATTTATTAAACTCCTCACTGCCCAACCTTTAGGCACACCATCATGTTTATATTTCATTTGGCGGTTTGGGCATTTATCTTTTTACGCGCATGCAACACATCTTGAGCACAAAGCAACACTAAAGTAACACATCCCATTCACATTTAACTACACTGGATACATATGAAATTGCAACATTGCACCCATCTCGCTGCACCCCCAGTCACAAATATGGCATGCGCAACATTAACTCCTCTTCAACGTTGGGACCTTTCCTGACCAGCCCATCACCCTCAACACACCCACTTAGCCCTTACGCAAGAACATTGTTTTCCAAGCATGTCTACCAGTTTGTGCAAGCGTGAGTACACTGGGAACACAAGAGGTTCTATGCCATGAAGATTGCAAATCTTCAACTACACTGATCTCAGGAAGCCCGTCAAAAATTTCTTCTTGTGGCCTGCCAGTAATGCAACCATCAGCAGTGACATCACCAGCAGTGGATCATCCTTATTTGCCTATGTAGCAGACCACCTCTCCTTAGCCGAACCATCTCCCTCCAACCAACCACCTATTTGTGAGGACGCGAAATTCAGGTGGAATGAAGTCAAGTAGGCCAAATCTGCCTTGGCCGGAACTGTAGCAAAAGTTGTTTGAGGGTGGTTCTTACTGCCTTACCATCCCACACAAATGCCCACATTAGAATGTAAATGTTTTAAAGATTTTCCTCAGGCAGGGGAAACATGGACAATATTTAGTTCACTGTCAGTGACAGACCATTTTTCTCAAATTGGTTTGCTGCGACAGTTGTAGCTGGATTTTCATACATCTCTCAGCAGTGTTATTAATTCTTCCAAAATTGTATCAATGTTTTACCTCACAAGGCCAGCCACATCTGCTCGCAGCCATGTACCAAGATATTTTTGTCTTTTTAAACACCAAGTGAAACCCATGTTCTCCTGACCACTTTTGAGACATGCCTGTGAAAAAGGGTGAATTTATGAATGACACCAGTTAACTTTACATCAAGACTGTCATGAATTATTGGCAGGGTTGGGCTCAGATGTAGCAGCCCAGTCAGTCCAATGAAGTTCGTACCAAAGCCCATATGTTACATGACTGCAAATATGTAAATCCACACAATTCGGTCAAAGGATTTTTGCATATCTAGTGCCAGAAGTGCCAGAGAGTCTTTGCAGTACCTTCCTTTCAACATGACTGATAGTAGCCTCGACACATTGTTTCTCAAATTTCTCCTTTGGTGACTCTGCACTTGTTGTCATTGACCATCTTCTGCAGCACCACTTCCAAATGCAGGGCTAGCATCTTCCTCAGTGCTTTATTGTCTGTATTTAGCAGGCTGATTGGTCTGTAGATTCCACAGCCAATCAGCAGTTTATTGGTTTTCAGTAAGAGGCTTATTGTTGCATGACAGCTCTCCCTACTTCCGATACATATCTCGTGTCTGCCTGTCGGTAATCCTGCTCTACTTTGTGAAAGAGGCAGAATCTGATAATTTACAGACATTCCCGGTCATATATAGTGGCGCCTGGCTACTTGAGTTTCAATCTGGCATTTTATTGCTGAGTTAAATTGTTTAACAGGGGAGTGTGAATTTGAATCTGGACATATTAAGCAATTGATGGCATACAATGACTGTACATTGACATCTATGGTGATACAATGGCACAGGATTGTGGATCCAGCATATGAAGGTGATATGTGCACACCTATGGTCGATCCTGGACCAGCATGACTGAACATGGGCATGTGAGGATGAATCTTGCCTTATGATGGTCTAACAAAGGCATATAACTTTATACACTGAGAATGTAGATGTGCCCAATAGGTACATCGACATGCTGATGTTTGATGTTAATAGTGCGCCCAGTAGCCTCTCTGTGGAAAACTGAATTTAGGTATGGGCCCAATATCCTCTGTGAAAGCTGCATTTGAAGTGTGCCCATTAGCCACGCTGTGAAAGCTGCATTTAGAAGTGCTACCAATAGCATCTGTGAAAGTTGATTATAGAAGTGTATCCAATAGACACTCTGGAAAGTTGCATTTAGAAGTTCGCCCAATAACCTCTCTGGAAAATTGAATTTAGAAATGTGCCCAGTAGACGCTGTGCGAAAATTGCATTTAGAAGTGTACCCAATAACTTCTGCAAGAGTTACACTTAGAAGTGTGCCCAGTAGCCTCGCTGATAAATTGAATTTAGAAATGTTCCCAATAGCCTCTGTATGGAAAATTGTACTTAAGTTTGCCTAGTTGCCTCTCTGTGGAAAATAGAACTTAGAAGTTCGCCCAGTACCCTATCTGGGAAAGTTGCATTTAGAAGTTTGCACACTGAAAGAGCATATAACAATTCATACCACACCCCACGCTTACTCTCTCCTTTACATCACCACTCAACTAGAACACAGAGATACTATGACACCATTCGGTATAACTGTTCTCATACGAACATCCGCCGCTTACTCCACATCATTCTATGTAAACACTGCTGATCTCACACCCTCAGCCAGGCGTTTTCCCCAGGCCTAACGCAGCCACATCCGTTCCGGATTAATCCTGCCAGAACGAACACATTCTCCTGATCTCTCAACCACCACACCTACCGATAAGAATCAGCTATTACACGCGTACCGCACGAGCTGCACACATATCCGGTGCACACACGCACCTTTTTGACTCTCCCTACTCTCTCTACTGATCTGAACTTCGGTTCCCAAGGGCGTTCAACCTACCAGCGCCTTCAGACCATACCAATGGTATATAAGGCGCTATATAAGTGCAAAATAACATAACATAACATAACATGTGATGAAAATGCATTATTAACTACAATGAAAAGATGGTATGGATGACAAAATGGACATTGCCAAGTTTTATATATTTGTTTTTGACACTTTTGTGCATCAAGATTTCAGCGTCAGAGTAGATATTTTACAAATGCAGTGCATTGTATTCCTAAATACATTCAATAAAATGAAAGTGAAAGGTTAGGTTAAAAAACTGTTTCTAATTCGAGGGAATGACGAGTAGGCCCATGAAATAGTTCACGATTGTGTGGTAGTAAACCGAATCATTTCTTTTTTGATGGTGGGTCCAGTTGTACAAGTTAAAGTTTCACCAGGAACTCCAATGTAGCTCCAAGGACATATGACGTTTGTCGCCCTTACAGTTTGCCTCCTTTGTCCAGAGTTTTGAGCTCACCTTCATCCTTGCTTTGTACTAGTAGGGTTTTCGCAGCACATTGTCTTTTGCTGCATAACTTGACATTGGGAGCCAACTGTTGTCCCCTGCTCCACTGATGTTCCATTCTTACTTGCCTCAATTCTGATGCTCTTAGAGG
The DNA here is from genome assembly GCF_040938575.1 of Ambystoma mexicanum. Taxonomy (NCBI): domain Eukaryota; kingdom Metazoa; phylum Chordata; class Amphibia; order Caudata; family Ambystomatidae; genus Ambystoma; species Ambystoma mexicanum. Next base: position 434,684,403 of record NC_090933.1, on the reverse strand, counting down.
TCCTTGTCCTCCAGGGAATTCTTAGGAAGCAAGGAATGAAGCCTCCCACTCATATAGCATTGCAGAGTTAGAATCACATTTCCTTTCCAGTTGACGATCAAGATCCCCTTCCACTTCCCATGATCATGCAATACAATCTTTGTTTGATGACAACTCACAAATCCCTTTCCTTCTACCAACTATTATAGAGTATCATCCCCGGACTCGATATCTGCGTTAAACAAGTATTATACCTTAGTACTTCTTGGAGTTCTATCTCAGAGGGATTTTGGACACTTGTAATTACAAAGGTCTTTTAATTAAATCATTTTAAACTAAATTGTTTAATTAACATGTATTACTCTGTTCCAATGTAACCACTGTAAACCTGTTATCTAAATGAAAAAAAACCTACCTATACTGTGTTTTGTACCCTACTCAAATGTTTGCAATGTCATCTCCCCATAACTAGGCAAGTTGTTTTCAACCGCGCCATAATGCCTAAGGGCCGATTGTGCGCTTTACAAATGGAAATAAATAAATACAAATAGTGATTTGGACGTATATGGTTTTATTTCCCACTTCAGGGATATCCATTTTGTTGAGAATATATTTCCGATCACAAGGTTGCCCACCACAGTTGCTCCTCATCTTTTATTACAGCTATCATGCGGACCATCTCTCTTCCTCGTCCCACTGGAACTCTATCTGTGAAGCCGAGTTCTGGTTTTGGGCGGTTCCATTTCTCACGTCCCATAATGCATTTGCTAGTAGGACAAGCACAGTTATTGTGACGCACGCTTCTGGGGAAGTCTGAGTGCTTCACATTATTTCGTGAGTACACGTGATTTTATACCCCAACATATGAACCAGTAACTCTTCTACACATTGTAGTGGCGTGCTTGTGCTTAGGGGATATGACCAAAATCATATCAACCAAAATTCATCATATTTCAGGAAGAGTCACACTGTTCATGTGTGATATCTGTTGATGTAAACACGCTGAGCAGTTTCCTTTTACTGTAGTGCATTCGCGTGTCCACTGTAGACGGATGGATGCCTTGGGAAATACAGAAGCGTGACAGAAGGGGAGCCATTTCGCCCTTAAATCATCAATACTGGCAACACTATAAGGCAGGCGATGTCAAGAAGATCCTTTGCCTTGGCCAGCATGATACCTGCACAGGCAACATACATTGTTCCACGGGCCCTTCTTGTGCCTCTTTCTGAATTATTTTCTCTGCGCATTCTTCACCAGAAAGGATTTATTGTGCTTAGTGGTGTTTGCAATCCCGTTTTTTGTCTTTTTGACCACATCTAAACAGATGATTCCTGGTTTCCAAAATTGCTTCCGGACTGGGAAACATTCAGACCATCTGCAGCATTAAACAAATGCCCGTTAGTGGATGAGCAGCTTCTGAACGGATGATAGGAGGAATTCCATCTGGCGGCATGAAATGCTACCTGGAATTTATATCTGCATTTGTTCTAAAAATCCATGTACTGTGACAGAACGAATGATGTAGCCTGCACGCCATGATGTAGCGTTCCCCCCAGGTGTATTGTTAGAGTTTGCTGTTCCTCATGAACACAAGTCTTGCACGTGGACCATGACGGAATGTTTAATATGAGAAACCATCAGGAACAGACCAACGTACCAACTTGCATACATATATATACTCAGTGAAAAGTCTTTGTTAAAGCGACGTTATTGTTAAGTTGCCATTATAAAAACATGTGAAATTCAGTGACACATCTTGTTAAAGCGACGTTATGTAAAAATTGTGAAATTCAGTGTAAGGATTTTGTTAAAGGGATTTTGTAGTTACGTTCTGTAATAAACACGTTTGTATTCAGTGGAAAAGCGTTGTGAAAGGGACGTTGTGGGTAGAGTGAACATCTAAAACCAAAGAAAATCACCAGTTATGATGAGCTATTCAACTGTAACTCATGCCGCACAATACACTGGTATAATGGCACACAATGCATCACAAACAACCAGCATTGAGGGCCGACATTTTATGAAGCCCTTGCGCTCGCTCCATTGCGCAAGTTATTGTGTGCCTTCTGTCAAAAAGCGCAAAAAGCTAAGCATTCCCCGGTTTGGCAGGGGCGTCTTTCAGTGTTGTCTGTGTAAGAGATGTCGAGTCTGCTGTTGCAGCCCCCATACCTCAGGAGAGAATTGGGCGTAATTGGCACAGAAGGGACTTGAACCCATTCCGCTACTAAGTATGTTTAGTACATACCGTGTTGTGCTATCTGGTTTTAGCTGCAATAAATGAAACATGTAATGAAAAATGTAAGCTAACACGGACATACACGTTTTGTATTTATCTCTAAGTTAAAAATAGATGTTTTCTTTTGACTCATAGCTTACAAACAGAGAGGACAGTTTCGAGTCCCAGCTTGTATTAGTTTATTTTTATATATTGAAACAAATCCTGGTTGTGTCTTATGTACGGGACCCACTGACACCCTGTACAAAATCACCATTTTTGCATTCATTTTTGGCGCTTTGGTGGCGTAAGCCATCTATCACCAAAACATTGGTACTGTAAATGTCAAAACAAAAAAAGGAGAAAGGGGTGTGCAGGAGCCGCGAATGGCTTTGGCATGGCAACTTGCTGAGCTTGCCGATGAAATGGCCAGTGTGGGTAAGGGTGCGGGAGTACAGCAGCATAATCCTACCACCAGCAGGAAGCTGACTGTGGCCACTCCCCATCTGTACAAGGATCCCGGCCTCCCCCGCGGGCTGAAACCCGCAGGTGTAATGGCACGGGAGTTCAGCTGCATAATCCTCCCGCCAGCAGGAAGCTGACTACAGCCACAGTGCCCTCTCTACAAGGATCCCGGCCTCCCCCCACAAGGGTGAAGCCCGCGGGGGGTAAGGGCGAGGGAGTTTGGCTCCTGAAGGGAGTTGGCCATACCGAGGGGAGGAAGACATTTTACTGGCAGGTCCACTCATCTAAGAAAGGAAAGCGAGGTGGAACTGGGAGACATGGAATCACAGGTGAGGAGCCTTAATAACACTGGCATGGCTGATGACCCAAGTGCCCCTGAGCTACCATGCAGCAGCATCACGGGGGTAGACCGAGCAGTGCATAAGCGCAAGTTTTTGATGGTCAAACGCAAGCTAGAGGTAGCCCCCGGTGACCACACTGGAATGAATCACTAAGCAAGGAGATTAACCAATTCCTGGGTATGGAAACTCTCAAGGTCAAATCCACCATAGTTTCTACTAGCGCAGGGCCCGAGATCAAGCGAGAATACATACTAGCGCCAAGGGCCTCGGATATTAACTGCACCTCCACTGGCAGTATTGATCCAAATTTGAACTTAGAAGTGGGGATGGGGTCGCCACGGAGGAACATATTGATGGTTGATTTGAATGATCAAATTACCCCAATGGCCAAAGTCAGTGCGATCCCATCTCCCAAGAGCACCAGTTTTGATATGAACTTATTGGATTTGTTGGGTGCATCAGTCCCTGAGCCACATTCTTTTCAACTGCAATTGAATAGACCCTTTGTTCATGACATTTTTGACACAAAGCTCAAACCCCCACCTTTCCGGCCAAACAATGAACCCCCCCAAAATATTCTGTCCCAGCTATCCAGCTACTCAAGACCCCCGAAATCCCAGAAAATCTTCAACACAGTAACCCTGCCCTTTATTGGTCTAGCTGCTGAGGGTCCATCTTTACCTTGTGTTTGTTTCTGTAGAACCATCCTGGCCGAACTTTGGGAGGTAAAAAGGTTATTATCGATCCTGATCAATGCCAAGGAGAATCGGATTCTTTTGGGGGGGCTTCCAAGGGGAAAAGTAGATCCGAGGGACGGTATGAGTACTAACTGTTTAACGGGGGTGCTACCTCAGCCTAAGCTGGACAGTGTGAACAGTGCTATGGGTAGGACGGAGAGGGTGCTAGCGTCTGGAAACAGTGATCCTACTTGGAGAGGTTCCATGTGTTAAAATCGTGGCAAAAATGGCCATGGACACAAAATATTGCTGCAAAAAGGCTGTGGTTTTGCTGTCGCAATCCATGTAAAGGATGCAGGGGACACCCCTGCAACCTCTGGACCCATTTTACCATTTAAGGGAAGCAGAGGAAACCCCCGCAAACCTGCTACCCTTAAATGGTATAATGGGGTACACCTTTACCGGGTCAAACCACAGCATTTTTGCTGTGATTTTTTGCACAGGTGACATTTTTGCTGCGATTTTATCAATGCATACCCTTGGAGAGGTGTCACCACATCCACGAACAAGCAAGTAGCAGTCCCATATGAGTCTGGGTGCTCTGGGTTGGTCTCCCTTATACAGATTAAAAAGTCACAAAGTCTTGACCAGTCCTCACATGGGGAAACAGCCCAGGTTACAAAAACCAAACTTTTAAGCAACAAGCCCCTGGCTGGAGATGACCCTATGGCACAAAATAACATCAATGCGGTGCCATGGACTAGGGTAAGCAGAACCTGCCCTGTGCAGATACTAAGGAGCGGCACACTATTTGCATCAAGTTCCCAAAATAAACAATATGACTCAAGAGAGGCGTTGCTAAATAAATGCCTACACTGGATGCATACTGTCCGGGGCTGTCTTTTTGTATCCAGGGAGAGCATTTCTAATTGCACCAGAAGATAAGGGGGTTAATGACTGTGACTTCATCAAGTTGGGGTTTTGGGACCACAGTACTGTGCGTAACATTTTGGGCATTAACAAGCAAAGACCTCTAACAACTAACAGCCCCATCCGAATCAGTCCCTACCGTGACCCCATAACGGCTCATTTGTTTATAGTGCAGCCCCCGAATTTTATGAAATCAGGGGAAAATGTGTTGCCACTGGGTAAACCTCCCTGGATGAAATCTAATAGAACAATGACAAAAGAAATACGTACATTTTATGGAAGCTGATTATTGTAGGGAGTATGATCTGGACTGGGGATCTTGGGTTTAATATATCAGTGCTTCTCTGTAGGCGGGACGTGGCATGGCGGAAAGTAGTACGATGTTTAATTATTTTGTAATTGCTTACAAAAGCAAAAATGCTTTTGGGGATGTGTTGTTTGTTATTTTGTGCTGTTTGTACTTTCATGGACTCATGGCCGAATAAAGTTATGATTATGACGATGATGATGATGTAATTGCCAAAGCACTTAGAGGGCCTTGACCCTCGCGCACACGTCTGCCGGCCTGCTGCTGTTGTCAGGAAGTTTTGCGCGCTCCGAAGTAGGAGCAAATGGACTGCACTTAACTATATGCCCGTTATTGTTTTCATTTGTAGGCACCAATGCTTTTTGTCACTTAAACTCCTGTTTAACTCTGCCGTGGATTGAACTGTTTCTGAGCCGAAGCTGGAGCCATTTTCAGGCTGGCGCTGCTACTGGCATCCCCTGCACGCACACGACGTTCATGAGCACCGTATTGCCTAGAAACTGTCATGTGTTCGAATGCCATTTCTTGCAACTGCTGTCTGCAGGGAGGCAGTGAAAGGTGCTGCCCGAGCCTGGCAACCGCAACCTGGCGGTGATTCAGGATGCCACCGAGATCTGGTCCCTGCCCCGTTGTGTGCCTAAGCGGCTCCTCCCACAGGATGGCATTTAGCAGGGCGCTGCAGAAGGACAGCTAATCTAGGAGAGGCAGCCTCCGCCGAGCCTAGTTCAGGGCTTCTTGTAGCAGCCTCAACACCTTCCTGCGGGACTGCATTCATGCTATCCTCCCGCCTCGTGGGCGCCAGGCTGCCCCACAGTAACCTGCAGTTCAGCCGCTGGAAGGCTTGCAGAAGGAGGGAGAGAGCAACATAGGCTGCGCCGGCAGTGTCAGGCACAGAGACTGCCCCTCTGTCCCGCAGAAGGGGTTGAACCAAGCTCACTCAATGTGCTGCTGCACATCCTTTGCCAGATCCCAGCAACAACACAGCAGTAATGAGGAGGGACACTGGTTTTACAGCTTTGCAGTTAACTTCTGCTTATTCAGCCATGTGCATATTCCTTTAGTGAGGGTTATGTCATATGACGTTCACATTGAAATGCATTGGCCAGATTATTGTTTTTTTTGTTTTGTATGTTTTTTACACATATGAAACTGATTAAATGGGGGACCAGTTCATCAAAGTAAATGTCATTCGAGGGCTACACAAATCGCTGTAAACTGGATTGCTTCCTGCAGGCGGGATTCACTTGAAACAATGACAAGGTAGGGGTTGGGAGTTTAACAAAACCTGTGCATAGTTGTTCTTACACCAGTTGATGCTGCAGAACCTAATGCTCTGTGTGAAGGTGATACGTGTGGAGCGTAGTCCTTGGAATGTCCCTTAAATGAGTGAAATGACTGAAAATTATTGAGGACATTTCCTTTCATTGCTTAATTCAGTGTTGATAGTACAGATCTGAAACTCAGTGTTGGGGAGTTGAGCAGAGACAGGATGCAGGTATGGGGCTTTCATTGGGGGAGAGCCTTGTCAGGTATGGGGGTGGTGGAAAGCGGGAGCAGGCAGGGACCATAGCTCTGCCATTTCATTGTGCAATTTGGCTGCTACATAGAGCAGGCACATAGGGTAAAAGGTGCAAGGGTTCTGTGCATGCAAAATGTACAGCAGGGAGCTGGTGATTGCACATAGTGAATACGGGTGATGGACTGGCCACAGTGGACTCGGGCATATGATGCACAGACCTTAAATAGAGTGAGCTCACACATGTTGAGTGAGCTGCACATGCATGTAGGGGACTTGTGTGAACACACAGTGCCACACGGTCAGGGACATGGCAAAGGTGCACTTTGTAAATCCATCATAACACACAGGGTAGAGTAGAGTTTGCTGCTGAGTGTACACACTGAACGTGTAGAGGGGCTGGTGATGATCACATATATGGCATATTTACCTAAGGCTGGGGAATGCTGTAGGGAAGGAATGGTATCACAAGTATGACACTGACACAAAGGATACAATTTGTAAAACCTTGATTAACTTTGTGGGGTTTGGAAAAACTCCTACTTTGCCATACAACTAGGATGGAAGTCGTCTCAACCATCAAATAATAAAGAAAACAGTGTTAGTCATGTTTGTCAAATCAAAATGGCCTATGTTAATAAAACCGAATGCCTGCCCTATCTCTTGTACAAAAAATTGTATAAAGGAGGTATGTATACAAAAGGAAAATCAGTGTTTGACAAAGAGTAAATGTGGCTGAATCAGCTCTCCTCCCTACGTTTAGGCAGTCTCTATAGGCAGGATGACACACTCTGGCTCCGGCTTTAACACTGAAACTGTTTGGAACGTGGATTGCTGGCCACCTTTCCTTCCACGTTAAAAGGCTCTTGTTCCAGTCTTCTCTAAATAATGATACAAAATGTTCACACCGGTCCCCCTCTGTTGGGCTCAGACCTCATCAAGAACATATAAAGTTCAACGTTAGTCCCCTCTGCCGGGCTCAGACATTGCACACTTCAACGTTTTTCCCCCTCTGCTGGGCTCAGACCTTTCACAGTTCAACAACATTTGCCAGGGCTACCTTCCCCAAGCTTTTTACACTTCGGGTCTCCCTCAGTCGGGCTCAGACCCCTTCACAGATGTTAAAGACTTTTGAATATGCCGGCTTTCTTTACAGACCACTTCAGGATCACTTTGACTCAGAAAACAATGTTCAGCTTTTCCTCTCCCATTCTCTCATGGTTACCTTAATTCACTTTCGCTTTTACAGTTCATTCACTTTTATCGCTTCATACAATGTACCTTTCATGCAGACTTTTGAATGAGCTACTCCTTTTCGCCGGACCACTCTGTTACTCAATATCACTGATTCCACAGCTGCCTTTATCTTAAAGTTCACTCACAGGTCTGCCTTTCCTCACGTCTCATCCACACGCGTGCAGCCTTCACTTGCGATATATTGTTGTAAATAAAACCTCAATCTTTCTTATCACACATTGGTCCCTCAGGTCGCCTGCCAACTCACTGGCTGTGTGCGGTTCCTTCTTGCCAGGTCAAGATTAGTATCACAGGCTTGGCTTTGCTTCCCCAACTCTGCCGTTCACCCAGGAGGGTTGCTGGCATCCTCGAAACACAATGCGTCTTTGATATTGGGATCTGGCCTTCTCCATGTGTCTCTCGTGGCCTTGTTGAGGCAACAACCTCCCGTATGGGAATCTTGGGGTTTTCAACCTGCTGCTCTCGTCCCTTGGTCCGTCACTCTGCTCCAGTAGGTTCATCTTCATCTCTGATGTTCTGCTCATATGCGTGTTGCACCTTGCTCAGAGTGTGTCTCTAGGTTCCAACTTTTATCCGTGTGAGGAGAGCTAATTTGAATCAGGTGTATGTACTTGAAGTCAAGTGCCTGACTTTGCTTGACCCGATTAGTGGGACATATCCTGTACAATGTATAATACTTAGTCTTGTTACTCTCAGTTGCCCTCTTCCTTGACCTAGTGTTTGTGCAGAGAGGGGGGGAGTGAAGTTGGAACATCGGATCCTAAGAAATAGGAAGGGTTGGATGTACAAAATAGGGGAGAATACCGCATCTCACCATCGGCTGCCTCACCCCCACTCCTCGGAGACCCCTCACCCAGGTGATCCTCCCACACTGATCCACGCCCAGGATCTGGATCCAAAGGCGATGGCCGTGCCCTGGCGACCTGAGATAGAGATTCCCGGGGACTAGCAGCTGAGAGACCCTCTGGTTTCTTACAGTGTGCACAGACCATCCATATTCCTTCACACACCTACCACAGTCTACCCCCTGTATACCTCCATCCACATTACCGCCTCTCCCTTTCCCCTCTCATCCTACCTCTCACACTCTCTTTTTATTCTTACCTTCTCGCTCTGACCCATTCTTGCTCATATTTTCTCTTGCTCATCTTCAATGGCTTCCTCTCTTGCTCTTTTCCCCTTCATATTCTCCTCCTCTTATCGCATCCTCCTTTAAAACCGCACACTCTTCTCCTTGCACCCAGGTACATGTAAATGCAACATGCAAAGAACATCAGTAAACACCAAAACTATTGCCATTGCCAATGCTTGTTATCTGCAGCTCCTGATAAAATGTCAGCCGCTGCTTTAAAATACATACTGCCAGTCACTGTGAAATGCTGGAACTCATTGTTAGAAAAATCTGATGGCGCAAGACATTTCTCTGTATTTCTCCCCGTTTAAAACACATTTGCAAGCGATCTCCTGGCACCCAAACTTTCTTGGCACGCTCCTCTTTGTAACAGCTATTGTGATGAGGTACGTAAGGAGGTTTTCTGTGGGTGTATTGCTTTGGGCCTCTTATGAGGTTGGCTGTGTGAGGTCTGCTGGATCCCCCACATACTACCATCAGTGGCAACCTCAAACATTGGGTAGCTTCTCATCTCCCTCAGAGATGCCCAGTCCTGCTTCTTGGCCCTTTTCAGGTGGCTGCTTGACATTGGCTACTGTGGAGAAACTCAACATGGGTTGTGATAAGGTTTGGGTTAACTATAGAATTGTCTTTTTTTAGATTACATCTTTTTATCAAGATATTAGAAACACGACATAACAAAACAGAATCATGAACACAGGCAGAGCAGTAAATCAAACCATGGCAAGCGCCGACAAACGTATTCAAGCCCATGGTAAAAAAAAAAGAAAAAGAAACAGAATGAAAACTAAAGGTTTCTCGTTGAGGCTGCAAAAAGAACATAGTGTGCTCCACCCCTTTCGCACCCCCACAGGGCAATCCACAAATAGAAGAATATGCACCTTTAAGAATAACCATGCTGTCCCTGAGCGGACTGCAGAATTGGCTTTCCGGGATTCTGGAGATATGTCTTGGTTAGTACTGTACATTACATAAAAGACATTGGTTATTTAGGTATGTGGTCTGATTTTGATTGCAGAATGGAGCTGATTCCCGGGAGAAACATCAGACCTTATCTTAGTTGAGTGCAGGTTTGACTAATTCAGTATGGGTATTGTAGCTGGAGGCATTGATACAAATATATCCACTTCAGGATGTTTTCTTTCTCTTTATTATTATTGTGTTTGTTAGTGCATTCAGAAAACTAAGGATTGTAAAATGAGGTAATGGCTGTGACGAGGCTCTTGGTAACTGGTCTTGATGGTATTTAACAGGGTTCCATGTTTTAAAATCGTGGAACAATTGGCCATTTACATCAGAAATTGCGACAAAAAGCCATCCATGTAATGGATGTGGGAGACACCGCCGCAACCCCCAGGACCGATTATACCATTTAACGGGGAGTGGGAGACACCCCCGCAACCCCTGCTTCCCTTAAGTGGTATAATGGGTACACATTTACCAGGTCAAACCACAGCATTTTTAGTGCGATTTAATTTACAGACAACTTTCTTGCTGCAATTTCATTACTGCACAACATTGCACAGGTCCCCAGAGCCCAGTGCAATTGTGCTCTGCCTATAGGATCCATTCTGTGGCTTTTTATGTCTGAGAATGACATGCACTGCTCTGAAGGTCCTAAGTATAATCGGTTGATTTTCCTTAGATTAGTGTTTCTGTTACTTGTTAGCTTTGCAGGTCTTGGTGCTTGGGAAGTATTTTGTCGCAGGGGAAGTGCACAGCAAGAGAAGCAGATTGCAAGGGATCAGCACAGGGGAGCGGGGAGCTAAGGGAGGGAAGAGAAGGGCAGGCATTTAGGTAGGAAGGGATCAGCAAGTAAATAGGGCGGGAAACATGTGGGAACACATCACCCAATTTAAGAGTAGGTGGGAAGGAGGGTGAGTGAGTCCTAGGTGCCAAGGAGGAGAAATTGCTTGACCAGGGAGAGTCTGGTGCTGACGGGAAGGAGGTTCAGGAGCATAGACAGAAAAGGCCTGTCTTATGGTTCTTTCCTTGCCACACCTGCAGAATTCAAGTCTGCACATATCCTGGCTTCTGGTGGATTGTAGGCCTCCGGAGAGTCTGAACGTCTCAGTGAGGTAGTTTGGTTACTTGAGAGAGATGGCCTTGAGTCATCAGCTACCTGAATGTGATAGGTTGAGTAGTTACTTAGGCCCTAATTACAAGTTTTGCTGATTTTTGACTGTGATTACCACGCACAGTAATTTATTTGACTAGTTGTGGTAAATACTAGTGCAACCTTAGCACAGTAGTAAAACATGCAGATTATCATGAATAATGCATGCATTATTTATGAATCGCTGCATGAATTTTCCTAGTAGCTACAGTTAAAAAATCAATTTCTAACCTTGCGTGGGATAGGACATGGATTAGGTACTTTTGCAAGTCATACCAATAAAGTACTAGGTGCCAATATGGATCCTTTAATACCTTACATTGCAAAGAATATAAATAGGTGGGTATCTGAGATGACTCATTTTTTACATCCTGAACCCCACTCTGCTATAGTGTCCCTTAACATGAAGGAAAACAAGTATTTCAAATGTTTGTGGGGGCTTTTTAGATTTGTTTACCTTGTTTTTGTGTGAAATGGCTAGATAAACTAACCTTACACATAACATACTTCGATTTTTACACATTATTAATTATACATTATATTCAATACAAAAAAGAAAACTAACATTCCATTACAAAAGCTAAAATATTTGGTTAAAACAACCACAAACCAATCTCCAAATTAAGTCATTATACATTCCTCTCTCCTATTTTGCGAGCATTGGGTAGCAGTCAAAAGAATAAAAAATATTAAAATAGTTTTTCCTTAATCTGAATCACTTCTGCTACACTCAAGAGTTTCGAAACTGCAATCGTCACTAGAGTCTCATAGCCACCTACAGCGCGATTCCAGAACTCATTTCTCCATAACCAGGCTACATCATGGACAAGTTTCTCAAATAATATATGCCTTATAATTTGAAGATCTGTACAATGCATAAGCAAGTGGTCTCTCGTCTGAATGCTTTCTATCTCTTTGCATAAAGAACACATTCTCACATCTGAAGATGTATTCGAACGCAGATATACAATTTCTCCCGTTAAGAGTGAGTTTATTCTAAAACAAAGGAATTGGGTCCCCCAATATGCCTTCCGAATCTTGGAAAAAGAGTTTGGCAATGTACCTAACATCTTATCACAACTACTAAGACTCGTATACAGTCTATATGATCTCATCTGGGCTATGGGGTTTTTCCCAGTCAGAATGGAAACAATTCTTCTTTGCTTTACAAGGATTGGTTCTTAACAACTGCACTGAAAAAATGTTCTCAGCCAGAATCCGTTCTGCAAATGTACAGAAACCTCCAATAAGGTTGTATTTTCCACTGTATTTGTGTTTATATTTCATTAAGAGGAGACCCCTGAACAGGTTCTAGAATATTTTTGTACAAAGTTAACACTTTCCAGTAATACCATCCTCACAATGAGACCAGGGCTAGCTCAAATGATATTGCTAAAATAAGGACGCAGTTTGGAAGGGACAATATGCTTTCCCAAAGCAGTGATTAAATAGCATCCGAATATGTGTCTCTGCGTAAGGGATTCTGTAATAAGCCATATAAAAGTGCTGTGACCACTTTGAACCTATAGTATTCAAGCAAGGGACGTATTGAAAACCTGCAATATTGTGACTTTTATCCATTTTAACTGAGACAGGTTTTGTTTGGCCTTATTTTTAATTCGGCCCAACAATATATATATATTTTTTATTTATTTATTGAATATAGTTGAATTTAATCAACTTTTTTCAATCAATACAATTTTATCAATCATTCAATTTTACAAGAGAAAATTAGAAAAAAGATAAAAGACAATTTTTACATATACAATTACAATTTTTCAATTTTAAGTTAATTTAAAGTGCATTTGTGCAGGTCAATAAAATGCCATTCATTCCATTTTCAAAGCTGTCAAAAAATTAATGGTGGCTAGACTAATACTCATTGATTTAGAGGCGGCCAATGCTATCCAGCGGTGTTCAGGGTTCATCTGTGCAAAATACGCAAGATGTTTTGAAAAATGAATCCTCCTTAAATTTGTAAGTGCCGGACAGTCAATAATTACATGTTTCAGCGTCTCAACAACACTATTATCATTACAAAAATAACACCATCTCTCATCAAAAGGTATCAGTTTCCTTCTGGCTTTAATCTCGCGGGTAGGCCAGATATTAAATCGGAATATCTTGATGCAGCTGATGGTGCTAGATTTAAGTAGGAAGCCATTTCTCTATAGCATTTAGGACTGAATACTGAGGCATCAAAGTCCTTATATTGGAGACATCTATCCCTCGTAAAAATCCAATCCATCAGATACATTTTTTTTTTAGCCCGGTCTGGATTAAATAGGAGGGTCTCAAGAGAAATATCAGCATGAAGCATGACAGAAAAGATGTTATTCAACCACTGTCTCGGAAAGCTTTCAGAGGTTTTAAGTAAGTAGCTGGTAACTATAGCTAATGTGGTATTGTTGCTTGAAGACATCAAACATTTTCGTAACAAGGCACATAGACGCCAGTTATACATTGCAGTTAATGAGATTAACCCAAGTTCGTAGCGAATAAGCACTCCTGGAATACATTGTGGTAAGTGTAAAATAGCACGCCAAAATTTTGTTTCTAATGAATTCAGAAAAGTCATTGAAATTGTACAATATGTCTCAAGACCATATAATAATGTAGCAACTACGTTCTGACTCCAGTAAATAATAGCAGGTTTTAATGTAAATTTGCCATACTTGTAAAGGACTATTCTGGTTTGGTATATGGCACTAGATAGCTTTTGTTCAATTTTATGTAGTTGCGAATGGTCGGAGTGACGGCCACCAAAAATGAGACCCAAATAAATGTAATTTGGAACTATTTGTAAAACAATATTTTCTATTCGCCAGATCATTCTCTTTCTTCGCATGCCCGTTGGTACATATGTAACAATTTGGGTCTTGGTACTATTAACAACGAATTCATTGTCTCGAAAATATGAACATAGTGAATTTAACAAATTATTTAATCCACTTGGGGTCTTTGATACCAAAACAAGATCGTCTGTGTACCATAAAGCATTAATCCTTACACCATTTCATTTTGGAGCATCAGCTACGAGCTTGGGGAAAATCCATTGCACATCATTAATGAAGAAGTTAAACAATGCTGATGCCAAAATGCATCCTTGTTTTAAGCCTCTATTTGTAACAACAGCTCTGGAAAGTAGCCCTTCCATACTTAATCTTATGAATACCTTTGTCTGGGAGTGAAGCAAAAAAATAATATCAATCAAGGTTGGAGGACAATCAGCATGAATTAGTTTAGCCATAAGTTTTGGTCTGGAAACAGAATCAAATGCGGAGTGTAAGTCCACAAATGCAAAATAAAGTGTAAATCTCTTAATTTGGGCTTGATGTCTGATGGCATTCAAGGTGGTAAGATTTACCACAGTCCCCAAACCCGCGACAAACCCGGTTTGGGCAGGATCACGGAGTCCAGCATTGTCTGTCCATTCATTAAATTCCCTTAAAACCACCCTTGAAAAGATTTTCCCTGGCGCATCTAGCAATGCTATCGGCCGATAGCTTTTGGGGTCCTTACGGTCACCCTTTTTATATATTGGTACAATTATAGATGAACGCCATGAATTAGGAATGGTTTTGTTTTGTATGATGTATTGAAAGGTATTATTTAGAATATTTGCCCACTCATTTACATTTTGTTTAAACATGTAATTCGAAAGGCCATCTGGGCCTGCTGCCCTTGAGGAGGATGATTTTTTAATATAGTCCTCAACTATTGCTACAGAGCACTTCAAACGCCACCTTCCAGCCATGCTCGTATTGTGAGTGTAATTGCACATTTTACTGTCAGCATACAGTTTAGTAAAATGATTAATCCATTGTGCTTCTGTCACAGCATTAATTTGAGAACTCATTTGAGAACCAGCCTTACAAATGTTTAGTAATTTCCATACCTGGGCAGAATTTATTTTGTAACACGCTGTCAAAAATTTCTCACTATCACTTTGAAAAAGAACAGCCTTCCTTGATTGAACCCAATTACGATAATGACAGTTAGCTGATTTAATAGCTTTTATTTGATCAGCGATGGGTAGTTTACGGAGGCTTCTAATCTCTTTTCTATGTGCCTTTTTGCGGGCATGAAGTGCTAAGTCAAATTCATGGTGCTGAATCACGGAGGTCTTATGTTTCAGCAAGTGAATATTCTTAAAAGTATTTAAGACATCAACATATGATTCAACATTGCTCGTTCCATGGCTGTTCAAAATTGCAGTGTTTAAGGCTGATAGTTTATCATAGGACCAGCTAAAACGATTTCTAACATTGTTGACCACAAGAGTTTGTCTATACCATTGTTTGGTGGTCGGCACAATTTGATTTTGAATGCACCAACTGAGGGATAATAAATGATGGTCACTTTGTACCTGTTTAACAACTGCAAATTTAGTAGTATTCATAAAAATATTATTACTCAAAAAAATATAATCAATAGTGGATTTGGAATTTCCTCTCTCCCAAGTGTTCATTGGAGGAATATCGCCAATAATAGCACCATTCGCCATCCTTAGATTAAGGTCATTCATAAATAACAACCATCTCTGACTATTAGAATTTGTACTCTTTTTGTTAGTTTCAAGACATGAGAGATTCAAATCACCCATTACCAAGATTCCAGAGATCTCTTTGTCTCTAGCAATTATTTCAAAAAGACTCGACAGAGTATTGTAGAATATTTCTTCGAGAATACCCACTGGATTTCGATAAAGATTAATCAGGGCGTATATTTCAGAGCCAATGGTGATTCTGACTAACTGAATAAACTTATTTGGAGATTTCCATGCCGAGATTCCAAATCCTCTACTAGATTTCACTGCCACTAGCAGACAAGAAGTTGGTCTTCCTTTACCAGAGAATTCCGCAGGTAGTAGGACCAGATCATGGTAGTCCCATATGGGAGCATGTAACATCCATGTTTCCTGCAAAACTACGATATCATAGTTATTCAAATGATCATTTTTGGTCCACTGGAGATGAGAAGAACCTCGCGTATTCCAACTGGCAAGTGAAATTTCAATACTTATGGCTCTCGTTCGTGGTTATGAATGAGTGTTATGCATTGGGAATGATATTGAGTTGTGGCTGGTTTCATTGACACAAAAATGACATACACAAACTGGCTCTACTGCAGGAGTTGTAAGTATCTCTACATTATCAGGCTTAAGATGGTTCTGTCGGGCCGGATCTTGAGCCAATAAAAACCCCATATCAAAGAGTTCCATGCTTGCATTCTATAATAGATTACGTACTACTCCTGATTTAACCCATAAACGAACAACAGACAGATTCCTATCACAAAGAAATTCAATTTGATCTATATCACTCGAAGCAATTGCTTCCAATCCTTCAACATCACCAAAAATATTAAGCACACTAGCACGACTTAGATCGTATTTAGGGAAATCACCATCACAGCATTTCAAAATCAAAGTATGATAAGTTTTAAATCTCAGAGCATTAGAATCTCTTTTGTCACCCACATGAACTTTTGACACTGTTTTCTGAGTGTCAGTGTTTTTGGAAGTTTGAATGGCCCTAGGCCCAGAGCAGCCACCAACTATAGAGGCTGTGGAAGACTTAGGGTTTGTCGTTTTTGCATCTTTAAATGGGATATTAGTCTGTTTGTTGATAAAATGTGCTGTTTTGGGTTGAAGGGACTGTGGATTGACGGGAGTTGATTCTGGCAACACCTCTGACAATCTATTCAAAAGATAGGAATCAACTGCAGCTTTGAGAATACTCAATCGATTGTCAGGGCCTTGTTGTGGTATAGCAGTTGAAGTGGAAGGTTTCTCAACACCAACTACCATCACTTTTGAGTGTGTGTGTGTCATGGATTCTGCGAACTTTTGGAGCTGACCTGGTATATCTATATTTGAATCGTGAGACACTAGTTCAATAAGATCATCTAATGGCGTGTAACCCAAAGTCAAGTCTTGTGTCACTGAATGATTAACTGGAATGGGGACAGAACTTAATGGCACAGGTACACTCGCGTGTGGAGTGACATTATTGGTTAAAGGTTCTCGAGATGTCTCTATTGACGCTGGTATAAAGCAATCAGAATTTGTCTGATTCACTACAGAGACATTTTCTTGCTGTGCATTGGGCTTAGGTAAAGCATTCGTGTTTCTTAAAGAAACCTTATGTTGTGCCGTTTTCTTTTTATTGCTTAGTGTCGGTCGTTGAGATTTTTTTGTTTGTGTAGTTCTATTGTCAGTTTTAGCACCCCACTGAGCTTGGGTGGTGTTTCTCTCAGGAGAATCGACACTTATCCAAGAGTCATTTTTTCTTTTGGCGGTGACCTCTGCACTTTCTACAGGACGAATGATATGGGTAAATGCAGGCAAAACTGAGTCTGTCATGGTGGGTGGGTTGCAAAGAGACTCTAATGCTCCGAGTCTCTGTGCAATACTTGAGCCAACATGAGTTTGATCAGTTTGGTTGGACAAACAGAAGGTCTCTAAACTAGACAATCTTTGCATGATCTTCTCCAGTGTCAATGTATTAGGGACAAAGTGAGAGCTAACTTTCAAGTCATTTCCAATTAAATCTAGCTTAGAGGCAAGACTAGTGATCTTACAATCTAGGGACTCGTACAGTTTAAACAAACTAGATATAGTAGTGTTTATGGCTCCAAGGGTAATCTCCATGAGAGCAGGATTGGCCGAATGTTCACGAGGTTTCCTCGTGGATTGACATCTGCGTGGTGTTGGTTGTAAGAAGGATATATCCTCACCATGTCTTGTTAAGTCCATAGAGCCAGGTAGATTATAATCTGTCTGGACTGATGCTCTCGAGCTTTCTAATTCACGGCCATCTACATGGACTGATGTATCTAGTAACGGGACCTCCTCTGACACCACTTCTATTATTTCAACATTCTCTATACCCATTATCGAATCACTCAAAGCTATTTCATTACTAGATATTGCATTTTCAGTCAAGGATTCCTCTATTACCACTGGGAAAGGTTGTGGACATTTTTTAATTTTTTGAGGGGACTGTGCAATAGTGAGTATAGTAGAATCAGAGATAGTCATCTCTAGTTTCGAAATATTGGAAGCACAAGATGACACTGCTACTTCCTGTGTCACAACAATGGGTGTTTGAGAAATAATGAGTTCAGTAGGTTTAGATATTAAAGTCGAGTTATCACTATGATTAGAGACACTCGTAATCTTCTCGTAAAAATTACGGATGTCATGATTAGAAACCGGCGTTTTTTTGATTGGTGTTAAAGTTATGTTTTTTTTTAAGTTTGTGTAAGGCTTTTAGGCTTATAACAAGATTTGGGTACCAGATTGTTAATCGGAGTGTTCAAAGAATGATTTGCGAGTGCACCAGTTGGTGTTCTGCAAGAATTATTGTCAAACATAGTCTTGTCCATCACAGATGGCATTCCTGCGGTTAGATTATACATAGTTTCGGTCCCTTGGACTCAGAATCAACTTAAGCAGGGAATGGAAAAGAAAAAGAAGCTTAACTCTTCAAAGTTAGAATGGCATATAACTTAGTAACCTGTGATAAAAAGAACGTTCAACTTTATACCATTGAACACGTTAAATGTTGGTATCCGGAGTGGATCAAAGAGATTAAGCCTCCACAGTCTCCAAACTGGTATAGTGCCACCAGCGCCTAACAGCCGCACAACAGCACAGCTAGCGGCCTTGACCCCGCCGGGCTTAACGCCGCAAGGGTGGCTGGCAGTGCACTTTAACACTGAGGCACGTCACGTGATTCGCCCCAACAATACTTTTTTCTTCTTGTGTGAATCAGTAACCAAACCCAGACATGTTATGTCATTGACCTTTTGTAAGATGAATGACAACAGTTTTCGAGCAGTTTATAGTCAATTAATTCTCCTTCTTTTATTCCACTGTTTCCTCAATTAGTCACTGAAGACCCAATTGAGTTCTATCTATTAAAATGGTTTCATCCGAATGCCATAATCAACTTGTCACCAAATTTCCAATCTTAGATGGAGCAAAGGCGACAGGATCAAGAGCACAGACCAAATCAGATAGGTATAAGTTAAAGCGGCAAGGGGCAGAAAACATCCTTGCTGCAATCCTGTAAAGGTGGGCAGGGCCCCTGTTACCACCCCCTGCCTGTTCCACCTCACCTGTACTTTTGATCCCAAATGAATCTGTAAAAGTATGTCCAGCAGATAATCAAGGATGCCCCAGGCTTTCAGTTTTGAACAAAGATGTTCTCTATTTATTATATCAAACGCCTGTGTGAGATCTATAGCGGCAATATAAACTGATGTTCCTTCCTCGCCTAGCAGTTTCTCCTGTAGGCAGTTTCCAATAAAGCCATTCGTTAATCCAGTTTGTGAAGTGTTTAATTGGATTGTTTGGGCAGACCACGCCTTCATTCTTCTAAGCACCAATGCAGCAAACATGTTGCTCTCTGCGTACAGTAAGGTGAAAGGTTGATAGCTTGAAGGCTCGAACCTATCTGATTTCTTTTATAAATGGGGATAACAGTCACCATACACCAACTCTTTGGCAGAGTTTTTGATTCCACAATATGTTCAAAGATTGTTTATAGTATGAAAGTACACATAGCTTCATCACTCTTGAGAATCTAGTTGGTAATTCCACATGGACTAGGCGCCACTGACAAGAAGGCCTTCTCATCAGCATCTCAATCTCCTCAATTCTAAAAGATTGAGGTCAGGTAATGGCTAATTGTATGTTCTAATCAAGGTGGAAATTACCCCCATAGAGGAGATGAATATGCCTTGCCCATGCCTCTTCCATAACTGGGTTTGCTTGCAGATTTTCTGGTGATGTTGTTCAACTACTCACTAATCCCCCAAAACTTCTGGAATTATTTGTAGTCAATATCCTCAGCATATTCTCCCTCTCTTTATAACTGCATAGATGTTTGTATGACCAGAGCCAGTTATTATAGTTCTGCTTTATATTCTAATAACTTTTGCAGTAGTCTGTTTCATGATGGTGTGACTTTCCTAATTGTCCATTGGCAACTGTCATCAGCCTCTTTTTAGTTTGGATTTGTTTATCATAGCATGGTCGCCAGAAGGGAACTCTCCCTCTCCCTCTCTGATTTGGGTACTGATCAACCGGAAATATAAATATCTTATCTTCTACCTTGGTCACATCCACTGCAGTTTGAACTTTTTCAATAAAGCCTATTTTATTGTCAATTATCTTCATCACCCTATTTATCTGATTGTCTGATTGCTTACTGTAAGGTTTGTATGGGGCCCCTTCATAGCATATGCTACCATGAAGTTAAATACTGCTTTCACCATATTATGGTTACTGGCATTCTCCACTATTATAGAGAATTGGTCACAATAATTATACTAAAGGGATGTTAATGCCAAATAGTCAAGATACGAAACCGACTTTTGTCCATTTCAAGTGGGTTAACACAGAACATCCCCTTTTATGCTACAGTTAGCTCTTTTTAAATACCACAATTCCAGCATCTCAAAGCATTTTTTTCCTTGCATTCTCGATTTATGACTATTTCTAATTGTTGTTTCATGCTTTAACCAGGACCCTGTTTAACAATCAGAATTTAGATCTCTGCCAACAATTACATTTTTCCCCTTGCATCCACCATTATTCTTTTCCATCGACCAGAACCTGGGCTAAAAATGAGTGGTGATCTTGACGCAACGTATTTCAATAGATGTTTACCACATACAGTGGGTTCCGAACTTGTTTTTTTTAGCGTAATCTTCACCACCAGTATACCCTACAAATATTTAGATGCAACTTCAACGGCTTCAACTTCTTCATTTTGTACCACAGTGATTAGCCACCCCATTGAGCAGCCCCATCACTAGGCCTCGCTAACTGCTGCGTTGCATATTAACCGTCTACATGTACTGTAGTTGTTAACCATGTTTCTTGTACTAATACTGTGGTGTTTTCAACATCATCTGTCTAACTGGATCACTGATTACAAAGCTGTTGTGTAGAATTCCAAATCAATAAAGATAAACTGGTACTGGATTTCAAAGAGCTAAAGGCCCGTACCACGGTCTCTTAGTTTCCTAAATGCATTGCAAAAGTTACCTTCAACCACTTCTAGTCATTTGTGCCGTCCCTTCATTTACGTACTAATGTGTCAATCACTTGTATGCTTCTCTGACTATTTATGGAGTTTTTACGCATACTTTTAAAAATATCCCCCCTTTTTCAATATTTTTCATCATCCTATCTTCTCTAACTGTTTCTCCATCGACTATCCTTCCCTTCTCACTAAGTCTGGCAGAAAGACGTTCAAAAAGAATATCTTGGTCTCTAACCCTGGTCTCCCTATCGCGGACACTACCACCAGCGCATCTTCTAGACAGACCCTCAACGACATCCTCTTTGTCGTTCCGTAGCCGGATCTATGGACTTTTCAGATGGTCTCTGTGCTTTCTCCATTCTCTTCTTCTCCCATTAATGGGGGCCCTCCTGGCCCCCTTCCTCTCCTCTAAGGTCATCATTAATGTTTACCTGAATGGCACCATCTTGGTCCAAGGCCATCAGGCCAACCTTCTCCTCATCAATTTCCTTCCTTCTCCTGCTGTCCCTTCTCTCCCTTCCTCTCCTTCTGTGCCTCCCCCCTCTGCCTCCTCCTTGGCTACCTTGCCCTCTCCACCTTCATCTCCTGCTGTTCCTCAGGCTCCGCCTATAGCTCCTTCTACACTTCTGCAGGGCATGCCTCTAATCTGTACCGTTGCCCTGAAGTCCTTCAAGGATGGCAATCTTCTCCACATTGCCACTCTCAACTCTCGCTCAGCCGTCAAACACTCCTCTGACATCTGCCACCTCCTGGAAGAACTTGACCTCAACTTCCTCGGTCTCACGAGACATGGTTCATGACCAGCTCTGTCACAAGCTTTGACATTCTCCTCCCTGATGGGTACAAGATCCTCTTCAAGCACAGATTCAACCGTTCTGGAGGGGTCTAGCCCTGATCTTCCTGGAGTGGATTCTTGTCTCTGTCATTCCTATGTAGGCATACTCTTTCAAATGCCTTGTCTGCAGGCTTTCTTTATCTCCTGGCCACCCTCTTACTGCGGCTACTATCTATCTGCCACCTGGTCAGATCACCTCTTTCCTCTCTGAGTGGGTAGACCTCTCCTCCTCCCTTTGACCTCAACCACTCAACTCCTCCTTCTTGGGGACCTCAACATCCATCTGGATGCTCCCTGTTCCACCTCTGAACTCTTTTGTGATCTCTGCAATTCGTTCTTTCTAGACTCCCCTCTGGCCCTACTCACTCTGCAGGATACACATTGCATGTTTTGATTTCCTCTGACCTCCCCCTCTCTATCCCTCTGACCACTCCTCTCTCCTGGAGTGATCACTCCCCCATTTCCTCCCATCTTTCCCTCTCTACCCCTCAGGCCAAGCCAACTCCAACACTGCCACCTACCTTCTCGGTCATCCAACCCGTGAAGTGTGTGTCAGTTGAGGCTTTTTCCGCCACTTTCTCCTGCCCTCCTCCTCATCTGGCCGACTCGCATTCTGACGCAGCACCTTTCCATGCTCTACTCTTCTATCTCTGACACTCTTGATATTCTTTCCCCTGTCATGAGGATCCGCTTGAATCCCAAAGCCAAGAGCAACTCTTGGTACGACTCTGACATAGCTACCCCTAAACGCGAGTGGACATGGCAGGCCTCTTGTACATCCTCTGACAAACTGGCCTGCTGCCTGCTCCAAAGGCAATACCGGCGCTGTGTCTGAACTAAGAAGAGAGCCCACATCCAAGCCCATGTGTCTGCAGCATCTAACAGCTCGGCCAAACTCTTTAAAACCTGCAAGGAGCTGGCCAACCCTGCTATCGCCTCCACGACCCTTAGCATAGCCCTTGCCTCTCATTTCATCTCTAAAACACAGGACATCTTATCCTCCCTCTCATCCTCTCCTCCTCTTCCCCCTTCTCTCTCCGCTATCTCTGGCCCTCCTGCACCCACCCCCTTCCTCTTTCTCTTCCTTTCCTCTTTCCACCCCTGACGAGTTATCCAGATCTATGAAAGTCACGTCAAAACAGGTTCTTCCTGCTCGTCCAAAACCATCAAAGACCACATTGACACCCTTGCTCCTGCTCTGGCCATCTTCTGCAACCTCCCCTTTGCCTCTGGAGCCTTCCCCTCCCCTCTGAAGCACTCTCTTGTGCACCCTCTTCTCAACAATCCCACAGCCGACTCCTCATGCCCGGCTAACTATTGCCCGATCTCCATCACTCCTTTCCTGGGCAAACCCCTCGAGAATCTGACCATCTGCCAGCTTAATCTTCACACCTATTCTGCTGGGTGTCTCCATGACCATCAGTGTGGCTTCCGAGCTGCCAGAAGCATGCAAACTGCTCTCCTGAACATCCGTGAAGTACTGCTCTCCAACCTCAACTCTAACACCCCATCTGTCCGCATCCTACTCAATCTCTCCTCTGCCTTTGACACGGTCAACCTTGCCATCCTGCTCAACTGTCTTTGTGTTAACCTGGATATCACTGATCAAGCCCTAGCCTGGCTGATCTCTTTCCTCTCTGATCAATCCGGCCCCGGTCCAACTTGGGTCCTTCGTTTCCCCTATCTCACTCTCTACCTGTGGTGTCCCCCAGGGGTGTACCTATCTCCCTGGCTCTTCAACCAATACCTGGCATGTCTCTCCCACCGCATTGCCGCTCTCTGCTCCAACTTTCAGTGCTATGTGGATGACACTCATCTCGGTTTCAGGCTTCCCTCTGCCACCTCTTCTCCTTCTTTCATCTCTGGCTGTCTGCTATCCAGGAGTGGTGTGCCACCAATGATCTCTGCCTTAATGCCTGTAAGACTGAGATTCTCCTCATTGGCACACCTGCACCCTCCTTTCCTGTCACTCTCTGGCCAGCCTTCCAGCTCCCACCCGTGAGGCTAAGAACCTCGGGGTCATCTTCAACTACACACTCTCCTTTTCTCCTCACATCTCTGACATCCCTAAGAAGTCAAACTAACAACCGCACCTCCTCAGAGGTATTCTTCCTTTCCTCTCTTTCCCCCAGAAACTCACTGTCTCTAGAGCTTTGGTTCTCTCTAGGCTGGACTACAGCAACAGCCTCTTTTTAAATCTGCCTGCTTCTACTCTCCGCCCTTTGCAACCCATCCAGAACAGGACTGCAAGACTTGTCCTTGGCCTCAAGCCCTGGTATTGTATCTCTCCAGCCCTGAAATCTCTTCATTGACTCCCAGTGGCTGCAAGGATTAAATTCAAGACTCTTTGTTTTGTCCACAAGGCTTTCTGGGGCCTGGGGCCACAATACCTTCAACTCTCCCTCCTTAGATACCTTCCTACTCGAGATCTTTACTCCTTCACCTCTAACTCCCTCAGGGTCAGTCACTTCTCCAAGCAATCAGTTGGGGGTAGATCTCTTTCTTTGGCTGGGGCCTCCCTTTGGAACAGCCTCCCTGCCTCTCTGAAACTTGAAGAGAATCATCTTCGGTTCTGGAAGCACCTCAAGACCTTCCTGTTTGCTTCTGCCTTCAATCTTCCTCTCTGCTGCTGATCTGTCTGCTTCACCACCGGGAACATGGTTACCCTCTGATTTTCGAGCCCAGATCCCTACCCACCCAGCCACACACCTGCACTGCCTCCTGGCAACCCTTGCTCTTGGGTCTGTATCTGCAACACTACAGTGCCCTTACCTGCACTTATTAGACACCCATTGTCTGCTCTTTAACCTTGCACTTGCCACCTGCTGGCTGCACTACCTGTTGTTTATATCCCGTGTTCAGCACTTTCCACTCCTCCCAACACCCTTGCAGTTTCCCCCTTCCCTCTCCCTTGCACTTGCACATTCTCAATGTCACTGGGCCTAGTAAGATCATTGTTTTGACCTCCCTTGTTCCCCTCACTTGCCTCATCCTGCTCTGAAACACTTGTGTATGAGCGCAATACAAATAAAATACCATATCATATCATATGATCAAAATGTCATCTTATGCCGGTCTGCATCACAGGCAATGGCACAAGATCATGGTTCTTAGCTGATTGAGTTCTGTTATCAGCATTTCTGCCACAATTTTGAGAGGGGATAGTTAATTCGACAATGTCAGTCCCTTTGTCATCAGTGAAAAAAACTCTCTCTATATCTTTGGTAGTCAGGAACCTCAAACATGGTATTTCAAGCAATAGATACAACACATTTTTCATATTTAAACTTATGGCTTCTCCATTCTAAGAACCAATTCCGGCATAAATGTATATGGTGCACCCCAATTAATGAATCTCTAATTTACAAATCCTATGGACGTTTCAAGATTACAATTTTTCTGCCACGAGTTCACTGTTGGATCCAAATATGGGCCTCTGTTACAGAGCTTTCAATGTGCCTACATACGCCTGCAGTACTGATCAAACTCCTTGTGAGAGTTATTGTGTTCTAAACTCACAGCCAGAGCTCTTTGATGTTGTGGTAAACTATAAGTCATGGGGCCCCAAACTGCTGTTTGTGTTGCTCAGGGCTGAGTTGGCCATACAAGACCGGATATGGATGGCATTTCCACACACACAGGGTCATAGTATGTTGACCCTGGTCCATTGAGCACTCATTTGCTTGACCCATGATCATAATATTTTTCTCTGCCCTTTTCTCTTGCACAGGTTTATGGGCTTCGGTTTGTACAGCTGCTTTTCTCTTGTTTTTAGTGGACAACCAGCTCAAAGGATCTCCATGTGTGGTAATGTCATCTTGGGGTGCCCCTTTTGAGCGTGTTGTTGCTGTCACTGGATATAAAGCTGAGTATGTCTCCTTGTTCCCATTAGGTTTTGTTTGTGTTACTTCCAGTGGATGAAGCACCTCCTGAAGTAGAACTTCGTCATTAGGATCATTCCTATTACTCTTTCGATGTTGCGTAGTTTGTATAAGGGATGCTGGAAAGTTCAAATGAAGAAAGAACTTGTTACCACTTTGCTTATTAGGCAATGCCTTTCTCCTTCCCTTTGTTTTTTATTTAACTTTGGCAGGAAGAAGGTTGGTATTGTTGTTAATTGTGGGCTGGTAATCGCTTGCTGACACACTTTCCGCATTAGCCCAATCATTGTCTTCTTCCATTGTGAGTGGAAGGCCCGGAAGTGCCTGGCTCATAGGCACAGCTTCCTTTGCATCTTTGGCTAAGCCTCCTTGACCCATTATCGACAGTTGTGAGGTTCAAAATGTGTGGCACTCCAGTTCTTCAGTTGCCGTACCAATATTTGCCTGTAAGGAATCATGTTGCCCCAGGTTCGTAGTAGGGGAACACATCCTTGAATACAATGATGTTATTGTGTTAGTCTATGATGAGTGTTGAAAATAGGATGTATCAAGATCTCAATACCTTCTTGTTTTAGCTTAATCTCGCTCAACTGTGAGCTACAAGTTCTAATTTTACATTGTCGTATAGTTCAGCCAGTACGTGAGGAAGAGAGTTTACAGGGTTTTTGGTGGACAGTCTCTCCACTTCTTCCCTCAACTCTCTCAAGGTATGATGTAATCTTCGATTTTCCCTTGTTGTCTCCGTAACGCTATCAACCGAGCTAATCGTCTCTTTGTGGGGGAGGGATGCTCCGTCAGAACCAACATCAGCTCACTTATGGTAGACTTCATTAAAGGGCTCCCTTTTATCCTAATTTGGCTGTCTTCCAATTCTATAGGTTCAAGGACAGCCCCAGTTATTAATGAGCTCTCTTCTCTGAGGTCTATCGCCAAAATACTATGATCCACAATACAATTACAGAAAGATGACATATCAACATTAGTTTTAGCATTTTGCTCTGCAAGTATGCTTATCGCTGATAGCCAGAGATCTCTGCCGGTAGCAGGCGTCAAAAAGAAATCCACAATCCTGCTTTGTGTTTTTCTGGTAGGAGGATCATTTTTGGCATTTTTACAATTTTATTCCCTTACAAACGAATCCAATGTTTCCTGCAAGCTAATTGCTACTTCTGGGCAAGGCCTCTCATTACCGTAGGTTGATAGCAGCTGATTGCTCACTTCTTTATTTATCAAAAGACGATCTGATACCTTATTTAAGGAAGCAGGCAGAGCATGTCGTGACGTCAGTTTTCCCACTGCATCGGGTTCATTATTCCTTCCCGATGTAGTGGCTCCGCATCTGTTCTCTTTAGCCATTTCTTTATCAGTCCCTTAGGCCGGTATTAATAACACATGTTCTTATATTATCGCTGCACCCTGTTTCCCATTCAATTTTTTGAAGAAATTGCTCTCCATACGACTGGTAATTAATGTGGTATGAGCCAACTGAAAGCCAATTTCACGGCTTTCATCTTCATCGGTTTCAATGTTGTTTTCCGTGCAGCTGATCATTGGAACTTCGGGAGCCACCCGAGAGCTGATTTCACAAGTTCTGTCAGTAAGTGATGGCTCATTAGTAGTAGGGGTGAGCAAAATATCAAGTCCTTTAAAAAATATATCTGTCAACATTGTATCCAGATCCTCTATTCTAGCAAGACCCGATGATGTCACGTTCACTTTCTCGACGAAATTGTCAGAAGGAGCAGACGAATTACTTTGTTTGATCCTCAATTTATACATAAAGGAAAGAATCAAGACAAAAGGGCAAAAGACACCAATACCTTTCAGCTGTGTTCCACCTTCCCCCTCACTCGCTGCCTGCCGACTGCACTTGCTGTGCACTTTTCCGCAAGGTCCCGTTTTTTTAACGGCACAGTCAGTCTGCCAATTAGAAAACTCCATGTGAGCAGGAAAATCTGTTTAGGAGCACCAGAACACAGCCACCTCCTCTGCCGATTGCACTTGTTGTGCGTTTTCACCTTCAGCTAAAAAGTGGGAGAATTTTGGGCCAAATTCACCTTCATGCAATGATTACTGCGTGCAGTATTCCCAAAGAATAGAACTTGAGTTAAATACCTCTTGGCTATTATTGGCTGGGTGATATAAACAGGCTGTATTCCAAATGCCATAGCAGAACAAAAGAGGTGATGCCTGTTAAGTTTAGAATTAATCTTAACCTCCGGCATCACTCTGGACAACCCTCCAGACCATCGTCCTTCGCCTGCCAAGCCATTACAAAAGTGGAAAGACCTATGCAAATCAGGCTTGACCTGATCCCAAAAGGTGTAGTCCAGCCCAAACTGCATGGTCACATCCCTTTTACACAAGACCACAAGCATTCCCAGAGCTGTTCCGGCCTCATTGGACATCATCAGTGATGAGTAGCATGGGTCTCTAGGCCCAGTAGGTATGGTATCCATGTCTGGTCATACCTGTTCCACTCAGGGTGACAATAGCAAAACAAAAGAGGTCATGCCTCTAAGGTTTAGAATTCATCTAAAGCTCTGGCACTGCTCTGGGTAGCACTCCGGACCATTGTTCTTTGCCTACCAAGCCATTACAAAAGGGGAAATACCATATGCAAATCAGGCTTCGTCTCACCCGGTCACATCCCTTCTGCACGAGATCACAAGCATCACCAGACATGTTTCGGCCTCATTGGGCATCATCAGTGAGGAGTAGCTTGGCGCTCTAGGCCCAGCAGGCCTCTGGGGTTGCTTGTGTTTCCGTGCAGAGGAGACTTGGACAGTCAGTTTGGTCTCTGCTGTTGCCATTGGTGGCAGTACCTGACTGATTTGCAGATGGCTGGACCCCTTTCGCAATGGCACAGACTGGCTACAAAATGGTGGTGTGGAATGGTGTCCAGAGCAGTGCCAGTGGTTCAGATTTATTCAAAACATTCCTCCCATCACTTGTTTGGTTATAGTTTGTCTCCCTGTGTGAGAGAGTGTATGCCCAGACATGGGTCCCGTGCTCGTGGTGCCATAGGGAGCCAAGCTGCACCTCACTGATGAGGCTCAACAAGGCCGAAAAATGTCTGGGGTTGCTTGTGTTTCTTTGCAGAGGGGAACTGGTCTAGCAGTTCAGGCTGGTCTGCCCCCATTGGTGGTAGTACCCGACTGATTTGCATATGGCTGGACCCCTTTTGCAATGGTGCAGATAAGCTAAAAAACTGCGGTGTGGAAGGTTGCCCGGACCAGTGACAGTGGTTCAGATTTATTCAAAACCTTCCACCCATCACTTGTTTTGTTATAGTATTCCAAATGCCACCTATTCTGGCTGTCAGTGAGGACCTCAGTGTGAATCTATCGGAGACTCAGTGATCTACTCTCCACTGTCTTCGCCCCCTCCTGTCAATTGCCCACCCTCCTCTGTGAGCACCGTGCTTTTTTTTCTCTGCTTCACTGTTGCTTCCCCCTATGATTGTAAAGCACTCTGTTGCCTTGCAAAGTTAGGTCTGTGCTAAATAAATGCAATAATAATAATAATAATAATAATAATAATAATAATAATAATAATAATAATAATATTCTTTCTTCATTTCGAGAGAAGTGTACATCTCCCAGAAACCTTTCAGATGTGTATCATTTTCAAGGATGATGTTTATCTGTTCACATGAATTATTATGGTTGCTCTTTCTGGTGTTTGTGTTTAGCAGCTCAATTAATTCTCCTGCCTCCTTTTAGAGCAAGGCTGTCCACTATTGACCCAATGTTTATTTCACAGCATTGGCCTCATATTACTGAAACAGATTACTCTATTTGCTGTCCAGCTCCCCAAATGTGGCCCATGAGGCAGCTGCTGGGTTTCTTTCTGCCCTGAAAGAGTAAATAATCCCCTAGTTTGGTACTCTCTTAAAAGTGTTTTGTAAAATATTAATAAAACGATAGGCCAAGCATGGAAAGAACCTTAAACGTTTGAATATCCCTCCAAAACCACAAAAGCCCTAAACCTGGGCTGGCATTCCCTCAGATTGGGGTGACACTAAGTGAGGAGGTCCAGTCAAGGTTCACGTGAAATTCTCTCATAAACTTACTAAAGGACTGGTAGAAAACAGAAAAGAAATATAGTATGCTGTAGAGCTCGATGAATGACCCTGTTGATGTCTTCCTGCAGCCGTGTATTAGGAACCTAAATAGATAACAAGAATGGAGACTTTTGGCACTGAGAAGTTCTGATAAACTCTTTCTGGTCACAAACTTGAAAAGGTGGAAGTGCCAGGAGTGAGAGCCTTCGCAAATGTCCTTTATCCCAGTTTGAACATGTGCAACATTTTTACGCCTCTCTTCAGGAATATTGTGGGATCCCTGCCTTAAAAGGGAGGGAATTTGAGAAGTGACTAATGTCCAGTCCTTCCTGCATGGTGGCTTTAATGACTCCATAACACATATGGTTGGGGCATATTTGTTAATTCCCTGAAAGTGTTGGTCAAAGCTCACCTGAGGTTAGAGGGTGTTAGAATCCCCTTTAGAGAATAAGTTTCATGGGACATCTTAAGGAATGTTGGGCTCATTCAATGGATAACAGCCAGCAACACACACAATTAGTCTCTCCCTCTTGTGTTCATAGTCATTATCATCAGGAGGCTGTGAGGCAGAGTCTTGAGATATCTTCCTGCAGAGTAGCATCATTGTGGGATGAACACCCAGTCAGGGGTGTTGTGTATTTGCAATGTATGCATGTATTTGGATTCAATATGTTTTATGGAAGTTTTATAAAGTTATGAGTTGAAGATTTTATATTATATATGTATATATTACTAATCATTTTGTATTTTATGCAAAAGGCTTAGGGAGCTTGAAGTGCTAATGCAGATCTATTTATCTATCTGATTTTGGAAGTTCCTAGTTGTAAACACAGTTTGTTTGCCATAACGTACTATTTTGTATGAAAAAGGCCTGTTTTCAATATGACCATTTTAAGTATATGGTAGACATTTGTAATTGGGGTGTCTGTGAATATTTTCAGTGCAGCATATTTTAATTATTTTTTCCTGTTCTGGATTCAAAAGCTTCATTGGTTATTATGAAGGCATTTTCAGGTGCTACTGTGAGTGAGTAACTTCCGTCGACCTTGTCTGTTTTTTAATTTTTACTTCAGTAAGTCAGCCAATTAAGCCTGATTTGGAATTCATCATAAAAGCACAGTAATCAATGTCACAAAATACAATACAATAATCATGATCTATAAGTACTAAAATACATTAAAAAAACTGTATGCAATGCACATTTACATTCAAACTCATCATGCTGCAGGGGCTGAAAATAAGATTGGATAAGCAGGAGCTAAAAGCAGCTCTTGGGTATCCAGCATTAACCAGTGCCCAGGGGCTACTATGGTGGGACAAGGAGCCAGTGCATAGTGTTCTGCAAAACTAATTTCCATACAAGATGCAAACCTATCATTGTCTATTGTTCATGACCCCTTATGCTTTAAATTACATATGTGGGGGGGTCGTTCATTTATAGATTGTCCCAAACACACAGTTAAATTCACATAGATGTGCTTGTGCGGCATTTATTTATTTATTTATTTTTACATTTATAAAGCGCTCACACAGCCCGCAGGCATCAAGGCGCTGTTACAGAAATTGTTTGTTTTTCGGCGCTGTTACAGGAATTGTTTGTTTTTCTTAGTTTCGTAATTGTGTTTTTTTTTGTTTGTCTTAGTTACGTATTTATAACGCGCTTAAACACCCAGAGGTTTCTAAGCGCGGACCCGGGGCTCGAACCTGTTGTTGCTTCGCGTCGTCTTGCTTCCAAGACGCGCACGCTGCCGCTGAGCTATCCTCCCGGGATTGGTTGGTGTAGGGAGCCAAAAGTAGCCCATGTTGCCTATTGTTGTGAAGCTTACTAGGCTCTTCTATGCTATAAGCAGGAGCTAAATAGCTCTCAGCTCCCCTCGATTTCGAACCGTGTAGCAGTCAACAAAATATTTCAAAATTAGAAAGATTCAATGCAGTACACACAAAAAATCCAAAATACAAACAGAAAATTAATCATTTTTCACATGCCTTTTTAATATATAAAGGGCTCCACTTAGACAACGATTCAGTGTCAAAGTTCTTGGAACATTACAGGCTGTAGTTAAGTAGGAAATTGCAAGCCGAGATTGTTTAAAATGAATTACTTTAGAAATTGATAACAAAGGTTTTTTACGAATAGTTTGATATTGAGGAAAAAACACTATAATTTAATATTTAAATATTTGAAAGAAGCAGTCACAAGGACTTGAACTTGTAATTTAGTCTTATAATTAAAGCACATTAATTGGAATAAAGGGCATCAAATCCAGGTTGGGTTGTAAAACAACTGGAATGGTGATCCATCTTCTGCTCTATTAGCTGGGTTTGGCAATTCCATTAGTTTTCTAGTCTATCTATAATCATGTAAAAGGGCATGCTTCATTTTACCTAGAAAGTTGTTTCCAAATTTAAAGGATAACTTGCTCCCTATGTCTGTGACAAAATACCTTAAAACGTGCTGTGTCAACACAGGCTTTGGGTTAGACCAGCTACTTAGTATCAGGATTTGCCTTCTAGTAACCCTTGAAGTAGTTTATACAAAGTGTGCTACAAACAGAATACATTTGGGCACTGAGTGTTGTTTTTCATCTTTTGCAGTATTTCCTTATGGTTAATCGTCCAAACTCCTGAACCACACAGTGCCGATGACATACCTTTTAGCTCAAAGGCTCTTAAGAGATGTTTCAGCTAGTATGCCTGCTAAACTTACTGAACAATCTAAAGATCCCACCTATTGCTTTTGCCATTCTATCTGCAGTTTTCTCCAGCAAGCATCTGACAGCTCAATTAGGCATACATCTAACCAGTAGGTAGTCATAAAGGAATACATGCTCTACCTTTTATGAGTGAGATGTGAAAATAAAAGAGCAGTACAGTCTAGTAGAATTTGAGAAAGGCCTAACTGATGATCAAAAATCATAAACCATGAGGTCTAACAGTTTATATTGTCAATATACAAGGCAATCAATGTCTGCATTGAAAGGGGAGTATGGGCTATTAAGACAGTGTAATTTACAACAGAAACATTGGGACTGCTATTGTTTCAATATGGGATAGAGTTGCTTCTGCTTGGCAGAGGGAATGAAGGATTGATACATTAATTAAAAAGGAGTGACAACTTTGCTGCTCTCAACAGCTTGCTCAATCGTAAATGGAGTAACAGCCCTATGTCAACTAAATCTGACCACGCGGTATTCCTAGGGCGGACTTCCATTACCAATCCTAAGAAATACCTCGCTCAAGTAGAATGTTCTATAATTTCCATAGTACTGGAGTGAAACACTTTTGCAAGAACCATATGTGTGGTATTGAAAGGCTCCTGTTTAATATTTTTAGATTTAACTACACTTGGATACAAAGTAGGGACTGGTTAAGTAGGCCCATGCCCTCCCTGAAACCTAAATTGGTAAGGGCCAAGATATCATTTGCCTCCTCCCACTCCTATAGTCTGTTTAAAATGACTGATCCAAAAACTGAAGCGAGCTATTGATGAGAGATATCTGTCTGAAACCAGCAGGTAGCATTCCATCTGCCTTCGAAAATACAGTAACAATTATAGCTACTTTCCATTGAAAAATTAAAATATATTACAAAATGAGGCTCCCTGAGATCAGGATTGTATTAAAAAAAATACGTTGTGTCACCGTTAATTCCAGCACTCTTATTAGATTCAGCTGTATTCCGATCCTTAAAAGGTCCCCTTAGTGTGATAGGTACAGCAAGGAGGTTGGCACAGTTAAACCTTTGTTCATAAATACAATACAATATAACTGTGAGGAATTCGACCATCTGCATGGTGGTTGTTTGCTTGCATGTACCCCTAACGCTGGGACTCCTACATTCTCACCACCCAAAGGTTGTTTGGTGTGTAAGGAGCTGCACCTTAGGAAAATGGATCCTGCTTGCAAGGGCTTACCCGAGCAAGCCATTGTGAATGGTGGACTCGTGGAAGAGGCCACCATTAGTATGGGCCTCCTAGAGGAGGACTTCCCACCAGGCCAGGGGGTGGCCGAATGTGGATTGATTACACTGAGTGGCAACGGAACCAGGTCTACAGAAGAGATCCCAGTTCCCAATAATACTCAACTCTATCTAGAGCATGTGTATATTAATGGACACATACCTCCTGCAGTCCGAGACACCACGGTTAGCCTCACTGCTTTCACATGGCAGTGGGTACAGCTAGGCCAGTATATTGATGAGCCTGACTGTAGTGTCAGTTGGTTTGACGGAAAGAGTAAGTGCCCCTTGGCGATACTAGGGTTCAGCTGGCAAGGGGAAATGACCCAGTGCATTTAGTGGTGAAAGACACCATCCCTGTCCCATGTTTGTTAAATAATGATCTTCCTGACCCCAAGATAATCACAGTGGCTACCCAAATGAGGGCCCAAGAGGCGACCAGATAGAAGACTCTCAGAGTCTTAGGGCCTGGAGTGCTTCCAGAGGGCTTGTTGGAGGGAGCGGCGTGGCCGGTAGCCCCTTTACCAGTTCCACAGACTGCTGAGTCACCTACTGCAGGAGAGGGGCCAGTAGTCACTGAGGACCCTATGTTGGTATCAGGGGACTCAGCGACTACAGCATTGCCTGGTGCAGCACAGGAACCTGAGGTGGAGGACCTGGTAAGTGCAGATCTGAAGGGCCTGCCCATGCTGGATGAGTGCATGTTAGGCAAGATTGTATGCAGTGCCATGTGAGAGACTGCACCAGCCTTGTCCACTTGGGAATAGTTAACCAAGTTATATATATGTGGAATAAGCATGTAAGCATGTACTACACAAGTTGGTAGAGTGACTGAGCAGCCATGCTTATCTCAAGAGAGGTCAATGTGAGCTGTAGGGTTGCAACATAGAGTTTCACAATGACAAGTATCCAACTAACACTTACACTCAAGGTTTCGTGATTAAACAATTATTTATTAATTTAACAGTCCGTTCAGTAAGCCTTCTTTAGAAGGGAACAAATATGTTACACTTAAATATAATTCAAAATGCACACTCTCAGTTTCAATAAATCAGTAGATACCCATTTGGGATGGCACACAGACACTTCCTACACCCTGAGGTGACTTCAATAACTAGGACACTGTGAACATTGATATATTATTGGTACATTTAGAGCAATAATTGGTGTCAAAAGGAAAAGGTTCGGAGTGAAACAATAGTCAACAAGTTTCTTAAACAGGTAAGCACTTTTGAACCGCCTAATGCAATGTAGATTAATCCTTTCCCGCTATACAAGTAAAGAATGTATGACATTTTGGAGGAACAGATTAAAACACAAAGTCAGAGGTTAGGAGAGTCTTCAGGGAGCCGGGACAGCCAATGTCACTTGAGCAAAGTCTAGGGGATCTGAGGCTCTTCTTGAAGGTAAGTAAAAAGTCTTGCACAATGTTTTTAGAGAGCTTTGTAGAAAATAGAATTACTGTAGGGTCACAAGCTGGGGGGCTTGTGATTGGCAAAGCTGCAAGCAACTCTGCAAAAGGCAACAAATGCAGGTCTCAACCGAGAGCCAGCAAGTTACATAGCAAGAGGTAATTACCCCTTAGTTTACAGTACCTTAGGTCTGAACAAATTGGTTCCAGATGGCTTCTGTTTCTATTGTAGGATGGCAGATCCTGTTGTTCCTGGGCCTCAGTTGTGGGGACAAGAGGGAGGATGTCTGGGGACTACTGCACTATGATTCAAAGGTCAGCAGCAGCAATGGGCAAACTTAAGATCAGCGGCACTTTGCAGTTTCAGCTTCTCGTGAATAGCACCACTGTGATTCTCAGATACCTTGTTGGCTTTCCTTGTTTCTGGGGTCCAGCACTCTGTTGAGGTGGCTCAAGCTTGGTTAGTCCTGCTTCGAAGGAGTCCGGAGGATCTTCCTGGAGTTCGGGTCCGACTTAAAAACAATACACTCAATTCTAGTGTTCCTTTCCCTGGCACTCGGTTCCTGCAGCAGCAAATGGAAGTAAAGCCAGCAACGAGAGGATTTTCAGATGAGTTTGTCTTGGGGTCTATTGGTCCCACCAACGCAAGGGGGGGAAGTCGTCCTTTGCAGGGCTTCTCTAGTCGAGGCGAATTCAGAGCTTCAGCACAGCAGCAGGGCTCCACCGGGCAAACCAATGGTCCAGGAACCGCAACAAGGGTCTCTTCCAAGTTCCTCTTCAGATTCCTTGATTCAATGGTCGACTCTGCCTCCTGTCTAAAAGACCTTACCTTTTATGCAGGTTTCTCCCATTCATTTGCAGCCTAGCTGTAACCCACAGAGCAGGGTGGCTGTCCTCCAAGGACAGCCAGCCAGCCAATCACATTTGGGTGCATTCCTATAACCAAGGAGACTAAGCGCAGGGAGTTTCGGGCACCTCGCTCACTTCCTGCCCTGCCAGACATGCTGGAGCCAGAGGTGGGCTTCAGCAGTGAACCCTGCCAAAGACAAAAAGAACAAAGGGACCAAACCTGGTTTGGCGCACAGAGTAAATCTCAAGAAGTACCTTTCCAACAAGAAATGGAGAAAAAAGAAGACCGGGGCCATTTTGACAAAATGGGCACTCATTTTATTTATTTATTTATTCAGCATTTGTAGAGCGCGCCAAACCCGTAGGTATCTGGGCACTGGAGAGCAGGTAATACACATTACAGGAGTTACCAACGGCAACAATAGAAAAACATAGGTTTGGCATATATCATATTAAACATATTTACAGACACAAGATATTTACTGATACATGGCAATTGCAGCCCACGGTAAAAACACAGAATGGTAGGAAAAAGAAAGCCACTGCCACAAGCCATTAATTGTAGAAAGGGTAACATAAAAATATTACATGAGAAAGTAGACAAAGGGAATAAAAGTAACCCCTCCAGCACTCTATGTAAGATAGTGTGTGCTGGGTCTACAAAGTTATAAAAGGTTAGTAACGTCAAATTCACTTTACTGAACAGTAGTTTAACCAAGAGAAGGTATTTAAACCTTTGGGAAATCGGAAAGACTTCCCTGTGCCACTGCATTGAAGATGCTGTGTGTCACAATGTAAAAGGATGAATGATGCCTATTGAGTTTGTCAGACTCCAAAACAAAAAACACAGTGATCAAATCAATAAAAAAAATACACAAGAGAGTGAGAAAAAGGTCTCACTCTCCGAAGGATAAAAATAAAAAGTCTTAAAGTCCAGCAAAAGAGCTGGGGGTCTTTAAGGTAGAAGGGAATTAGCACATTTCTGAGAACTCTCCCTAACAGTATACATCAGCTGGGAGTCCAGATCAGACTGCCTTCTTAAGCAGGCGGAGGAGCAGGCTAAGAGTCGAGGCCCCTGGACTGTTCAAAGTGTACTGGGAGGATAGACTCCTGTACAGTGACTTCAAAGACTCTGAGGGTGAGGGCACCAGAAGGTCGGCGATTCCCCAATGCCACAGAAAGTTCCTTTTGGATTTGACTCATCTTTTATCAGGTGACTTGGGAGTGACTAAGACATGGAACCGGTTGTCTGCACACTTTTACTGGACACAGTACAGTGTAAAAGTTAAGGAATTTGTCCAGTCCTGGCCGACATGTCAGGCTTCTGGCAAGTCAGGTGGTGCCACAAATGCCCCCTTAATTCCACTACTCATGATTGCGTGGCCTTTTGAGAGAATAGGCATGGCTATTGTGAGTCCTTTGGGTCCTTAAACCAGCTCAATGAATAAATGCATCTTGGCGGTGGTAGACCACACCACAAGGTACCCTGAGGCTGTCCCTCTGAGGATCATCAATGCCCCTGTGGTTGCAAAGGATCTGATTGGGATATTCACCTGTGTTGGATTCCCCAAGGAAGTTATTTCTGACAGGGGATCAGACTTCATATCCGTATATATGGAGGCTATGTGGGAAGAGTGTGCATTCACCTACCGGTTCTCTACATCCTTCCATCCAC
This sequence comes from Ambystoma mexicanum, assembly GCF_040938575.1. Lineage (NCBI taxonomy): Eukaryota > Metazoa > Chordata > Amphibia > Caudata > Ambystomatidae > Ambystoma > Ambystoma mexicanum. Next base: position 434,646,732 of record NC_090933.1, on the reverse strand, counting down.
AAACAAATGGGCTTGTTGAGCTGTTGAACAAGACCGTGAAAGGCATGATATAGGTGTCTTGGAAGATTACCTGAGGAGAAAATTGGATATTCTCCTGCCATGCCTTCTGGTCGCCTGCAGGGATGCACCACAGAACGAAGTAGGGTTTAGCCCCTTTTAGCTTCTGTTTGGACACCCTGTACGAGGTCCCCTGAGTCTTTTGAAAGAGGGATGGGAGGTCAACCCCTCATCCCCTATGCTAGATGTGGACTATGTACTTGGCCTTCGGTATAGAATAGCAAAGTACATGGAACAGTTGACAAAAAACCTAAAGGCCAGTCAGGAGCTGATGAGGCCACAGTGACAGTCCATTCTCCAGGCCAGTGGGTGTGGATTATGGAGCGTGTTAAACCCGGTGCCCTTCGGGACAAAGTGGACTGGGCCTTTTTGTGTGCTGGAAAGATTCATATCTCATTGATGTGAAATTACCTAAACAGATGTGCAGGGTCTTTCACATCACCTGGCTAAAACCTCATTATAGCCGGTATGACTTGGTCATGGCATTAGTGACTGATGGAGAGACTGAGGAGGAGACTGATCCCGTCCCAGACCTTATGCACACTGAAGCCACAGATGGGTCAGTTGAAGGTGCCAACCTTGCAACAGACCTGTCAGAACAGCAACTGCCAGCATTCTGCAGTTTACTGGAACAGTTTGCAGGTCTTTTTTTCACTGACTCCAGGTCACGCAGATTGGTGCACCCATGTTGTAGACACTGGCTACAGTAAGCCAGTGAAGAGTAGGATTCACCGGATGTCTGATAAGGCCAGGGACACCATCAAGCAGAAGTTTCCAAGATGTTGTCCCTAGGAATGATAGAGCCATTCCACATCCCAATGGCTAACCCAGTGGTACTGGTCCCTAAAAAGACCAGTGGTGGGAAGACTGAAGTTTGCTTTTGTGTGGATTACAGGGGGCTCAAGTCTGTCCTGAAGACGGATGTACACCCAATTGCTTAGGCAGATGAGCTCATTGGTAAGCTTGGCACTGCCAAGTTAATGAGTACCTTTGACCTCACAGCAGGTTACTGGCAGGTCAGCTTGAGAGATGGAATGAAGGAGAGTTCAGCATTCTAAACCCCAGAAGCACATTATCAGTTCACTGTGATGTCCTTCGGATTAAAGAATGCCCCACCACTTTTCAGCTGATGGTTAACCAGGTTTTCTTCTGGGCTGGAAAACTTCAGTGTTGCCTATTTAGACGACATTGCTGTGTTCAGCCACACCTGGGAGGGTCACTTATCCCACCTAAAACAAGTGCTTCATGTGCTGCAGAATGCAGGTCTGACTATCAAGGCCACGAAGTGCCAGATAGCACAGGGCACAGTAACTTACCTATCCCGGCTGGTTGGTGGTGGTAAGAACAACCTCGCGAAGTGAAGGTGAAGGCTGTGAAGGATTGCGACATCCCCACCACACAGACGCAGCTAGGTCTCACTGGGTACTATCAGTTGTTTATCAGGGGTATCGGACCATTGCCATGACCCTGATTGAAGCAACTTCCAAGAAAATGTCAAAGAAGGTAACTTGGAACCCTGTCTGTCAAACCTCCTTTCAGGATTTAAAGGATGGATTGTGCAGGGTCCCACTTCTGAAAGTGGCAGACTATGGTCAGGAGTTAATTATCCAGACAGACGCCTGTGATTTTGGGATTGGAGCAGTGTTAGCTCAGCTGAACTCTCAATGGGTAGAGCAACCTGTTGCCTACATTAGCAGGTGATTGACAAAAAGGGAAGGGAACTGGGTCATCATTGAAAAAGAGGCTTATACAGTTCTGTGGGCTGTAAAGAAGGTGAAGCCCTACATCTTTGGGTCGCACTTTATGATCCAGACAGACCAGCGGCCTCTTCAATGGTTAATCGCAACGCAAGGGGTGAACCCTAAGCTTTTGCATTGGGCCATATTCCTAAAAGGATTAGATATGGACATCCAGCACAAGCTAGGCTCCCAGCATGGAAATGATGCAAATGGCATCAGCCGGTACATTCACGATGATGATGAACCAGACCCTCAGATGGGTAGTGATTCACATGTTGAGGCCGGCGGACATATGAGGAATTTGACCATCCGCACGGTGGGTGTGCATTCGTCTGTTTTTTTAAAATGTTAAATGAAATTGAATGATGGTTAATCAATCTCCAGAAAATGTGTGTGGCTAATCTGCACACATTTTCCTATGCTCACCGCATGACATACACACAGCCTACAGGCGCAGCCCCCCTGTCATATTTAGTTGGGATCTGACAGGTAGAGTTCACGATGCATCTCCACAAGGAGGAGGACCAAACCTTCCCCCTGCCATGGCCAGCCTAATTAACTAACAAAGGCACCATAGACCCTCCCTGTCCTTTTGTTGAGCCATGTAGCTGGTGGCAGCATTCACATACTAATATAAACAGGCCCATGTGGGGCCTGGCCGCAGAGGCTAAAAAAGGAGACAGGAAACCCCAACACCATTTCACATACACTGTGTCAACCTGATGCCAGTTCCGGCCCTCAGTATCAACTGACAGTGAAATTCCATATCTGGGTCTGCGTGTTTATAGAACTCATCCACGCAGGGAGACCCCATTTAGAAGGAACGAGTATGTCATCTGACAGCGCCAGAAAGTCTGGTCTCAGCGCAGATTCAAGGGAGACCTGCTGGTTTAATCAGGAACCACAGAGAGCTCTATTAACCAGAGGCACCCTTTGATCCACAACAGACATGAAGATGGATGGGATTTAGCAGTACATGTTTTCACCCCTTTACCTTTTCTGTTGCAAACCACTCTGGTTATGACCTCACACATACAGAAGATTGTTGGTGGGGACCCAGGATTGTTTCATTAAGACAGGCTTAACCTACACCAATCACTGTGGTCCATTTGGCTTTAAAAGAGGGCCAAACCCCTCTTTTGGCAGATCATCTGAAGGCTTCACCAGAAGCAGAATGAAGAACTCATCATTGGACCCTGGCTGAAGGTACAGTCTGCCTTACATCTTCCGCTAGTGAAGGAAGACCAGGAACTCCAAGAGGGAAGCAAGATCCCTCGCGTAAACATCTCCCAGGGAACAGAAGGATATACTGAATACAGAGGACCCTCTAGCAGCTCCAGAACTGTTACCCAGCCAGCACACAGCGTGCCCTGCTAGGCTCTTCAGCAAGCTTCCTAGATGGGAAGTGCCAGACAGTATCTGAACCAAACCAAGGACAAGTCAGCTGACTGCAACACTCTCTCCAGCTTTGGGACGTCTGCCTTAAAGGACGACATGAGTCCAATGACAGAGCTAGGAGGAGTGCATCAACAAGCATCTACCAACATCCACCTAAAGGACATTTTTTAGCCAGTTGAGCCCCTCGAGTTGCAACGGACTGGACCGCTGACTGTTGTTACACCGCAGTTGCTAAAGCCACCTGAGACACCTCAACCAGTGCTTCAGAACTGCCGACCACCACTGAGACAATGATTCCTACCCTGAGCCACCATGTAGGCCAGCCTGCGGCCATCCATCCAGCTTCGCTGGCTGAACTGCCTGCCACCTGATACCCGCAGCTATCTCCGGTCTTGAACTCTGTCACAGAAGCTGCAAAGCACTCTGAAACCGACACGACCCTGTCGAGAACTCCTACAGCGCAAGGTACATTATGGTTCTGTCCGCCTGTCCTTCTCCAAAGGCCCCTAGTGACATTTTATGACCCATTGTTCCCTTTGTGCTGAAAGCAAGTATCCTTGAACTGTTGTGATTATTTATTATACTGACTGCACTCCTGTCAGTATCCAGAGAGCCGCCCTTTTCCTTCTTTGAAACTGTCTGTTCTCTGCATTCCGTTACAGGGTGGGTTGTATTTTGTAATGTGCTAGAACTGTCTTTTGTGATAATAATAAAGTAAATATTTTTATGCAACCTTGACTGGAAAGTACAGTTTATCATTGGATAATAATTGTATTTTTGCTGTGTTCCAACTAACCAACTATCCACAACCTTTCAGAGATAAGCTTGCCGTTCCATCCATATTACACACAGACAAGGAGGTTTATAATCTGCTTGTGTTTCCAATCTGTTTGGATCCCTTCTGGTGTACTAGAGGTGTGGGGCTGATGGTTTAGAGAGCGATTTTCATCCCTGGACTACTGGTGCCCTGGAAGTTGATTTGTCACAATAACATTTTCCTGAAATCAATACAGAAGGAGAGTTTCCACAATATAAAATAGTAAAATTGGTTTTCACAACGTTTTGTGAGAACATTCTTCAAAATAATGTCACATAGTCTCCACCAAGGCCCATTTTCAGATTCAAAAAAGTTGGAGCCTGCAAATTCTCACCCAGTCCTGCAAAATTCCAAGCAAACAATTTCAATTTAGATTTCACTCATATTTCTGCCAGATCATTTATTACTGGAGTTAAAATGTCTGAAATAATCTGTCTTGTTCTGTTACAGAGAGCAGTGGTGTATCATATCACATATCAGCCCCTGCTTGATGGACTTGGGTTACGTATTGGGATTATTCAAACCTTTTATTCTTCCTTAAACAGTAGAGCTTAACTCTTCGATATAAGAATTGGAGACAGAGAATATGTACTGCCAACAGATTTAACCACTGGACTAACAAGTGTATCCCTGCTCATAATCTTTTTTTCCTGTTTGCAATCTGTTGCAAGATTCAGGCTGGAAATCCTGAAGGGTAAGCACCAGAATATGTTTGGATGAATGCATGATGGCTACGTTTGAATTCGACAAATAATGAGCCACTTTGGAGTATCTGAATGACAATACAACAATATCGTTCCACACAATTTTGGTCTTTTCAACACGGACGCTACATGTCTTGTCAGAAATACATCTTTGGGATTAAAGGCATGCATCTCCTCATTTCTGCCTTTGACCAGTGTGTGTATTTTGTAATCAGTGTTGAAGGATCTTCTCTGGCCCATTTGAAAGTATGAGCACTTATGCCAAATCCACCACTAATATTTACTTAAAATACATGCCGATTTTGAAAGAACAGCTTGCAGAAAGAAACGCTTAAACATCTATTGGTTGAGTGTCCTGGTTTAATTGATGCGAGAATAAAATATCTAAAAAAATGTGACAAAGGAATATCGAGTAGTTACTCAAGAACATCTGTGCGAAATGATACATTGTGGACACTTGACACGGCACAGGACTGGATCTGATGTGCAACGCACTCTTGTCACAGCACGGCACAGGACTGGATTGGATCTTATTGGTTCTGATGATAATTCTTTTAGCAGGCAAGCAGTACAGCACAGCCCGGCTGTCTTTTTTTTTCTCCCCTTAGGTTTCTGGGGTTGGTTCTGGTTCTGGAAAATTCAGGCCTAGCTGAAAATGGTTCAGCTATGCTATGGGTCTTTTTTTGCCAAGTTTCTGGAATCTGGAGCAGGTAAGATGGATAGTTCTGCAGCAGGGAGCTCTGCCAGAATCAGGATAGTGGGTGAATCTGTCTGTTTTTGAGTGCTAAGCTGTCTCTATTTATGCTTATGATAAGGGGGGTGTGTGGGCTGGTTTATCCTAAGCTTGCCGCTTTGACAGGGATTGGTCATGGTCTCCTCTCTTCCTTGATAGGAGGAGTAACACAGGCTGTCACCTTTATGGTGTGGGTTTATGAGGCTTAGAGTGCACCCCTAGCATCTTGAACACAAAATCTACTTTTGGTACAATACATATTTCCACGTGTGCAACCTCTATAACAATCATATATACAGATTACATACTTTGTGTAGCAGATACTCCTCCAAACCCCGTTGCTGTAGGATCTTGTGTCTGCTTTTCACAGAACTTTGCCCTTTTCATCTGGAACACAATGTGCAATTTAGGAGCACATTTCTACAAAAGCGATGAACATGGGCATACGTGTATAAAGTTTCATACTTCTATCAGAAATACATTGTGCGAAATGATACATTGTGGACACTTGACACGTGTGAGACTTGGGGCGATTGGTCTTCTTCGATCGTTGAATTTAACAGATGACACAACTATCTAGCTCCTATACATTTATGAGGAATTGTTATAACTCAATTGGGAAGAGTACGTAAATGGTTATTTTTCCTTTTTATTGTTTGATGAATGCATTTTAGTCTTGACAATTAATTTTATTATAATTATAGATATGTTGAATCATCAATGTAAAAAACAATTCATTTTATTGTTTCATACCATGTTGTATAAATATTGTGAAGTTGACTTAAGTCAGCTAAATCAATAATAAAAAAAAATAATAAGTATTGAAACTTACAAAGTCCTTTCTTTTCATTACAGATGTTTGACATTCACATAGCACTGAAAGTCCACTCAAACGTTTCATAATCAATATAAATGGTAAGGATACATCAAGTGCTAAGGGAGAGTATGCTTGTCCTTTTTGCATAGACTGCATAATAGCCTGGCACTTAAGGGGTTAAACCAGCAATGATGTAACCTTGTCTGCAGTTAGGCCATCTGTTTTGTTCAGAAAGGGAAACAAATTATCCTAATATGCTTAATGGGCAACAAAACCGTGACAATACACTTTGCAAGAGAGACCGCAATATAGGAGTTCGCCTTGAGCTTGATGATGGACAAGTGTATGAAGCAAATCCAAATGTAAATAAAACCGCAAAATGAATATGGAACATGTAGAACAGCAATAGGTCTCTGCTGGTCAAAAAAAGAAACTCCCACCAGCCTTAGGGAAGGTACCTTAAAATCGGAGTAAAGGTAGTTTTCAGATATGCTACAGAATAGAAAAACAATCAGTCTTTATAGATAAAATACTCTTGATAATCCCACTATAGCATGAAGCAACATACCATTTTCAACAAAAGACATTTAGGTTATCAGGATGACAAAGATATAACAGAAAACTATACAAGCAGTGAACCATCCAGCCTTCAGCGAGAACTTTCCTGCACTGCATTGCACTAAAGTGTCTTTCAGGATAATTCTCTGAATGGCTTGGCTGAGGAGCAGAACAACGGCAATACAAGGACACAACACTTCTTTTCATGAACCTGAAAAAGAAAGTGAGACGTTCAAATCCACAATGGTGGCTATGGCCCAGAACGGCGAACCTACCATGTTCAGGGAATCTCCCTGATGGGGAATAACCAGGATAATTGGCATGGTGTCCTTATGCAAATATGGCAGTGGCAAATGTAATGGCACAGGGCCATGCTCCACTATGAACTTGTGTCCTCCACATTCCAAAACACCAGATACATATTTTAGTCGGCCATTCAGATCCCTCAGGAAGTGGAAGATGTTTAAAGAGGTGAGGTCCGCTTAAGCTACAGAGCATGTGTCATACAGTTGTGAATGCAGCCTATTTAAAGGCTTAAGGACCATGAAGCATTCCCTGTGTAAGTGAATTCAATCTGGCACACACCTAAGTCAACGCCTAGCTTTGTTTGTGTCTAAATGTTCTTTTATTCTGAACGATGTACCACTCATACCACTCATATCACGCCCTTCTCCTGGAACCCCCCCGGTCACACTGAACCAGGAATCAGGCTGGTTTGCAAAGTTAAAATATTTATTTATGTAGTTACAATTCAATCACACTATGTTTTAATAGCTACACAATGATCACCAATGGGGTGATGTAACACTAAATAATCTCTTTAATACGCAAGGAGTAATAGTGAGCAAAACAGAAATAATACTTTTGTGTGTGTGTGTTCAGATCAAATAGCAGTGTGGTTACTAGTTCCCCCTGCACACACCTCAACCCCCCAATAGGCAATGTAAATAGATAAGAGGAGAGAGAGCAGGTATTCAGGAATGACAGAATTCAAACAAAATATCAATCCGAATTTACCCCCAGCAACGCAAGAGAAAAACAGAATTGATTGGCAAGCGGTCAGAATGGTTTTAAAGTAATCTTGAGAATGGATTGGGTAAAAACACAAAATATGGTTTAAATTGCTGAAAATGTTTAAATTCTTATGGGAGCTGCTATGGATAGTTGCACACAAACACTAGAAATGATTTAATACTAATAAATAATGTGAAATCTTAATATTAATGTCGGAAGCAATCATAAGCTGTTTTACACGTGTAAGAATTTCTCTAAAACAAAATTTGTGGTAAATTTGTCAGCACGCGGTAATCGCAAATACGGGAGAACCATATGGATTTCAGATGCGGGTTTAGATGCAAATTAAAGTTGTGGATGTTAGCTACACACAGCAGTTGAAATTTTGTTTCTAGCACAGAAACAGAGGAAGTTATTGACGTTTTAGTGGAGGTTGTTTTTTTGAGATACGCGCAAGAATGGAGAACATGCTTTTTAAATGATAACAAGGATTTCTTACTCTAGAGGATAACTATGAAGACAACAAATACCACACAGGAACACAGCCACTTGATCAGGGTGACTGCCTGCAGTGGCCCCGCCTTCTTCAGATGAGAACAGATCAGCGCAGAGATAGTTTTAACAAAATTAGCACAGGAGGAAGATAGGAGGGATAGGATAGAGAGTTCAGGCAATTCAAAAATACTCCTAACAATGCAGGTTCTGAAGACAAGATAGGATGGATTTAAAATAGGGATTAACTAAACAAAGGTACATAGGCTAGTGACACAGTTCTATCTATAGATACTCACTAGATATGTTTTTACACAGAACCGTCAGGATTATGGTCCGTCAAGATTTCTGGTCAGGGAACGGAATCTGGTTCTGGGACAGACAGCTGGGCACATCGGATTTGGGCAGCATCAAGGTGCTCTGGGCACCGCACGGCACAGGACTGGATCTGATGTGCAATGCACTCTTGTCACAGCACGGCACAGGACTGGATTGGATCTTATTGGTTCTGATGATAATTCTTTTAGCAGGCAAGCAGTACAGCACAGCCCGGCTGTCTTTTTTTTTTCTCCCCTTAGGTTTCTGGGGTTGGTTCTGGTTCTGGAAAATTCAGGCCTAGCTGAAAATGGTTCATGCTTTTTTTTGCCAAGTTTCTGGAATCTGGAGCAGGTAAGATGGATAGTTCTGCAGCAGGGAGCTCTGCCAAAATCAGGATAGTGGGTGAATCTGTCTGTTTTTGAGTGCTAAGCTGTCTCTATTTGTGCTTATGATAAAGGGTGTGTGTGGGCTGGTTTATCCTAAGCTTGCCGCTTTGACAGGGATTGGTCATGGTCTCCTCTCTTCCTTGATAGGACGAGTAACACAGGCTGTCACCTTTATGGTGTGGATTTATGAGGCTTAGAGTGCACCCCTAGCATCTTGAACACAAAATCTACTTTTGGTACAATACATATTTCCACGTGTGCAACCTCTATAACAATCATATATACAGATTACATACTTTGTGTAGCAGATACTCCTCCAAACCCCGTTGCTGTAGGATCTTGTGTCTGCTTTTCACAGAACTTTGCCCTTTTCATCTGGAACACAATGTCCAATTTAGGAGCACATTTCTACAAAAGCGATGAACATGGGCATACGTGTATAAAGTTTCATACTTCTATCAGAAATACATTTCGTGTAATATCACATTTTCTGCCATTTCTTCCCAAAACATGTCACAGAGTTCTGGCGCCTTTTCACCCGTGCATCCAGAAATTACAATGCTGTTATTTCTATATTTTGTACAATTTTACATAGGAAGTTATCAGTCATTTTCAAATGTATCTTTTGTCCTTGTTAAGCAACCGATGGTTGTTTAGCTCCACCCCTTTGGTCTCTCCCTGGGACCCAGGAGCATCTCCTCCCAGTTTCTCCTGGACAGAGGCCATTTACGACCCTTCACACTTCGCATTTCCTTTAGGTGGAGGATGTATATTGTTTAGTCCTGGGCTCACCAGCAATTCGCACCTCCCTGTGAGTTTCAGCTGGGGGGAAGTGTCCTCCTTTTGTGAGGAAAGCTGTTATTCCAGTTTGGGTGGCTTTTAGCCAGGCTTAAATTTAAATTTTAATACTGTTGCATTTTTTCTTAGCTTAAAACAAACTTGTGATTTCAAACTAGCAGCTAGAACACTTAATCCAGATTCTACACCATGGGCTCAAACAATTACAACATAGGCCACTCTCAGTAACAGGCCATTTAGATTTCAAACATTTGATTTCAGTTTATACAGGTTTTAAAGTTTATCATGCAGGCTTCTGACAGCTGTCATTCAGGCAGCCGAGGGTACTGCGCCCAGATTTTGACAGATTCCACAGGCAGGCAACTTTTGCTGTGGATGTTTCTTTAATACTTTCAGCTTTTCAGGACATTGGGCCTCATTACACGGATGGCGGTAAGGGTTTACCGGTACCGGTAAAATACTGGTACCGGTAAATCCTTACCGCCTTACTACGAGGTCCCTTTGCGGGTTGGGGAATTTAACACCTGCTTTTTGCAGGCAGTAAAAACCAACCCGCAAAGGGACCAGGGAGCTAATTACGGTATCGCAATTTGCGGTACCGTAATTAGCACCTTCCCAATTCCCATAGAGCCATATGGGGCAAAAATGGGAATGGGGAAGGGCAATGGTGGAAGGGGGAATTACTGCCCCGTCAACCTTGGAATAGGGCGGTAATTCCCCTTTCCACCAAGGCGGTGCCGGTATTTTACCGGCATGAACCATGGCGCTAGTAGCGCCATGGTTCATTGCCATCCGTGTAATGAGGCCCATTGTCTGTTCCCAATGATTTCTTATACTAAGTGGATTGTAGCACCCAGCAAGAATTTTTGATGTTTGAGGGTGTTTTGTACCGACATTCTGTAGTTTCAGCAACAAAGAAAAAGGATTTAAAGCAAGATTTTTGGATTTCCTTTAACAAAGCACTGCTTTTCCTTCTGTGCTCCATCATCACATGTGGTGGAGCCCAGTGATATGTTTCAGGAGTGAGATCTCTGTTCCACCACCGACAACATGAATGGTAGATTGGGCAACCATTTTTTTGTGCTTTGCAGAGCGCGATTTTCAGAGGTTTTGGCACGCACAAGGGTTTTGCGGCCATTTTGAAGTTTCTGGCACCATCAGAACACAGTGATGCCGCATGACAGGGCAACAAGTGGGTTGAATCATCCCACAGAGACCCCCTCACAACTTGAGGTTGACCGCCTGTCAAGGAGAAGTCGGGAGATTGGGATGTTCATTCTTTCTTTGGTCCAGGTGGAGAAAGTCATCTGCTTCTCCCATCAGTGCTGGCTCGATATGTTCTCCTTGCCGGTTCTGGATGAGAGTATAGAGCGATACTCTGGGCCCCTTGGGTCTTTCCTCCTGGTCCCTGAGTGGTCCTCCTTGGTACTTGGAATCCTTGGTTTCAGTGCTATGAAAGAGAACAGAGCACGGTTATGGAATTTTCCCCACTACTATTCATGTAGTGGGGAAGATGCATACATTTAACATATCAATTACAATATTCCCCGCCTGTAATTCTTATGATTTTAACAGGTGGAATGGTTTTAACAGTTGGAATTTTCTAGGGATCCGGAATGTCCCCCTCTTGGTTTCCGGTTGGCTCCTGTATTTAAAGCAGAGTATGCCTGTGATGGCAACACTTCAGCTGGTTGATGTGGACCCACTTGTCTTCCCCTTCTGCCAAACTGCCCTTGGGGATGCAGATTTTGTAGGCGACTGGTGAGATTCCGTCCACAATTTCAAAAGGATCCCGCCAAGTAGGGAGGAATTTGTGCTGTTTGGCTTGGTTCCTTTGGAAATTGTACAAGTAGACCCGGTCTCCTGCCTGGTATTCTTAGTTGCCTTAAGGTCATAGTTGGTCTTCATACTGTCTGCCGATCTTTCTAGATTCCGCTGAGCATTGGCAAAAGCATGTTGAAGGTGTTTTCTCAGATTCTCAACATACTCATGAGTTGTGGAGCCATTTATCAAGGTCTCCTCTTGGGTTCTGTAGAGCAGATTCTGGGGTTGCACCATCCTTTGTCCAGTCATCAGCTCAAATGGAGACATTTTTGTTTCAGAAGAAGGGGTAGATCTGATGGCCATCAGGACAAGAGGTAATTGAATGTCCCAACTTGGCCCAGAATCTGCCACAAACTTTTTTAATATGCTCACAATAGTCTTGCTGTATCTCTCAACTCCACCACTAGAGTCTTGCGATAGGCAATGTGTTGTTTCCTTTTGACCCCAAGTATCTCCCACATCTTTGTCATCACTTCGCTAGTGAAGTGGCTACCTCGGTCTGACTCAATCCTTTGGGGTAGTCCAAAACGCAAGAAGATGTGGTTGATCATCAGGGCAGCTGCTGTTTCTGCCTGGCAGTTTGGGGCCGGGAGACATTCCACCCATTAAGTGAACAAGCATGTCACGGTCAACATGTACTTGTTCCCCCTAGAGGAGCGAATCTCTGGCCCGATTAAATCGACTTGTAAATCTCACCAAGGCAGTGTCATCCCCCTCTTTTGGAGGGGAGCACAGTGTGTGAGTGATGTTGGCTACACACAAGACACCCCTTCAAGTATTGGTCGAGGTCCTGCCCCATGTGTGGCCAGTATGCAACCTCTCAGAAGATTTCTAGTGTCGTATGAAACACCCGATGATGGGCTGTGGATGCATCATGGGCGTGACTTAGCATCAGGCTTCAGAATAAGGCAGGGACCACCCACTGATCATGGCCAGCTATGGATCTCCTCACCAACAAACCGTCGTGGATTTGGAACATTTTTGGACATTTCATCAACACTCTGAGGTCCTCTTTCCCTATGTAATTGGTATCCATCAGGGGAATTTCTCACGTCCTCAATGTGTTGATAAAACTTACCAATTATTGGATCCCCTTTTTGAGCCGTAATCAAATCAGCATCTGAGGTCTCCTTACTCCATTGTGCAGTTGAGAGTTCATTGTGAGCATTTGTCTGGGACCTAGTGATAGCAGTGACCTGTATTTCCCCCAACAGGGACTTGATCTCAAGTAGATCCTCTTGGATGGCTCTGGTTTTGGCTAGCTGATCAGCTAGGTAATTTCCAGTTTTGTCTGTTCCCTCTACTTTAGAACGACCCTTGATAGTTTTCAAGTAGATGGTCATTCTATTCGAGGTGACCAGATCATCAATATTTTGCATTAATTTTCCATGTTTCAATGGTTTGTTATTAGAACATAGCATGCCTCTGGTTCTCCAGTTAACCAGGTGGTCCACGAACCAGTTCCGTACATAATCTTAATCAGTCATCATCTCTGCCACTTGACTACTTCGGGGACCAATTTTGTACCCAGCGGAGGGTTCTGGGGCATCATTCACCCATGCATTCCCTAAGCCGGCCACAAGTTCCTTTTCCCTGTTGTTGTCAACATGGTAGGAGCATCCATCCACATAGACAGTGGGCATTCCCTCACACTGGTATGCCTCCATGTTGTCATTGTTTTTAAGACGTACGTCCTCGAGACAGTTTTCTCTGGCACAATCATACCAGTCAGCCAGACCTTGTGCAAGGGGACTTGCATTGACAGAATCCAGGATGTAATTCAGGAATTACTTACATTTCCGGTTCGGATTCTGTCACTCTGAAGATATTGCAAAGGTTGGTGTGGAGTCTCCACTATGATGTGTTCCCCCTGGATAAACGGGCAGTAATTCTTCAATGCCCCCACTGTTGCCAGGAGTGCCTTCTCACAATTGTTGAATTTTTCCTCCACAGAGGATAAAGTCTTACTCTCATAGGAGATGACTTTATTGACCTTGTCATGCTTTTGATATAATACTGCAGTCAAGCATGTATTTGAGAACCCAGTCTCCAAGAAGAACTCCTTGTTTCTGACAGGGTAAGCTAGGCAAGCTTCTTGTGAGAGGCTTCTTTTCAGTTGTCTTACTGCCTCGGCTTGTTCTGGACCTCGCTCCCACTTGACCCCCCCCTTCAAAAGATGGATCAGGGGTCTTGTGGTCTCTGCGTAGTCCTCAATGAACTTTCTGCTGCAATTAGTTAGTCCAAGGAGGCTCCTTAGTTCCCGCAGAGTTGTGGGGTCTTTTAGTTTCTGAAGGGCTTCTAATTTCTTTTCCTGGGGACCGAGACCCTGAGGAGTTATCTCATGCCCCAAGAAATTGACACGGGTTCTGCACCACTGTGCCTTTTGAAAGGAGAGTTTTGCTCTGGCAGCCCTCAACTTTGTCAGGACATAACAGATCTCCGCTATGTGTTCCTCCACAGTTGAGCTTTTGACTAGAACATCGTCTACATAGGCCAGGTTACCCCTTTCACCCAAGTCGGGCATGGCCTTATGTAGAAAGATGTTAAATTCATTGCCGGAGTTGATGTATCCAAAGGGAGTCCAGGTCCAAGTGTACTGCTGCCCCCCGAAGGTAAAGGCCAGCTTGTATTGGTCCTCCCTATTGACAGGTACAGTCCAGTACCCATTGGTCAGGTCAATGACAGTGAATACCTTTGACCCCTGGATCTGGGTCAGCCCTTGGTCTATGTAGGGAAAAGGCCATCGGGAAGTATGGACCCGTTTGTTGAGCTCCCTTAGGTCAGCACAGGGTCTCCACTGGCCGTTAGGTTTCAGAATCCCCAGCACCGGATTATTGAAGGTGATGTGGGCTGGACGAATTATCCCACGGGACGCAAGGTTCTTAATTATTTCAGTAAGGGACTCTATTGATGCGAGAGGCAAGCAATATTGCCTCACAAACACTGGAGTCATGCCAGGGTCCGTGGGAATTGTTGTTGTGTGGATGTCGGTGCGACCACAGTCAAATGAGTCCACCGCAAAGAGATCTTGAAAATCTAAGAAAACTTGTTTCAATGTTTGCTTTTGCTCCAGAGTCTCACAGGCATCAGCTAGGTTGACTCTCTCTTCAACCATCTGCCTGAAGCCTGGAAAGACTTCCGGTTTGGCTTTCTCGGCGGCCTCCTCCAGCTGGGTGGAGAAGTCCCTGGTCAGAGTGCTGATTTGAACTGGCGGCTTGAGGTGGGGAAGGCAGTCCTTGTGGACTTGGAATATCACCCCATCCTGCCTGAAGTCACAGGTCACATCTTCCTTACCATAAGGGCAGAAAGAGTACACCAGGAAATTCTGTGCATGCCGGGCAAAGATCCTGTCTGGTGTTGTGTCATTGTCGCTATCACTGTCAAAACAGCCCTTGGGGATTGGTCCTAACAGTTTATTACCTAAATCTATGGAAAAATGTCAGTCATCAACCGCCATTCCAACAATGGTGTCTGCGCCCAGAGTGATACTCTTTAGGTCACTGTTATCCACCTCTATTGGAATGGTGTCGTGTTCTATGTTGACTAGTGGTGTTGGGTTTACCCCCAACCCTTGCTGTTGGAAATGAGCATTGAGATGGACATAGGCGTCAGGGTTTTTCAGTTTCTGTCCTCTTTTAATTTTTACTTCCAGTGAGAATTGTCGGGTTTGTTCTGGGATGGTGACTTCCTCTCCAATCTGAATTTCAAGTGCATATGGCAACAGTTGAGCTGACCGAAATGCTTTCTCTGGGTCATCAAAGTCCATGGAATTACCCGCTAATCAGGACCAGGCTTTCAAGTTTATTAGGTCCAAACTATTGGCAAAGCGATTGAGAATGTCACTGCCTAAATAAAATGGAGCAGGGACTTCTCGCACGACCCAACAATTATGGACTATGCTCTTGTTGCCTATGGAAATTTTGAGTATACAACTGCTAGGCAGGAAATGTTTGGAATTAGGTGTTTCCAGGTCCATTTCCCATGTCTAACAGTTTAAATGTGGGAATGGCTGGGTCTTTTGGGAGTTTGCGGAACATGGCCTTGCTGATGAAGCTCTTACCGTTGTTCACACACACTCGGGCGAGAACAGAGTCCTTCCCCTCATTTAACTAAATGGGGATGAACAACTGCTCTCCAATTTTCTGAATATCAGCCAAGCTTTGAGCTGATTTCTCATCTTTTTGGACTATAGGAATGGAATGTTCTGATTCTGAATTTGTATAGAATTTCAGAGTGTTTCCTTCCAGTGTGGAATACCACCTTAGACTGGAAGGAAATAGAGAGGACTCGCCATTGCCAGTTTCTTGTCCAACTGCAATTACTGTCACGTCTGGGATTTGATTATTCTGGAAGTGGAATTCATCTTGCTTAGGTTTTTGGTTAGACAAAAAAGTGGGCTGGCCCGACGATACAACCCCCAGAACCCATGTGGAACAAAAAATGGGCCTATATAACTACAATGTCATTTTATTCTCGATATTCTTAGGTCTAAGAAATTAACATCGGGACACATATGGAATAAAATCACTATCCATATGATAACAACCTTTGAAACTTTGTGATAAGCCAGACGAAACGGAAACAATAACATTAAAATGTATATATTGACTTCCGGGAGTAGTGTGCACCTTTTTTAGCAATCAGCAAAGTAGTGAGAGAGGATAGGGCAAGATCTCTCTTCTATCCCCTAATTGTAGGAGGCGACGCACCAGCGCACCACTAGGGCGAGAACATTTACTCGATGGATAAAGAGATTTTCTATAGGGACAGTGAGCTATTTGTAGGGAACCAAGTCTTAGGAATAATTAGAATAAAGATATTCTGTCTTTGTTGTGTTATAACGATGCATGGGTCGAAACATGATTGCATACCCACTGACTTTAGTTGTGATTTACTAGGTTTTCGTTCAACCATTTGGCATGTGCCATTTAAACTAACATGGTTGACACTCTGTTTCAATTTTATTGGTCGGTTAGCCTGGGTCCAGAGGACCTTGTTTACACAATCTATGAGGGGAGACAATCTACGAAGCATGTCATTCCCTAGTAAACAAGGTGTGCCCTCTGGTGTCACAACTATGACCGGGTGCTTCACCTTGTGTCGCCCAATTTTTCTGTCTAAATCCACAGTCCCCTTGACAGCAATTTCCTTCCCGTCGAAGTTCTGAAGTTGCCCAGAAAGAGGGGTGAGAGGAATTTGGTACTTCTCCTCCCTTCCCAAATTCAGTTGATCAAAGGCCCTTTTTGACAGAATGGTAGCTTGGGATCCAGTGTCCACCAGTACCAAAATTGTACATTGCCCCTGTATTTTGACCGGGGCATAACATCTTCCCTCCTTTTCATCAAGGGGGCAAAGATAATGCACCTTTTTGGTCAACTAGTGGGTTAATTGCTTTGCTTTGGACACTGACAGAGAGGTGATTTGGGCAGGATTTTGTTTGGGATCTTGGGAACCTGTAAGAAAGAGGTGACAGCTAGATATGGGGGACGTTTTGGGTTCCCCTGGTTCTGATTCTGGGCTGCCCGCCCCCCCCCTTTTGGAGGCAGTCACCAGGATGTGTTTGAACCAGGGGATTTACGTGCTGGTCATTCTGGGTACTGATGATGGGCGGTTTAACTCAGTCCCCACATCTACCCAGTCTGGATTTGGATCCTTTGGGACCCATTTTACTTTGAGAGGAGTCACCCCATCCCTGAAGGAGAAGATCCTTTTCCCAGGATCCCCTGAGGATCCCTCTCCTTCAAACTGGAAGATTTGCACCTCCTCCACAAAATGGGTCTTTTTGGGCTCTTTATTTCTCCTACCCGCCCTCTGCTCCTTGGGTTACAGACATTCGGGGGCAGGAGATTTTGGTTCCAGTTCCTGGGTTTCCAGGGGCTTTTCACAAGTGGGGAAGGAAGCTTCCTTTAAGGCTTTACACCCCCTTCCGCCTGTGCCTCCTCCCTGGGAACCGGTGGTTTGTCTGAGTTCTTTCCCCGTCATTGTTCTGGAGCACCAGACCCTGGATTCGAGGAGTTCTGAGCCGCCGTGCTCATCTGAGGGTACTGTTGAGCCCTCAGCATGCGACCCAGATCCTGTGCAATGTTCTGGACCTGGCGCTCTAGTTGGGACACCCGCTCTGGCTGGTACGGGGTCCTCAGATCTACCCTGGGTTGATCCCGGGAAGGGTACCTATCCCTTCTCGCAAAATATCCCTGGTTCGGAAAGTTTGGGTACCCCTCCACCCTTGGCCTCCCCTCTTCTGGATTGGGCAGTCTGGGCTCAGGGAAGTGGGGAAAGAAGGATGGGTTGTTTTGGGGGTTGAAGTTTGGGGGGTTCCGGGGAAAGAAAAATGGCCTGGCATTTGGGGGATTACTGCCCTCCTGGGGAAACTGAGGCAGTAAGTTCCCTGGGATTCCTGCTGCCTGGTTGGATCCCCCCCGCCTCTTGAGCTGGAGGAGTCCACACATAGCCCAGGATGGGTGTATTCCCCTTGTAGCATGGGCTGATGTAATCAGGGAGTGGAGGGTCCCATTTGTGGGGTTACCACCCTGGCTCCCTGTTTGGGATTGGCCTGAGGGCCTTCTGGGTTTGGAGTTGGTTGGATTCTGCACAGGAAGGTTCTTAGGCCCCCCCATCTCCAGATCTAAAATGGGGGCAACCTTCACCTCCGCCACCTTAGCAGCAGCAGGGGTGTTGCTTGTTTTGGGGTTTTTGCTACTATTTTTATTTTCCAAAGGCTTCTGTACTTCATAGATGCGCGTTGCTTGTTCAATGACCCAGTCTAGTGATCTTTTCTCATGAAAGTCCCTCACTAGCTTGGTCATAATATACTTAGGGAGAGCGTGAAAGAAGGTGTTCACAAATTCCTTACTGTCAGTGTGCACCCTTATAGTGGTCTGCACCAAGGCACGTTTTAATTCCTGAACAAATTCTTCTGGGGCCTGGTCTTCCCCACATTGTAAGTTGTAGGCTGCCTTGCGAGCCTCTTGAGGGTTCCAATGAATGGAAAAATGTTTCAGGATGGCCGCCCTATAGGCGGACCATCTGGAATGGTTCTGATCCTCCAGCCCCGCAAAGAAGCTGGAGTTCTCAGGAGAAAATGTCCACTTCACATACTGAATACAGCTTGGGCTGTCCTTCAGATGGAAAGTCTCCATCATCTGTTCAAATAATGCAAGGTGCTCCCAAACTGAATATTTTGCATTTTTGTGGTAGGGCGTGATGAGGCTCCTAATAGCTTTTATTTGTTTCAGTGGCTTCTTGAGTAAAGCCCTCTTGACTTTGTTGGCCTTTTTAGTTCTTATCACCCTGGTCCACTCATCCTCTGACTCAAAGGCATTGCTACCAGAGGTGGATGTCTGGTCTTCTAAACTCTCCCGGATTCTGCGAGCTTGGGAATGGCTGGCAGACTATGGGGAACTAGTCTCTAGGGACCTGTGGTGCTCGGAAGAGTCTTCTGATTCTTCCTTGCTCCCAGGATTGATTGAGTACCCCCCACTGTCCTAGCTGGGAAGAGGTTTTTAGTATGCTCTTAGTGGGCCTAGTCTCATGGAGTTCCCCACCAAATTTCACTGCCTGATCTCTTGATGAGTTATATTTCTGAGGATCCATTTCTCTGATTCTCCCCTCACTGGAGTCTTCCTGATCAGAGAAGATGGCCCTAGCACTTGGGAACCTGTACACAGATGCCTGCCCATCCATTTCTGGGAGGCGCTGACCTATTAGCCCCATATTTCCCCCTGGGCTGAAGTCTACCATCCCCATGGCCCTTGGCTCATGTGAGTCAGTGGACATGGGGTTGGCAGAGTCCATGGATTTGAAGTCTCTGGGGCCAGGGTTCCTGAGGTTATGCTCAGGGGTTTCCCTCTCCTATCTGACCTCATCTCTCTCAGCCCCTACTCCCAGATGGCATGCACGGATCTTACCCTTTTGTTCTTCTATTAAGGCCTTTCTGGTCTCTATTAATTGTTCCTGCATGGCTATTTGTCTATGGAGCCTGTCATTTTTTTCACAGAGAGCCTCATTGTGTCTCTGTGCTTCCTGTCTGATTTGGGAGTATTGGGCCAATTTTTGCTGCAGGAGGCTCACCTCCTGAGTTCTGTCCTTACTGGCCTACTCATTCTTTGCCAGAGAATCTTCCATCGTCCTGGTGTGCTCTAACAGCTTTTCATAGTCCATTGTGAGTTCACCCAGCCCCTGAAGGGCCAGGTGATTTTCTTCCACATCGGTTTTTAAATAGTTGACTTCCTGGCCTAAGGGGTCCCTTTCCTGAATTAGAGTATTCCTTTGTGTCGCCATGTCATCCCTTTGTCTTTTGAATGCACCATCTTTCTGGCGCTCTTCATCAAATTTTGTTTGGGATTCAAGGTCTTTAAGAATTAATTTATTATTTTCTTCTTTTACTTGGTCTATCTGGTCTTGTAAGACGTGGAGCTGTTCTGCACAGACTCTGTTAAAAGTTAATTGTTGCGCCAGTTTTTGTTGGCACTGTTTTAAAGAGTCCAACCTTTTTTGACACTCTTTTTGCAGTGTCACTAATTTGGTATCTTGCTCTACCCTCTCTTGCTGCAGGAGATCTAGATCTTATTTTACTTTTGTCAGGTACTGTCTGGTTTCACTCTCTGATTCTTGGCTCTTTTGTAGCCTGTGCTCTGCAGAGTCCAGATCCATTTCGGTCTTCTCTAGGGATTTTACTTGCCTTTTTGCCAGGTCTAGGTTTTCAGCATATTTTTCCTGTATTACTCCAATATGGAGGTACAGGTACGCCGCTATTTTGTCAATTTTATTTTGCTCTTCTTTTACCCATGGTGCCATATACAGCTCACTAAGTGCCTGGGGTAATGGACCCTGGTCCTGACATATATCTAATTCTGTGGCAGTGGCTTGTTGTTTGATTTCCTGCAGCCAAACATTCTCATCCTGCTCAATCCATTCACCCTTGACAAACAATTTGTGCAGTAGGTGTTCTTTTGCCATATTAATTTCCACTGGGGTCGCCATTCTGGAAATATTAATTTCCTTCTGACTTATCTCAGGGTTACTTTTACCTTTGCAAAACAGGCCAAACTCTGTTGAGTATTTCTATTGAAGGGTGTTTTTACAGTGTAGCACAGTGTGGTAGCCCAACAAGGTGTATGTACCCCGTCAGTTAGCACGCTGTGTTTGACTGTCACAAGTGATATTTCTAATTCAGGATCTCGAGACGAGCCCCCAATCTGTAAGTGATTTCAATCCGGCACACACCTAGCGTGTAATGCACAACTGAAATCCCTATTTATTTGTGTCTAAAAGTTCTTTTATTCTGAACGATGTACCACTCATATCACGCCCTTCTCCTGGAACCCCCCGGTCACACTGAACCAGGAATCAGGCTGGTTTGCAAAGTTAAAATATTTATTTATGTAGTTACAATTCAATCACACTATGTTTTAATGGGTACACAATGATCACCAATGGGGTGATGTAACACTAAATAATCTCTTTAATACACAAGGAGTAATAGTGAGCAAAACAATTCAGCACAGAAATAATACTTTTGTGTGTGTGTTCAGATCAAATAGCAGTGTGGTTACTAGTTCCCCCTGCACACACCTCAACCCCCCAATAGCCAATGTAAATAGATATGAGGAGAGAGAGCAGGTATTCAGGAATGACAGAATTCAAACAAAATATCAATCCCAATTTCCCCCCAGCAACGCAAGAGAAAAACAAAATTGATTGGCAAGCGGTCAGAATGGTTTTAAAGTTATCTTGAGAATGGATTGGGTAAAAACACTGAATATGGTTTAAATTGCTGAAATTGTTTAAATTCTTATGGGAGCCACTTTGGATATTTGCACACACACACTAGCAATGATTTAATACTAAGAAACAATGTCAAATCTTAAAATTAAGGTCGGAAGCAATCATAAGCTGTTTTACACGTGTAAGAATTTCCCTAAAACGAAATTCGTGGCAAACATTTCAGCGCGTTAATCACGATTATTGGAGAACCGTATGGAATTGGGATGTGGTTTTAGATGTGAATTAAAGCTATGGATGTTAGCTACACGCAGAAGTTGAAATTTGTTTTGAAGAAGTTATGGACGTTTTAGTGGAGGTCGTTTTTTCGAGATAGGAGCAGGAATGGAGAACATGCTTTTAAAATGATAACAAGGATTTCTTACACTAGAGGATAACTATGAAGACAACAAATACCACATAGGAACACAGCCACTTGATCAGGGCGACTGCCTGCAGTGGTCGCGCCTTCTTCAGTTGAGAACAGATCAGCGCAGAGATAGTTTTAACAAAACTAGCACAGGAGGAAGGTAGGAGGGCTAGAATAGAGAGTTCAGGTAATTCAAAAATACTCCTAACAATGCAGGTTCTGAAGACAAGATAGGATGGATTTAAGATAGGGATTAACTAAGCAAGGTACATAGGCTAGTGACACAGTTCTATCTATAGATACTCACTAGATATGTTTTTACACAGAACCCTCAGGATTATGGTCCGTCAAGTTTTCTGGTCAGGGAACGGAATCTGGTTCTGGGACAGACAGCTGGGCACATCAGATTTGGGCAGCGTCAAGGCGCTCTGGGCTCCGCACGGCACAGGACTGGATCTGATCTGCAATGCACTCTGGTCACAGCACGGCAGAGGACTGGATTGGATCTTTTTGGTTCTGATGATAATTCTTTAAGCAGGCAAGCAGTAGGGCTGGTTTATCCTAAGCTCGCCCCTTTGACAGGGATTGGTCAAGGTCTCCTCTCTTCCTTGATAGGAGGAGAAACACAAGGTGTCAACTTTAAGGTGTAGGTTTATGAGGCTTAGAGTCCACCCCTAGCATCTTGAACACAAAATCTACTTTTGGTACAATACATATTTCCACATGTGCAACCTCTATAACAATCATATATATAGATTACATATTTTGTGTAGCAGATACTCCTCCAAACTCCGTCGCTGCAGGATCTTGTGTCTGCTTTTCATAGACCTTCGCCCTTTTCATCCGGAACACAATGTCCCATTTGGGAGTACATTTCTACAAATGTGCGCGTTAAACATGGGCATACGTGTATAAAGTTTCATACTTCTATCAGAAATACATTTTGCGTAATATCACATTTTCCGCCGTTTCTTCCCAAAACACGTCACAGAGTTCTGGCGCCTTTTCACCCGTGCATCCAGAAATTACATTAACAATGCTATTATTTCTATATTTTGTACAATTTTACATAGAAAGTTATCAGTCTTTTTAAAAAGTATCTTTTGTCCTTCTTAAGCAACAAATGGTTGTTTAGCTCCACCCATTTGGTCTCTCCCTGGGACCCAGGAGCATCTCCTCTCAGTTACTCCTCGGCAGAGGACATTTACGACCCTTTACACTTCGCATTTCCTTTAGCTGGAGGATGTCCATTGTTTAGTCCTGGGCTCACCAGCAATTCCCACCTCCCCGTGAGTTTCAGCTGGGGGGAAGTGTCCTGCTTTTGTGAGGAAAGCTGTTATTCCAGTTGGGGTGGCTTTTAGCCAGGCTTAAATTTAAATGGTAATTCTGTTGCATTTTTTCTTAGCAGCTTAAAACAAACTTGTGATTTCAAACTAGAAGCTAGAACACTTATTCCAGATTCTAAACCATGGGCTCAAACAATTACAACATAGGAGACTCTCAGTAACAGACCATTTAGATTTCAAATATTATATTTCAGTTTATACAGGTTTTAAAGTTTATCATGCAGGCTTCTGAGAGCTGTCATTTAGGCGGCCGAGGGTACTGCGCCCAGATTTTGACAGATTCCACAGACAGGCAACTTTTGCTGTGGATGTTTCTTTGATACTTTCAGCTTTTCAGGACATTGTCTGTTCACAATGATTTCTTATACTAAGTGGATTGCAGCACCCAGCAAGAATTTTGGATGTTTGAGTGTGTTTTGTAGTTTCAGCAACAAAGAAAAAGGATTTAAAGCAAGATTTTTGGATTTCCTTTAACAAAGCACCGCTTTTCCTTCTGTGCTGCATCTTCACATGTGGTGGAGCCCAGTGATATGTTTCAGGAGTGAGATCTCTTTTCCACCACCGACAACATGAATGGTAGATTGGGCAGCCATCTTTTTGTGCTTTACAGTGCGCGATTTTCAGAGGTTTTGGCGCGCACATGGGGTTGTGCTGTCATTTTGATGTTTCTGGCACCATCAGAACACAGTGATGCCGCATGGCAGAGCAACAAGTGGGTTGAATCATCCCACACCTGTCAACTACTGTTCTCCAGGTTGAAGCTTGCAAGATAGGTACACGTCTCGCAATTCTGACCCATTATCAGCTAGTCTTCATCCCTGACTAAGGACTGGCTAGAACATATTTTCCTGGAAAGCTTCACTTAACTATAACTTCATGTGCAAGCCCTGGATGAAGGCCTTACAGTACAAGCAAACAGGAGGAGGACAAACACCACCTAACAAGAGAAGAAGAGTGTTGAGGGCACCCAAAACACTTGAGACTGTGAGTATGTATCATCCCCCTTTGGATTGCCAGCCAGAGGAACCTAGAATTGAAGATTAGAACATATTAGAACATCAGAAACTGCCCTTTTGGTTTATTTATTGGACTTGAGGAGACGTCATCTTGCTATTTTGCTGGTCAATTATTTTGCCTGAGAAGAAGACGTCCTGCTGTTTGTTTGCACTGATACCCACTCACATTGTGCTTCACAATAAAACCCTTTTAACTGGCACTTTCGATATATATCTCATTGATGCTCATTTGGCTTCCTGACATTTGCTGTCCGGAGGTGGTCCAAGTACTCTAGACCTTAGGGCAAACCCTGCCCTAGGAGGACTTGGAGCCAATGAGCGGTTTCTTGGGTCCATTTTAGGGAGCACACTAATGTGACACAATGCACACCAACTTGTGATATAGTAAAGGGGTTTATCTATCAAAGGTTTAAAATACACTTATGTAATTTGATAACAAGATAGTCAATGTATTTCAGGTGCGGGGAGAAAAAACACAACTCTGGCATATAGGTTGTAGAAATTGTGGACACAATACAAGGTTCGAATAATGAAAAAAAAGTGTTTGTTTAGCTTTACATTAGATGTTCAGGCACTTATATACCAAACTACTAGAGAATCAATGTTTTTGAACCTACTTAACATCTACCTTTATAAAAACAGATAGGCACACAATAGGTTTAGGACATGAGACCCACCAGCAGCATAATATAATGACAATAAGGTTGTAGACTTTATATCCATGAGTAGCCATCTCTGGTTGAGAGGATAAGCTTGTGAAGTGGTGTAATAATAATCAAGGTTAAATTGTTTACTCTGGTATTTATACATTCGTAGTGGTTGTGATAATCCAGGAGACGTATTATTGTTTTGAATATGTTACAAACTATTGTTACAAACTTATTTTTGACACTTATGTTATCTCTGTTTATATTCCTTTGCAGAAATCTTGTGATTAGAAGCCCCTGATGAAGAGTATAACTTGAAACGCGTTGGGCAATACGTACGTTAAATACATGAATCAATTTATTACTGAATGTTTATTTGAATAATGTTAAAAAATTGCATTCTGAAACTCGTATAATTTGCATATTACATGTCAGAACTTCATCAAATGTATAAGTAGCAAGTCCTGTTTCTCATTAGGAACCACTTGCCACTAACTATTAACTACTTGCCTTATTTAAGTTATAAGATAGTGTGCAGGGAACGTGAGATCCCTAGTAAGAAACTTTCTCGTTTCCATCTTAGGGAGCAAATGTTGGCCCTGCCAGGAAGAGGTAAATCCCAGACTCAGAGGCTTCTTTAGTCTCCCAGGGCCCAAGACTCCATCCCAGGATAAAAGTGATGGCTCCTCCAAAAGACACAATTCCACGGGTCTCAGATCTCAGATCGCCAAAGGTGAAACTAGATATTAGCAGTTGGAATGAAACCAAATTGTGCAGTACCACCTAACAAGGACTGCATAGAAATATCAAGATTCCTTAGCTCGAGGGCCCCACCTAATGGAGAAGGTAGTCAGGGTTGTCCAATCCTTTATGCAGAAGTGCCCATACTTCAGGAATTCAGTCCTGCAAAAACTGGAGCAGAGATCCAATCTGCCCTCAACCTGGATGACACACAGCAAAAGTGTGAATGTTCAACTTACAACAGCTCAAGAGTAATCCCAAGGGTGCTCACAATTCTTGCACCAGCAGCTGATAACAGGATCATTAGACCAAATCCATGAGAAGTGTACTGAGAAATCAGAGGCTGTTGAAAGTCTACCATATCTATCCAGAAAGAGAAAGTGATGGAGGAGGTTCTACAGGACCCTCAAGTGTCCAACACACTGCAGCTAGATCTTAGGGAAACAATAAATCTGAATGCCAGAGATGAAAGTATTGAGGTCTGCCCTTCCTGTAAAATATTCTGCATAAATTAATACCAGGATGACTGGCCATCAATATCCATTTGAAGAGATCTGTTGCTTAGTCCAACCAAGCCCCATTTCCACTGATACAGAATTTAATGTCAGGAAAAGATCCTGTTGTCCGTATATGCCGCGGCCACAAGAGAACGTTTGGAGCTCTGTTTGATCAGAGTTGAGTGTACTTCAAAGACTACTCACACGTGGTACTGCATTACCAGCTCCAAAGCTTTTCCCAATGTGAATGTCTGTAAAACCTGGGTCCTGCAGGTGGCCTCATTTGGGATCGCCACACTCTCTACCTGGGATTACATGGTGGTGAAGAATTTATGTGAAAACATTTTTCCCCTGAAGAAAGTTCAAGCATTGAGAAGCTATAAAAAACATGTCGGAATATAGTTGTTTGTAAATTTACACTTTGTTTAAATACAAAGTGCATTGTAATTTTTATGTGTTTGTTGAAATTTACATGTTGTTAATTGTGATGTAAATTATCCCATTAGGTTGCTGCTATACCCACCATGTGGGTCTAAATCTTGGGTTATATTGTATGTGTTTTAAACAAGTTTTTTAGTAGTGTTTTATCGATTTTGGAGAATTAAAATGGTCAAATTTATAAGAATGTATTGTGTACCAAGTCAATTTTTTCAGGACCAATGGTTATAGATCATAATTAACATCCATCGTTAGACAGATGAGAGACTTATTAGATTAATTGTTATGCACCCTTTCTCCTTTTTGTATAAATAATAGGCAAAGATCCAGACACATTCTTCTCCAATTTCAAAAAGAAAACCTGCAGTCAGTACTCAAAAGGGCAAATGCCCCATGACGATTTATAGTCTGGCATGCTCAAGGGGCTGAGTTTTTACAAAGAATATTATCAACAGTAGCTGCAAGAGGTTTGGTTGCTACTCCAACAAAATGCTCTGTTAAATAAGTTAGAGAATTGTGAAGAGTCCAGAGATTTAATCACTTCTACCTGAGGAGGAGCCCCTTACCATTAGGCCAGGGAGGTGAGGCCACTATCTAATAGTCACCCTAGGGGTGATGCTCAGCAGGAGGATCTCATGGGGAGAGACTCCCCCTCTGGGGATTAGGGAGAACATCTCAGGAGAACACAGTATTTCAGACCTCCACCAAACTCCTTCACACCCTGTCTTATGCCACACACCTCCATGTTACGCTCTTCTATTTATGTCTGTGAAACAGAATGAGTGGTCTAGATGCCATCCCCCATTCCTAATAAAGACCAATGTAGGTAGCACTTATCATGCTGTCTGACCCTCCCAGGAGGAACTGCGAGCTGGCAGGACGTCCAGCATGGAGAGGAGGTGTGGTTGCTGTCCGGGATGCGAGGAGAAGAACCCAGGCCTCCCTTCCCTTTCTGCAGCATGCAGAGCAACTGGAGAGCTGGGGCAATGGGAGGCCCAATGCAGGGAGCTGACGGACAGTGTGGTTGTGCAAAGACGCGCAGCCCGCCCAGAACCAAGTGCTGCTGTGCCACCACAAGTACTGCAGAAGCCATGGGAGATCAAGAGAAGTAAACAAAGAAATCAGAAATGCCCATGATCGCCAAATGAGGCACGACAGAGACCCAGAAGGCACATGTGCTGTTGGGGTCAGAGAAGCGGCAAGATAAACCTTAAACCAAGGGTCTTCAACCATGTATAAAGCAGTGGAATACTTTAAATAACAATAACTGGCTGGAGAGTAAACCAGGTCTATCAGGAGTGAAATAAGAGAGCAGGGTCTGGGACCCACACCTTATGAAGGAGAGCATCAGTAGTCATCTTCTTCGTGGCAGTATCTGGTAGGGTAGAGAACCATGTCTGCCAAAACAAGTCAATAAAGGAACTGTGACACGGGTCTGTGACCGACATCGACCAGAGTATATGGGAAAAGCCAGTCGAAGGGAGACACTCCAATTGGCATTTTGAATTGTATTAAAAAGCCCGAGAAAGACCAGGGGAAGGGAGACATTCCCCCTGACATTTTGAACTGTGTTAAAAAGCCTGAGAAAGACATGGGGAAGGGATACATTCCCTCTGGCATTGTGAACTGGATTAAAAAACTTGAGAAAGGTCAGGGGAAGGGAGACATACCCCTGACATTTCGAACTGTGTTAAGAAGCCTAGGAAAGGCCATGGGAAGTGAGACAATTCCCCCTGGAATGGTGAACTGTGAAACTAAAGCCAAGAAGTGCAAGAACAAAGGCAAGAAAGGCCAGGGGCAGGGAGTCATTCACCTGGCATTGTGAAATCGTAAAACCTAGCAAAAAGAGAGTCCAGTGGAAGGGAGTTCTTCACCCTGGCTTTGTGTGAGGAAAAACACTTATAGCCGACACCTGGAGAAGGGAGACATTCTCCAGGAACCCAACAGTGGGTAATAAGGAATGTGGATTTTTTAACCAGAACATTACCTTTTAATTTTGAATTGATAACTTTACTGTTTTTGGGTCTTTCAACCTGGAACTTTGTTTTGTGCCTTAGAAAGAGATTGAGACGGGGAAGGGAGTCATTCCGTCAGGTAAAGATCCCACCTAACAACTGGAACTGTGATCCATTGTCCAGAAGAAGGGAGCTTTTCTTCTGGACCAATAAGATCTAGGTTTTTGACACAGACTGGTGGACTATTTATTTATTGATTCACACAGACATCTCAACATTTCCCTTAGCATTTTAGTTGAGGTAAGGAGACCCCTCTTAAAGGTAGGAAAAGTTAGATTTTTACTAATGACTGTTTATGCAACAACCATGCCACCTGTGTGTCAGTTGCCTCCTTCTGCATCCTTACAGACACACTGTGTGCTGGACAGAAGTCTCAGAAAAAACTTTGGAGGAAGTGAATGATGTACTGGTCCTGGAAAAAGGTGTGGCTTTCTAACCCATGAACATACAATGACTGGCACAACAGTTATATCAACCATCACTGGAGATAGCCACCAGAAATCTAATGAATAGCATCAGGCTCAACATTGGAAGCAGACAGGACAAGAAGCCATATCCAAATGAACCATTCTAACTCTGCCTCATGATATGATATGACCCAGGCAGCAAAAATGTTATTCCAAGGGCAACTCACATCTCCTCCACAAAGCCCAATCTACACCAAAGTCCTTTGGCACATCTGAAAAAACAGAACAACAATATTGCCAATATCCTATTGTTTTTCAATTTCTGTGTTTGTGGGAGTGTGGGACACATTTCAGGAAACTGTCACAAACAGCCTCCTTCAGAGCCAATGGGCACTAGCTATTGCCCAGCACTAAAGAGTGTGGAAGAAGCTTGGTGGATGGAAATAGGACCAGAAGAGGAGGAGAAACAACACACCTCTCAATCTAGAAGGCCAACCAAATCAAGCACTGCAAGATTTAGGAAGTCAGCAGACTTCAGTGGAACTAACTTTGTACATCTGGAACAACTAACTGCTCCCTTGGAAAATGGTGCTGGTCACTTGTGTCCATATGGGTGAGGAGGTATACCCCAAAGCCTGCCTCAGTTTTCAAACAGAAAAATAACACTTTGTTGCAAAAGTAGCTGTAATGGCTGTCATAGCCAAAGAGGTAACTATCGGGACAGGTATCCCCGTGTTTGATTGATGGTTTCAGGAGAGTCAACAGCTGGATGACTCACCCAGTAAGACCATCTATGATGAAACCAATGGAGGGAACAGGCTGCAGGACGATGGAAGTTGAAATGAACTGGGAATGGTCTTGAAACTTTGAGGATGCAAATGCATGGTCTAAGGAATCAATCTCCAAATATCCCAGGAACAACTCACCCAGAGGGAGCCTGATGAAACGGGGAGATATGTGCCCTTTTCTGCTCTGGAATAGAGTAACCAAGGTGACCAGGTAGCACCACAAGCTGCATGATGTAAGGTTCGGGGGCAGTGTGGAGTATCCCTTGGTCCACACCATTCTCTCCCACAAGTTTGGTGGCAACTTGTTACAATGGACCTTCTATCAACATGGCCCCTTCAAGGTAACCAAGTAACCAAATGTGAGACGTGGTCCCACTGAGCCGGTAACAAATACCCAATCTGAACAACTTGCAAGGGTGCAAAAATGTACCCCACAACTACAATGGGATGGATCTCCACTTGTACTAAGAAAGAAAACAGGAGGCAGTAACCAGTCATCTCATATAATCTCCAGACACCCATAGCCTGATAGACTCAGGAGTCCCACCCTCTCGTGCGGCAAGGTTGTGGCAGAGAGTGAACTGCCATGGAATGGACTACGTAACTCCAAAACCCACAACAAAAAATGTTAAGCCATCCCCTATGGAGCCAATCGCCATAACAGCCGAATAGGGAAACACCTGAGTTCCCTTAGGCCAGTGAACGGCTAGAAGGTGGGTTCAACACCCCTTGAAAAACAGCACCTGTGGAAAAAGGTGTGGGAGTGTGGAAAAGGATCCCATTCGGATATGGCTGGTGAAGTGTGCAAAAGGAACTGCAGGAGACTGAAGGACAGAGGAGAGACCCAGAGGAGGCTGAGGATAGAAACACCCAGGACTCTGTGGAGAGAGAAAGACAAAGAGACCCAGTACTGGGGATGGAGAGATTGTGAACCAGACATATAGGTATAGAGGTCCAGGGAGGGGGAACTGAGAGAGCGAGAGACCCTTGAGGCTGGTAAAAGGAAGACACATAAGGAGGAGGAGAAAGACACAAAGTAGTTGAGGAGCAGAGAACTAGGGGTTTCAGGAAAAAAGGCACAGGAAGTTGAGAGGTTGAGAAGTTAGTTCTAGTTATGGAGGTGTCTAAGAAGGAGGCAGTGAGAGTGATTAAGGACGAGGTAGGAGTAAAGGGATAGACCTCCACTAGCTGGAGGAGAGAAGCACATCAAAAACAGGTGGAGGTGGAAATCCATCAAAAGATGGAGCTTAGAAAGCATACAGCACAGGTAAGGGACAATAAGTAGAAAGGAGAATGGAGTGGAGAATAACTAGCAGCAGAATTTAGAAAAGGAGGCCCAAATGAAAGCAGTGGCAGGCACAGACATCTAGCATCTGGCAGACCAGCAAAGGAGATATGAGCACGTTGCAAAGTGAGGAGGAGATGAGAGTTCATCAGAGTAATGAAGGAAAGAGGCAATGAGTTAGAGTGGAAGGAACCACTTGGAAAGAGAGCATTATGGAGGTATCATGAGGACACTGAGAGAGTGGGAATTTGGGCTTATTCAGGGAACCACTGGGACAAAGTTAACAGTCCCTCCCTCTGAGAGCTCAGCCAACATACCAAATAATTCATAGAGGTCTTGTGGACTGTAACTTGACACCCTCAGCCCCATTCCAGTGGTCATCCATGTTTGGATACTGCTGGTGTGTGACCACTGGCCCAAGTCCATGCAGTGAAGGGAAGAAGAGGAGAACAGCACCCTCCAAACTCGAGGGCACTCAAAACAACCCAGGCTGTAAGTGAGTTCCCCCACACAGATTTCCAGACAGAGGAACTGAACTTTTAGACTGATGAATCCCGAATTGACTATTTGGCTTATGTATTGCACCCAAGCAGACGTCCTGATATTTGGTTGGCCACTTGTTTCCTTTCTTGCTTCAACTCCAGGATAATCCATCATCCTCTTTGTTACGTGGTTCAGCCCGAGGAGAAACCATCCTATTTTTTCTTTGAGTTGAAACCATTTTATTGTTGTTGCTTGACAAAAAATGCTCATTTAAACTGCCACATTGCTCTATGTGTCTCATTGATTGCCACACAGCTTTCTGACAGTACATATTGCCTTCATAAACTGTATCAGCTGTAGATTGCCCCTGCAGAATCAAATAGCTATCCTGCATTGGACCTCAAAATGGCGGCCCAGGTTAGCAGATCGTAAATACTTGACTTGGTAACCAATCCCAGTCTTCTCCGTTATGTCCTCCAGGAGAGTTAGGAAGTGCATCTATGCACATGATCGCCAGGGCATGCCAGGAACTGTGATACATGATGTTCGACAGCCATATGAATGCACTCTTGCTGGAAAAGGTAGATTCAAATGTGTTGTAGAAAGCACTGCTATTCCTCCATCTAAAGTCCAGTTAATGCTTCTGCAGGTTTCGCTGCATCAAGGGTGGTACCCCATTTAAAGCTTTTGCAGCCGTTGGAGGACATGTCCCGTGTATAGCAATACTACAATATGTGATGCACTTCTGAAAAGGAGTAGTTTTCCCAGTATTTTGAGGGGAAGGTCCCCTATCGACTAAGCAGGTTACCATGGGGAGGTATTAGTCAGTGCACTCAAATAATCTCATTGCCACAATAACTTACACATGGTGGTGTATTTATTGTTTATTTTATTGTCAGTCTTTTGTTAAATAGTGCACCTTACAAACAGATGCCCCACAATACATTCTGATACAAATGTACCCTCAGTCTAGACAGCCTCATTTTCTT
The DNA here is from genome assembly GCF_040938575.1 of Ambystoma mexicanum. NCBI lineage: Eukaryota > Metazoa > Chordata > Amphibia > Caudata > Ambystomatidae > Ambystoma > Ambystoma mexicanum. Next base: position 434,614,293 of record NC_090933.1, on the reverse strand, counting down.
TCAGTCGTGAAGTTATCATGAGGACCCTCAACAGTCCACGTCACAGCGTGCAAGATTTGATATTCAAGCACATATATGCAGTGCAGAGATTTACAAGGAAACGTGAAGACTCGTATTTGTATACATTGTTTAGGCAGCCTAGGATGGTTTATGCGTTACCTCTGACACTCTTGTTTCCCTTACTGAATTAAAAAGGTTTGGGTAGGAAATGCATATGCCCAAAGTACAGTTTTTCAGATAGCAGCTACATACTGAATTCCCAGTGCTGTGTTTTTAAGATGACCTAGGAGTAACTATTACAATATGCAACGATCCTTCACTACTAAAAGTAAGGCTTTCGTACAAATAGTTCCGTTTAAATGCTGCTTGAATCGTAGGGACAGTTTGATAACAAAACCCATCAATATTTAGATGTAGCACTATTGCCTCGCTTTCTGGGATCACAAAAGCACTCAGGAATTCAGCAAAGTCCCAATCGGTCTCAATGTTTATATTTAAATGCAGTAACTCGATTATCTGATAATGTATTGGAACTACCAACAACCAACCCAGAAAATATTTCTGGATGGAATCTAATCCATTTCATTCAGAAAGTGGGTGAGTGAACGTGCATACAACTCGTGAAGTTACTGCTGCTAACTTTACCATCCTCAAAAAACGCACCTGGCAGCCATTGGCCGACTGCATGGTTTTCATTAGCTTCACCCATTAGCAGTGCAAATGATGGGCCTCGTCTGAGTCAAAGTGCTGCGTCATCCGTCATCCGGGAGGCATCTGGATCCAAATACCCAATCTGTCACGGTGACTTGCAAGGTGCATCTTTGGAACACTACATTTTACATATACTTATCTCTCTACACTCATAAACTCTTTATAGCTGATAAACCTATGGTAATGCTGATTGAAATAGCAGTGAACATCCATTACATAGGTTACTAGATGATCCAAAGCCTCGCGCGTGAACATGGCACTCTCAGAATACGTATTTATGTCCTAACCAAGTTGTTTTGATTCAATTAAGATTAACAAGAGAACCAGACAATAGTACAGCATCTCTGTTCCTCCAGCTAATAAGTTATCAATTTTAAAAACAGAGCTTTGCTGTCCTTGGATATCTCCCCAACTGAGATGTCTGCATACATGCCAAGACATGACATACAGTGACACACTTTTTTAACATAGGATAGCGCCGGGGCAACGTTCTGATCTTGGAAGCAATACCACGCACAGCAACAGAGGTTCGAATCCCCGATCTGTGTTTTGAAACCGAACTCAGGTATTAAGTGCGTTATAAAAAAAACAATAAAATAAATTGTCATGTCCTGATGAAGGCCCACATGATTAACTTAGTTAATTAACAGCTGTCTGCCATTGAGATAAACCTGATGCATATTTTGCATTCCTTAAGAAAGCCATGCTTCTTCCATTATTGTTTCAGCTTATCCTTTCATGATTTTTCATATGCAATTTTACGGACTTATGGTACACATTGTTTTAATGGGGAGATGGGAAGTTGTATCTCTTTGTATGGCCATGGACCAAGGTCATAAACCTCTGAGACTACCCCTAGATTCCTTGATGGGAGACAGTTGATGTATTTTCAGATTAGACGGTGAGTTTGATGTAGAATACAATGCAACCAGAACTGAACATGACTGAAATGGAGCCTAGAAAGCAACGGAAATCATGTCAGACATGCGTGTGCATTGTAATGACCAAGGCAAGTAGATTTCGAAAAGACACAGTGCAGCACAAAGCAACCATTGGTGGTGTGGATAGATGCCAGCATTGCTGTTCCAGGGGAAGAGATGACAGTTGGGTGGAGTAGCCGCCTTCAGCCATCTTGGGATTCATACCCGAGTGCTGCCAGAGGACAAGGACACCATTTTAATATTAGCCAAACAAGTTAATATGCTTGCTGTGATTTTGGTTGTTTGGCACAGAGTGAATGTGCAGTAAGGTACATGTTGAATATCAAGGAAACTGACTAAATATTTCTGGAAAAGTTAAAATGCCAATTTATCAATGGCAGTGATAAGCATTAACCTTGTAAATAATCATTGTTAAATAACCAATAGAGAACAAATAATTGTGCATTTTCTTTATGTGTTATACATAAATAAATGAATCAAAATCAGCTAAAGAATATTTCAGATATCACAATCAAGAAAGCTTGCTATGTATCATAAATAAAAAAAAGCTTAATGATTTAATAAAGTACGAGACATCAATCAGGTTATTGTTCCCACTAAGTTGCATAATAATTATGAAATAGACCATTGTCAAGTGTGAAACAGATTAGGGGTCGTTATAAGTGAGGCGGTAGCCGTCAATGGAATTACAGCCCTGCCGAACCCGGTAATTCCCCTTTGCCGGGTGGACATCGTGTAGGTTTGCTCGCAGGTGCCGTTCCGCCGGGCAGGTCAGACCTGCCCGGCTGAAAGGCACCCGCGAGTAGACCTTGTAGTTTGCCGGTCCGGTAATAAAGGTACCGGCAAGCTTACCGGTACCGTTATTACCGGACCGGCAACCTTCTAATGAGGACCATTGTCATGAATCAAGATTCTTCTGTTACAAGATTAGGGAGAGAAAGTTCAACAATTTATTATAATTCAAAATATTCATTAGACAATTATCCAGACAGCGTTATGGGCCTCGTTATGAGTTTGGTGGTATTTCAGCAGTATATCTACTGAGATACCACCAAATGGATTTACTGTTACCGCCACTTGGTCCGGCGGGATTACCGCTGGATTACAAGTGGCAGTATGGTGGTGTTAGTTCCCATTTAAGGGATCCATATGACTCCATGGGGATTTCAGCGGAATTACAACTGGCAGTAATTAGGCTAAGGGTCATTATGCCAAAATGGCTCTTTTTTGGGGGTAACGTGGCAGAATTACCTCCTAATTTTGCTGGTGGGTTTTCCTCCACTTTATCCCAAAACTCATTGTTTGGCAGTGCTGTATTGTGGCAGTAATGCAGTGGTAACTATGTCACCACTGCATTCCCACAGTTTTTGCTCACACCGCCAAACTCATAATGAGGCTGATAGTGTCAAGTGGAGGTTTGCCGGTATGTGTGTTGGAATCAATCACTTGTGTGAATTCATGGGCATTTCTATCAAAGTGATTATTTTGATGGCATATTTCTATTTGAAAACCGATTCTGGTCATGGATCTTTAAATAGTGTTGTGTTATGTTATTGTATTTGCATTTGTATAGCACCTACTGCCATCGGTGTGGCCTCGAAGCCCTGTGGGATGAAATACAATCCCTGACACTTCCGGCTAAGTGGTTCCCAAATAGAAATATGCAGTCAGACATCACATTGAGGGAAATGGACCCACTCGCCTGGTGATTTCACCCTTCGCCGCATCCTATTTTTTTTAATCCATGCCTCTCCCAATCATATCTCTCCATTCATGGTTCTGTTCCCATCTCTACGGAACTGAATAATAACTCAGCACTTCAATATTTTACTTTGCATATTAGCACGCAAACAATTTACATCCTCAAAACGGTGATTGACATGGAGTAAATGCTATTTTGTTACTACCACATGCCTATTTTCTAAAATACTGATATCATGCATCACCGCTGCTGAAGAGGTATTCTTGCATATAAATTTAACTTTAGGGATTTCCACATGTGCCAACAGTATCTACTACATGCGGTATTTCCGGGGGAAGGTACGCAAAACCTATAATGGGGGTGTAACTGGATTACAGCATCTGGGTTGGGGAGTGTTCTTTTGGCCCGTGGCTATGTGTGTGCATGTGTGCTGTGTGAAGGGAGTTTACTTTTTCAGTTAAAGGATATTATAAGTGTACTATGGCAAGCTCTGCCACTCCTTTTAAGTCCAGTGCTAAGGCCCAAGCCCTCTATGCTCTCTGTACCATTGCAGGCCTTCCTCGTGCACACTTAGGGCAGCTTCCCCTAAGCTAAAACCTTTGCTGGCATGTCACAGGGTACAGGGGCTGTGCTCTGGGAGGCTGTCAGAGCTAATTTTGGCATCAGGGCTGATCACCGGAGTTCTTACTTTGCAATGCACTCACCACCATACATTTCTTATCACATAGATTCTTACTCACACACATATCATGTTTTCTTCTATCTCCCCGCTACACCATTTTAGCGACAGCAGCTTTGATCTCCTCCCCCTTTCACAAACCAAAGTGCAAAGTGCTCATGTAAATGGTGGATGCCATGCAGTGTAAAACCCAATGCAGCCCTTGGACCAAACAGAGCCCTGCTAGAAAGGGTTTTATACTTGTACCCCAAGGGAAACCTAAGAATAAAGACACAGACACTAGGGCTGTGAATACAATATTTTATTAAATGTGTGTTTGTGTTTACTGTGGTGCACTAGTCCCACCAGCCCACCATGGGGCTGGATTGAAAATTGTTGTGTGTTTGTTTGTTTATTCATTTGCAATGCGCACCAGACCCGACGGTATCAGGGCGCAGAAGTTACAAGGAGATTCACTGCTTGCTTTACAGGAATAAGTTACACTATGAAACAACGGTACAGGTCCAGGTAACAAGTATGAATCAATACACACAAAGATGAGCGCACGAGCAGGGCGTGCTCAGGGCCGGTGCAAGGAATTTTTACACCCTAGGCAAACTGTCACCTAAAACATTGCTCATGTCTTCTGCTCTGGATGGATCCCATTGCACTTTCATTACCCTCACATCTACTCAGAGTGTTAGGTTTCAGGAGTCACATTAAAGCCTCTGTGTATCATAAATACAGGTTTATTAAACACATCGATGATACTATAGAAACAACAAATGTAATGTTGAGCATGTGGAACTAATCCTTTCTGTAAATTATATATAGGCAATACAGGCAGTAGGAAACCGATTTTGGTAATGCATACTAGACACCTGTGCACAGTAATGTCAGAGGGAGATTAAATTAGTTGTCCAGGGTCACACACTTTGGGTAAACAGTGAAACAGTGGTTTTAACTCACTCTACTTTTCAAGCACTTGGCCACACACCTACACATATTTATTTGGTACAAATATTTGAGGTTTTCAATTTGTAGGTTCATATATATTTCCATAATGCAACATAATACAAGCCTGAAACAATTCCTTTAAAACCACTGTACTTTCAGCACTTTCAGACACACACTGAAAGAAGTTGTGTAATAAACTAAGTTAGGTATGGAAAATATGTCACAAACTTCCAGCTCCTTGTTATGCACTTTTGTCGCATATGTTAATGTTAAGAACATGTCACTATCTTCATAAAGATCACCTTTTTATTGTGTGTACCTCCACATATTGCAAGTCCCGAAATATCTTCCTCCCCGGATCCAATCTCCTGTATCTTCTCTCCCCATGACAATAGTTTCAGTTTGTAGGTGGCACTTTCAGTGCCACCTAATAGCCCAAACTAATAATGAGATGGTGGAGGGCTAACCAGGATGTACCTGGAGGCCCACACCACCCTCAAGCCCTCATTGTGAAGGATGTCCTCAGGTTGACCTACTCTGCCCTCACACTGGCATCTGTGGATTTATGACACCTTTTCTAAATACCAGGTCAACCTCATTCTGTGTCCTACAGCTTCAAGGATCCTTCTGTCTGAATTCATGTCTCAACATTTGCAGGGCACTGGAATACCAGGGAACTGTCAGAATCTTTACAGGCAAAGTTTCCAGAGGTGGCCTATAAAGGTGACACCAGCACGAAGCACAAGATCACAGATTGCTCTGCTGTCATGGAGTCTGTCCTCCAAGGTAAAGGAGGAATGATGTGTCGATGTATGTGCTCAGTAGAACCAAGTCAGCTCCATAACTCTCTCATGTCAGATACAGTGAACTTGAGACCCACCACCTCATTTGTGTAGCATGCCGTGCCTCCTGCATAAACCAGAACTACCACGAGACTGGCATAATACCCACACTGTGAATTACAGCTGTTGCCACAGCATCTGAGGGGTCAGCCACCCACACGCCAAAATCACCCAAGGCAATTTTGTGGGAAACATTCCCACATGAGAAGCATATCCACACTGAACAGCCCTGTCATAATACCCCTGATTCCCCTGCGCTACAGTGAGTTCCAGAGCCTTGTGCCTGGATATGGGACGGCCAATGAGTACATAGTGGTCTGGTAAACAGGTAAGGCAATGGGTACCAAAATCGGACCAACTAATCACGAACCTCCAGAGCGACATGTAAGGACTGAGGTCTTTCCCAGCACAGGGTACCACATTACCACTCTTCCCACCACATGCAAGGGCCAATACCCTCTATTGCATCCCTGACACACCCGGAAAGATAAACACGACAGGCACAAGGAGGCACAATATTTAATAAAAGATACCGGAAATATAACACATGTAAACACTCTAGCAACTAGTAACCCATCACAACAGTGGCAGAGTGGGAGCTGGCACCAGTTTCATTATGGAGGGAGGCACCCATGGCCAGTCTTTTCCCAGGCGTGGTGCACCCACTTTGAGGCACCAGCCTGTTGGTCCTTAATGGGCCACCATATTTTGCATAGCGGCAGCATACATGTATTAATGGTATGTGTGATCACAAGTCATCCCTGCTCCTGCCAACACACTGGGAAACTGACAGTGGAAAAATCAGGATTGCATTTATAATGTAGTTGATGGAAACTGCTGATAAAGCACCACAGTGAATACTGTAATTGTGTAGCACACACCTCAGGTCTAGGCATTGAGGGATGTGGACAGTGGTTCCGATCTTGTGCATGCAAGTAGTGACAGATCGAGAGGATGGGAAAATGGAGTGACATTCTCCCTTGAAGACCCTCTGCACCGATGCACCAAAGTGCAAAAACTGTCAAGTTAGTATAAATTGAGCTTATTTAGGCCACAGGGTTTGTTTATTGGTGTGCCAACAGTAAAGGCATTGGCATTTTTAGTTTTTCCTAGTAGTTGATCCTAAGCACCACCTTTACGCTGAAACTATTGCATTGGAGTACAGCTAGGAGGTTGATGGGATGTGTTGAGGGTCACAAAATGTGTCGGTGTTGTTTGGTTATTTGTCCACGGATTAACTGCCCATGGCCATGCTAATCCTCATGGCCATTCAACCCACTTTCTGCCTCTGAGCACATTCTCTTGGGATTTCTTTGAGCTAGCCTTATTAAGGAGTAGCATTAACCTTTGGTTGAAATGCCTGTCAGAGTTATTCAAATGGAGACTTCTGCGAATTAATGGCTTTATTGGATCTTTACATGCACTACTGGTGTGATAAAAATGTCTTAACCAAGTGTGCCTTCAGCCACTTGATTTATATGCAGTGTGCCTGTCCTTCACTGAAGTTCTGTTAAAAGCAAGCATTGCCAAAGCCAACCGGTTTGGCCTGCTTATTATTAAATAATAATTTGCCAGGCACTACTGTTATATGCCCAGGCACGCTAATCATTTTACAGCAGCTGCCAATATTTGCCAGTTAGTACCATTACACGACTAGCATTATTGACGTGACATTGTCTGTATCCTAAGTTGCATTACTCGCATACTTGTTCACACAAAACCACCTCAAGGTCTATCACTGCAAGACTAAGACTAAGCATTCATATAAAGTAAAACGTGTTGGTATGATGCTGCATTACACTATAAAGGCATAGTATGCAAATCCTTATTATCCTGAACTATATACTTTAAACCGATAGTGTTGAATATTCTGTTTCAGAAAAGTTATTTTGCCCATACTGCAATTCGCACGTTGATTGTACTGTTAGCATCTTTACTAGCAAATGCAATTTTCACCCCCTCCGTAAAGTACAACTGCTCACCTGTCTGCCTTGAGACTAACGGGTTACATAGCATATTCTTTTAACATATTACGCAATGTTTGAACTCCGTTCTTGACCTATGACTACTATGTATAAATGTCTTTGTACGCAATTATTGCAGAATACAAAGTCACATTTGTCCACTATTCACTCCACTAGCAATGTACCCTATTTAAATTCCTACCGATCATGTTAAATCGCACACCATCCAGCCCAAGTATTACTAAGTAGTACCCCACTAAGCCATACATGTGCCCCTTATTCCGCTTTTAGACACACACCCAAAATAACAAATGTATACCATTCACCTCCTCTCACTCGGGCTAACATCTATCCCCCTTATAGCCTCGATCTCTTCCACTCTTCCATACCTATACTCTAGGACCCAGTCAAATACTAAAGCCCGTTTTACCAGTTCTTTAACACAAATTAAACCACACAACCTGAACAAGACCATGAGCCACCCTATTACCTGCACTAATGGCAATTTCATCCATCTAGGTACAGGCCTAGCATGTCTACTATGTCCAAGACACTACCCCACACCATGCCCTACCCCATTCCTGCCAAACATAACAGCCTTCCCGCTTTGTCCTCCTAACCACAATAGTGCCCACGTCATTACAACTGACCTAGACAATATGCACATCCCTCAACTTCACTCTACACCCATCCTGGGCCCTACAAGAACAGCAAGACTCTCCGCCCGCACGGGAGTCTCCCACCAACCTATTCACCCTAGCCAAAAAACACACACTAGACCTCTACTAGGTCGCATCAGAAGACTAAAACTCACCTCTCGCACTCACCAACACCTCGCTGAGAAAAAACACACAATTCCCCCTCCTACCATCACAATCTCTACACAGAAGCCCCTCGCAGTCCCGTCTCCCTTAGTACCACCACACTTCTAACTCCTCTACAACCACCCTCACACTTAACACCCATAAAGAACACCATAGTTGGCCCACTACCCCCTATCACCAAAACTCATCCACCTGCACCACCCCTGAAAGGTGGTCTGCTAAACGTTAGATCCCTAGGAGCTCATGCTATCAATGTGCATGACCTCATCCTAGAATTTCAATTAGACTTCCTAGCCCTGACCGAGACATGGCTCCATGCAACATCAGGCCCCCTAATCTCGCTAGCTATTCCGCTGGATTACACCATTCTGAGAGAGGATAGACAAGAAACCACTGGAGGTGGAGTCGCCATAATTGCAAAAACTTCTCTGAAATTCAGGCAGTGCAAAACAGAACTGCTAACAGGGTATGAATTACTCTCACTCAAGCTAGCAACAGACTCAAAAACTACCATCAATTTCCTTATAGTTTATAGAGCCCCCAGCTCTACCAACTCCCCACCGTCAAACCTACCTCTGCTCATCAGTCCTATACTTAAACCGACAACCAAATTTATATTACTAGGAGATATTAATCTTGGTTTCAGTGATGTGACAGACCGCAAAGCCAATGCCTTACACAACGCCTTCCTAGAAATGCAATTTACCCAAATAGTGAACGCCCCTGCCCACTCAAAAGGGAGAATCCTGGACTGGATCCTCACTCTTAACACAGCAACCACTTTAGAAGACATATGCAATATATCTTGGACCGATCATGCACTAATACGATTCAACATAACAACTACCATCACTACAGCTCCTACCGCCCCCACCATCTTCCTCACTCTAATGAGAAATACACGCAAACTCACTCCTGAATATTTAATGCCCATTCTCAACAAAGCTCTAAACACATTACCTCACACCTCTACTGACGCAGATAGCATCTCACTACACTACCACACCTGCCTGAAACTTACAATGGACGAAGTAGCCCCTCTCAAAAGCAAAATACCCAAGACCAAACGTAGCAATAACTGGTTCAATGATGAACTTATCAAACTACGAAGAAAAAAGAGAGCGTTAGAGCACCTTTTCAGAAAAAACCCCACTAGCAATGTCAAACAAGAACTCATCGACATCTCCAAAACATACAAACTTGCTGTTATAACTAATAAAGCAAACTATCTGAATACACGCATCACTAACGCAGCCTCTAATAGTAAAGATTTATTTACTATTATTAGAGAACTCGAAACTCCGATTCCACCACCCAGTCCCGCCACTGCAAGCAAAGCATGGTGTACTACTATTCAGGATGCACTTACATCCAAAATAAATACCCTTCGAAACAAAATTGTAATACAAAAAAAACTTGTTAACTCACACAGTAGAACTCCCCACCACCAAACAGGCAGACCCAAAGCGTAATCTACCACTCTTCCAATTCTCACCAGTGACTATTTCACAGGTACTTAAAACCATAGCCTCCCTCAAACCCTCCAATTGCAAAGGTGACAGTTTCCCTGCTATGCTAGTTAAGGAATGTGCCCCAGCCCAGCACCTACTATCACCAACTTCATCAACATCTCATTCAGCACCAACCACATCCCCTCCAATATTAAAGAGGCATGGGTACACCTCTTCTGAAGAAACCTGCGTTGCACCCCACCGTTCCTACTAACTACCGTCCCATCACCACCATGCCCTTCCTCCTTAAAGTCATCGATAAAATTGCCTACACTCAAGTCCAATCCCACCTCGAAAATAACCACCTACTTAGAGACAGACAATCAGGCTTCTGCCCATGACGTAGCACAGAGACAGCTCTATTGGATCTCAAGAACCAAATGGATGCTATCTGAGACACAGGGAACCTATGCATCCTCCTACTTTTGGACTTGTCGGCAGCATTCGAACTAGTGGACCATAATAAACTATGCCAAACATTAACAGATAACTTCCTCTTCTCCAATGAAGCTACACTGTGGATTAAATCCTTCCTGTCGGACCGTACCTCCAGAGTAGCCATAGGCAATGAAGCAGCTGACCCCATACCAGTACTTTTAGGTGTACCTCAAGGCTCCTGCCTATCCCCCACATTGTACAACGCCTATACTAAGCTATTGTTCACAGCCCTTGATGCTATGGGGGTAATCTACACCAACTTCGCTGATGACACACAGATTCTTATTCCTATTACAGGTAATATTGAACAAGACACCATCTGTATGAACAAAATGTACTCCCTTATCCAAAACTGGATGGCCACAAATAGATTATGCCTCAACGGCGAAAAAACAGAGATCCTCATAGTAGGTGCCCTTACCCGTCTCAGCAAATTACCGCCAAACTACACATCTATAACTATAGATGGCACCCTCATTCCAATCTCACATCAAGTTAAAACCCTAGGGGTTTACCTTGATTCCAGCCTTACTATGGAGAAACATGTAAATGCTCTCCCCTCTTCAACCTTGTATACTGCCAAACTTTTAGCATTAAACCGACCTTTTCTCACGGCAAAAAGTTGCATCACCTTGGATAGAGCTCTCATACTGGCTAAAATGGATTATTGTAACATACTGCTACTAGGGACCTCAAAGAAAAACCTTAATAAAATGCAACTTCTTCAAAACAAAGCACTGAGATCAGCACTAGGCATCAAAAAGGGGGATCACATAACTCAGCACAGAAAAGATGCCAACTGGCTCCCCATTCAAGCAAGAATACAACACAAAACTCTCACCATCACCCACAAATGCATCGCACATCAGGGTCCGACCTACCTCAACCAGTGTATCTCTCGCAAAACCAACAACAGAAGACTCCGGTCCAATGCCAACACTATCCTGTTCACCTCTAAGTACAACAATTCCAGATCAGGTAATTTGAGCTTCCCTGTAGTCGCCCCTAGGATCTGGAATGCCCTACCATCGTTCATCTCCAACGAACCCTCCTTCCCGCAGTTCAAAAAACTACTTAAGACTTGGCTCTTTAATAAATGCTAACTCTATGAGACTCAAGTCTTTACCCAGCCTACTCCAAGTGCCCATTCCCATACAACAAGCCCCCTAATGTACTTTTTATAAACCAGAATGTAAATATTGCTCTTCTATGTATGAATGTTATTTTGTTTTGACACTTTGCAAGATTGTAAGTTTCTTTGTTCCATGCAAGATTTTAAACTCTACTTGTAACCTACGCCGTGGTACCCTAGGGTTTTGGGCGTATAACAAATACAATAAATAAATAAATAAATAAATAAATAAATAAATAAATAAATAAATAAATAAATACATAATAAATTACAGCAGTACCTGGCTAATACATATCCCTATCCTACACAAAAGTAAAAACGTTTGACATTGGCAATGCTTGTTCAGCGGTTCTAGTGGCTTTTTTGAAAAAGCAGACACTTTCCATTTAGCAAATGCACTACTCATAAACTAATTTAGGAATTGCTACCAAACAAATCACCAGGTGATCAAGGACTTGTGATCACTGCCCACTCTGCAAAACACCACAAAATCACAGAGCCTTGCAGTTCCTGACACTGCATTTATGAAAGGCTTGGCTCTCAGATGTTATGTTTTTTAAGTTTATTTTGATTTGTGATGCTCCATAGGCACGCACACACCACTTGAAGGCCACAAATGCAAACAATTTCAAATGACAGCCCTTGAAGGTGATGCTGGGCAGCTGTGGCTGTCCCCAAATACAGAATGATGGGAGTGGAAAAGTGTGAGCTCTATGACTTTATCCAGACTTGCAGTGATTTCTTCACATGCGGGTAGTCTTGCCAATTCCTGTGCTCTGTGTATACTTACTCACTGTGGGCAATGCAAGGTGGGTACTTCTTAATGGCCTGGAGACAAGCATCCATGAACAGCACACCTACAAACCTTGTGAATAGGCATTTATCCTTCAAAGTCAAAGAGCCATACTCATCTGCATTCTCAGTCAGACTCTTACCTTCTCATGTATGTAAAATGTGTGATGCTTGATGGCACCCCCATCTGCAGAGGATTTTGAATATATCTGGTTAAGTATCAGCGCTGGTGTTTTTAAACTTTAGACTTGATCGCCCCTATCAAACTTCACAAAAGTAAACGTGAAGCTCACCTTAATTCTTGGTTCACCCCTCAACTCAAAGAGATGCGCATCCAAAAACGCAAACTCCAAGCTATCTGGAGGCATACTCCCTCCGCTGACAACAAAACCAGACTTGCCAACTTTGCCAATAGATACAAGAAGGAAATAATTAAAACTAAAAAAGATTCATTCAATGATAGAATTAGTAAAGCCAACTCGAACTCCAAAGAGCTCTGCACTATTCTCCGAGAATTGGAAAATCCAATTCCCCCTACAGACAATGTCCCCAAGGACAAATCCTGGTTCACTAGCATCCAAAATGCCCTAGCAAACAAAATGACAACCCTTCAATCTAAAATCGCCAAGAAAAAAGCCTCCTTGAGCCCTAGCGGAACTCATACCACCCCACGGAAAGAAATACCGAACACACCCACCCAAAGCAACTGTAAACCCTTCAGGTTTACTAACATCTCTATATTGGAAACTGAAAAGGTCATTCACAGGCGGAGTGCGGCGAGTGTGTTGTCTGTGTCTGGCGGTGTAGAGGAGCTGCAGCAACCAGTCTTTCAACGCTGCTCATTTTGGAGGCGGACCTAACTATAAAAACACCGGACACACGCGGAGCGTCGCGGAGTGCGGCGAGTGTGTTGTCTGTGTCTGGCGGTGTAGAGGAGCTGCAGCAACCAGTCTTTCAACGCTGCTCATTTTGGAGGCGGACCTAACTATAAAAACACCGGACACACGCGGAGCGTCGCGGAGTGCGGCGAGTGTGTTGTCTGTGTTGCTTGGGGAGCGGGGGAACGTGGGAAAACTAAGCTCACAGTGAAGGTAAGGTAAGACCTAACTAAGTTAAGACACTTAGTGAGAAATATAACTTACCCCGCGTTCCGTGCCCTAAGCCAGGCGCTCCAAACTCAATTACACGCCCTAGTGCTCCTTATCAATCTCTGTGAAACTGCGGCCGTGACTGCGGGGCGTTGCCCTTTGAACGGCCACATCTCATAACACAGATTCAACCAACTTCCCTCTCAAGACCCAGCCGTGACTGCGGGGTATGACCCTTGGAGCGGCTGTGACTCGTGTTTGTGAGGGATCTATTTTGGGATCTATTTTGGTTTGATCATACAACGACACTAGTAACTTAAATCAAAGCACGGGCGACAATATCACTTGACATTAAGGATTTGAAGAGTGTGATCGCTGGATGCAAACCGGTGGATATTTTTTGCGATCCAAAATGTCCACAAACTTGAAAATATCAAGTACGTCCCTGACTTTAAAATCTACACCCAAAAACATCTCGAAAGTTAATATTTTGAAGAGGAAGGTGGGTAATCAATCCCTGGATACTGTCAATAAGAAATCGTGTGAAGGAGATATTCGCGACTTCTGTAAACCAAAAAAATATAATAAGGAGAACATCTTGGACACTTATAATACTTCCATAACGGACACGCAACTCAGAACGGTTGTGGAACAAATAATAACAGACACAGAACACATGTCGGTTAATTCATCAAGTGCCCCCATTTCTCAACATAAAAACGAGATGCATAAAGCGGATAAAACTGGGTCATTTGATGTATCTCAAGATCCAAGTCAGTCAGAAGGTTCAGTTATTCTAATCAAGGATCAGATTCAGTTTGACGAAAAATTATCCAACTCATTTAACAACTTAAAATTGAATAAAGCTACCGCGGTTCTAAAAGACGAGAGACAAAAGATCACTCAAACAGTCACAAAGAACAAGGAATTACTATATGGTGAACAAGGGACAAGCGTGAATTTAATCAATCAATGTAATAAAGAAAAAGCCACATCAACTGAGTCGGTTCCTATTGACCTTGAAGAAAGAGAAGAAGGGTCAAGTCTACTTTTAGACGAATTGTCAGCCATAGCTTCGACATCTATGTATTCAGACAAGGATAACAGTCTGTATAAATCGCCGAGCTTATATGATAAATCAGGAAATACGACACATATGTCCCTAGCTGGACTAGCAAATGAAGGGAAGACGTCCCCCAACCATAACAATAATAATTCACCATGTGCAAGATCAACACAGGAACCATTATTCCAACATAATCTATTGGAAATAACTCTCAATTCAATGCATATGACAATAGTCACACTAACAAAGCTCTTCGAATCTATGGACTCTAAACTAGTAAAACAAGCCAAGCAACTGGATCAATTAGTTAAATGGATGCACAATGTGATGAGTAACCAGGCCACTGTGCCTTGGGGTACAGATAAATTGAGATCGACTGCTGTGCCCAAAGAGAAGGCCTACAAAAAAATACCACAAATCAAGCATGTGATTAAAGAAGCTCTCCCTCAAGAGTCTTTACACAACTCTGTCATAATTATCGAAAATGCGGATGATCTATCACAAGACCAGATTCAAAATGTTGTTGATATACCTGCCCAGACAAAGAATGTTGCACCCCTTGCTGCGCATATGCAATCTAACTATAGTAAGTCAACTTCAGCCATAAAAGACAAGAAACTGTCACAGTCTCCTAATAGAGCAATGTACAATCTATTTCAAAACACCAAATCAACGACAGACAAAATAGATTGTGGTTCAATCTGCAAAAAAACTAAAAACCAGGAACGACTGGCAATACGCTCAAGGGCCAACATTAAACACCTCATTAAACGGCTAATTCCAAAAATGAAAGGTAATTCAAGGATACCATTCAACAAGCCCGTCAAAAAATTCAAAAGCAAAAGTACTGAGTTACTATCTGAAATCCCCGACAATAGTGGCAAAGACTATCTACCGCTGAATCAGCTCATCGCTACTATTGAAGAAAATGATCCCCCTAATGAAACATCGAAAAAAGATACGCGAACTGATCCAGCAATGGTTCCAATTTTAATTCAAGATGCTAAAGCACAATCTTTAATAACAAAACAAGTCACCCATGTGTCGACCCTTTGCAACCCAATAACGACAATATCGATGGCTGGTGGCCCCTCCTTGGATAGCTGTTTTAAACGAGATGCACCAAACAGTGCAAAGCAAGATGGAGAGAATTCTTCAATACTGGCCGACATCAAATCCCAGATTGAAAATTCAATAAAGACCTACCGTGAGATGCAACAATCAATGAAAAGCACATCTCAGCCAAAAAACAATAAGCTGACTGTGCCAATGGCTACTATAAATTCTCGTGATGTGAATCCCCAAACCTTACAAAAAGAACAAGTCACTCAAGTAATTAATGTGAATTCCCAATCATTACAACAAGACCAAGCCATTCAAGAAAGACGACAAGTCCAAACAACTCAGCAGTCTCAACTTGCCTTATACCACCAAGCAGTGCAGCAGTTGTTACCAAGCTCCAACCAAAATGTCAATTTAAAGCGTGACACATCAAATGAGAGTGGAAACTATCCTCATCTGCAAGAATGTTCGACTCAACAGGAGATGACCATAAAGTATAATAGTCAGCATCCCCAAGACAACCGGGAAAGACAACATCTTCAGTCATGTGAGAAACAGCAGCCAAAAGCAGCTTGCATAGACACACTAATAGCGAAAGCAATTGAAAATTATTTCATTTTGAACATGAAGCAGCCACTTCGAGCTAGTAAAACAACCACAGAACTAGATTGTAATCTCACAGCTCCTAAACAGCAAGATTCTGAAAAAAGACAGGTACTGGCGAATCAGAAAGAGAATAGTGCCAGGGGTGGCATTGGATCTCAGGCAATAAAAAAACAAAAATGGCTCAATCAACATAGATTGATCCTCAAATGTCGACCTGCTCCATACCCAGAATACATACTCAATCGAGCTAGTATTCTGGCAATCTGTGAAGACATCGATGCTCTTCGTGACATCACCTCAATTGATATCGATCAAGTTGAATTTCTCAATGATCACGATAAATCCATGGTGAGACTCTGGCTGCCTTCAAACTTGACAAGAAATACTCTATGGCAAGCTCGATTGGAACTATTTGCCTTGGGGTTTGTGTTAGCCAGAGATCCCATGTGCTTAGATGAAAGAGGGAATATAACCCTAGAATCCAAAAACAACTACATGAAACAACATGATCAGGAACATTGTATCCAATTTAATGAAATTACCAACTCAAATTCAGCCAAAATCTATCAAGCTCCAATCTATGATGAAGAGGAAAAATCATAACAAAGAAAGGAATTAAGGACACTTTCTCTAATCAGCTGGAACACGTGTGGTCATAGCCACTTATTTCAACATACTGCAGAAGTCCTAAAATCGCACGATATCATACTGCTGCAGGAAACATGGCTAACAAAAAAACCCATATGGGAGGACCATACTGTTATATTAAATCCAGCTATTTCAAGGCAATGCGGAAGACCTTCCTCAGGTCTGATGATAATCACCAAGAATCATAAGAACTGGAGTCTAAGTGACTGGGCCTCTCCGAATCCCTATTTGCAACTGGTCAAATTGAACACGAGTGGGAATGTCTTTGCATTACTTAACATCTATCGAAATCCGAAAGGCATTGGGGATGACAATTTTTTTCTGGAGTTAGAACTCCTTTTGAATTTAATCTCAGACGCTTCCGACATCACCTCAATTTTTGTAGCTGGAGATTTAAATTTGCAGCTTCTACCTAATCATAATTTGAAATATAATCTTACTTGTCTAAGACTAAAGACTCTAATGAAAACTCGGAAATTGATCATGTGCAATGGCTCAATATCAGGCGATTTGGCACCAAAAAATACCTGGTGCAGAGGAAATACATCCTCCATAATTGATTATGTTTTTGTGGACTCACTTACTTTTTACAGGGCAACTACCTTTCAAATTCTGCCGCAAACAAGTAGTGATCACAATGTCTTGAACCTAAAATGGAATGTCAAAACGAATGTGCCGCAAGCCAACCAAAGATTTGAACACATAGTGTCAACCAACAATGCCCGTTCACGATTGGTTTGGAATAGGAAGAACTTAGAAGCATACTGCGCAACAATTGAAGCAAACATACACAGTGACTACACAGTCCATCTTCAGTTATTTGAAGTAGCCTACAAGAATAGAAAGCTTGATTTCGCAAAATCCAAGCATCAAAGCGATTTGATAATACAACAGAAAAAAACCACACTAAGGAAAAACCGAAAGGCAATTCTACGTTCTAATTGTGTGGACAAATATCAGAAGGTAAAATCACTCAACTGTCAATACACCAATTGGCTAAAAGGTTATCGTTGTACCTTGTATCAAAAGGATGGGGAATCCATGTTGCAAAATAGTAGGAACAAAAATACTGGTCAAATGTGGGCACTTCTCAACGATGCCCTGAATTCAACACAAAAGGCAGCTCAAATAAATGGAGTAAGTGAAAATCAATGGATAGACCACTTCACCAACATGTACCAGAAAGAGCTGTGTCATCCAACTAATGTTGTTAGACAGAATTCCAATTATAGTGGGCTACAAATTGAAGAAGACGATGTATTACTCTACATAAAAAGGCTCTCAAATTCACGTGCACCAGGGCCAGATGGTATGAGCAATTTCATGTTCAAACAAGCTCCGATACAATGGGCTTAGATCTTGACGTTGATTTTCAATCAAATCATTTATAATGCCTCAATCCCGGACTCATGGAAAAAGGCCATCATTATACCAATTTTTAAAAAAGGAGACCGCTCACTTCCAAAGAACTATAGGCCCATTTCACTATTGGATGCATCTGGTAAATTATTCTCTAAATTCATTCTAAGAGACTTTAACAAATGGACACTTGAAGCAGATGTCAGAGACCCTTTCCAAACCGGATTCGTAGCGGGTATGGGAACGTCTATTAACTTGCTCATGTTAACAGCTATTATTGAGCATCACAAAGTAATCAAACAACCTTTATACTTCATATTCATAGATCTACGAGCCGCGTTTGACTCTGTGTCACGTGAACTATTAATCCAAAAACTAATTCGATCAAGATGTCCAAGTTATATCATACAATTAATAGAAGATCTCCATACTAACAACTCTATACAAATTCGACTCACAAATGAAGGCAAATTATCTCAACCTATCAAAACATTCCGTGGAGTGAGACAAGGCTGCACTCTAGCATCAGCACTCTTTAATTTTTTTATTTCAGACATTGGTCAGTCGTTTGAAAACATTTTCATTGATTCTCCAAAATTAAAGAATAAAGCTATTCCCTTTCTGATGTACGCAGATGATTTGGTGATTATGTCTAAAACACCGAAGGGACTACAAAAGTCTTTGGATGCAATCATTAATTACACTTACAATAACTATTTAAGCATTAATCATGAGAAAACCAAGGTGATGACCTTTAATGTCAATCATAAATCATCTAGAACAATGAGTAACTGGAACATCGAGGGAGAAACTCTCAAAATAGTAAATCACTATAATTATCTGGGCGCACAAATATTTTCAAAAGATCAAGTTATGACATACAAACAACAACAAAAAGACAAAGTGATCACTTTTATTCAGCAATCAAAAATAATTACAAGAAAATATGGAAAGTTCACTCTGGTCCCGGTCCTATCATTCTATAAACAAAAAGTTACACCAATTTTGCTTTATTCATCAGAATCAAGACCGGTTATGACCGACAAATTTTGGAACTCCTTGGAATCAAAATATTGGCGCAGTGTTCTCCAGCTGCCATCATCAACGCCACTAGCCATCATCAGACATGAATTGGGACTCATCTCCCTACATTTCAGAAACATATGGCTAATAATAGCATTATTCCGGAAATGCTTACTGGCAGTGAAAGATACATCGGTCCTGGGCATACTGTCTGATTACATCTTTGGCTCCAATGATAGCTTCATACAAAAATGGCGAAACATAGTCATTGACACATTGGCTCTGATTGATGTTGCTCTATCCAGTTTACTTCAAAATCCGGATCATATCAAAACGAGACTATTCGAAAGAGATTGGAATAACACCAGAGACAAATGCACTAAGTATTGTGATTATGATTCGACAACCTTCACAAACAAAAAGCATTCGTACCCAGAACGCTATCTAATCAAATTTCCATCAATCAAATATCGGAATGAGTTACTACGGCTAAGATTTAACATATGGCCAACGAGACAAGTGTTGGCCCGTCGCAATCTCATCAATAAAGAACAAGCGTTCTGCAGATTTTGTCGACAACAAGATACCATTGAAACATTGAGACATCTGCTCACCGAATGTGAATTTCTTCTACAATTTCGTGTTAAATATTTCAGACATCTAACTGAGCCATTTGGGGTCACTACATCTGATGTACTATGGAGAACTATATATTCTGGGATATCAGTAGCTGTGTCAATTGGGGCAATGGCCTTTCTAGAGGAACTGAAGCTTGAACAAAATCAAGTGGAGCAATAACATGATCATCACAGTACTAAACAAAAGACAGACCTATCAGAAGTTTGACCCCTTGCCAAAAAAAGATATGCTAAAAAAGATATTAATATATTGTTAAAATGATTTTCAAAAAAAGTTTTTATTTTAAACTTAAGATATTGAAAAGTTGTATATTTCAACTATATCAATAAAAAAAAAAAAAAAAAAAAAAAAGGTCATTCTATCGCTTAAACCATCGAACTGTCAAGGCGACAGCTGCCCTGCGCAAATCATCAAGGATGCAGCCAGAGATTTAGCACCCTTCATCTCGAAACTTATAAACGCCTCCTTTAATACGAGCACTGTACCTACAAACCTTAAAGAATCTTGGGTATTGCCCCTACTCAAAAAACAGACACTTGACCCAGCAATCCCCACTAACTACAGGCCCATTACTAAGGTCCCATTTCTCCTTAAAATCATCGATAGAGTAGCCTACCTCCAAATCCAAAACTATTTAGAGACACACCAACTACTAGGTTCACGACAATCTGGCTTCAGACCACTTCACGGTACTGAAACGGCCCTTATTGACCTCAAGACGCAAATCGACGAGTTGAAGGATAAAGGTACTACAGCTATGCTCCTCCTCCTTGACTTATCAGCGGCCTTTGACCTGGTGGATCATGCAGTATTATGCAACCACTTAGCGTCCGCCGACCATTTCTCAAGTGAAGCTATAGCATGGGTACAATCCTTCCTAGCTAACCGTATGATGAGAGTGCTCTCCCCTGTAGCGGCAGCGGACCCAATCCATATCACCTGTGGTGTCCCACAAGGTTCCTGTGTCTCCCCAACAATGTATAATATATTTACTAAGCCACTCTTCGACAAACTTGACAGATTAGGGGTAACTTACACCAATTATGCGGACGATACGCAGATTCTCATACCACTATCTGTCAACTTTGTCGAAGACACAGCTTTAGTAAACAAAATGTACCTCCTCATTCAGGCATGGATGGCCTCCCACAGCCTCTGTCTAAATGACGACAAAACAGAGATACTGATCTTGGGTTCCGACTCCAATCTAAAAAAACGTAGTCCCAACTATAGCAATTTCAACATAGATGGCAACATAATCAAGGTGGCAACCGAGGTAAAAACTCTAGGTTTTTACCTCGATTCCACTCTATCCCTCAAAAAACAAGTTAACTCCTTGGCATCCTCCACAGCGTACACCTGCAAACTAATCAGGACCTGCAGACCGTACCTCTCCAAAACTAACTGCATCACCATAGCTAACGCATTAGTAATGTCCAAGCTGGACTATTGCAATGCTCTCTATGCAGGAGCTAATAAAACCATCACAAATAAAATGCAAATCCTTCAAAATAACGCTATCAGAGCAGCCCTTGACATACCTCGTAGAGAACATATTTCCAAATTCAGGAAAGACCTCCATTGGCTTAAAATCAGCGACAGAGTCCTTCTCAAGACACTATCGCTCACCCACAAAGGGCTCAACAACACAACACCCCCCTACATCTCGGCCAGACTGACCAGAAAAACGTCCAGACACCACGCTAGGGCTACCAACCACTTCCTGCTTGAAACCCCCAGATTCAGATGATCCAAAGCGGGCGGAGCTAGCTTCCCTGTCAGAGCTGCCCAGGCGTGGAACACATTGCCTACTGCATTAAGGGCCAACCTACCCTACACCAACTTCAGATGTAAGCTAAAAAACTGGCTCTGGTCCAACGACAACTAATTTGCGCAGCACTTACGGCCATGATACCTCTGAAACCAGTCCATGACTATTCGGCTTTTACCCATGCACCTTTTGTATACACCTTCAATACTGTAACATGTTAGTTTTTCATTTTCAACTGTTTGTATTGACATGTATGCACTGTATTGTTATGCTTTTTATCCTTTGTATGTAACCTAAGCTCAAGTAACCTTGTACCTGCTGCGCCCGGCTACCCCTGGGTTTTGTGCGCATTATCAAGTAATAAACATAAACATAAACATAAACATAAACATAAAACATGCTTCATGAGCACATGGGTCACAGACTCCATGGGGTGTTGGTCCACTGCACACCCATTGCCTAAAATGTGATCATATCAGAGGGCCATCCCAAGTACAGAAGTCAAGTCAACCACCACGTGGGGACTGGGGCACCATCCAGAGGGGGGTAAACATATACATACTGATGGGAGGGGCCGAAGAGGGCAGGGGAATTCATTTTGATGGTCAAACAGAGGCATTATTACATGTAACAGGTATGCACAGAAACTGCGGATGCACTGTAGAGAGGGGTATCAACAGAAACCGGGACAAGGGTATGACACCCAGCTGGGGGCAAAGGGGCTGATTGTCTCACCTGATTAATCTGCTTCATCTGCTCATTCTGCCAAGATACTAGCAGAAAACTCTGCTTGTTCAGCAGATGCATGCACCACTTTCTCCACAACGTCCCTTTGGATATAGTGGGATGATCCCTTTGGATATAGTGGGACGATGCACAGAAGACAAACAGCTATCACAGGCAAGGCAGCGCAAACATATTTTGAGTTGAAGCAGCATTTTGCTGCTCTAACATTTTGCACATATAGGCAATCGTCCTAACCTTGCCTAGTGATAGCACCGGCCCTGGGTGTGCTATGTAAGAGCATAATGGCAGCATCAGGCGGTCAGTGTAGCAGGTGGTGTGGAGGCCAGGCCTTAATGACCTGTAGGCTTGAGGCAGTTGAGGCAATTAAGTCTAAAGTTCTGGTAAGACTGACCTTCTCGGAGTGAGGGTGGCAATGCGTTCCATAATTGAAGAGAAAAGAAGAAAAGAGAAACAAAGGGACAGAACTCCCCTGCCCAAGGATATGCTGGGCAAGCGAGACAAGAATCTAAGGATTTGAGACCGATGAGGAGGAGGAGGACCACCCACAAGCCGTTCCAGTGCTGAGCTGTGTGAGAAGGGCAACCTGGCATGTGAACTTTGGGGCCGGGCTGAATGCCGCCCGGGTCAAAGAGCTGGCCAGTCAAAGGCGCATTGGGGAGCGTCCCGAACCAGGCAACCTCTCTGTGCATCTTGACTGCCCGACCCAGAGACAGTTGCAAAAATACCTGCTGGGCTGCATTTGCCAAGTGGCCCAGGAAGTGAAGCGCGGGGAAGTCCCCCCTACTCACCCCCCATTTATAGGGCACTCATGTCATGGGAATTTCTGAAAAGGGAATTAGAAATAAGAGAATAGGAATGTTTAATAAGAGTTTAAGTGTTTTTATAAATAAAGAGAGACAGTCATTGGGACCCTCATAAACTCCACCTTGGTGTCTGTGCCCAGGTGAATATGGTAAGAACTCAGAGTGTTCTGTCAACAGCAAGT
The DNA here is from genome assembly GCF_040938575.1 of Ambystoma mexicanum. Lineage (NCBI taxonomy): Eukaryota > Metazoa > Chordata > Amphibia > Caudata > Ambystomatidae > Ambystoma > Ambystoma mexicanum. The sequence continues at coordinate 434,590,827 of NC_090933.1, read as the reverse complement.
TAATTTTACAGGTGCAGCAGCCCTCTGTATTCAGCTGGCCTGGGGAATGTGGTTGGTGGTTCCCATGGGGACTGTCCCCGTTCTGGGGTGAGGGAGGACTCCACCGTTGCATGGACCATCGCTGTAAAATAGATGCTACACCAGTGGTAGAAGCGTACCAAAAAAGGTAGTGGAACTGTCACCCAGACGGGGAGCGCCATGCAACACATTTCTCAGGGGTTGCAGTCAAGCTGCTTGACAGCCAATTGAGTTGAAACAGATTTCAGGTTATCTGTAACTGCGATTTTGTGGTAAAGTGGAGAAATGTGCTTTATCTTCACAAAGAACAGTTCTGAAATGGTGAAAATGGTTGCAGAAAGTAGTGGAACTGTTAACAGTCAAAAATAATAGTAGTGAAACTACGCTCCCGACCGTTCTCGCTCACTTCGACCACAGGGCTACACCAATGTCACAGTATAACAGGTGGACGTGAAAGTGAAAGCTCTGGGTTCGCATTTCCCTCATTCACTTGGGAAGTGGGAGGGAGTGGCAGGGCCGGGTAGCTTTGGGACCATTCAACGATTTCAGCTCTGTCTTTAAAGCTCTTTTGTAGTTTTACCTTATTACCCTGAAGGACTCGGCCCACTAAAAAAAAAAAAAAAAAGCTCTGTGTTCACCCTAGTTTCCTCACAACCTGTGTTATGGTGTATTCTAAGTGGGTTAAACAAATAAATTGTTTGCCAAGGATATGCTTTGTCCCCACGGCTTTTAAGAGTTGTACAATGTTTCTCTTTTTCATTGAAATAGCAGCAGAATGCCAAAGGGCCTCGACTTCCATTCACATCAGTTTGTTAGAATTAAATGACAAACACAGCGAACATATGATTTGAGTTTGTGCGACATGAATTTGAAATCAGGTTATTTATTTACGTGTTTTTTGCTGCCTGGCCAAAAGTAGCTAAATAACTCTAAAGAAGACTGCAGCACAAGTATCCCAAAATCACACTCGATATAAAGTTGTGCAACAAAGAAGAGACCACGAAGCACGTTTTCTCAAACTACTGAATGCCTTCTAAATTCTGGAACACCCCGCCTCTCATTAGACTAGTCCCACCTCCCTGGAGGGTCACAAAGGAAATTAAATCCCACCTCTTAAAGGGGCTCCTCACCACACACCCCAATAAGTAGCCTTCAAGCTGCCCAGACCCCTGCTCACAGGCACACAACCTCTATCCCACAATATTGAATCAGCCCCAGCTCAACCTTATGCAAAACCTCCAACAAGCCTCGATGGACCTTTCTCTGCTGCTTTTTAGTCAGGTGTGTGCTCTATAAATATCAACACACATATTTGATACATGAACTGTGTTGACATTTTAGCCATTAGATTCTTATAAATAAAATGTTAAATCAAAACACAATTTCTGTTTGCAATTTTTGGCCACATAGTAAATATGTGTTTGGAAATGCGGGACAACAACCTTTTCAGTGTGCAATGTAGTAATGCCCCTACAGTATGTTCCTCATCCGTCCATCACATACTGGTTTAAGGAATCCACTCACAGCCCGAAGCCCAACCGCCCGTTATGGAAATTACTTCATGATGAAAAAATTGCTGCCTTTATAGTCGCACTGAGCATGTGTGATGGAGAGCCATATTTTACCATGACGCTCATCGCACATGCTCAGTGGGACTAGAGGTCTGTGAGGCAAGGGGCTGTGGTGTACAGTAAAGGAAATAAACACGCATGGACTGGCACTTTCCTGCATTCGGATCGCGCGTCCACGTTGTGCGTTTTTCCTACCCACCAGACCCAGATGACCAGCGTGGCCAAGGTAAGTGATCACTTTTCCCCTAAGCACGGACCGAAGCTGTGCCAGCTCCCGTGATCTCTAAGGCGGGCTTGTGGGGGGAGAGGGGCATGGAGTGCTGTCAAAGCTCCAGAGCATGGCTTTGCTGGTCCCCCTTTGACCCGCTCCACCACGGACCCACCTTGGAGGCCGTGAGGGAGGGAGGAGCTCAAGCACGGACCACAGCACTGGTTTGCTGATGCCCTCTTTATTGTTGTTGTTGTTGTTATTATTATTATTATTATTATTATTATTATTATTATTATTATTATTATTATTATTATTATTATTATTATTATCATTAGTATTCTTCTTCTTCTTCTTATTATTATTATTATTATTATGATTATCATTATGGTATCCATTGTGCGCAAACCTAGCTTTGAGAAGCAACTAAATAAATAATAATGAGTGCTTTACCATGGGCGTAATTCTAGGGGGGACAGGGGTTTTTGTCCCCCCCAACTTTCATGGCACACCATTTTATCCCCATTCACTTGGCTTGGGCACCTTTTTTTACAGATGTCGTGTCCCCCCTAACATTTTTAGCAAAGTTACTCCACTGTGCTTTACAGAGGTATTCGCCAATACAGATGCATAACAAAGCGCTTTTCAGTGGTAACAACAGAACAGATATACTGCGAGGGGTAGGATACAGAGGGGCACAGAGTAGCAGTACAGCTGTACCAGATTGCGAGAAGGAGAGGGGCGGCGGCATCTAGCGAGTCAGGTGGAGCATGGGTTGAAATGATGGCCTAGGTGTTGAGGAGAAGACTGCTTGAAGAGGTGGGTCTTGAGTTCTTTTCTGAATTGTAGGAGAGTGAGGGGAAGTCTGATGCCCCTTGCATCCATCTCCCCCCATGGACCCACCTTGGAGTCCGCATGGGGTGATGAGCATAAGCATGGACCAGAGCACTGCTTAGCTGGAGCCTCTGCACCCCTCTCCCCCCACTGACCCACATTGGAGGCAGAGGAGGGAAGAGTAGGGCGGGTGGGACCCGGAGCATTGGTTATTTGTTTTTGTTTGCTTTTGCTGTTCATCCCTCATTACCCTCTTCCCCCATGGGCCACCAATAGCCATTATTACTGTTCGTTCAAGTCTGAACACAGTATTTGCTGATTGTATAAGCGCCTAATAAGTGACCAATAAATAAATAAAAACAAACAGGTCATGTTAGTCAATTAGCACATGAGGTTCCACTTTCCCCACAAACGCTCTTTTTCCCAGCTGATGATGTCGGATGCCTGCACTTCTATCACCACCATTCCATCACTGAGATACTCAACAGGTTGCTCTAGACCCTATCACTTCTCCCACCCCATGATATCATCAGGTGGCAATGCCTTCCCCAGGTTGAAGTTCAAAACAGGTAGTGATAGCAGAGCTATTTTCTCAAAGTAAAGAGACATGAAGCATGTTAATATATAGACCCGCACAAATGGGAAACACACCACCCATAGTCCTGTACTTCTATTTAAAACTCTTCAAAAAGCAATAACCTCTGAATGACACAACCACAAAATGGGAAGAGCACAAATTCATTCAGTCAATGTCAGACTCTTCATATTGCCACTAGAAAATGAATGACTCCCTCACAACTGGAAAGAACCGAGCACACAGTACTGTACCCCGAAATTAAATACTTCCAATGACAATGGAAAACGTACTGGTTTATTATAGGGAAAGATATAGGAAAGAGACACATCTCTTTCAAATAACGTAGCCTCTGAAGCGAATAGAAATGTGTTCACTCTCAGAAGCCACATGAACTTTCCTGGCCTTTGTCATGGGCTGGCATGACAGATTAAACGCTGTTAACATTATCGGAATACACAAAGCCAGTGGTGGATTGGACTACAGGGAACTCTGGAGATTTCCTGGTGGGCCTCTACACCATCGGTCACTTGTGAATGGGATGAAGACAAGACTTAGTTACAAAGCTTCTAATATATGTTAATTTGGGGCCACTTTGAAAAACATTTCCAGGGCCACATTTTGTTCCGAGTCCAACCCTACACAAAGCTATGAGGAAAGTCTCTATCTAAGAACTTTTCAATCAACTAAATACAATGGGCCTCATTACGAGATTGGAGGTAGCCATGCTGTTCTTAGCGGCATGGCTACCCCCAAACCGGGTACCGGGTCCGGGTCCCAGAAATAGGGAATTACCGGGCCATGCCGACTTTAGTGGGCCCGGTAATTCCCATTCTCGGTACCCGGACCCGGTAGATCCCCATTCCCATTGACCCCAATGGGCTCAATTGGAATGGGGAGGATGCTTACAACGGACCCGTTAATGGTCAGTTGTTAGCATTCTGGTTTGCTGGCGGGTGGCAGTAAGCACGTATGGTCTGGACCAGACGTGCTTACCACCACCCGCGAGAAACACGTAATGTGGCGGCTCGGAATAAATGGTGCCGGTCCCTTACCGGCACCGTTCATTCCGCGGTCACCTTCCTCGTTATGAGGCCCAATGTGCCGTAAAGTAATGTGGCCTTGAGGCTTCTCATTTGAACTTGCCTAAATACAGCAATGGACAGTCAAATATTCTCTTTTGCATGAGTATTGTAATCACACAGCTTTAGGGCATGTTATGGCCATTTTGTGGACAACCGTCCAGCACATCCAACGTATTGAACTTTGAAGAAACAAAGCCTAATAGACGAGGATTCATAACACGGTAATGGTCTTGGTGATGAAGCTGAGGTGCAGGAAGTACCGGCGTGTCATTTGAATGACAAAAAAAGGCTTTTGAACACTTGTAAAATGGACCAGCACTTGGCGGTCTGTCCCTTCTCCCAAAGCTCCTGTACAGAGAGGATGTTCACTTAACTGTATAGCCAGAAAAGGCATTTGCAGCCCCAAAGCAAAAACAATGTGTTCTTTTTAAGAAAGATGGTAGAAAAATAGCATTGAAAGCTGGCTGTATAGATCAAGCGGCAGGGAGAGCCCTGAAGTAACTGTCAGGTAACACCTCTTTTGATATGCAATGAATCATAAAAGAAGCAACGTAGGAGGACGAACCTTGTCATGTACCCCTGATTTCCACTCAATCATCCTCAAATATTACTGACAGTACTCTTTTGTATTGTCTTTTCATCCATACCTTTAGTCATCAACAAAGTGCCTCACATCCTTCCCTGAACACCTAGGCCCTTTGAATTGACTGGTGCCCCATTATCCATTGAGGGTGTGAATAGGTAATTTCCAGGAACCACAAACACTCTCCGGGTGAAATGGTACACACTCGGTTCAAACATTTTGTCATTTTCAAACAGAATCAGTAATGATTAAAAAAAGGTTAACTTGGATGCGTCGAACAACAAGTCATCTCTGCATGTAAATCAGAGGAAACCATTCCTGTGCTTTGTTCACTCAAGATTCATAGGTGATCACACCCGCCACCCCAAAGATAACATCAGTGAATCCTTGAGTTTGCATGATGGTTTGCCTTCACCGACCACTCTACCCGCCTTAGTCAAGCAAGTCTCTGTACCATCAACCTCTCTTTTAAATAAGAGATAATAATGCTAGTATTCCCAAGGTACGGAGCTTCTTCCTTAATGCAAACCCACCTGATGACTGACACTGTCAAAGAGGTGAATGGTAATTGTACTAGTTGGTGCACATATTAGCAGACCTCGGGTAGCATCACAGCATTTATCCATGCAACAAAATGATGTTGCATGGTTTTCGTTTGTGCCTGACCAAGCCGGTTTGACAGTATCCAGCATGCCTAAAGGAACAGTCCCCACACGGATGGAGACTTGTGGTGTATCATTATATAGACAGTAGGGAACAATTTAGATTCGTTAAAGTAGCCCTGGGTAATTTTCTGAATGTATATGTTCCTGTCTTTCACAGCACTAATTAGTCCTGTCGTAAGACAGTGGTGACTTGAGAGCACTATTCTGCAAACTAGAGAGAGTATCAAAAAAGGAAATAGACAAATACTGGGAAATAGTATCCCTCGAAAATTATCTTAAAAATGAATTAATTCCGAGAGGCTTGAGGATTTTGATTTTCCCGAACTTCAGCAACGATTTGGATAATGACCTAGCAGACTTGTGGGAGAAGAATCTTAATGGAAGTTTAAAAAAAATGGTGGAACTCCTGATAGAACTCGCAACACGGTAGCACAAAAGAACAATTGAACTGATAGACAAAATCAAAAAAGAGATTGTGGAAAATAATTCACAAGAAACAACGAAAGAAAAGAACTATAACACTATGCACGACATTCTTAAGATTTACCAGGACGAAGTGAAACTTAGAAAACTAAGAAAACACTACAGAGACGAGAGATATTATCAGGAAGATAGGGCCTACACCTTCCAGACTAAATATAACCAAAACACAAAATTTGGATCAAAAACAAGTACATCGAACACATCATCCACAAGTTCGGAAACAGATTCAGAAGGGGAAGCGCTTACTGCGGAAGATACAACAGAGAAGACAAATGTAAGTGGGAAAACAACCTCAGGCTGCATGAATCAAATAAAAAGATACAAGAAAGGTAATAGGACTTTCCACCCAAACAGGTCCGTTTTCAGTTACCTGGGAACACAGGAGCAACTATCAGTACACCAGGAGGAGAGGAAGGAGGGGGGCTCAAGATCCAACGAATCCAGGATTACAAGGAAACACAAACAAAAGGCTTACCAGAGCAAACGCAAAAGAACTAAACAGAACCAAATAACACCAAATCTTGTCCTGAACCTATCCAGAAGAGAGATAACACCTCAAGAAAAACAGTTACTCAATAAAGGATTGTCATTCGCCCCTACGGCGAAACATAATGAAACAGACTTACATATAGACCTATTCAAGTTTGTACGTAAATTGAAATTGAAGAAATTCTTTGCCACCAAATCACCAGGGAATTACCAATCACGACCTAAGATACAACAGAGCAATTTGAGTATTAAGGAAATAGAGGAGATACACCTACTCATATCCATTGCAGAGCCCACGAACTATGATATTAATGAAGTACTAAGAGACCTTAATATGGAATCAGACATGCTATCAACTAAAGAGCTTAAACCTGTCTCCAAATTTGTACCACAATTTGCAGCGGATAACATCATAGACACCTTCTACAAGGCGGTATCACAAGAATTGTATTAGACGGATTGGAAAAGACAACAAACGAGAACCAAACATAACTTGACCACACAGGAACAAGAAGCTCTTCGGACTCTAGAGACTGACCGCTCAATTGTGATAAAAGAAGCAGACAAGTGGGGAAACATTGTCATTATGAATAGAGAAGACTACTTGGAAATGGCAAGAAAGCATTTGAGTACCCCAGATTGATATGAAGTACTACTTTCTAATCCAACGAAACAAATAGTACTTAACTTGGAGCAACAAATTAAGATCTGGCACCACAAAGGTCTACTTACGGACGATGAAAGGAGCTATCTCACAATTAAAGAACCCACGATACCAATCATGTATTTTTTGCCCAAGATACATAAGAGATACAAACATATACCAGAAGGACGACCTATCCTCAGCGGAATAGGCTGGGCAACAGAGAACATCTCTCAATATTTGGATAACATCCTAAGACCAAGGGCAATGAGATTGAAGTCATATATAAAGGACACTACTGATGTCATCCTAAAGTTGAGAAGCATAAATTTGGAAAGCAATTAACAACATCCGACTGTGGATGTATGTGCACTTTATACATCGATCCAGCATACATGGGCCTTTAAAGCAATTGATCACACCTTTAAGGAGGATTCTGCATCGATGTACCTACAAAACCAAATGGTGAAAGAAATGTTGGAATTGTCCTTTAAAAGTAATAACTTCAACTTCGACAATAACTTTTTTAGACAAACAAAGGGCGTAGCTATGGGCACTAAATATGCCCCGGCCCTAGCTAATATCTTCATGGGCCTGTTTGAAGATACAATCATCTACAAAGACAATGCATATGAGAGAGAACTTGTGCATTGGATGAGATACATTGACGATGTATTAATAATATAGAAAGGTACAACCTCAGACTTCATAGACTTTAAAGGCAGAATCAATCAAAATCAAATGGGAATACAATTTACGGGCAACTGCAATGAGACAAGCATAGATTCTCTCGATCTCACAATATACATTGACCACAATCAGATCAGAACCTGTACATACCAGAAACCAACGGAAGTGAATTCAACTCTCCACGCAGGGAGCTGCCACTATAGACCAACAATCTTGAACATACCTACAGGTGAATTTATAAGAGCAAGAAGAAATGGCCAAACAAATGAACACTTCGAGAAGGAATGCACTCTATTAACATCCAGGTTTCTGGAGAGAGGTTATTCAGAACAATGTGTCAAAAGAGCATTAGCAAAAAGCTTAACACTAACTCAAGAGCATACATTAACACCAAAGACTAAAGGGATGGAGCAACCAACGATAGGCTTTATCACCAGATACACAAGTAACCACAGAAATTTGTACAAAATACTAGCAAAACACTGGCACCTTCTTAAACTGGACGAGAACATAGCAAATAATGTGGACGACAAACCAAGGATTATATACAAAAAGGCACCAACCATAAAGAATAAATTGAGTCCATCAAATCTACCAGACCTGACTAGGGAAGAACCAACGAACTGGCTTAAAACATCTACAAATGGCTTTAGAAAGTGTGGTACATGCACAATGTGCAAATTTGCACAAAACAAAATGGACACATTTACTGGCACTAATCAGACCCTCCAGTTTATAGCGATTTTGCGATCCCGCAAAATGCCGCGAAAACGGCAGTTTTGCGCAAAATGCTGCAAACACGGCCGTTTTGTGCAAAAACAGCATCTTTAAAAAAATATATATAGATTTTTTTTTACATTTTTTTTTTAAAGTAATCTGCAAAAATTTCTCTTTTAAAAAAAAATAATACTCAGGGCTCCAGGTTCTCAACTTCTTTTTTACACAAGAAATGAAATGCGCTAACACATCTCATCACTTGCGCCCCAAAAAAGTGCAGCTCAATCCACAAGGGACACATGAACGGGCACATTTTATATGCACGCCCATTCAGATGACCTTTTTCACCTCCTTGATCAAATAAAGTGGCGTTTCTGTCAATTTAAAAACGCATCCCTCATTTTCAAGCAAGATGCACTTTTAAATGTGCAGAAATTGTAGGCAACCCTACGCGCACGGGAAGTGGGGCTGCCACTGCATGACAGGGTCTTTCCTGACCCTGTCATGCATTTCTTTTAAGGTATGAACTGCTGCTGTGTCGCTTGCATTTCTGTTCCTCAAACAGGATAAAAATGCATTTTTTGGGCCGCATTTTACAGCGGCAGGCACCTGGAGGGCTTGTCCCTGTGAAAGGCGCTGGGAGATTGCAGAACACTGTCGGGAGAGCGATTCTATTCAAAGTACTGCCCATTTTGATGACAAAAATCTATCGAATGTTACTATTTGACCTATTTCGTCCAGTACTATTCCATCGATTTTTATAAATACTGAACATGTGTTGCGGGGGTGTCACCCGCTCTCCATGTTCAGTATTTTTGGTCTAGGGTGGTTGCAGAAGTGTTTTCCCCTTTTTCCTTAAAATTGGAGGCAGGGACAGAAAAAAAAGAAAATAACGAAAAAGGGACCCTGCTGAGTCGGATCCGACCCGCGTTTGAGGGACGGATCTGGCACCGCAGGGTTGCAGGGGAAGCGGCAGCGACCAGGCAGTTAAGTAGGGGAGGGGGTGGGGTGGTGGTGAAAGGTACATTTTGGGTGGTTTGGCTGAAGTGCAAATCAATTCACAGCAAAATTGATTAAGGTCAATTCCTCCGCAAATAATTACACTTTGGTCAAACAACCCAGAACACCATTCAAGGCGGCTGGCCAGCGCACAATTTGCGCTACAGCTCAAGCCTGTGGAAATGCGCCGGTCACGTTTGTGAATAAGGTGACCTGCTCATTTCCAAAAATGGGTTGCCTAAAAATAGCATATTCTCCGTTCTTTTTTTAAATGCCCCATTATTTGAGGAACTGGGTCAAAATCTACATTTAAAAAAAATAAAAATATGGTTACACTATGAGAGAGAGGGAGAGTGATGGGTGAGATGTGAAGTGATAGGCAAGAAAGCAGAGGGAGAGCAGTGGGTCAGAGGAGGAAGTGCTGCACAAGAGAGCAGAGGAAGCAGTGATGCGGTGGGCCAGAAATATGAGAGCGAGCAGAGGTAAAGAAAGTAGAGGGAGCGTGTGGTCAGTGAGCCAGAAAGCAGAGAGGAAGCAGTTGCTAGAAAGAGGCAGTGAGCTGCAGATTGGGAAAAAGGATGAGGGAAGAGTACGATAGAATGGGAGAAAGGATGCAAGATGCAGAAGTAGGATGAAAGAATGAAGCACTGTATACTGCGGGAGGAATTGTAGAGTGTAAGGTGTGAGTTGGGAGTATGATTTGGAGTGTGGCAGGGGTTGGCTAGTGCAAGTTGTGACTTGACAGTGTGACATAGCATGTGAGTATTTGTATGACAGAGTGAGAGGTTAAGGAATGTAAGTTGTGATGGAGAGTTGGTGAGATGTGTGTTGGTGAGAGAGGTGTGTGGGTGTTTGGGGGATTGGAGAACATAGAAGGGGAATATTTTCAGCATTACAATTGATAATGATCAATTTACTTAATACTATTAAATAGGCATGAACATAAAACCAGAAATGTAGCCAAATCAAACACTGTTCTGCCAAGCCAGAGACATCTGGGACTCTTCCTATTAAATTAATACAAAAGATACATAATAATGATACCCTTGCTTTCTTGTAGCCTTGCACTCTGCCTATTTCCTGCAATGTGGCAATCTTACACCCTCCAGTTAATACAAAATGTCCTGCAAAAATGCAGCAATACATAAAGGTTTGTGCCCCAAAATTTGCCATTTCATGCCGCAAAATTTGCCATTTCATGCCGCAAAATCCTGGAAGGTCTGACTAATAATAAAACACTGAAGATTTTACAACCAATCAACTGCAGATCAAACTATGTAGTGTATGGAATTATATGTGTTTGCAATTTGGTATACATTGGTAACACAATCAGAGAACTTAGGATACGAGTCAGAGAACATCTAGCCAAAATTGGCAGCCAAGATCCGAGACTACCATTGGCCTGCCATTGGCAGTAAAAGCATCAGATTTGGTAACAAAGCTGAATTCCGATTTATTGGCCTTGAGAAGATCTCAATAGGCAAAAGATGTGGAAATAAAGAAAAGAAACTAAGACAAGCAGAAGCGAGAATAATTTGCAAACTGAACTCTACAGTACTTGGATTAAACACGGACAATGAAATGGTGTCCTTTCTTTAGAGGACCCATTTCTCTTGCATAACTTTATTTGTCCCAATGAACTATCATGAATATTTTGTAATGTGTATACTTGTACTTATCTCTCTGGACAGGTTTCAGTACGGCATTCTAGCAATATATTTTCATATGAGAATTGTAATGCTCCTACTGGCACTCATAGGAAATTATAACAGTTAATATAATATTATACAACTGACCTTAAGCGGTTACTTGTCTAAATAATAACCCAGATAATGAGACTAGAACCCATTATTGACAAGCATGCAACAATTACAGAATATGGGCTTCTTAAAAAGTTTCGTGAATATTTAACATTGTTAATTTATCTTCGGAATGATGCAGTACATGGCATAGTAAGTTTTAGTAATTTCAGAAAACATATTAAAAGATATATCGAATGAAATTTTATATGAAACATGTCCGAAATACACCAGAGTAACGTTATAAACACGTTATAAACACTAGCTTAAAATGGCCGCCACAAGAACATAGGTGAAGTGCTGTCATTCATTTAGAAAATGGACCAGGGCTAGGATCCGTTTCCATGACAACACGAACACAATAATGAGGGATTAGGCGCCGGTTGCTGTCCCCTCAGGAGAATCTATGGCACGCAATTAGATGCGAGAATAAGGCTGTCAGGTAAGAGACCGTCCTGCAAGTGCAGCACACGCTGCGCTTGATAGAAATCCCTGCCGTCCCTTTGGGACTAAGTTATAAATGCTCGGCAGCACTACTATTGTCTTGCCGTGCGCGGCGTTATCGCACGCACAGGTTTTACTATCAGAGCATTTATAAAAGCCAGAATACATAGTCAGTTAAGAATGATTTGTAAACCTTAACTAATACTTCTATGGAAGGAATAAGATATGGAAAGGCAATGAAAGGGCATTATTTTCTCGAAAATGTATGTATGAAATTGATGGATAACGCACAGGATTCACAATATTTTAACGCTTAAGAGTTAAAAGAAACACATTTACCTTGGGGAGTTACAGAATTACTATCTTGCAATATTAGGTGATAACTATGGTGAGCCAGCACACACAATTGGAGGTGACATCTTTGATTTGTATTTTCTCGAAGGGATCTAACCCGAGACTCGAAGAGAGACTACTATTTGCTTTAACCCATAAGGGGCAGTAGATGAAAATAAGCTAAAGGAGACAACTTGAATCCAACTTTCCTTGATTTTCGATGTGACACTACATGTAGCATTGACTAACAAAAATGTGGTTTTGTCTACCTCTTGACCCCCGACATTCCTCCCTATTCCTCACTCCATTTTTTGTCTGGCATTTTGGTTTACTTTGATTTAATAACTGTTGTTATTTATTATGGTTTGCTTTAACCCATCAAATACTGTAATAATTGGTTAAACATGTGAATGAACACTTCTATTATTTTTTATTTTTTAATTTGGCTTTCGTATTTTGTAAATATCTGTATCATTTTGTGACCTTCTCTTTTGATTGATATATAAAATTAGCCCTGATTTGAGAAAGGTCCAAGAGGGACCGAAACACGTGTCATCACAAAGGGCATCAATATAATAAAGCACTTGTTGAAAAAACTGGGCGCAGTCTGAACTTGGGATCTTTTCTCTTTACTTAACCATTTATATGTGGTTTTCACTTGGCTAAACCACCACCCAAGGGGACGCGACCGCAGGGAATCTGTTGCAGAGAAAAGAGCATCTTTTACTCATTAAAGATGTCGCCATGTTAGACCTGACCAACATAGCCAAGCTCTTCTAAAAAGTAAGACAGTGGTGGTCTCACTACCTAGACAATTCAATCATGCAAGAAGACAGAGATGGTTTTCATCAGCGTGTTTGCATTGGATGTAGTTAGAATTTCCTTATTAACTGATGACTTTTAATAATTAAGGTATTTCTCTCTTTTTAAAGCATGTATGTCGTTCTTGGTGAATGTTTTCTATCATGGTCAAATTGCAGGACAGACAACGGGTATAATTCCACTTTCTGACCACATTTCTCTAGGACATTATTTCATCACCCTAGCTTTGTAGACGGGGATTCAGAACAAGTTGCCCAAACAGTACAGTTGGCTCATGTTGACAGGCACCCTATTAGGTAAGCAGGTAGTGCTCATTGGTTGGTGATGTCCCTCATCACAAATTGTGAACATGTTTTGGGAAATAATATCAAAAACAGTGGACCTGTCAAGCGGAAAACAACCTTTAACTTAACACGTTATGGCTGGACTGACCTCCAACTAGCACATGGAGGGAAGATTCAATTGGACCAAAAACCCATGAAACATTTTGGAAAAATATACATTTTTAATTTCATAAACAATTTGTTAAAATACATATTAAATTTCAATGACCCTTAATGCATATTGGGCCATATTCGATTAAAACTATGCATACAGTCCACTATTTAACCTCTGCAATATCCCAATATGCAATTTACAAAGTGTCTAGCGTGCTGGAAGAGACAAAAGTTTACTCTCAAAAGTGATAAGGCAAGAAATAAAATTCAGACCATAATGGGGGTTCACCTATCGATCAGGGCCCCCAACAAAAACCCACACAATTAATTCATGTGTCGCTGGCACAGCCGAAAAAGCGGGACTCCCAGCGCAGGCGAAGGAGATCGCATAGGCCGGGATGAGCCAGTATTTGCAGGTGTGTCAACGAAAAGCAATACAGTTAGTAAATTGGCATCAAAATAATCAACCTCAATTGTAGAATAAATGTCTACGGCGGCAGGATAGTTCTAGATGTTCAAATATGCCACTCCAACTGCTCTCACACATACAGCTAAGACAAACACAATATAATAGCGAGGTAGTGCTGTATGTCAACTACATTGACCTAGGGACCATAAATAAAATAATAATGTATCAGGTCAACCTAGTGATGGCATTGTATAATACAAGTAGATTCGACGGAGGAAAAAGTTCTTCTAACTGGACTCCAGTTGATTCCCGTCTTCATCAGGACAATGCTATCCCTTGTGTATTCACCACAGAGTACAATATAATTAAAAAACAGACTATCATAGCAATCGATAAAGGGTGAACAAAATTAGTCAACCCTATAAAAATAAAAGAAAAAGCGGAAAAGAAAAAAACACAAAACATCACATTAGGTTTCGGTCCAATTGAAAAATACTATACAGTCAAGCAAGCTTCAGTCACAGTTGTATCCTAAAGCATTCATGTGGAAGGGGAGAATAATCACAATAATTACCATATTCTCAACTGATGGGCTGAAGGAAACATTGAGCAATTGCTTCCAGTAGAGTGTCTGCCCGGCACTAAATAGGCCACCACATGGTTAGTCTACAGAGACACAAAACAAGGACATCCATGTAAATGGGGATCACTTCCCCTATTAACAAAAAGTGAAGTGACCCAATCAACTGCATTCGGTTTACACCATGCCTATGGCCCAATCGGCCACAGGAAGAAAGTTTTTAAACACTCACCATAATTGAGTGCTGGAAGGCATTCCTCCATATTTAATTTGCTGTCAATCGGATTAGATGGAACTTTCCTCTTGATTTGGACTTGTGGCCTCTTTACAATTAGCAGGCAGCAGAGGGGGCCAGTGCTCCAGATAAAATAACAGCACTTAAATGGTAAAGGATATATCAGGGACACTGGTCAACAAGTGTTCAATCTATGTTGAGGGGCTCACAGTGCGAAACCACCATTCCCCTTAACCCCTTATGTGAAGAGGTGTATATTTATTTTCTAGCCCAAAAGAAGATTAAATAAATAATTGGTGCATAGGGGAAGGTAGAGCCACCAACTCGCACAACTGGTGAGTATTGTATTAAATTCACTAGTGTCTAACTCGAAAGGAAAGCATGTTGTTAAATGCTTCATGCTTTCAAAACTAAGTAATCCGCATTGTGAGGGAAATGCTCCCATCTCTCCAGTGCTAGTTCCCGCCGTATACACAAAGCAAGCATAGGAGAGAGTTCCATCTCCACTGCATGTAAAATAATCAATGCAGATCAACATTTCCATTAGTGCCAAGGGTCAGCCTAGTGGACCTAATATAAGCCAACTCCGTGGCTTCTAAGTGCTTCCCACAGTGCCTGTGGACACTTCCCCTCATCTCTCCTGCATCAGACGTGTGCTCAGCTGGAAACAACACCTGATCCGATTTCGGGCGGGCGTTTAAATACAGGCAGATGAAGCCGACGCCAAAAGCGTCGTAATCGTGCCTCCTTTGTTGTAGACTCAAACACTAGTCCATGGCGCAAGCACAGCAGGCGTCAATGAACATAAACAAAGGACTCGATGATGTGCGAGTCCTATACTTGCGAGTATTTAACCCTTGCAGGGGCCAGTGTTATGCACAAACAAACCCGCCTAATTAAATGAAGGGCAGCCTGCCCTCCTCAGCCAGCGAAAAACCACCAGCAAAGACACAGTGGGGGCATCACAAATGCAAGCAGGTCCAAGGCCAGACGCAAACACAAACCCAAATGGAGTAGTAAAAACGATGTATGGATCTCTCTATATTTCAACAACATGAGGTCTGGCTAAATACTGATACTATTGATAAATTAAATAGTTCACCTAAGATAGAACAGGGAATACAGTATTTGAACACTGCAGTATACCGACAGTTCATATATAGAGAATATATGTTCTCAAGCATAGATGAATCAAGGGCCCAAGATCCACTCCTCTTGAAGATTGAGCCCTATAGCGAAACTTTGGGTATTGTAAATCCCCCATTGTTCCTGAGATGAAAGTCTGCTGGCAGTGGCGTACTGGTGCACGCCAGTCACTGATTCCAAAACACACCAGGTTAATTCATTGCAGTTGTGGTTGTTCTCAAGAAAATGGGGAAACAAGGGGGAAGATGCACTTTTTGTTCTAATCTTCGACTTATTTTTCGTAATTCTAAGTTTGACCGGCCTAGATGTTTTACCTACATAGGTCTTATTGCAGGGGCAGGTGACACAATACATAACATTCTTAGAATTGCAGGTCGTATGATCTTTGAGGTGCCATGTTTTGTTATTAATCCTCACGGTCTTGCCTGTCAGAGTGGACACATATTAGCAACAGTAGCCACAAGCAAAGTGGCCACATATTTCTTCATGCCCCAACTTTCTGAAATGGTGGTTGGTTTTTGTTTTACTTGGACTCTGTCGGCTTTGGATAACCAATTTTTAAGATTCTTGCCCTTTTTGAGGGCGTACATAGGTAAATCCAATTTGGAGTCATTTAACTGCAGCAAAGGCCAATGTTTGTATATAACCTATTTAATGGCCTGGTGGTGAGTACTGTATGTCATTGCACATACCAACCGTGTAT
The DNA here is from genome assembly GCF_040938575.1 of Ambystoma mexicanum. Classification (NCBI taxonomy): domain Eukaryota; kingdom Metazoa; phylum Chordata; class Amphibia; order Caudata; family Ambystomatidae; genus Ambystoma; species Ambystoma mexicanum. Next base: position 434,574,360 of record NC_090933.1, on the reverse strand, counting down.
TAGATGAGTCTTCTCGGGAGTTTTTAGATAGCAAAATGTCACGGTGTTGGTGGCGTGCTCTTTTACGTGACTGTTTTAGCATATGGGTGGGTTAACCCCTGGACTGCAACCGACTTTGTATTATGTCTGCCTGTAAGGCAAAGACTTGTTTATCAGTGCAGTTCCGCTTTGCACTCAAAAACTGCCCATACGGGATGCTGGTCCGTAAAGAGTGGGGATGGAAACTATCAAACCGGAGTATGGTGTTTCTGTCTCTGGTTTTACGATAGAGATCCACAGCAATGCATCCATTTTTAGCCTTAACCAGGAGATCCAAAAAGGGTATAGAGTAGTTGTCTATAGACATGGTGAACTTGAGGTGTTCATTAAGAGCATTAATCCATGTCAAGAACTCGGTATGTTCACCTTGGGTTTTATCCCAGATGATAATAATATCATCTATATACCTCTTATAGAATATTATGGCCTGGTAGAATGGATTTGAGTTGTTCAAAATAAAGTCCTTTTCGAATGCCCACATATAGAGAATAGCATAATTAGGGGCAAATGCCGCGCCCATGGCGGTACCCTTAGTTTGTAAAAAAAGGATTCTTTAAACCGGAAATAGGTTTTGGTTAAAGCTATTTCCAGTAATTCAATCAAGAATTCACTAGGGACCATTTGTGGGTCACTTCTAGAATCCAAGAAAAACTTAATTATTGGTAATGACTCTAACTGTGGAATGTTAGAGTACAGGGCCTCCTCATCTAGTGTGATAAATAGATGGGTTGACAAGTCGAATGGCATTCCCTCAAGGTGCAGAATGGCATCTGTTGTATCAGCCAAATAAGTATCAGTGGTGGCTGCTAAAGGCTTGAGAAAAAAGTCTAAATACTTCCCCAAAGGTTCAAGAATTGATCCGCACAAAGAAACAATAGGCCTCCCCGCAGGGTTTAGGCTATTTTTGTGCACTGTGTCATAGTATTCAGTATCACACACCACTACGCCCCCTCCTTTGTCGGCCTACTTGATAATGATAGAAGAATCTTCTCTGAGATTCCGTACACATTGCCATTCTTTCTTAGTGAAATTATAGGAGCCTAGATGTTTGGACTCTAATGGAGTGGACAGAATCGAGTTGAAATCTCTCAGGACAGAACGTTCGAATATTATAGTTTCATTAGAGATTACTTGGCCTGTAGGAGTGAACCCTGACTTGGGTCTAAATGGTGTATTACTATCGCCAATGGGCTCTACGGTTTTGGTCCCAAAGAAATCTCTAAGATGTACCTTCCTGAAGAAGTTGCGAAGTTCAATTTCCAATTCCATTTTACTGGGATTTTTCATTGGAATGAAAGAAAACCCTTTCTCTAAGACGGATGTCTCTTCTGAAGTTAGAATTTTTTTAGAGATGTTATATACAGCCGATGGACTTTTTAGCGTCTGTAAGCTCACCTCCTCATTTCGAAAATGTTTTCTATTGGCGGGGGCCCTTGGTCCGCAGGCGGAAAAGGAAGATTGGGTGGTGGGAAAGAGGGGTACGGTCCCTGGGGTGCAAAGATTGGCATCTGACCGTACTGTTGATAATTCCAATTCTGGCGTCCTCTCCTGCCTCTATTTTGGCCTCTGTTCCACTGGCGGCCTCTATTGCCATGGAAATTCTGGTTGAGGAAGGACCCACCTTAATATCACCTTGCCTTCCACTCAGTCAAAGTATTATTGTGCTCAGCAAACTTGACTACTGCTTGGTCATACTCCCTGGTCTCACCCTCTACCCTTTCTCTCCCATCAACATAGTTTAGAACTGTGCTGCTCTTACTGTTTACAACTTACCCCAATGTTCTCACAATGCCACCATGCTTGTAGGCTATATATACAAAAAGCTCTCTCTTTGAATTCTTATTTCTCATTTGAAAAAGATATATTAATGGTCTTTCGCCATGCACTCTCAGCATCTCCCAAACATTCTCTGCCCTCTCCTGTGTCTATTTCTTCTCCCTATTTGCCCTCTACACTGGAATGCCCTCCAGCTAGTCAGCAAAGCCATATTTAATTAAACAATGTTAAATCAGACTTGAACTCCACCTTCAAGCTAACACTTTAATATGTTGTGCCAATAGGGCTTTAATTCCTGGGTAGATGGAAGGTGCCCATCTGAAAAGGTAAAACTCTTCATCTTGCAGAGCAGTACTGCATTCGTTGCAGTAGGTTAGCACATGATTACACGTCACAGAGGTATCATACTCAGTATTACAATAGCATGTGAGAAGTATTTCACAGCAGGAACACACTGAGCCCTGAGACAACATAGAAAGACATTCATCACACACAACATGGGGCCTGGTCTAGCCTTTTAAAGGGTATGCATGGGATGGTGGAGCGGGTTGAGCATAGCTACAAAATTTAAGATTGATCTTTTTCAAAACTGTCTTCTATGTTTAACAATGGCACACATTCTCTCAAACAGTACCACAGATATGTTTGCTGGACACTAGCTCATGTGCTCGGTCCTGAGAACAGCTTTCCAAGGTCACTGATATTCACAGCTTTTCTTAGTAGACAAGCACAAGAGAAGTTTCTCTTCTGTTTTGCTAAAGTCACCCTGAGTGGAACGGGTATGCCCAGACGTGGGTCCTGAGCCTGCTGGACCTAGAGACTAAAGCTACTTCACACTGATGATGCCCAAAATGGATGTAGCATGTCTGGGGGTGCTTTTGGTCTCGTGCATAAGGGATGTGGCCTATTTATTTAGTTCATTTATTTATTGCGTATATCTTATGCGCCAATAAACTTGTTTCAAGGCGCAACAAGACAAGCGGGGGGACAGGGATGCAACAAAACGGTCCTAATAGGTCTTGTGACATTCAGATCGTTCAAGTGCAGTAACAAGAAGTGTGGGGAGAGGGAAGGGGGAAGGTGCCGGTCAGGGCGGAAGTGCCCATGGGTTAAGCGAGTGCCATGGGAGGCCAGGTGGACAGTGCCAGGGGGAATCAGAGAGTGCAGGGGAAAGAAGGTCCACGTGCTAAGTACGAGGAACAGGACTGGAAGGGCTAAGAGGTGCAGGCACAGCAAGGCTAGCACAGGGGGAGGGAGCCTGGATGGACAAGTATGGGTTAGGGGGCCTGGAGAGACCAAATGCAGGGGGAAGACTGGTCAAGAAGGGCCTGGTGCCTTGTAAGAAGCTGAAGGTACCAGGCAGCCAGTCAAGAGGCAGATGGGGCCATTAGCAGAGGAAGGGGAGAGGGAAGGAGGAAGAAAAAAGGAGGGGCTGGGAAGTTTCTGAAATTTAAGGAGATCCGGCTCAAGTCTGAGAGAGGCAGGGAGGCCATTCCAGAGGGAGGCACCTGCGGACCAGAAAGATCTCACCCCCCACCCTCTGCTTGGAAAAGCATCTGATATGCAGAGAGTTGGAGCTAGAAGACCGGAGGGCTCTTGCAGAGAGGTATTTAGGGAGAGAGAGTTGGATGTAGCGGTGTCCCCATAAAGCCTTGTGGATGATGCAGAGAGTCTTGAACTTGATCCTTGCAGCAACCGGGAGCCAGTGGAGAGAATTTAGGACTGGAGAGATGCAGTCCCTGGGCTTTATGCCAACAATAGGTCCCGCAGTTCTATTCTGGATTAGTTGAAGGGGCCGAAGAGAGGAATTAGGCAGATTCAGGACGAGGCAGCTGCAGTAGTCCAGCCTGGAGAGGACCAGAGCTCTGGAGACATTGAGTTTCTGGGGGAAGGTGAGGAAATGCCATCCTAACACAGAAAACAAACGCTTTCTTGATTTGAAACGTGTTTGCTGTATTAGAATTGCTATTTAGAGGACTGACTATACTATGAGCGTGTTATTTATTCTCTGCTCTCCGGCAGAAACAAGCTACAGCTCCCAGTAGGGGGCTCATGCTTGATTACTGCTGCGAGAGCAGAGAATTGCAAGAAACAATGGAAAATCAGAACTTGGTGGCACATTTTGAAGCTTATTTTTCATAGGAACTTTAAAAAATATATATGTTAACCTATATTTTTAATTATGGCTAACATTTTTAGGCAATAACATTTTTGAGTGACCATCCCTTTAACTGTAACAATTGGGACTCACCAGCTGTTGCCCCTGACCTATAAGGTGTAATAGCTGGTCATTACATCTTTTAAGCTTAAGATACAATATAGTGCATTCTTGTGGCTGGGCATCACAATATTCTCTGTTTGTAAAAATAAAAGGAAGATCCCTGACTGTCCAAGCGTGTTCCGGTGCTTCTCTTCTGTGTTGTATTTTGATTAACTTCTAATCTCTAGCTGTGCGCCTATATTGTTTAAGATGGAATATCATACTTGTACAACTGATCAGGTTAATATTGGTATTTTGTAATACTTGTCAGTAATTATAGGCTATTTTTAGACATTTAAAAGTATTTGCAGGTGTGGTTCAAACTCAGCTTCCATGCTGCTTCTTTTTCCAAGTCAGGTGACCAAAACACTACTACTGATGCCATGATCATAAAACCTGTACAACCATACACAAGCTTACTCACTGTGCCATACACTACCATGGGGTACCATTTACTCAACCCCATCTTGGGGATGAAAATAGTGCCCGCTGCAGGCCCATGGATAAGGAAAATGTCCAAATCCTTGGGCATGAGTTGTGCAATTTCCTTTTGGTGTCAATCCGTATAGGGAGGGGAAAGGTACAGTCACTTTGTGTTTGGGGTCATAGGCAATGAGAAAAAAGAAATGCATTTTGGAGCCTGCTTTCTGAAATAAAAGGACCTGTTTCATGACAAAGGGCGAATAGACTGTTGGTCGATAATACATAAGTCCATGACAAGTACTGTACAAAGATCTAAAATACACATCTTCCGATTACACTGTACTCTAAAGAAAAGAAAATATCTCAGCCAGCTAATACTGTTAAGGCAGAGACAAGCATGCATCTTGTAAGATACATGTTAAGACTTAGGTGGGACAATGCAATCTTCTATAAATGCAATAGAATTTCAAAATAAGAAACTTTGCTTATTTTCGGAATTGTCATCTCTAAATGTATCAGTTAATTTAAATTATTTTATATATTAATATTTTAAATGATCAGAACTGTTCATTATTTCCTTTAAATAAATATATATATGCACAATGCAAATATTACTTCCAAGATCTTTATAACAGCCAAGATATGGGGGTCATTACGAGTTTGGAGGTAGCCATGGTGCTATTAGCGCCATGGCTACCTCCAAACTCGTGTCCGGGTCTGGGTTCCTTGAATGGGGACTTACTGGGTCATTCCAACCTTGGAGGACCTGGTAAGTCCCCATTCAAAATACCCATACCCATTCCCATTCGAGCCCCCATAGGGCTCAATGGGAATGGGGAGGGAGGTTATAACGGGCCCGTTAAAAATGGGCCTGTTATTAGCTCCCTGGTCCTTGAGCGGCTCCCGCTAAGGGCGGCTGGTGAAACCAGCTGCCCTTAGCGGGACCCGCTAAGGGACCTCGTAATGCAGCGGTAAGGGGTTAACAGCACCGGCATCCTTACCGGCGCTGTTAACCCCTTCCCGCTGCACTCGTAATGACCACCATAGTATTGTATTTCTTTGGTTTTACACATGGACATTCCAGAAATAAGATTTATACATTGAAAGCAATACTCTTGGCATAAAACATGGCGTTGTATGTCCCTCAATCCCCTCACCTTCCCCTCCACAGAAGTCCAGCTGCCATTCTGCTCCAGAAACCCACAAGTACTGTCTCAAACATATGGGTTTATATGTTAACCCTTGGAATTCCTGGTCATAGTCCAAAAATGGGGTCCAACTATTCATAAATTGGTGTAATACGCCCCCCTTAGCTGCAGTAACCTTCTCAGCCACCAATATATCTCATATCTTAATCCAGCAAAGAGTTAATAATGGAGCTTCTGCGCACTTTCAACTGTGCATGCAGCCAGCAGAAGTTGTGTTATTAATTTAGTGGATCCCTCAGATTTAGGGTAACCTTCTTTAACTGGGGCGCCCAGGAGAATGACCTCAGGAGTCATTGAACGTTTGGGATGGGAAATGGCCTCTATTACGTTGACAATGTTCTCCCAAAAGGAGTTAATAAGTGGACAGCCCCACCACATATGGAAATATGTCCCCTGTGCTCCACACTTCCACCAAAATGTCTGCTCCAATTTGCCTGAAAATGGTGCAGCTTTACTGGGGAACAATACCAGTGGAATAACATTTTCAGGCCACATTCATTATTAGTTACACATCTGGAAAAGGAGTGGTTCCTAGCCCAAATGTGCAGCTAGGATTGGTCCTCCATCAGTCGACCCAGGTCATCTTGCCTGCAACACATGTAAATATGTCGGTCAGTCAGCATGCCATTTTGTAGGAGTCTATATATTCTAGAGATACTTCCAGCTTGTGGGTCCTCCTGTGTGGTAAACTCAACAGTGCTCGGATTACGTGTGGCCCTCGGTCTAGTCAATGGGTCTGTTATCCAGTGGTGTAGTTGTACATAAGATAATCTGTCCGATTCAGGAAGTTGAAATATTGCTTTACAACTTAATTTTTTACATTTTTATTTATGTATACAGTCCATTGAACTTTTAAATATTTACAATAAAACAATAAATTAAAACATTGAAAAGAAAAAGGAAACATCAGTAGAGGTTTATATTAAACAAAATATGCATCCCTTCCATTTTTCATATTCGATAACCCCAAGCAGTTAAGTTCCAGCATTCATTCATTGTCATACCATTCAAAACATGTGGTAGGTTGAAACAAAATAGATTTCAAAGTGTTGAGGCAAGCATCATCTGGCTCGTGTCTATCTAGCTCCCCAGTTGCACACACTACTTTCCACACACTGATAAATGTGCTATTTGGAGTTATTTGCTCTCCGTATTTAGCCAATAACGCCAGAAAGATTCACTCTTTATGCTTTCCAGATTTGCCTCATATGTGACTAGGAATCGAATGTAAAGAGGGCCACGTGCAGCGCATTCTGTTAGCACATGGTGTGCATATTCCTTTAAGTCTGTAATACCACATAGGCAGCAATTTCTGTTTTCCTTCAAGATGTTCAATTCAGTCCCTATGATTTCCAGAAGTGGGAGTTTATTCACCGTGAGCAGTAATAAGAATCGGCGTAATGATGTGGATGGGAAAATTCTCAGGTAGATTTGAGGAGTTTTAAATGTGTGTATGAAGTGAGGCATCACCAAATCATAGCTTTTTAATGAGGCCATATGTAGATAATTCCTCATCCAGTACCATTGTTCTGATTTTTGGGGCGAAAGCCCTTTTTAACACAAAGAAGTCCTCATCCCAGTTTGGCTCCCAGTTGATATCTGTAAAGGTTTGGATAAACTACCTCTCTGATGTCTTTTGCTCTCTTTTCCCAACAGTTTTAAAAGTGGGCAAGTCGGATTGGTTCAGGACTTAATATATAAGAGACAGCAGGCCTCTTTCCAAGTCCGGTGGTAACCGAGCTGGAAAAACCGGCAGGTTGCTGCCGGACTTGGAATGAATTACCGGCTCTGGAATTGCTGGAATTACCGGGGAATTACAGCCCCGGTGGTCCGGTAATTCTGGACCCGGCATTCCGTTACTCCCCATTCGCGTGGAGTCCCATAGGACGGGAATGGGGGGCGTGGAACAGGCATCATGCAGTAATGGTGCTGGTGTTTCCACGTCCGTCTGCGGCCGGTGGCGTTATGCCTGCCAGGTCAGACCTGGCGGGTGTAACACCACCGGCCGCAGAACTCGTAGTTCCGGAAACGGTGCCGATGCGGTTTTACCAGCACCATTAAATCCGGACCGGATAACTTGTAATGAGGCCCAGCGTCTTTTCAATAACATTGAAGCCAATGAGCCAAATCCCAGCTCTAGTCTAATTAGTTCTATCGGTGTACTAGGTCCTAAGCTAACAATACTCATCCAAAATTGCCCCTCTATTATCTTTAGCCAGGAGGTATCCTCCAGGCATAGCGCCTCTAGGCCATATAGTATCCTGGGACTTATACAAGGCCAAAATTCTATGGCATGCCCCTGGATCCGCACCTTCTGGAACGCATGCTGCAATGAACTGACTAAGACCCTTGACTGCAATATACCACTGGACCCAAAGACTCTAATACTAGGCATCCCAGACGAGGGTGCACTTAATAAGTGGGAAGGACTGCTTTTGAACACAGCAGCAGGTCTCATAAAACATAATATTGCACAAAAATGGGGAGCCCCAGAGTCTCCGACAGTGGAACAATGGACAATGGACATGGACATATGTGCAATGATAGAGCGTAGAATATACAATGCAAGAGGCTGCCCCACCAAAGCTGTCAAAATTTGGGGGAGGTGGGAGTGGCGGGGGCCTTAAAGCCTACAAGACAATGGTGGTGTGACTTTGAACAAATATGTGGTGGGAGTTGGGGAATGCTCCGGATGACTGGTAATAAGTTTGCTATTATTGACCGGTGGATGAACATGCTGGCCCTTACATGTTATTGTTGTTTGGATTGTGATGTAAAACAATAAAAAATGTTTTATCAACAAAAAAAAGAATCCTTGTAAGCTATAGCCGGAGACCAAATAATGCATCTGCGTACAATTTGAGTGGAGGCAACTGCTTTGTGTTTTTTTATCAAGTATTAATGCTGCATAGTTTCTTCTTGTTGATAATTCGCAGCCCAGATACTTAAATTGTTCTACATACTCAATTTGTTTCCCAGCTATCACCATCGGCAAGACAGTAGTATGTTTACTAGTAAAGTGAATCAACTTGGTTTCACCATAATGTATTTTTAGATTATTATCTACTCCATATTTCTCAACTAAGGTCTGTGATCTTTTTAGACCTGCATAAGTATGGTCACACCCAACCAGGCCATTAACAACTTTCAGAAGTGCGTGGTTTCTCCTCCCCAAACAGTGGAGATAGTTTGCAGGCTCCCTCGCCTCCAGTTTCTAAATGCACCCAGTTGCAGGCAGGGGGGGGAAGGCTGGGTTATAAAAAAATGTGGAGTAAGGACCCATGCCTCTTGGAATCATCTTTTGTTGCAATGCCCAGTCCCATGTCCTCAATGTTACCCCTGAGGAGGTGAATAAGTCTTGCCACTATTTCTGTGCTGTAAAGGGGACGAATGGCAAAATGGCAAAACACTGAGAGGGAGTGGAAGTCCAGACAGTTCAATGTTGACTCGGGTGATATCCTTGTCAGAAGATGTGAGATCTGTGCCACTGAAAAGTACTTATACAAGTACTTTTCCCCAGGTCCCCCAGCCGCGCACCCGCCATCATCACCCTCCTGGGAATCCTGGCCTTCCTATCCCGCCAAATGAGCCATAACATTTTTCGTTGAAGGCGGTCAAGGGATTTCTGCGGGACCTCTACTGGTAGGGATGTACAGAAATAGAGGAAGCAAGGGAGCAAGTTCATTTTGACGGCTGTGATCCGGGCCAGTCTACCTTGTTGAGTCCTTTAGTAACATCCAGAGCCAAGAGTGCTAATTTATGGTGTTCAGATGTTACGGTTTCTATCAAATTCAAGGCCCACCGAATGTTGTCCCCTGTTTTCCTCCCTAGGACAAATCCTGTTTGATCTGAATCTATTAATACAGGGAGTATTGGAGTGAAACGATTGGCCAATACCTTACAATAGATGTTTGCGTCAATATTTAGAAGAGAGATTGGCCTATAGGAGGCAGAATCCTTAGAGTCTTTATCAGGTTTTAGCAGCAGAATGGTTGTGGAGGACTGCATAGACAGAGTCGTAGATTATGTCTCTCTGAAGGAGTGAAAGAGAGCTGTCAGCAGGGATAAGAGTTGGGCTAGGAAGAGTTTATAAAATGTTGTTGAGAATCCATCTGGCTGGGGCCCTAGGTTTCATAGATCTAATAACTGCATCCACTTCTTCCATCTGGTTTGGGGATTCTAAAGCTACGCTTTCCTCTACAGAAAGATGTGGTAGGGCAGCTTCCCTGATATATTACTTCTGTCCCTCCTAAGAGTGGGGGGATTTCAACATAGTTTCAATTAAATGAGAATCCGCTAACTGTAATTTAGGCTGTTCCCCATACTGTACCATCCCCTGCAGGTCACGCACGCTTATGATCATATTACATCTTTTAGATTTGGCCAGCTTCCTCGCCAACACCTGGTTGGCCTTATTACTCTTAATAACCTTGCTTTGTAATTCAGCAAAGAGGGCCTCTACCTTATTATGGGCAATTTGTAGGGATCGGTGGAGTTTCAGGGACCAACCTCTTTTATATTTACCCTCGATATCTAATATTTCTTGCTCCAGCTATGATCGGGCCTGTATTTTACGCTTATAATAAGCTGTTGTATGGGCTATTATATCCCACCTAATCACTGCCTTCATGGCATCCTACGTGGTGGCTGTCGACATGAGTTCAACAGGGCTCTCTTGGAAATAATTCTGTATGGCTTTAGCTGTTGCGTCACTAAGAGCCATATCATTTAAGATTAACACTTAGAAGGACCGGAGCATGATTAGTTAGCACTCTAGGGCCAATAGATACCCCATCAACAAATTACATAAACTGAGCGGACGCTAGGAGCAGATCTATATGAGAGAAAGAACGGTGAACATGAGAAAAGAAACTAAAATCCTGTTTTCATGGATGTAGTACTTTCCAGGTGTCAACCACCCAAGGACTTAAAGAAGTGGAGTAGACTTAACGCAATCTTGAAATCTCTCGATGTGGGGCCATGCGTTTTATCTATCATATGATTAGGCCCTGTTAAAGTCACGCCCAATGAGAACCTGACTCTCAAGAAAGGGCAGAACTGTAGCTTCCAGGTCTTTGATGAATTGTTCTTGTCCTTCTTTGGGGGCATAGCTCCAACTCTTAAGTGTTGCAAGATCGATCTGCATTTTGCTGGAGATTTTAATCCCTTTATGTTGAACAACATGAATTCCAGTTTCTGATGAGGTCATACAAGAATCAACGTCCTCTGTGGAGGAGGGAGGAACTAGATGAGTTTCATGCACCATTGAAGTCCTGAGTGTTCATGTTCCATGTGACAACCACCGTTTTAACTGAACAAACAAACATAAAAACAACAATTCAAAATTAAACTGAAAAACACAGGTCATTTCGCCCCATCAGCCTCCAAGTGACATCTCATTCAAGGTGGGGCATGTGCCGCATGGGCCCACATTTAAATTGATTTTCTTCAGCGCTTCCTTTTTATGTATTTTTAGATTTCCACCTTCAGAGAGTTTCCACTTTGCATTTATATCCATCAATTCTGGTGTGCGGTGGAGATTTCCCTGGTCTACCACCTTTGGGTACCTTTGCCCAGTTTATACGTCTCGCTTTAAGAGCTTCACCATTGGCAGTTTTGTGAGTTTTTGGTCGAGAGTTACCATTTTTATGCAGAGGGGAGTTCCCCAAAATCTCCTCAGCTTCCCTCAGCATGCCGATAGTGTGGACAGTATCCCTGAACATAAACTGCAGGGTCGAGGGGAACAACCAGCGGTACTTGATTTTTTGGTCTTGCAGTAATAACATGAGAGGTTGGAATGATCTTAGTTTCTGAATTGTTATTGTTGCCAGGTCTTGAAAAATGTGTAATGCTGTACCCTGAAAGGTCAGCTTGTCTTATGTGTGCCCTTCTGATAGGATCTCCTGTTTGGTGGTAAAGAAATGGACCAGAGTAATTACATCAGGTAGAGTGTTTGGTGACAGGCCCCTACAAGTGCGTAGCCTATGAGTATGATCTAGGAGCAGCAACGGCTTATCAAGTTGATGCAAGAGTGTTTGAAAGAAGTCTCCTATATAGTCGTTCAAAGCTTGGTCCGATACTGAAGAAGGCACTACTCTAATTCGTAGATTATCCCTTTGGGCCCCATTTTCCATATCTTCCTGTTTGCTTTCCATGGTTTCCCTTTTCCTTTCCAAAGTTTGGATCCTATGTTGCCGGTCCGCCATTGTGGTCGTTTGATCCAATACCTGATCGTTTGTTTCTCCCAGTCTTTGTTCCACTTCTAGAACCCTTTGTTCCAGACGGCCGAGCGTAGTTAAGATTTAAGACATGGAGTTATGGAATTCAGTTTTAATAACAATTACAAAAGCCTGAATATCATCCTTGGTGGCCAACTGACCTACAGGGTGGTCTGGAGATTGAGGTAAAGATTTCACCATTTCTGCTTTTTCCCCCTTGTCTGGAGGTAGCAACATCATGGTTATATCTGCATTTTTGTGTGTCTTTGACTGTCTTGACATGTTGCACAGCTGATCAAGGTTCCCTCTTCATGTTGGGGCTTTGTCAGTTTGATCAGATGAAAAGTGTAGTTGCTTCGTGTAACAATGGAGCAATGAGTTTAGCTTGCATGAAAGGTATAACACAGCAAGTAGGTAAATCCAGCCACTTGCTCTGTTGGTTTAGCACATATAGAAAGCATTCGTTTAACAGGGCCGGGATATTCACTTGAAAGACTTCATGCTGTCCGACCGTTAGATGCAGTGCCCCCCCCTCCCCCCGGAGCATGTAGAAATCACGGGATCCACCCTCTTCTCCTGCACCATGTTCTAATTACCTATAATTGCTCGCTGTTAGTATCCAAAGTGCTGGCAACCACCCGCTCTCAGGAACGAGCTGGAGCTCATACCAGCTAATGCCCAGAGCAGAGCAGCATTCTTTCATATGCGCTGTACTTGCGTTCTGCCTCCGTGAGGAGCAAGCACTTTGTATTGCCACCTCCGGCGAGCCTCCACTTTCACTTCTATCACAGCGGCTTCTAGTGTTAAGTGAAGAAGTCGAGGAGAATGGTCCTCTGGCTCCGATGCAGGATAACTGAGTCGATAAGGCTGCGATCCGATCAGGCGGGTAGGTGGCTGGTGGCTTCTTCAAATGTGTGCCGGCACCATTTTGGGACTATACCGTCACATCAGCGGCTTTGTGGCAATTAGTCTGCAGCTGGGTTCCTGGGCTGAATATAGCATCTCTATTCCATCCACCTATCCACCTATCCCTCATGGTTTGCCACCTGCAGCCCTAGCTTCACTGACTACCGAAAGGAAATAGAAGCGCTGATTTATGCCTAATGTCTGGGCTTCATGCGCAGGCCATCAGCAAAGCGCCCGCATAGCTGGTGCTGCTTACCACACCCCAGTATTGTATTTCTTTATGAACATCTACATTATCTCCTAGCTCCATTTCAAACCTCAGGTAACAGCAATGTGCTGCTGGGGTGCAATACAATACTCATGTTCTATGAAAGCTGCCTTGCACGTGTCCATTTTTATTTTCCCTCTATGAAATGACTGAGCCAAAAACACTTCTCACGAGAGTGTGGCACTAAACAAAATTCTTATTCCCTATGAGTGAGCAAGAGCCCATCACAGATGACCATCCTGTCCACGGTGGTGTGTCACAGAACTGGAGATAATGATTAAATTACCCATGTCAGAAGAAAATGATAGCACAGCCTAGGTGGGGGCCAGGATCATTGAGAGCATGCTTGTTCTACCCACATTGTGACACTGTCTATTGAAATGTAAACGTGACTTCCTAAGTGAGTTCCAATCCATAAGACTAAAGTGTTGCCCCCACACCTCCATAATTATGCCACAGTACATCTTTGATTTCATTAGGTCACTCTTTTGGCTTTTTGCGTTTGCCCGGGGTTCAGTGTTGCCATATACACAATTTACGCGTAAGTGGAGAGAGGAATGTGGAGGGCACACTACTGTTGAACACATCATTGTAGCATGTGAAATATGTTCTTAGCCTTTCATACAGTTAGCTGTGATACCTGAAAATGCAGGCCCACGCTAAGTGATTGCTCATTTGCATACCTATGCATCCCTGGAATGTATTTCTTTGCCCCTTAAACGCAAGCTCACAATTATATTTTCACATGGTATGATTCACAAATCAAATGTGATTGTGGTCCTCCTAAGCTTTGCATTTGTCAGAACTGCAGCCATATATAAGAATATATATTTGATGGCAAATGCTTCTCGCACAGTATTGTACAGCAAAATGTTTCTGGGGCCAAATTCATTTGACTTGTAACCTCTGTGAAACAGCCATACTTTGGACCAGCAAAGTATTGTAGCCTCTAGCCGCCGTAATTTTTGCAATCAGAATAGTAAAAGAGTTGTGTAAGACTTCAGTATATGAGGTGCTAGAGCATTCTTGAACTCACACTGTCTAATGGCAGTATTCCAGCTCTCCGTTGGATGTGTACTTTCCCCTCAACTAAACAGAGACCTGGCTGTCTGAGAACATATTTTCGACTACTTAACTATATGTGCCATTACTATTTTACACATTCTTAAGCTTTGATACAGCATGGCCTGATTCTTGAAATTCACACTGTGCAGTGAACCTTTCCTCTACGCCATCATTACCACATCAAGAAACGGGCTTGACGGACACCACCATCGCACCTGCCTGTACCGTATACTGGATTTACACTGAACACCTGAGTGGCACTGCCCATGGCTGGTCCTCCCTCCCCACCAGACCATGCATCCTTCTGACCGAGCACACTTAGGAGCTTTTTGCCATTGCTTATGGCTTTCCCTGCATTGCCTCCTTTTACTTGACACATAGTAGTGTGGTCCCATTTCCATAATATTCACGACAGAGATGGGTGCCAAACTGAACTAGCTTCACAGAATGGGTCGCAGTGTCTTCCACACCTAGCAGAGGCTTGGCGCTGTGATTCTGACTCACTGTGGCAGCCAGCTACCACCACACGGGGGAGATCCCATCTGCAAAAGAGCAAATTAAAGCACAAGGATGAGTGAGTAGTGTCCCGAGTGAGGGGGTTTTACCTTCTGAAATGCTGTCGTTTTCTGAATGTGTTAGGGTGAAAAACCCTGTTACAACTGTGTATGAATGTTTTATCTACTCTTCTTCTCATGTACTTTATTGCACACTAATTTAACCCAACCCTAATAATTGAATTTCTGATTCAGGTCACAGTACCAGTCCAGAACGATCAGGGTCTCCAGGTACTCTTTCCCCATTACATACATTTAGTACATTTTGCTTGTTCTTCACTTCGGGCATCTGTGGAAGAAAATGGATCAGCTGCTCAAAGAAGACACTGAGAGGACTGTGTGTCAGCTAAAGTTGAGCATGCTGTGAGATCAAAGGACCCAGGTCTGCAGTTGAATAATCTAATATGTTCACCAGGCTGTGGGCTCCAGTATATCCCACTGACTGTGTGGCTGGGAGGTGGTCTGTGCAGTGTCACCTTCAAGATCAGAAACTGTGCTGTGTCTGACCATGCCTTATTCTGACTCTGTAAGCCTCTCTTTTACATTGTGCATTATGTTTGGGTGGTATCTAGGACACTGTTATTTTTCTTTTATTACAATCATGCCCTTTTCTGACTCCTCAGGCTATGCCCAATAGTCCATGACATCAATAACAAAAAAAATGGTGCTCCAAATTAAGTCTGGATGGAGACAGTGTAAAACCTCAAGGATGCTCTGTTAATGGACGATTCTACCTTTACCTTAGAATGGTTCAACAAGATGGCTTTCAGAGGAAAACACCATTTGAGCAAGTGACCCCAAGGCATACGTCCAAAGTACATGTCTAGGGTGACATCTCCAAGAAGAGCAAAGGACCCCTTGTTTTTAGAATATAATCTACAGAGCCTTCTTTAGACAGCACATCATTATGCAGGGGTGTTGCTGTATGTGTGGTGGCATCATCTGGACAACATTGCAACTTATGCAATGTACACTCAACCCAGGCAAAACAGAAATAATGATCATCGTAAAAACGGGAGGAGACAACCACTATATCCCTTGGCCAAGGGAACTTGGTACAACCACAGCCCCAACCCCAATTGTAAAACACCTGGGAGTCCTTATGGGCAACAAACTTACTCTAGAGCCACAAGTAAACGCTCTAATCAAGAAATGATTCTTTCTCCAGTGAGTGGTAAAAAGGACCCTACCATTCCTGTAATTCGCCAACAAAATACTCACTGTCATTGCTCTCGTCATGTCCAATAGCCTTTAGCTGGGCATGCCTGAACAATTTTTCAAAAAACTACAACACATATAAAATGCGGCGGCCAGACTGCTCCTCAAATTTCAACCGAATAGAACACATCAGAGCAGCGCTGAAAACACTACATTGGCTACCAATAAAACTACGAATCAAGTTCAAATCAATCTGCATTACCGACAGAGCAATCCACGACCAAGGTGCAGAGTTCCTTAGAGACAAATTAAGCCTACATCACCCAACAAGGATCTTATTTCTCTCACCTCTCCCCAAAAACTTGGAGCGAGCTACCAAAGAACATACGCAACACAAGAAACCACGCTATTGAGAAAACTCCTCTAATCCTGGCTCTTCACCCCATAAGAATGCTTACAGGGGCATAAATACAGCTGAAACAATGCTGAGTGAAGAAATCGATTCTCCCAATCCCCTAATCTATTGCCCATAAACAGAAGTTATGGAAGAACAATCTACGACATATAAATTTACTGACTGAGAGATAGATATGATAAGACGATCCCATAGATTAAACACAGACAGATCGGGATTGAAGGGCAATGTAAAGATTGTCTCAACACCATCTCTCTGGGCTCTGACACTCCTGGATGAGGAAAGGGACTCTGAAGCACATCAGGACACAGGAAGCAGGATTTTCAAATACATCAGTTGTATTCTTTTTCAGCACGGCAGGACACAGTTTACAGCACACCAAGACATCTCTGCAACTCCCTCCAAAGTTAGAAAATGTCCCTCCTTATATACCCTTTTTGGTTGTCTCAGCTCCCGATCTATGATGCAGAGCACTCTCATAGGTTCAGGTACTCCAAGACAAGCCCCTTTTCTCCTCTAGGGTTGGCTGACAGAGCTGTCAATTCACAAAGCTTGCATGTCACACTTACACATGCAACTGATTAAGATTGGGAACACTACTGATGTCAACCCTGAGATAATTTTAGCAACAGCATCATGGTTTCCTGTCCCAGAAGCCCAAATATGGGCATCCGCTGTGCCCTCTCTGCTAATTGAAATAGCTGCATGCAACACTCACTATCTTCCCTTGAATGATACCTTGCTCCCACGGCTTGTCACTGATTAGATATAGGAAACCCAGACATCATGTTGGCTATTAGCGCCATGGCTCCCTCCAAAATCGTGTCCGTGGTCCGTGAATGAGGAATTACCGGGTTATTCCAACCTTGGAGGACCCGGTAATTCCTCATTCACAAAACCATTCCCCATTCCAATTTGAGCCCCCGTAGGGCTCAATGGGAATGGGGATGGAGCTAATAACGGGCCTGTTATCAGCTCTTTGATCCCCTCGTGGGACCCGGAAAGAATGTTTGGTTTTACCAGATGTCTGTTCCGGGTCCCGCGAGGGAACCTCATAATAGGGCGGAATGGGTTTACCGGCACCGGCACCATTACTGGTGCCAGTAAACCGATTCCGCAAGGGTCGTATTGAGGCCCAATATGTCTTTATCTGCCTTCTTTTCTGTTACTCACCTGAGTCCTCTTATTTCTAATAATGAACAAAATTGTGTCCGCACCCTGTGGTGTGAACAAATACCTACCTCTTTTTCCTTTTCTCACTATTCACTAACACTTACCTGTGTCATAATAGGCTGTCTCTTATCCTATTAAGGCCATGCAGACATTCCTCCTATGTTCACGCAAGGTCCATGATTTATCTGTAACATAAATCAATATCATTACATACACCTAAAATAATTGTATTTTACTTACCCTCGTATATTCTTTTGAATTGTCCCTGTACACAGCTTTTTGGGTACGGTTAACCCAATTTTGGTCAACCATACCCCTTTTTTATTCTTTATTAGTTCCATAATTTCTTTTATGTGACACTGCACAATTATTTCAACTTTAGCCTTCAACCTTCTTTGGTGTTGTTCTCTATGGCTGCTTCCAATTTTATGGAGGTCATATGTTCCCCCCTCTTTGTTCATAAATATCCGTGGCCTGAGACTAATTCATCAAATACTCTCACCATTTCTCCACTAAGTCACACAGTTATCTATAATAATGCGCTTTTGCTACCATCGGGCTGAATGGGAATGGGAGAGGGAGCAAACAACGGGCCATTACGAGTTGGCCCGTTGTTTACTCCCTCTTCCCCTCACGGGACCCGGTATGCACGCCTGGTTTGACCTGGCGTCGCTTCCTGGGTCCCGCGAGGGGACCTCGTAATGAGGCGGTACGGGGTAAACAGCGCCGCCACCTTTTACGGTGCCGTTTACTCCGTACCGCCAGGGTCGTAATGAGGCCCAATGTCTGATCCTGGGCAAAAAAAACTTTATTTATGAGCTATACACTAGGCGGCGTGCTGTCCCCCCTCTTGAAAATTTCCCATTTCTGCATGAATCCTTGGCTTATACGCATGCGAGCAAGGTGCTCTGACATACCACATGTCCAACCTACAGGAGGTCTCCTAATTTGCCCCTTCTTTTGAGTTTTGACTATTCTTCTGCATGTTTTGAAACCCACCTAGGTTACTCTGGGAATTTCCCTGATTATTCAAAAAGCCTCTACCTCGGGAGCCTTTCCTCCCCTGTGGTACGAATCCATTATTACCTTGATCAAACTACCTCTGTTTATTCACCCGTGGTATGTTCATTAATTGCTATAGACATGACCCCTTCTCCCTTTTTAACATAAGAACTGTGAAATCCCAAAAGCTCACCATCGTCACCTATCATTTGCCTGCCCATGGCAGGGACAATGATCCCGCATTGCCTTCTGTCTGGCAATGGTCTTAACCTGCTCATATGTAATGGCGAGTCCCCCCTCTGACCGTGGGACTGCTATTTAAGGTTGATGTGGCTGCGTCAATGATCCTGACGCCCGAGGTATAGGTCAGCCTAAATCGACCATCCTACTGCTTTGTCTGTCTAAGAAAACCTCTCCCCTAGGGATGATATGTACTAGCATCCTGCTTCTCTTGAAAGGTTTTCCCCTTCTTGATTTGACATTGTTTTTGCTCCCAACTAATGTCACGATTGCCATTCTAGTCTTTACTTTAAATCAACCTGTCCACAGACAAGGGTCTATGCCTGTGTACACTGTGCGCTCTGTCACATCTGTATGGGTGCAAGCTGTTGTTTACAAAAGCCTGCTTAGTACTTAATTATTTGCCCGCAATGCACTCACACTGAGTGTCACATTCCCAACTTTCTTTATCATTAGTCAATTTTAACTTTGGCAGACTTTTCCTTAAAGCCGCTCAGAATGTGTGATACTGCTACAATCTTCTCCTGCTATTTCAACACCACTCCCATGTGTCCCCACAATACTTTCATCTATACTTCAACCAGTCTTTACTTACGACTGACCGCAGTAAAATACAATTGCTGTTCTTCATTTGCGCTTGCGTACTGCAAGAATCTCAGTATTTCTAAATATAAATGCGCAAATCTCTGCCCTTCCTAGTTTTCCAAAAAAGGACCAGCTGTTCTCTCTGTCAGCTATCATTTTAACTGTAAAACAAAAAACATTCTGTTCATTCGTAGGTGTGTGCTTGCATGTGTGCGTGTGCATTCTTAAATGCATTGTCCTTGGTGCACAGATTACTTACTTACACTTCTATAAAATCATGTTTATCTTTGTATTAAAAACTAAAAAATATTAAAACTAAACTCAATGACATATTAGAAACTGCCTTGGAGAACAATAGGATCAACAGCAAAACAAAAGGCTATCTATGGACTGCATATCCCAAAATGCCGCATTTATACATTCTGCCAAAGATTAACAAACAACCCTAAGAAATCCCTATGGAAGACCGATAGTGGCTGCCACCGAAAGCATTCTACAGCCGTTAGGTACATACATCGACTACTTCCTTCAGCCGATTATTCAACAGACCTCTACGTATGTTAAAGACACTACTCATTTTTTACAGATTTTGGAAGGAATTGAGCTCACAACAGAAGACATGTTATTCACCATAGACGTTTCTAGCCTCTACACAAGTATTCCACACAACTCAGGACAAAGAGCAGTTGAAAAACTACTATTAGATGCAGGACCAATAGAAGCGAGCAAAGAATTTCTGTTGATTCTATTGAAATTTATTTCAGAAAATTTGTGTTTCAAATATAAAGAAACGTATTACAAACAACTAACCGGAACCGCAATAAGAGCAACCATGGCACCCTCATATGCAAATACGTTTATGTATGATTTTGAAACTAGGCACATCATCAATCACCCACAATGGAGCATACACTTGAAAAAGTGGTATCGATATATTGATGATATATTTGGGATCTGGTCAGGCAGTCAGGAAGAGCTCAACACTTTTTTACTGTATCTGAATAACATCGACAACAGAATACAATTTACCATGGAAATAGGTAACCCAAATATTCATTATCTAGATGTCCAAACAGCAATCGATGGTTCTAGGATTTTAACAAAATTGTACTCAAAACCCACTGACAGAAATAACCTCCTTCACAGAATGACTTTTCACCCACCCAACATCCTTCGCAACTTACCATTTGGCCAAATGTTGCAAATTAAAAGGATTGTAAGCGATCCAGTAGAATGCGATCTGGAATTGAACAAACTACACATGAAACTCAAAGAAAGAGGAAACCCTGAGGAGGATCTCGTAGCTGCGAGGACTAAAACAGACACACAAGATCGTACACAACTGTTGTCCAAAAAATCTGAACGTACGAGTCCAGAATTGGTCTTTGTTACAATATACTCGATTCAAAGTCGACAAATTAAAGACAGTGTGCTCAAAAGATG
Organism: Ambystoma mexicanum; assembly: GCF_040938575.1. Taxonomy (NCBI): domain Eukaryota; kingdom Metazoa; phylum Chordata; class Amphibia; order Caudata; family Ambystomatidae; genus Ambystoma; species Ambystoma mexicanum. Next base: position 434,553,627 of record NC_090933.1, on the reverse strand, counting down.
GAATATACTGCAGACTGATCAGAGGACAAAAGAACTGTTCGCGCAACCACCAGTGTTTGCATACCAAAAAAGCAACAACCTACGAAACCTATTGGTTGACACACATAGAAACAAATCCAAACAAAAAGCTTCTGACAAACACCCAGGGACATATCCATGCATGAGTTGTGGCAATTGCAATAACATAATTAAAGGACCATACATATCGCATCCAAGGATCTAGAAGATGTGACGGGGTGATCCTTTCAGATAGATAGGGGGGGCATTGAGTGAAAGGCACTTGTGTGTGATGACAAGGGTATTGAAAAGGATGCAATCTTTGACCATCAATCAATGTGCCTCTCTCCTAGCTAGGAGACGTGCTCCTTTTTGGGGATGCTCAGTGCTGTTTTCTGTGACTTGTCTTTGGTGCCTTCTAAGAGTGGTCTCTCAAATGTGACCTTGAAGTTTTTTCCAAAAACCTTTAAAAAGTAATTCAAAATAATGTTTCTAAGAGGGGCTGCCCAAAAACTTTTTCAAAAGGGGGTCCCTCAAAAATGTTTTCTAAAAGGGGTCCCCCAAAAACTTTTTCTAAAAGGGGTACTCGGAAATTTTCAAAGGGGCTACCCCAACTTTTTCCCCCAAGGGGTGCGGCAAAATAAATTTCAAGGGGGTACCCTAACTTTTTTCGAAAGGGGTAACCCACAAATAGCTTCCCCAATCCCCAGGTGCCAAGGTGCCGTCCCATGCTACCAGGTCTGGGATATCCCTTCCCTTAATGGTGTGTGAGCATCTGCAGTTTGCTCCCACCACCCCCCTCTCCCAGGCCCCATAACATGCATGTACCTGTATGTCCAGTCCAGATTCTTTGGACTTGAAGAAATATCATCCTGAGCCTCCTGGCTCAACAAATGTAAAGATTGTCTCAACACTATCTCTCTGGGCCATGGCACTCCTGGATGAGGAAAGGGACTCTGAAGCACATCAGGACACTGAAAGCAGGATTATCAAAGACATTAGTTTTATTCTTTTTCATTTTTCAGCACGGCATGACACAGCTTACAGCACGCCAAGACATCTCTGGGACTCCCTCCAAAGCTATAACATTTCCGTTCTTAGATACCCCTCTTGCTTGGCTTAACTCTCTATCAATGATGCAGAGCACTCTCATAGGTTCAGGCGCACCAAGACAAGCCCCTTCCTCCTGTAGGGTTGGCTGACTGAGCTGCCAATTCACAAAACTTGCATGTCACACTTACGCATGCAACTGAATAAGATTGTGTGAAATGTATCTGACCTTTAAAATGGGAAAACTACTGACATTAATCCTGAGATAATTTTAGCAACAGCATCATGGTTTCCTGTCCCAGAAGCTCAAATATGGGGATCCGCAGTGTCCTCTCTGCTAATAGAAACAGCTGCATGCAATACTCACTATTTTCCCTTGAATTATACCTCGCTCCCACGGCTCATCACTGTCAACATTAGAGATAGGAAACCCAGACACCATGTCCTTGACTACTGAACTCTCACTGAACTACCATGAGGTAATTCTTTCTTCATTTCAGCATGGTTTTACAGAAATCCACTATTTGTATGCCCAGCATTATTTCAGAATTTGCCTGACTTTGTCCCACCCCCAAAATGGCTGATCACTTATGAAGTGCCTGACCAATCTATTTTTGCCCATACATTAGTCTCTACTCAATTTCGAATTTAGATTGTTTGATAATTTATCATAAACATGTACTACCTTATATATTCTCCACTTCGCAAGGCATTCTTATCTCATAAAATAGATCTGCTTTCAAAGTGCACTTCTAAACAGCACTACATTTCTTATTTTTTACAATATTATATTTATTGATCAACCCAAAAAGTTATCAGCATTTGGTTTGAGGGGAGGGGTCTATCTCGAATGCATTCAGTTCAAGGGGGTGTAACTAGATCCTGTACAGCATGGACAATATATCAATAACACCTTGGCCTGCAAACTACACACATGCACCAATGGACCACCGATGGGAATAGATATCAAGGGAGGGGGGACTGCTAATTTACAGCACCAATACCAGAGGGGGGCAAGACATGCCCCTTCCCATTACACTAAGTTCAAACACAACACAGCTGGGAACATACCACAGCATCACTCATAGCAATTAGATAGAAAGGACAGAATAGTGGAAAATATGCCTACCTATATGACAACTGGATACATAGAACAAGATTCATAAAGACTAAGATATATAACGCACTAACCCTATCCTCAAATCTCTGCATACCTAATTCACATGAAAATCCACAAAACCATCTTCTCGATCAGCAAACTGCACGCACTTCACCACACTGCAACGACAAACAAATTACTCATAAACCACACCAACAGCACACAAGATCTCACATTGGTTCGATATTCACAACAAAGCTCAGTGCACGGTGAAAACCAAACTGTGGCTGCCAACGGCACACTATTCTCTCACTAGCCTACTCCCTCTTCACCCGACTAACCCATCCCACCTTCTTGTTTGCAGATCTGCCTGAGCGCCTGGGGACCAATTCCGTTGGTGACCGTGCGCAGTATAAATACCTTTAACATTAACATTAACATTAACATTAACATTGTACAGCACAATTGGGCTTCATTATGAGTTTGGTGGCTATTTAAGCTGAACCTGTTTACTGTTTGTGCTACTCAGTCTGGCAGAGTTATTGCTCAATTATGAGTAATGGAATGGCAGCGATAATCCTCATTTTGAGTCCATTGTAGGAATGAGAAAGATTTAAAGTGCTTTTTTGAAAAAGTTTGATTTGGTTCGATACAGTTGAGCCTCCATTCAGATGTCCAGAGTGATTTGTCGTGGCTTGAATCGGGGAAAATCCAATTTGAGCCAATACATCAGTTTGGTTTGAACTAGGTTAAAGCTTTTTTGAACACTACACATATATTGAAACAGCTTAGTTTATTTCAACCATTGGAAAATATTGTTTAGAAATGCGTTGAGTCTGCTCGAAAAAATGCTTTTTTGGAACAGTGTTCTGAAATTAAGACATATGACATAATAAAGGCAGCTTTCTGACGGAACATTAGCTTCATGCATTGGGGCTCCTTATCGGTTTGGCGGTGCAGTAAAAAAATGTTGATAATTCGGTTGCTACCATTATATATGGTGGCAATGAAATTATTGCCACCTTTTTGGATGCTAAATTTCCACAGGCAGACTTACCCGCAGACTATGAGTGCAGTAATAGTGGTATTTGTCCTCAATTTAGGAGTCCATATGATTCGATTGTGATTTGGGGGGAAATACCACTGTGGTAATTCTGCCAGACTAAGTGCTACTAAACGAGTTTGGCACTATATCTGCGGCAATACCACCGAACACACAAAAACCCACGGGTTTCTCTTTTTGTTCTTTTAAAATAAATTAAAACAGAAATAAGCCAACATAAACAGGTTTTACTAAAAGAGAGGAAAGAGAGGGTTTTATTAAGTTTAAAGTGCATTTTTTTAAACTAGAGGTAAATTACGAAAAATAATGGCCTTAGATGATGCACACAAAGTCTAGCAGGGTAATTCATAGAATTTCGCAGAAAAGTGTCGCAAGCGGCTGGCGCAGAGTGTCCGCGTGCGATTGTCTGCGCCAGGCACGTGCGCTAAAACCGATTTCCGCGCACAGCGTATTCATGGATTTCAGGCTCCCAAACTAGCCGTGGCGCAGAGTATCGCAGCGACCCTGCAGCAGCGCCAGTAACGCCCCCAAGAACGCCCTCGCGCAAGGAAAAGCCATCAAAATCGCTAAATCATCGCAAAGGGCTGCGCTAACCCTGGACCAGTCTACAGGGCTGCCAAACAAGGAACGCAAAGCGGGTAACGTGCATATCAGGGGTACGCGTGAAGTCATACACGCGATTAGCCAGGGTACGTGTACTACAGGGGTACGCGGGAAGTACTACACGCGGTTGGCCAGGGTACGTGTATTACAGGGGTGTGCGGGAAGTTCTACACGCGATTCGGCTGGGTACGTGTATTACAGGGGTGCGCGGTAATTCTCACATGCGGTTTGGCCAGGTACGTGTATTACAGGGGTGCGCGGGAATTATCACACGCAATTTGGCCTGGTACGTGTATTACAGGGGTGCGTGGGAAGTTCTACACGCGATTGGCCAGGGTACGTGTATTACAGGGGTGCGCGGGAATAATCACACACGATTTGGCCTGGTACGTGTATTACAGGGGTGCGTGGGAAGTTCTACACGCGGTTGGCCAGGGTACGTGAATTACAGGGGTGCGCAGGAATTATCACACGCGATTTGGCTTGCTACGTGTATTACAGGGGTGCGTGGGAAGTTCTACACGCGATTGGCCAGGGTACGTGTATTACAGGGGTGTGCGGGAAGTTCTACACGCGATTCGGCTGGGTACGTGAATTACAGGGGTGCGCAGGAATTCTCACATGCGATTTGGCCAGGTACGTGTATTACAGGGGTGCGCGGGAATTATCACACGCGATTTGGCCAGGTACGTGTATTACAGGGGTGTGCGGGAATTATCACACGCAATTAGGCTGGGTGGGTCCTCACAGGTGTTCCCTGTACACCCTCCACGGCCCCTGCAGGCAGCCCACAAAACAGGGGACTACCCTGCACACCTGCTCATGTCCCCCTGCACCCCCACCCCCCAGCAGTGCAGGGGCACCCTCCACCAGGCCCCCACCCATGTCCCCTATCACCCCCACCCCCCAGCAGTGCAGGGGCACCCTCCACCAGGCCCCCACTCATGTCTCCCACCACCCCCACCCCCCAGCCACCAGGGGCACCCTCCACCAGGCCCCCACTCATGTCCCCTATCACCCCCACCCCCCCCGCCACCAGGGGCACCCTCCACCAGGCCCCCACCCATGTCCCCTATCACCCCCACCCCCCAGCAGTGCAGGGGCACCCTCCACCAGGCCCCCACCCATGTCCCCTATCACCCCCACCCCCCAGCCACCAGGGGCACCCTCCACCAGGCCCCCACCCATGTCTCCCAACACCCCCACCCCCCAGCATCCAGGGGCACCCTCCACCAGGCCCCCACCCATGTCTCCCAACACCCCCACCCCCCAGCATCCAGGGGCACCCTCCACCAGGCCCCCACCCATGTCCCCTATCACACCCACCCCCCCGCCACCAGGGGCACCCTCCACCAGGCCCCCACCCATGTCTCCCAACACCCCCACCCCCCAGCATCCAGGGGCACCCTCCACCAGGCCCCCACCCATGTCCCCTATCACCCCCACCCCCCAGCAGGGCAGGGGCAGCCTCCACCAGGCCCCCACTCATGTCTCCCACCACCCCCACCCCCCCGCCACCAGGGGCACCCTCCACCAGGCCCCCACCCATGTCCCCTATCACCCCCACCCCCCAGCCACCAGGGGCACCCTCCACCAGGCCCCCACCCATGTCCCCTATCACCCTCACCCCCCAGCAGTGCAGGGGCACCCTCCACCAGGCCCCCACTAATGTCTCCCAACACCCCCACCCCCCAGCATCCAGGGGCACCCTCCACCAGGCCCCCACCCATGTCCCCTATCACCCCCACCCCCCAGCAGTGCAGGGGCACCCTCAACCAGGCCCCCACTCATGTCTCCCAACACCCCCACCCCCCAGCATCCAGGGGCACCCTCCACCAGGCCCCCACCCATGTCCCCTATCACCCCCACCCCCCAGCAGTGCAGGGGCACCCTCCACCAGGCCCCCACTCATGTCTCCCACCACCCCCACCCCCCAGCCACCAGGGGCACCCTCCACCAGGCCCCCACTCATGTCCCCTATCACCCCCACCCCCCCGCCACCAGGGGCACCCTCCACCAGGCCCCCACCCATGTCCCCTATCACCCCCACCCCCCAGCAGTGCAGGGGCACCCTCAACCAGGCCCCCACCCATGTCCACTATCACACCCACCCCCCCGCCACCAGGGGCACCCTCCACCAGGCCCCCACCCATGTCCCCTATCACCCCCACCCCCCAGCCACCAGGGGCACCCTCCACCAGGCCCCCACTCATGTCCCCTATCACCCCCACCCCCCCGCCACCAGAGGCACCCTCCACCAGGCCCCCACCCATGTCCCCTATCACCCCCACCCCCCAGCAGTGCAGGGGCACCCTCCACCAGGCCCCCACCCATGTCCCCTATCACACCCACCCCCCCGCCACCAGGGGCACCTTCCACCAGGCCCCCACCCATGTCCCCTATCACACCCACCCCCCAGCAGTGCAGGGGCACCCTCCACCAGGCCCCCACCCATGTCCCCTATCACCCCCACCCCCCAGCAGTGCAGGGGCACCCTCCACCAGGCCCCCACCCATGTCCCCTATCACCCCCACCCCCCAGCCACCAGGGGCACCCTCCACCAGGCCCCCACCCATGTCTCCCAACACCCCCACCCCCCAGCATCCAGGGGCACCCTCCACCAGGCCCCCACCCATGTCCCCTATCACCCCCACCCCCCAGCAGTGCAGGGGCACCCTCCACCAGGCCCCCACTCATGTCTTCCACCACCCCCACCCCCCAGCCACCAGGGGCACCCTCCACCAGGCCCCCACTCATGTCCCCTATCACCCCCACCCCCCCGCCACCAGGGGCACCCTCCACCAGGCCCCCACCCATGTCCCCTATCACCCCCACCCCCCAGCAGTGCAGGGGCACCCTCCACCAGGCCCCCACCCATGTCCCCTATCACACCCACCCCCCCGCCACCAGGGGCACCCTCCACCAGGCCCCCACCCATGTCCCCTATCACCCCCACCCCCCAGCCACCAGGGGACCCTCCATCAGGCCCCCACCCATGTCTCCCAACACCTCCACCCCCCAGCATCCAGGGGCACCCTCCACCAGGCCCCCACCCATGTCCCCTATCACCCCCACCCCCCAGCCACCAGGGGCACCCTCCACCAGGCCCCCAGCCATGTCTCCCAACACCCCCACCCCCCAGCATCCAGGGGCACCCTCCACCAGGCCCCCACCCATGTCCCCTATCACCCCCACCCCCCAGCCACCAGGGGCACCCTCCACCAGGCCCCCACCCATGTCTCCCAACACCCCCACCCCCCAGCATCCAGGGGCACCCTCCACCAGGCCCCCACCCATGTCCCCTATCACCCCCACCCCCCAGCCACCAGGGGCACCCTCCACCAGGCCCCCAGCCATGTCTCCCAACACCCCCACCCCCCAGCATCCAGGGGCACCCTCCACCAGGCCCCCACCCATGTCCCCTATCACCCCCACCCCCCAGCCACCAGGGGCACCCTCCACCAGGCCCCCACCCATGTCTCCCAACACCCCCACCCCCCAGCATCCAGGGGCACCCTCCACCAGGCCCCCACCCATGTCCCCTATCACTCCCACCCCCCAGCAGTGCAGGGGCACCCTCCACCAGGCCCCCACTCATGTCTCCCAACACCCCCACCCCCCAGCATCCAGGGGCACCCTCCACCAGGCCCCCACCCATGTCCCCTATCACCCCCACCCCCCAGCAGTGCAGGGGCACCCTCCACCAGGCCCCCACTCATGTCTCCCAACACCCCCACCCCCCAGCATCCAGGGGCACCCTCCACCAGGCCCCCACCCATGTCTCCCAACACCCCCACCCCCCAGCATCCAGGGGCACCCTCCACTAGGCCCCCACCCATGTCCCCTATCACACCCACCCCCCCGCCACCAGGGGCACCCTCCACCAGGCCCCCACCCATGTCCCCAATCACAAGGGGGGAACCCTCCACCAGGCCCAAACCCATGTCCCATATCACCCCCACCCCCCAGCCACCAGGGGCACCCTACACCAGGCCCCCACCCATGTCTCCCAACACCCCCACCCCCCAGCATCCAGGGGCACCCTCCACCAGGCCCCCACCCATGTCCCCTATCACCCCCACCCCCCAGCAGTGCAGGGGCAGCAGTCAGGCAGCAGCAGGTGGGAGCGTGCTCGGGGCTCTGGGGGGCAGGAGCATGGTATTCCGTGTGCGTAGGCGTGGCCAGCTTGGTACGGAGTGATTTTGCACGTGAAAATCCTGCACGTCAGCGTGAAAACCGAGGAAAGGCCCTCAGCGCGTAAGCGCGTCTGTGACGTGACCCGCACGGGTGTTTCCCACACAGCACGTGATGACAGAGCACACGTGGAAAGACTGCACGTCAGAGTGTAATTGCGTGTGATTGGTGGAAATGGCCCTACACGCAGAAGTGACAAAGCGTGTAATTGGTGGAAATGGCCCTACACGCAGAAGTGACAAAGCGTGTAATTGGTGGAAATGGCCCTACACGCAGAAGTGACAAAGCGTGTAATTGGTGGAAATGTCCCTACACGCAGAAGTGACAAAGCGTTTAATTGGTGGAGATGGCCCTAGCGCGTACACGCCGCGTAAGTGACGCTGGACGTGTGGCCCTGTATAAAAGGTATGTGTAGAACACGTTTTCCTTGTACGTGCTTTTCGTGGAGAGCGAGTGGGTGAATTCTGTACTTCTTGTCGTTTCACACGCGATTTACTTCACGGCGTTTCAAGTTCGTATTCCCTGTTACCTCTGACAGCTTTTTCTCTTTTTTCGCTTTTACTGGTTTACCTGGGCCTGTTCCCTCAAACAGTGTTCCCTTCTACTGTTGTCCTGTCTCCTCAGACAGCGTACAAATCTTCTTTTGGCGGGGGTGTTGCCAACCAAACGTGCTCCTTTTACACGCTCGTTTACCAGGCAGACGGTGAGTCACGCACGTATCTAACATCTGTGCTTGCCCCGTGTGTAGCCTACCCCTTCAGAGGTCATTCTAGGCTGCGTGTGACACGCATACGTTCATTCTTGTGTTACTGGGTGCCACAGCGTAGTGCAGGTTTTTCTTTCTGCACACGTGGTCTAGGAGGGGTTGCGTGCACGTCATCTCCCTTTTTTGGGGCTCCTGTGCGTAGCGTGACCCGTCATCTTTCCCCAGGGGTTACAATCAGCCTTGCAAGAGCACTAGGGTACAATTACCATCTGGTACCCAACCCCTTTGACCCCCAATTGCCCAGGACAATAGTTTATAGCCACTCCCATACGCACATTTACATCAGTGCCATGGCTGGGAGGCGAGGATTCCGTAAGGGTGGCAAAGGTGGAAGAGCCACAAGTGGTGTCCGTGGTGGATCCGGTAGGGGACGTGGTCGTTACTTGCAGGGTGAGCCTGTCCCCCCATGTGTGGAGGACCAGTCAAGGGCACCCAAAATCCCCCCCCCCTCCCGTTGAGGCTGATGTGGCTGACACCATCCATGCTCAGCCCTTGTTGGACCAGCCCATTGTGGCACCAGATCTGGCTGACTCCATGGCTGACTTCCAGGTCAGCAGGCCTATGACACGTGCGCTGGTGCACGTTGATGTCACCATGCCACGTGCATCTGGGCCAGCAAGGTCATCTGCTGCACCAAGGAGGCAGGGCGGAGAGGCTGCAGGGGCAGCTGCGGCTCCATCCACCCCAGCCCTCACACACCCAGCCAGGACAGTGTCGGTCCTAGTCCATGCTGCTGACATTCCCCCTGACACCATCACACTAGAGCCAATGCCTGCACCAACTCCCATGCTGAGTGTGCAATCCCACACTCCTGATACAGAGTCCACCAGGGCTCCTGCCCCTAGTGTCCAGAGCGGCGCAGGACACTCAGGATCACCACCACCTTCCAAGCGGAAGAGGAAGAGTGCTCGTCCGGCACAGGCTGATGCCCCAGACACGGCTACACAGTCCGGCCCATCCAGGAAGCCCAGCTTCACGGATGACGAACTGAATGCACTTGTCGAGTATGTGTCCGGACATGACAACGAGATGGTCATTGTTGCAGGATCCAAGACCACACCTGCACAACGCCAGGCACACTGGCAGACCGTTGCGGACATCGTAAGTGCCCTTGGAATCGTGAGGCGCACAGCCAATGATTGCTATAAGCGCTGGAATGACCTAAAGCGCAGGGCAAAGAGTAAGCTGGCCTCAAGTCATGCCGCAACTCTAGTGACTGGAGGTGGGTCTCCAGTAGTAGACATGGAACTCACTCCACATGAGTCAGTCGCTGGGACCTATGTCACGGAGGAACAGATCCAAGGCGTGGGAGATCTGGCTGATTACGAGGCATTGTCCGGTGAGTGCACATGCATGTGTGTGTCATCCATGGGCATGGTGTGTGTGTGAGGGCTTCTGTTTGTGTGCCAGGTGAGAGTGTGTGCGCCTGAGTCGTATGGGTCAGCCATGTGCTTCATGCAATACTTCCTGCGCAGCTGCATTTGGCCATAGCAGTATCCCTTCTGCCAACAGTAGACATCTAGCCCAACTGCACGCCAGTTGCCCTTGAAGTGTCACCTTGCCACAACATTGTTGCTTATTTTTCACTGTTCATTCAGTCAGTTTGTTTGCATTCCACCACTTTCACTAGGCATGTTGCTGTCCACTAGTCACATGTCTGACATGGCTATGGTAAAGTGGAGTGACTTTGTTACCTGGATATCATTTGTACGCACATGTCCCTGTGCAATTGCACCATTTCAGACTGGCAGCTCCAGGTGAAAAATCTGACCTGTTAGAATTAGAAAAGCGATTACATGCGGGAACTGGACTGAATGAATAGGTGCTGCCCTCCTCTCCATCTTCACTCAATAGCAATGGTACATGCCATCTGTGTGATGGCATGTGTGTATCACCTGGCAATCACAGGCCAATGTGTGATGCCACTGCCAGGCAGCATGCAGAAAATTTGTTCATCTTCCATCTTGGTGTCATCAGTGTGTGCCATTTGCCTGCACTTCATACGCAGTGAGGGTGCATGCATGGGAGGGTTTTAGTCATGTGGGACATGTGTCAATCAAGTACTGGTTCTCTTGCTTCTCAGCCCTCATTGTGTGCCATGGTGCTAATGCCTGTTTCCATTTCTTTGTTTTCATGTCTTTGCAGGGGAAGACGCACCTGATACTGCTGGGGATGTGGAGATGGTGCAGACCCAGGAGGGGTCCGAGGGCCGACCAACCACCAGTGAGGGACGTGGTGTGGTGGTGGGGGAGAACCCACAAGTGCTGCAGGTCGTGCTCTCAAGGGGTGTCTCTGGCTGCACCTCCCCCGAGCTGTACTCAGGTGTTGATTCGGATGAGACCTACGTGCCGTCGCAGGTGAGTGTTCCAGGGAGGGATTCTGTTCTGTCTCACCCACCTGCACCAGGGTCAGAACCCTCCATGGGGATGTCAGTGTTGGCAGCTACGCCTTCGGTGGTTACGGATGCAGGGTCACACTCCGCGACATCTGATCCTGTTCCTGGGCCAGCAGATCAGAGGGGGAATGCAGTCCTGCAGCCTCAGGCAGTGCCGGCACAGCAAGGCGCAGTTCGCCTTGCCCCAGACAGGTGTGGTGCCCGCCGACGTGGTGGCCGTACGCCACCCGGCAATACCGCATGGGAGCAATCCATTTACGGTATGGCAACCCAACAGGCTGCATCATCCGAGATGATGGCTCAGGCCATGGATAGGGTGGCCACTTCCATTGTCCCCCCAGAAAGGCTGATGGAGCGACTAGAGCAGGCAACCGACTCCATCTGCCAGTCACACAGGGAGGACATGTTGGGGTCCAACAGGGACAGGCGGGCGGCACTGGCGACTCTGCAGGAGGCCATCTCCATTAAGTCCCAGGGCCACAGGGAAGCCCTGAGGCAGGAGCTCCTTCACCTCAGGACGACTCTTGTTGAGCTTGAGGCTTCAACACACCAAAGGACAGAACAGCAGCTGGAGCATCTCACCCGTACGCTCTCAGCTGAGATGCAGGCAACGAGGGCGGAGGTCCGGGCATCCCGTGAGTTGTTGCATGGGGACCTCCGCACACTCATCCTCCAGAACCAGACCTACCACACCCGCATGCTTGCAGCCATGGAGGAGCAGACTAGGGCCTTGCGTGGGCTGCCTCCCATAGTGCAACCACCTCCGGATGCAGCTGCACAGGGTGATAATAGCGACAGCAGTGATACTCCCACAATAGGGTAGCCGTGTGGGCCATGAGCCCATGGAGGTGTTTTATCTTCCCAGGATCCACGCAGGTGGGTTCTGGTGTGCATCCTGTCCACCGAACCTCCTGGGTGGCCTCCCCAACCCCCCCGGGCCCATCAATGGCCATTTATGATTGTTTCTTATTTTTATTTTTATTTTTATTTCTTTTATTCCCAATTTTTTTGGGACGATTTGTTGGCTTCCGTGGTTCCTGTGGGCATAAGCTGCATTGTGGCTGGGCACATGCAGGCTTGTAATGTATTTGGTTCAGATGCTTGGGTTTGAGTCACACACACCCCTCATGCTTCCCGTTTCCATGGGCTTGCAAAGGGTGTGCCCAAGTGACAGTGAATTACACAGTGACGTTGGACTCCCATGAGCTGTGTGGGCAGTCTGTAGTCAATACTGTGTATACATTCCTAGTGCATATTGCTGTTGTGTTGTACACTGCATGTTGCATTGATGTGTAACTCTTCTTCTGTGTCTACCTCCCAATTTGCAGGTCCCTTCCTCATGTCTACACAAGGACCTCTAGTCTGGAGATGGGGTCCATGTTGGCAGCAGTGCACCTACAACTCTACATGGCGCCAACACTGCACAGTTGGTAGTGGTGGGAGTGCAGGCATTTCCAGGTGGTGAGACTACTAATATGTAACATTTGTGATGTCATGTTAATGGTAGTACGTGCTCAAGTATGTTGTTGGTCCGGCATTGCTGTGAGCATTTCGGGTGTTGCAGGTTTCTAATAGGGACACTGTACATAGTGAGACTAGTGTCATGTTGTGGGGATTACTTTGTTTACCTGCAATTAGCATGACATGGCACGGTGTGTCGTGTGGCGGTGCTGGGGTTGGGTTGGCTGACATGGCACTGTCCTCTTGTTGCATTTTGCAAGTGGGTATTCATTTTAGCTGCTTGAATGTGTAACTTCACAAAACTGCATTGGTGGTGTCTGTGTGGGTAGGGATGCACACATTGTGACACTTCCAGGTGAACAATCTCAGGCTGATATGGTATTCACGGTTCATTCTCCAGAAATTCAGGATCAGTGTCAGGTTGAGTCATCATTTATTGTCAGATGGAATGTGCCAGGGCAGTGTGCACTCCACAGGGGTGTGATTTCTATGTGAAGTAATTAGCCACTAGCTGTGTACGGGCTGCCTCCCCCCGTGCCCTTTCCCCTCCCATGCGCAGCGGCTGTGCATGTGGTTGGGGATGTGGGGCCACCACCATGTCCACGGCCAGGCCCCGGCGTGTTGCAACATTGTGCAGGACACATGCTGCCACTATGATCCTGCACACTACTGGGGGAGCGTATAACAGCTGGCCGCCAGAACGGTCAAGGGAGCGGAAGCGTGACTTTAGCACTCCGAATGTGCGCTCCACTATGCCCCGGGTCGTAATGTGGGCTGTGTTATATCTTACCTCGGGTGGCGTGGTGGGGTTCCGAATTGGCGTCATCATGTGGGGGCTGAGAGGGTAGGCACTGTCCCCTGTGGAGGTGGTGATTGGTATAATTGGTGGGGTTGTGACCTTGCTCAGTATCCAACATGCATGCATGTGCAGTGGCATACATACTCACCAAGCAGCCATGTATCGCCATGCCGCCCAGCTTCTAGGTCCCGGCTTAGGGTGGACATTCGGTAAATGAAGCTGTCGTGGGTGGAGCCGGGATAGTTGGCATATACTGAGGTGATGATTCCCTTGGCATTACATGCTACCTGCACGTTGATGGAATGCCAGTGCTTGCGGTTCCTATAGATGTGCTCAGATGCCCTGGGGGGACGTAGAGCCACATGGGTGCAGTCGATGGCACCTAGCAATTTGGGGAATCGTGCCACACCGTAAAAATCCAGGGCGGCAGCATGCCTTTCTGCAGGTGTTCTGGGCAGGTATATGTGCCTGCGGACTGATGGGCGTGCAGTGATGATGTTCAAGACCTGGTGTAGGCAGCGTGACTGGGTGGCCTGTGACACCCCACCCACTATGGCACTTGTCCGCTGAAATGATCCAGTGGCTAAGAAGTGCAGTACATTGAGGACCTTCTCCAGGGGGCTGAGTGCCTGGGAGCACAGGGTGGGTGATGTGAGGTCATCCTCCCACTCACTCACCAGGTCCAGTATAATGTGTGGTGGAAACCTGTACCTCCCATACACCTGGTCATCAGGCATCCCGAAAAGGCTGGTTCTGGGTGTGAATATTCTGGCCCTGACTATCCTCCTCCTCCTCCTTTGGTAGCCCACTGCCACTGCTGCTAGGAACGGTATGTTCATCCTGGCGTCTGAGCTTGTTATTGTAAAAGTGCGCAAATTTATGCTTTGCGCGTGTTCTAGGCGAGCGTGTGACCCGCGCACCCCTGGAATCCAGTTCCCAGTCCAATAGCGTGTGGAAATTCACACGCACCACGGGATACAGGTTCGCTGACGTACTTGCATGTGTAAGTGCCCGCGCACCCATGAAATACACGTACATAGGCCAATCGCGTGTACGCGCACTTTTGTCCAATTACACGCGATGACACTCTGACGTGCAGTATTTCCACGTGTGCCCCGTCATCACGTGCTGAGTGGGGAACACCCGTGCGGGTCACGTCACAGACGCGCTTACGCGCTGAGGGACTCTGGTCCAATAGAATCGCGTATGCGTGCTGACGCGCTTACGCGCTAAGGGCCTTTCCTCGGATTTCACGCTGACGTGCAGGATTTTCACGTGCCAAATCACTCCGTATCAAGCTGGCCACGTGAAAACACACGGAAGACCACGCTCCTGCCCAGAAGGCCGAGTTACTGCCCCCCAGTGCCCCGAGCAGCCTCCCACGTGCCATCTGCTGCTGCCTGCCTGCCTGCCTGCCTGCTGCCACCGTGCCCTGCCATTTGGTGCCTGCACATCAGCCATCTGCAGGGGTCCAGTTGCTGTGTCCACCCCTGCTGGAACTGAAGACTCCCGACTGGGATTACATCGCTCCACAGCCCAGCCCCAGGACCCAGTTGCCCACCCACACCTGCCTCTGGGGTTGCCATGTCGGGCACTTCCACATCTGGCACCAGTGGCAACCCCAGGCCAGAGGGGCAGAGGGGCACCAGCTTCACTGACACCGAAGTTGGTGTCCTGGTGGAGCATGTCCTGGGGCAGTATGATGCCCTCTTTGGATCGTCCCGCGCCAGCAAGGAAGGACGGGAGAGGATCTGGGCCGACTGTGTGGTTGCCATCAACGCGGAGGGGGTGGCAACCCGCAACGTCCTGAAGATCAAGAAGCGCTGGGAGGACTTGAGGTCCAGGACCCTTGTGAAGGCCCGGCGCCTCGTGGAGGGGGGCCGGGGCCGCATGAGTTCCATCCAGATGAGGGTCCTGGAACGCGTACGCCCAGCGCTCCACGCCCAGATCCTTGAGAGGGAGGCCCGTGTGGAGTTGAGCGGTAAGTGTCCAAGCATTACTGTGTGAGACAGGGCATGTTGCGGTGTGCTGGTTCTATGATACTTGCCTGTATGTGTGCCATAGGCCATGTATGCATGTATGCGTGCAGGGACATCATGGTAATGCATGTGCGACCAGTGATGTGTGACCCACATGGTTGTTGCATGTGTTCAAATGCCGCATGGGGAGCCCTATGCAGATTTTGAACATGAGAGCATGCCAGTCTCTGTACCTGGACATGGGTGGGGGTGAGGGATGGGTGCTGATGCCAGGTACATATATGGTAGCCATGTCTGTGTGCCTGACCTGCGTGTCTGTGACTTGTGCATGCCATGGATGCATGACACATGTGTGTGACAATGCACAGATTCAGTGAAGCAGCCAAATTACCCCTGTATCCGCTGTGTTTGGTGTGTTTGGGGCCAGATGGATGTGACTGAGGTGAAGTGTGTGCATGTGATAGGCATGAGCCATGATGCATGTGAGTTACATATCATTGAATGTTTCAAGAGTCCATTGGACATGCATGGAAATGTCCATGGCATGCACCATGCCTGTTACTGTGTGTGTTTTGCCTGGACTGACCCATGTGTTGTGGAGGGACATGATGGAAGTGTACTTTGACAGTGGTGCTCATCTGCTATTGCTTCCTGTCTAGGGGACCATTGTACAGTGCCCTGATGCTTGTGTTCTTTGTCTCCCTCTACGCAGCAGCTAGTGAAGAAGAGGGCGGAGACGGCGCTGTGGAGCAAGGCGGCGGGGATGCCCCCACGGCTGCAGCGGAAGGGGTGGGTGAGCCCCCACAGGGGCCTGCTACGGTGGGAGACGGTGAGGAGCCATCCAGGTTGGTGGTTTGCACAGAGGAGGAGGAGGCCGCCACTGGGGCACACATGGGGCCTGGTGGGGGCATCCCTGCTGGTGCAAGTGGTGCAGTCCAGGGCCAGGGGCAGGAGGCAGCACAGGTCACCGTGGAGGGGCCTGTGCATGTCGCTGTCCCTGACCCTGTGAGTGCACCACCATGCACCAGCAGGGATGCCCCGTCCCAGGCCCGTCCGCAGGTAGAGGGGATGTCCATGTCACCTGACTCCCCTCCACCTGCGGACGTGGGAACCCCTGGCCGTGTGGAGAAGGTCCTGATTGGGGTCGCGATGCGCACGGCTGTGATTCGTGATGCCGTGCGTGCTTCCCGGGAGGAGGACGCACGTCATCACGAAGTGCACCGTGCCGACGTAGCCCAATTGGGATCGGCCATGTTCGGGGGTTTTCTGCATGTGTTGTCCAATCTGGCAGCCCTCTCCACCTCTGTGCAGGCTATACACCAGTCGTTCTCCTTGCCGTCTTCTGGCCCAGATGCCACCAGGGCCCCCTGTGGACCTGCCCCGACCAATGCAGCCAGCTCGGTGGGGATCCCATCCCTGCCACAGTTGGGAGTCGGAGGTCCAGCAGGGGTGGACAACACAGCAACTGGACCCCAGCAGATGGAAGATGTGACAGCATCATCAGGCAGGGCACGTGCACGACGGCGTCGGTGGTTTCCATCAGCCTGGATGCCGTCGTGCTGGCAGAGGCAGTGGCGTCGGAGGCAGCAGCAGGCTCGACGTGGGAGGCATCATGGCTCGGGGCCTTCAAGATCAGAGGGGCAGGCATCGGCCGGAGGGCAGGGCAACCCTGGGATGGTGGTGTCTTCCGTGTGGGAGCAGTTGGTCCAGCGGATAGGTGCGGAGCGGCAGCGGGCTGAAGAGGAGCGGCTCACCATGGTCAGGGCGGAGTTCTCCATGCGTCGGGCGTTGAGGCGGGCTGAGTGCCTCGAGGAAGCTCTCAGGGAGTTTGAGCTGGACATGGGGTTATCCCTGCGAGACCTCGGGGCCAGGACAGAGTCCCGCCTCCAGGACATCGACATGGAGTTCGATGATGCCCTGGCCAGCAACATCACCGAGTGAGCCGCAGGACTTGCCCGCTGCCTTTGTATATAGTTATTTAGTTAGTTAGTGTTAGGTTTCCTTTATTAATTTTTGTTTTTTTGGACCGCTCGGGCAATGGCCACTTTTTTGTATATATTATTTTCATTAGGTAGTAGTAGGTTTCATTTATGGTGTTGGGCTCATGGACCCTGGAATTTCCGTGTATATAGTTTGCTTTTTGAAGAAACTTTTTTTTATTAATTATTGTGTTCACCATGAGGAAATGGTTTTTCATTATTTTACTTCCACATGATTTTGCTTTGGACAACATTTGTTTTTGGATTACTTTGTTTTTTTTATTTTTACATTTGTTCTCGGACATGGACCATTTATTTTGTTATCCCCATTGTTGTATGTTTGTTTTTTTACTTATTTTTCATCTTTAATACATGTTTTTTTAACTTTCACTTGTGGTATTTTCTCATTGGTTTCATACATGTCATGATATGGGTTTTGACATTCACTTGCACCCATTGTGTATGTGTGTGTGACGGACATGTGTTCATTTACAGACTTGCCATTGGGGTTGTATCATGTAATTGCATTCACTATGTGGGTGGATGCAATCCTTGCCTGGGTGTTTGTGCTGGGTATGCTGCCCATTACTGCCATGATTGAGTATCGTCAGGACCTGGGGGCAGGGGGACATGTGTGGGTGCCTGGTGGAGGGTGCCCCTGCACTGCTGGGGTGTGGGGGTGGTGGGAGACATGAGTGGGGGCCTGGTGGAGGGTGACCCTGGTGGCTGGGGGGTGGGGGTGGTGGGTGACATGAGTGGGGGCCTGGTGGAGGCTGCCCCTGCACTGCTGGGGTGTGGGGGTGGTGGGAGACATGAGTGGGGGCCTGGTGGAGGGTGACCCTGCACTGCTGGGGGGTGGGGGTGGTGGGAGACATGAGTGGGGGCCTGGTGGAGGGTGCCCCTGCACTGCTGGGGTGTGGGGGTGGTGGGAGACATGAGTGGGGGCCTGGTGGAGGGTGCCCCTGGTGGCTGGGGTGTGGGGGTGGAGGGAGACATGGGTGGGGGCCTGGTGGAGGGTGCCCCTGGTGGCTGGGGGGTGGGGGTGGTGGGTGACATGAGTGGGGGCCTGGTGGAGGGTGACCCTGGTGGCTGGGGGGTGGGGGTGGTGGGAGACATGGGTGGGGGCCTGGTGGAGGGTGCCCCTGGTGGCTGGGGGGGTGGGGGTGGTGGTAGACATGAGTGGGGGCCTGGTGGAGGGTGCCCCTGCACTGCTGGGGTGTGGGGGTGGTGGGAGACATGAGTGGGGGCCTGGTGGAGGGTGACCCTGGTGGCTGGGGGGTGGGGGTGGTGGGTGACATGAGTGGGGGCCTGGTGGAGGGTGACCCTGGTGGCTGGGGGGTGGGGGTGGTGGGTGACATGAGTGGGGGCCTGGTGGAGGCTGCCCCTGCACTGCTGGGGTGTGGGGGTGGTGGGAGACATGAATGGGGGCCTGGTGGAGGCTGCCCCTGCACTGCTGGGGTGTGGGGGTGGTGGGAGACATGAGTGGGGGCCTGGTGGAGGGTGCCCCT
Source organism: Ambystoma mexicanum (assembly GCF_040938575.1). Lineage (NCBI taxonomy): Eukaryota > Metazoa > Chordata > Amphibia > Caudata > Ambystomatidae > Ambystoma > Ambystoma mexicanum. Next base: position 434,534,734 of record NC_090933.1, on the reverse strand, counting down.
GCACTGCTGGGGTGTGGGGGTGGTGGGAGACATGAGTGGGGGCCTGGTGGAGGGTGCCCCTGGTGGCTGGGGTGTGGGGGTGGTGGGAGACATGGGTGGGGGCCTGGTGGAGGGTGCCCCTGGTGGCTGGGGGGTGGGGGTGGTGGGTGACATGAGTGGGGGCCTGGTGGAGGGTGACCCTGGTGGCTGGGGGGTGGGGGTGGTGGGAGACATGGGTGGGGGCCTGGTGGAGGGTGCCCCTGGTGGCTGGGAGGGTGGGGGTGGTGGTAGACATGAGTGGGGGCCTGGTGGAGGGTGCCCCTGCACTGCTGGGGTGTGGGGGTGGTGGGAGACATGAGTGGGGGCCTGGTGGAGGGTGACCCTGGTGGCTGGGGGGTGGGGGTGGTGGGTGACATGAGTGGGGGCCTGGTGGAGGGTGACCCTGGTGGCTGGGGGGTGGGGGTGGTGGGTGACATGAGTGGGGGCCTGGTGGAGGCTGCCCCTGCACTGCTGGGGTGTGGGGGTGGTGGGAGACATGAGTGGGGGCCTGGTGGAGGCTGTCCCTGCACTGCTGGGGTGTGGGGGTGGTGGGAGACATGAGTGGGGGCCTGGTGGAGGGTGCCCCTGCACTGCTGGGGTGTGGGGGTGGTGGGAGACATGAGTGGGGGCCTGGTGGAGGGTGACCCTGGTGGCTGGGGGGTGGGGGTGGTGGGTGACATGAGTGGGGGCCTGGTGGAGGGTGACCCTGGTGGCTGGGGAGTGGGGGTGGTGGGAGACATGGGTGGGGGCCTGGTGGAGGGTGACCCTGGTGGCTGGGGGGTGGGGGTGGTGGGTGACATTAGTGGGGGCCTGGTGGAGGGTGACCCTGGTGGCTGGGTGGTGGGGGTGGTGGGAGACATGAGTGGGGGCCTGGTGGAGGGTGCCCCTGCACTGCTGGGGTGTGGGGGTGGTGGGAGACATGAGTGGGGGCCTGGTGGAGGGTGCCCCTGGTGGCTGGGGTGTGGGGGTGGTGGGAGACATGGGTGGGGGCCTGCTGGCAGGTGCCCCACAGTGCTGGGGGGTGGGGGTGGTGGGGGACATGAGTTGGACATGGGTGGGGGCCTGCTGGCAGGTGCCCCACAGTGCTGGGGGGTGGGGGTGCAAGGGGACATGAGGTGGTGTTCATTAGTTCAAGGAGACATGCGCCTTTGCTGGGGGGCATGCCCATGTTGGGTGGGCTGCCTGCGGGACATGACCAGGGATGCAGGGTAGTCCCCTGTGGTGTGGGCTGCCTGCAGGGGCCGTGGAGGGTGTACAGGGTACACCTGGGAGGACCCACACTGTCAAATCACATGTGGGACTCCCCGGCACCCCTGAAATACACGTACCGTGCAGAAATCGCGTGTAAAACTTCCCGCGCACCCCTGAAATACACGCGCCCAGGCTATTCGCGTGTGGAACTTCCCGCGCACCCCTGAAATACACGCGCCCAGGCTATTCGTGTGTGGAACTTCCCGCGCACCCCTGAAATACACGCGCCCAGGCTATTCGCGTGTAAAACTTCCCGCGCACCCCTGAAATACACGCGCCCAGGCTATTCGCGTGTGGAACTTCCCGCGCACCCCTGAAATACACGCGCCCAGGCTATTCGCGTGTAAAACTTCCCGCGCACCCCTGAAATACACGCGCCCAGGCTATTCGCGTGTGGAACTTCCCGCGCACCCCTGAAATACACGCACCCAGGCTATTCGCATGTGGAACTTCCTGCGCACCCCTGAAATACACGCGCCCAGGCTATTCGCGTGTAAAACTTCCCGCGCACCCCTGAAATACACGCGCCCAGGCTATTCGCATGTGGAACTTCCCGCGCACCCCTGAAATACACGCGCCCAGGCTATTCGCGTGTGGAACTTCCCGCGCACCCCTGAAATACACGCGCCCAGGCTATTCGCGTGTAAAACTTCCCGCGCACCCCTGAAATACACGCGCCCAGGCTATTCGCGTGTGGAACTTCCCGCGCACCCCTGAAATACACGCACCCAGGCTATTCGCGTGTGGAACTTCCCGCGCACCCCTGAAATACACGCGCCCAGGCTATTCGCGTGTGGAACTTCCCGCGCACCCCTGAAATACACGCGCCCAGGCTATTCGCGTGTGGAACTTCCCGCGCACCCCTGAAATACACGCGCCCAGGCTATTCGCGTGTGGAACTTCCCGCGCACCCCTGAAATACACGCGCCCAGGCTATTCGCGTGTGGAACTTCCCGCGCACCCCTGAAATACACGCGCCCAGGCTATTCGCGTGTGGAACTTCTCACGCACCCCTGGAATACACATAGCCCGCTCACCCAGGCCCGATCGCGTGAGGAACTTCATGCGAACCCCTGTAATACACGTAGCCCGCTCCCCCAGGCCCGATCGCGTGTGAAACTTCACGCGAACCCCTGAAATACACGTAGCACGCTCCCCCAGGCCCGATTGCGTGAGGAACTTCACGCGAACCCCTGAAATACACGTAGCCCGCTCCCCCAGGCCCGATCGCGTGTGAAACTTCACGCAAACCCCTGAAATACACGTAGCACACTCCCCCAGGCCCGATCGCGTGAGAAACTTCACGCGAACCCCTGAAATACACGTAGCCCGCTCCCCCAGGCCCGATCGCGTGAATAACTTCACGCGAACCCCTGTGATGCACGTACCCTGCTGAAATCGCGTGTGAGACTTCCCGCGCACCCCGGTATACACGCACACGTATTTTTTGTCAGCGGTGTCCGTGTTTGTGGGTACCCCTTTGCACGTCATTTTTCCTGGAGGGCCACAGTATGGGACATTCATCATGGCAGTATATAGGTGCTATTTGTTGGCGCACCTTTTGGCACACATTTCTTACAGCCGCAGAGACGCTACCGCCTGCTTTCTTGTGGCGGTCGTGTTTGTGCCTGTGCGCTGGTTTGAGCGTGCGCTTTTTTCCCCTATTCTATTCCATGAATACGTGTTGTAGGCGAGCGTGTGGGCGTTCCGCGCACTTGTGCCCTGTACTTCCCCCGTGACGCCCACGTTTTGGCAAGTTGTTCCCCATTCCGAGTGTTACGCCCGTGTTCCGCCTACTTTTGTTGCGTGCGCCGCGCTATGTGCGAATTTCGCTGTGGTCTGTGCGATTTTCGCTGTGACCTGGCGCACGCTGTTAGATGGCCTGTGCGCCAACGTGCGCCGCGCACTTTTTTATCGCACATCCGCTGGTTTTCTCGCGCACGGCCTTCCATGAATCGACGTGCGCTGCTTTTCGTGCGATTTTCGCACTTGCACTGCGATTTTCGCTATTCCACTGCGATTCGCACGTTTTTGCCCACTTGCGCCGCGCTAATTATTCCATGAATCGGCCAGATGTCTCCCTATGCTGTCTCAAAAAAAGAGTGGACGCAGCCTTAAATGCTTCTAAGTTGCAATGCACGCACAAGCTGCAGCTGCCTGTATTGTTTTCTTCTGGGTTCATTTGAAGTCTGATGCCTTTATTGTTGATGCTGATGTCTGTTCTTTGAGACCCTTTCCCCCTGATGATGATGTTCTTGTCACTGTAGCTGTGTGAGCAGCAGGTGACAAAGGACTGAACTGATGCAGCCAACACAGTTTCAGCCGGGCAATCAACTCTAACACTGATGCCACTTCCTAGAATGTGTGAGGAAACTATGGCAAGGTGGCAGGAGTTGCCAGTGTTTGGGAGATTGAGGTTGCGAACAGCGGCAGTGACCGCAGTCTACACACTTGCATTTTTTTCCGAGTGAAGAAGCTGGATACCTGCCAGTTTCTGCATATTTGTTGTCTCTGCTGCTCTTGCAGAGTTGTTCTTCTGTTCAGTGTGGGTGTCCCGGTGAAGGCCGAAGTCGATTGGGGATAGCAGTGAAATAACAGTGACCTATGTTCTGAGAAGTACTTATAATGTAAAAGAAAATTAATTTTAAATGTAAATATCTACCCCGTTCTAGACAACTGGAAGGTATTCAATCACAGAAAAACTGAAGAAAGATTAAACAAAATACAGATAAAAAAGGTAACATAAACAGCCTGTTCCCAGAAGAAAAATAAAAAATAATGAAAAAAAATAATAAATAGAAATATGTTCTCTACTATAGAAAACTGGGAGGTATTCCATCACAAATTAATGGCTTACAGAAATGTTTCTCTTTTTTTCAGAGAATATAAAAATGAATGAAGATGATATTGAAACAAACAGAACAAATTAAACAGAAAAATATAAAGTATTTGCAGAGATCACCTAAGAGTTCAAAGGGGAAGTATAATCAAAATGGTACTTTATTTTAAATTAGATAAAAAAATAAATTATCTGAAAGTACAAAGATGCCTACAATGAACAATGTTCTGAAATTAAGTGTAGCATGCCCGAAAAAAAGTCACTGACAGAGTGAGCAGCGTGCTGACTCAGGATTGACTGAATGTACTGGGCTAATTCATTTTCTTTTATACTAACATTTAAGAAAACCAAAGTTAACCCAACAAAAATGGTTTCTTAAAATATAAGGCATAAGGCATAAGGCAATATATTGCAAAAATGAAGTTAGGTTTTTTAAATGGATTGGGATTTTGAGTAAAAATGGCTTCGAAATGAAGCACACGGGGCATAGAGGTCAGTCTCTCTTCTCTCCCTGCAAAGGAAAAGCTACAGGCATGAAATAATGGCCCTGTTGCATCATTTCCTTAACCCTTAGTATGCCAGAATTTAATATTACTATTGGAGTTTATTCAAGTTGAATCAAACCATCAAATACAAAGTATACTAGCAGCTTGGATCCTAGTACTAAAGTTTCAAACCATTTTGAGCTTCAGATCCAAATGTTGGAATAGTTTGAGCTGATTTAATTCCCCATTATTTAGACAGGTCAAATTCGTTTTTTTACATTTTTTTATTAGATATACATGCGTAAATAAAAATACTTTATATGCCAATCAATAAAAGGAGATATATAAATAAAGCGAAGAGTGAATCATGTATGGATACACATCAATCAGAGATAAAAACAAAATACTTAAGGCAGTAGACATAGTTATAGCTGGTATAAAAGAAGTGTAGTGGCATAAATAATTTAAAATCTGAAGTTTCAAATCGCAAAATGCGGTGAGGTAATAAATCATATTATTGTTATTTCCATTCATATAGCGTTCCCAGAGGGCACCAGAAGATAGTATAGCTACATCATTGCTGTACTCCCATAGATAAAGTGTGAGTTAGGGTAGGAGACTAACACAATCAACAAGGACATGTTTGATAGATTCCATAATATCCTCTCCACAGTCTTTGAGGGCGCAGGATTTTAATCCTAGCTCCCATTACTTCCAGTGACTCTGCCATATAAAATTTTATTTTGAGAAATTTGCAAGCTGTAAAATTAGTAGGAAACTAATTTAAGTAGGCTAGAGGACCCATACACCATTGCATATATTCAATAAAAGGAACACTATTCGTTTTATTTGCAAGATTAATGGCAGCACACTTGCATTGATCAAATTTGATGGTCATTTTGACTAGATTTTTCTAGCGAAGATAGGGGAAATGTAAGAACGGAGACAGTTATTTGAGAGGAGCACAAAATCGCTGTGCTGTTTATATTTAATACTACTATTGCTAAGGAAGGAATTCATGCTTTCGCAACTCTGGGTCAAGATCGACAGTAAAGAACCAGTGGCAGCATTAACGCATTTCCAGTGTACACTAGCCTCTTCATGATTAGCAAGGAGTTCATATTTTGAAGCTCAAGCTCAAGGTGAACATAGTAATTTGAGATTGAGGAAGGTAATTTAGCTAATGTTTTTAAGGATTTACTTTCTAGTCGACCCATTTCCTGACAACCTATGTGCCCAAATTTCAGTGCCATGGTTAATACCAGGTAACACCAGGAAGAATTATTGTGTTAATCATATGCCTTCAAAGCTTATGGGTATAGCATACATTTGTTTTGTCCATCCCTAGTCCATAGCCCTCCATTTGGTTTCTTCCCACAATAGTTCTTCTGGGTTTTGGAATTCGAATGGAGGAGATACCACTTGCAATATGCTCTAGGTATCACCTCCACTTTTCATTGTGTTGGGAAGAAACCAGGGTCCTCCCAAACCCCCAAGTGCTTTAGAGTTAGGCAAGACCTCTTTAAGGTGCTATAATGGACTAGGGGGGAGGAGGGCACTGGGAAGGCTCTCTCATGCCAACATAATCACATACACAGACATAGGCAAGCATTGAAGATGGTAGTTAGTGTCTAGATATAAGACACAATCAACTATTAGTTGGATAAATGTGTAATGTCAGATCCCAGGCATTTTAAAAGCTTAGCTAGTGCTGTAGATCAGTCTCCCCCTCCTTCTCAGAAGGAATGTAGCCTCTGGGATTCAAAATAGACCATGGGCTTAGTGTGCAGTGTTCTGCACTATGGCCAGCACAAACTTACTCACCAGGTGTCCACTGTCCGTCAAGAGTCCATGCAGGTTAAAAAAATAAATTGCATGTTTTGTGCGGCAAAAGGCAGAATGGGAACAATTATAAGAGTAAAATGTAGAGGAAACTACATGACCCAGATAAACGTGAGCAGGATGAGTGGAATATGTAGAGAATGACTGGAAAATGCTTGAACATAGATAACAATGCTTAGTTTTCTTTGGGCTAGGCCTAAAGGTTTGTAAAAGTTTGTAGAGCTGCAGTGTGTTTTTGCATAGTTAGCAAAATGGAGGAAAGCATGAGCTACAGTGTGTTTTTGCATAGCTAGCAAAATGTAGAACAGCATGCTCTGACAAAACTGCTGACAATGAAGAAAGAAGGCTTTGGACCATCCCTATTATGGAAAAAAGGACAGATTTGTCTGAAGTCCTGATCGAGCTCCAGTGACAGCACCATGACAAGCCAGGACTATACAAACCCCTTGCTTAAAACCACTTTGGCAGGAATAAATGGGGAGAGGGACAGGAGAAGACCATTGAGGCGGTAGAGTCCTTTGCTATCATCCTAATTTGTAAAGATTAATCTTGTTATCCTTACAAGATTACCTTTTTGCCTTATTTCCCTGGAGGGGTGTATTGATTTTGGTGTGAGCATAATTAGGGACACCCTTACAAGTGGTGACTATCCTGACGTGATTCCTTTTCTCTCTGTACCGTGCAGAAGGCTCAAGGCCACTTCTCCCGTAAAAGAGCCACGCCTACCTACAGTGACCAGTCCCCCAAATAAAAGAAAGTGTTTCCTGAATGGTTTTAGAAGGAGCCATTTTAATAGAAATCATCTCTGCTTTCTGAAACGGGTGTGGCACCAGAGAGGAGGGCAGGCCAATATTGGACTCCGTAACGGAGGAAACTCTGGTGAACACGCACATGTAAGTAGACTCTTGTAAGAGATAACAAGAAGTGGACATGTGTGTTTGACAGAATGTGATGTGTGAATGGATGAAGTACGAGGTCAATGACATCCAGTGGATAGGACTTTTGGTGATGTGTTATATTGTAGATTGGATAGGATTTCAGGTGATGTGTTAAGGTATAGATTGGGTAGGAGTTGAGTTATGTATTGAAATTGTCATGTATTCCTGTTTTTCTACTTTTTATAACGGAAAAAGGGAGCCTCCACATGTAAAGACTGGGAAGAAAGGGAGCCTCAGTGTATAAAGAATGGGAGGAAAGGGATCCTTAGCCATAATAGGTTGAGAAGGGAGGGACACATGGATTTCATTTATGATGATAAAAGCAATGGGATACTCAGCATGTAAAAAAGCTGAGAAGGTGGTGTTACGAGGATGTAAGGAAAAAATAGGTAGTGGCTCGGTTAAGGAATGAACCTAGATTTTAGTCAATTATTTTAAAAAGGGGTGGGGAAAAAAGTGAGTTAATCTGTATTTTTGTGTAACAAGCAGCATAGTGCGGAGCATAGCAGTAAGGTCTAAGTAAAGCATAAGGGACGCACAATATTAGTATGGGGGAAGAAACTCCAATAAGACACATGCATATGGCCCTGCCATTGTACTGTGACAGGATAGAAAAATGTCATTGACAGTGGGTGTTGGTGACAAATGAAGGGGGGATGTCCGGCTCCTGGCCATAGCAGGGCTCCCATAACAGAAACACGCTAGAAAACATTTCCATCTTTTTAGCAGCAAAATATAAGGGAAAGAAGTTACAAAAAAGAAATTAGATTTTAGATCTCTAGTGATTATTCAAGGATATGAAAGATCAGAAAGATAAAAAAGAGATCTAATGTAAGGGATATAACCCGTAACCCCTAAACCTGTACTAGGGTACACAAATCCAGTCTATAAGCCTCCAGTGGTAGGGAAATTGTTGACAACAGTATCATCAGGGTCAGCAACTAGGGGGGATTTAGGAGCTTTTGCACCTCCACCTCCATATAACCCATCCACAAGCGCTGACATTCCCTTAGCATCAGTGTACCCAGGGGGTTCACAAGCAGATATGAACAGCAAGTTAAGAGTGTTGCGGGAAAGGTTAGTCAGGTTAAAAGAACCTGAAGAAGTACCAACAGAAATAAGGGTACCAGTTCAGAAAATAGGGGACTGAAAGTCAGGAGATTTTGTGGTTAGATTCAACCCTTGTGCAATAAGAAATGTTTCTGTCGAAAAAGATAATGGGGAGAGGGAATGGATGGTTCTGGGACAAGAAGTCGAACCAGCAAGGGAAAATGAATGGGAAGATCAAGGTGGCAGATATAATGAAGAGGCAGGGGAAGAAAGAGATTGAGGAGAGGAGGCAGCGAGAGACCCGACCCACCACAAGAGGCAGGGGGAAGGGATAGACTGAGAAATCGACCAGATTTAATGGTGGTAGTACAAGATCAGAAAAATACTAAAGAAGGCATTGAAAACAAAATAGACATGCAGATGTCCCTTATACATAAAGGTATATGGATAACACAGTATGTGCCGCGGCCTCAAATGGGCACAAATAATATGATTAAAGCTCTCCCCCAGCTTACAGCCAGAGCCAGTAAATGGATCTATGAATTTGAGAAACAAACTGCAGGGGTAGCCTTAGCAATATTTACTCGTTGCGAAACTTGGAGACCAGACTGGGGCCATATGGGTAAGGGCTGGGTACCCTGGGATAAGTCTTGTAAATAACGAACATGATGGAGCAGCCTTTAATGAAGTAACAGCAAGGGTATGGGATTCCCTGTGAAGAATGTACCCAGATACCGCTGACCTACATTCATTAATGCAGTGCACAATGGGTGATGATGAGGACCCAATTAGATTTATTCTTAAGTTACAGGAAATGTGGAGAGTTGAGACAGGAGGGCAATGGGGCCATTCAGTACCATTTTTCTACTTTATCGTAAAAAGTGATTACCAAAAGAGGTCTAGAAGGCACTAGATACAATTGTGGGAGTTGAAGCCAAAGGGTGGGTGGAGATATATTAGTCCACCATTGTAAGAGAATCAGGGAGCAGGACAGGGAGACCGCCCAGAAGCGGCAAACGGATGAAGCAAAACAAGTGGAAAATAAAGTAAATAGGGTTGTTATTCAAGCACCATTGACCACACCGGCTCAGGGGGAAAGGACAGGAGCTACTCAACAGATTGTGAATACCACAATTGCAGCACTGTGGGTGGTCCGAAGAACGACAAGGACAATGTGGTGGGCGACAGTACCCCAACCCACAGTGGCAGTATGGAGGAGCACCAAGGAGAAGAGGGGGATTTTGAGGAGCAAGAGCAGGAGGCTTTGGGGGGATAGGGCCTCGGGGAGAAGGATTAGGACCATCACAGTGCTGGTATTGCTGGAGATGGGGGCAGATGAGGGGGTCAAAATCAGTTCCCTTATGGGGTTGACAGGCAAGGGCAATGTGGGCAACAACTGCAGCAGGGTGAGGGAACACAGTTTAACAGGATGGCAGGGGGAATGGGCCCTTTTTCATTCCCTGGGACAAATACATATTCTGATTAAGACAGCCCACAGAGAGCACTTGCATGTCCAATCCTATTGACCACCGCACACCCTCAAGAGGAGCCCTTCGTGGAGGCGAAAATAGGAAACAAGCAATTTATATTTATGGTAGATTTAGGTGTAACTAAATCATGTATTATGGAGGGGAACCTTCCATTATCAGGTAAAACTCTGGACACACAGGGATTCTCTGGGGCTATTTCTATGGTTACATACACTGAGGAGCTGGCTATAAAAGTGGGAGGAAAGGTAGTATGAGCCCCCTTGTTATATTTAGAGAGTTCCCCTATTAACTTGTTGGGTAGGGATCTGCTAAGAAAACTAAATGTAACTATATCATTCACAGATCAAGGGGTAGTGTGATCTACTCCGGGTATGTGTGTAGCTCGAGCAATGGTAATAATGAATGCAATGGCAAGGGAGTCAGTAGTCCATGGAGTTCCTGTGGTACCGGACATATTTGTCTATGGCATAAAGGTACTAGCAAAAGCAGTGCCTCAAATTGCAACAGAATGTTGGCGGAGGCCCACAGATTTCATTTTCCAACCCATGGTGTCACCTGAGGTGGTGGCGGGGATAACATTGTCATTAGATTTGCAAGTACTAGTAGTGTCAGAAAAAATAGTAGTCCTGATTGGAACAGATCGGGATGGGTGTGATTGGAGCACAGTACTATGTGTAGAATCGACAGTACAATTGAAGGAAATGACTAATGAGGAGATATTTGAGGACAGTGAGCAAAATGGAGAGATCATTTTGCTATTCTGCACCCCTGTGATATCATGGTGCCCTATAGGAAGGTACAGTGCCCCCTGGTGGCAATGGTGACCCCCGTCTTTATTTAGGAGGATGTGCAATATGTTCCAGCATAATTATGGACTGTTAATCCACCTGATGTTGGATTGCTGAGATATGTGACCCCCGTTACGTTGAAGTCAAAAGCAGTACTCCCGAGGGAGCCGCAGTGCACGTTGTCAAGGGAAGCGGAGGAAGGGATAAAAGGCACTATTCAGGCTTTATTAGAGCAAGGGATCATTGTGACATCCACATCCCTGTGTAATATGGCCATATACCCAGTAAATAAAGCAACAGGGGGTAGTTGGAGGATGTTCCAGGATCTACATCCTCTTAATGAGGTGGTGCAGAAGGAGTTTCCGGTAGTTCCGAATTCTGCAATAATCCTATGTAGCATTCCCAAGACAGCGATGTGCTTCACAGTGGTGGATCTGAATAATGCATTTTTCTGAATCCCACTCCACCCTGATTCATGGTATCTCACTGCATTTACGCATATCCAACAGCGCTTTGAGCACATGAGATTGCCTTAAGGGTACTGTGAAAGTCTGAGTATTTTCAATAGAGTGCTGCATGCTGACTTGGGAAATATTCAGGTGCCTAGCACTATCATCCAGTATGTGGATTATCTACTGGTATGCAGTGAAAATGAACAGCAGTACAAGAGGGATTATATTGCATTATTACAATTGCTGGCACTCAAAGTGTACAAGGCAGATAAAAAGAAGCTACAATACTGCAAACAGGAGGTACTACATTTGGGGAAACTTTTCTTTGTAAATGGGAAAAAAATACTACCAAACAGTGCAGCGGCAGTACCCGCCACCCCTAAGCCCAGTACTGTCAAGGAAATGCAGCAGTTTTTGGATTTATGTAATTATTGTAGGGGATGGATCCGAGACTACGCAGCATACACAAGGCAGCTGTTACAAAGTCTCAGAGACCGACATGAAGACAAACAAAAGTAAATTGGGATGGACTGAAGAAATCAATAGACAATTTGAGGACTTGAAAGAAATTATTTGGACAGCCCCTGTTTTAGCAACTCTGGATTATACACAGGAGTTTTATTTATTTTCCCACTCTGATGGAAGGCTCATGACTGAGTTATTGACTCAAAAGAGCACAATGGGCCACAAGTCATTTGTTCATTATAGTGGGATGCTCGACTCAGTCATGCAGGGACAGTTTGTGTGTGAACAAACACTCACAGCGGCTGCATTTGCGATAGAGAAAAGTTTCATGATTGTCATGGGGTTCTCTGTTACCTTGTTTGTGGAACAATCGCTATTTGCCATTTCGGAAAGGTCTAAATCGACCTTGACAGCTCAGAGATCCTCTGCATATGAGATTATAATATCCAAACCTCACATTCATATAGTAAGGTGTAGGACGGTGAATCCTGCCACATTTTTGACAGAGGCTTCCACTGATGATGACCTGAAAACGCATGACTGTGCTACATACGAGGCTGAAGAGGAGGGTAAATCTAAAGCTAAAGACAGTGTACTGATGGAAGAAGATGTACTATACGTTGATGGGTGATCAACAATTGACCAGGAGAAGGGACAGTGGAACACAGGGGTGGCAGTGGTGTACGGTAAAGGGGGGGAGCATGAAGTTCTGATCATGAAAATATTCCCTATGCACTATTGAGCTCAGGAAGCAGAACTTGTCATTCCCATTGAGGCATTGAGAGCCTCTCAAGGGTGGTGCGTCACCATCTACTCAGACTCGCCATATGTCACGACAACAGTGCATGCAGGTCTGTCCCGGTGGCAGAGGAGAGGGTTTCAGAGGGCAGACGACTCTTAAGCCCATCATGCAAGGCTGTTGAAAGAACGGATTGGAGCCTTATCACGGCCCTCTGCTGTGGCAGTCATCAAATGGGCTGTCCATATTAATGCCACGGATAAAATCTCTAAGGGCAATGCAGCTGCTGACCAGGTGGCCAAGTTGGCAGCCTATCTCCCATATACAATGTTAACAGAGTGTATAGTGACCACCCCTGTAGAAAGCAAGACCACAGTGCTGAACACAGCATTGCCCATATCACAGATCATAGAGTTGCAAGGGTAAGTGCCTGAGGAGGAAAAAGAGTTATGGTTGAGGAGGGGATGCAAACAGTATAGCACTGATTTATTGTGGCAGCAGGAGAGTTTTGGGAAGGTTGGTGATGCCCCAAGAATTACTCTCTGTGGCATTTGAGCAACTACATTTCCCCTCCCACAGCTCCAGACAAAATATTGGCCCTCATTGCGGGTCTGGCAGTAGAATTCCGGTATTACCATGATGGTGGGGAAAGAAGGTAGGATCACAGCTTGGCAGCCGCGTGCATCACTAATGCACGGAACTTGTGACACCACCATCACGGAAACACTGGCAGAGGCGGATGTACCACCACATAACTTGGCAGAGCATCTGCCTCTGCCACGTGCATGCCAGATATAGCGGCAACGCGTACACCGAGGTGGAAAAACTGGAACCGGAAGTACAGTGATCGGCAGAACCGGAAAGAGAGTGGCAGCCATTACAAAAATCACAATCCAGTGCAATTGTCCGGTGCCAGAAGGCATCCAGCAACTGTGAGTGGCCAAACATACAGAAGGCGTCTTACCATCTACATTTGGGTATTTGCACATTATTTGTGCAAATATATTTAATTTGTTCATGTTTCACTTGACAGGTATATCTCTGTGTCTAACGTAACCTTAATGTTAATAGAAGAACACTAAACTGGTTTGAGTTCACACAGAATGTTTTATTTTGCTGTTGAATCTGTTTTTTTCTTTTTCTTTTGTCAAAGCTTGTTTTTTAAAAATATTTTTCTATTTTCTATATGACTTTGGTCTCATTTGTCATAGTACAACAATTACACAATGTACAGTGCAAAAACAAGTGCATTCAACATAAATCAACCAATGAAAGGCAGAAGAGTGACCTAGTTGTAGGTCACCCTTCTGCCTGGCATATCAGACCTCATTGAAGTCCTGAGAAAGGAGTGTGACATTTAGCATTTTCCAGAACTAACAGAGCCCTCATTTCTTCAGAGTTCTGTTTGATTTTGTTTTATATGAGTTTATGTAACATAAGGATGACACCTGTGTATGTGAAACTAAGACATGTACAGTAATCTGTCATTGGTTGATTTATGTTGAATGCACTTGTTTTTGCTCTCTCCATTGTGTAATTGTACTATGACAAATGAGACAAAAAAAGTCTCATAGAAGAGACACATTACAGGAGTTACCACAGGCAACAATAGAAAACATAGGGTTGGCATATATCATATTAAACATATTTACAGACATAGGTTATTTACAGTTATAGGTATAATAATTAATAATATTTATTTGTGCAATCTTATTCACATAAGTAATTTACAAAAGAAGTAGAGTAGATGTACTTTATATTGTATAGGGATAATACTGAAAGCATTGAAGAAAAGAAGGCTAAACATTGGATGTAAAGAACTAGGTTTTAAGTTTTCTACGGAATGAAATGTGGCCCGTGTCAGCTCTAATGCCTAGAGGTTGGGAGTTTCATCCTTTGGCTGCCACAACTGGGAAGCTACGTCCCCCAGCCTTAGTTCTTTTGAATTTCGGAACAGAAGGAAGGAAGGCTGAAGCGGATTGTGTGGGCTTGGTGGGTTGGGTAGGAGTGAGCAGGTTGGTAAGATTTTTAGGAGCTATGTTAGTGAGGCATTTGTGGGTGATTGTCATTGTTTTGATGCTGCTAGTCGCAGTGCCAACCAGGAGGATATTACAATAGGTGAGTCTCAACAGAATGAGGGCTCTTGCTAAGGTTAGGCAACTGTCTGCTGATAAGTAGGATCTGCAAGCGCTAATGAGTTTGGAAGTATAGGCTGCTGCTGTGATCATGGACTTAACTTGCCTGGAGAAGGTTAAGGAGGAGTCCAAAAACAAGCCCAGCGTTTTAACTTCTTTTGAGACAATAATGGTGTTTCCATTAATTATGAAGTGTTTGTATTTGGGGTGAAGTTATTTGAGGTGTGATTGGGTCATTTAGACAAAGTTCATGTTGGGCCATCCAGGATTGGATCATCTGGTAGATGTCGTTGAGGATGGTAGAGTCTGTGTTGTTGTCTCCAGTAAGATCGATTAGAATTTGCATATCGTACACGTAGTTTGTATAGGACACTCCACGTTCATCAAGGCGGTCAAATAGCAGCTTGGTGAATATGTTGTAAAGCGTTGGTGACATGCAAGATCCTTAAGGTACCCCCTCAAAGAACGGGGGCATAGGTGGCGTTAGCTAGGTTTATGAAACCTTCTGGGTGACTACATGTCTGATTCCTTACAATTGGCACAATGCAGTTCGGGTAAGTACTAGGTGCCTCATGTTTTGTAAGTTGCTGTCAGAATCTTCGTCATGCACCAGCAGAGCACAGGAGTGAAGACACTGCTGCACAGAGTGGGAGAAATAGGCATTGTGCACATGGGAGAAACTGCTACTTTCTCGCCGGTGCAGATACTAACATTCACATGTCACCATTGCATGATCTGCCACTCCATGGTTCAGGGGTTTTACCATTAGCCAGTCTATGGATTCCCATGACATGGCAAACTGTAATTTGCCTATTGCAGCGGTAAACTGGGTGTAATCTGGTGAGTGTCTATTTACTCCCCCACTACACAGAGGTCCAGCATTGGTCATTCGCCTCACCCAACAGTCATGGGCACGCTGGTGAGTGTCTATTTACCCCTCCACTACACACAGGTCCTGCATTGGTCATTCTACATACCCAACAGCCATGGTCACTCTGATGAGTGTCTATTTACCCCCCCCCCCCACTACACAGAGGTCCTGCATTGGTCATTCTACTCACCCAACAGTCAGGTGCTCTGTTTGTGGTACAGTGCCCTGTACCCTGGCAATTTGGAGTTCTGCAAAACCATGTGTCGGTCCCGGAAAATGTGCACATCAACGGGTGATGAGTTGTTCAGCATCACAGACCATCTGAATGTTCAGGGAGTGGAATTGTTTACGATTTCTATACACCACCCCTATGGCATGTCTGTCTGTCAACTCAACATGGGTGAAATCTAGCGTACCTATGCAATTGGGCATGCCGGCAGGGGCATGGAAGGCCACTTTGGTGACATTGACCTGTGCAGGGGTACAGGGTAAGGTGATGTGGTCTGACACATGGCGTAGCAGCGCATCTAGTACCTGGAACAGCATCCTTGAAAAACAGTTTTGTGACAACCCGTGCCGCTCACCAACGGTGTGCTGGAATGGGCTGGTTCCAAGGGAGTGCAATACCAACACCACTTTCAGCAAGGGTGGGATTGCAATCCGGATGTTAATGATACTGCAGATGTCGTCATTGATGAGGGTGACTATTGACATTATAGTGTTCCTGTCAAACCGGTAGAGGTGTGGATTTGGCTTGTGGTCAGGTACCAGAGTGAGGCCCTGATGCAGGGCATTGGTGGCTGGCTGTGGGGTGGTACCTGCTGCTGAATGATGTTTGGGATGGTGACCTGGTACCTCATTTGTCTCCTGCGCCTACGCCTCCTCCTCCTCTTCCTCAGTGCTGCTTCTAACTCCATAGTTGCTTGCAGGTTCCCCAGCCCAATTGCTGCTAGACCGACTGCCAGCATGGTTGTGTTGGGAGGTGGGTTGGGTGTGGTCCATTTGTAGGTTCCCAGTGGCCAGTGGTGTGCAGCTGGGCTAATTTTGGCCAGTCTGGTACTGTTGGTGCTCACCTGTCACTGTTTAACGCCTGGTCCGCGGTGGCAGTAATACAGGCATGGTGGTCACAGTGCTAATGTCATTTTATGGCAGTGTTTCCGTTTAGGTGGTGCTCGTAATGTACCCAGTATACCGGCATGCCAATTATTCAGGGACGTCCAGCGATTCGTCCAGCTGTTCACGGTCATGGTGCTACCGGGTGCGTTTGTTATATGGGGTGGCCATATAAAGGGGGGGGGGTGGACAGTTACATATAAAGGAAATAATGTTAGTAGATTCATAAGCAACCGTATGAATATGTCTATGATTAATAAGAATCAAACAATGTCTCACTTTTTGCCGGCCACCCCCACAGATTTTCTTAGAGGAATAAAACAGGAAGTACAAATGATGTATGATTTATATTCAGGTTTGGGCCATTTCAGACATTCAGCATTTAGAGTCGTCTAATAGCTAGTACTCCGATATGCGTTCTGTGGGAAGGAATGTGATGAATGAAAGCTGTTAAGTGTGTGCACTCATCCCGCATGCATCAGGGGCTTCTAAGCATTTAGTTCCACGTCCAGTCCCAATTATAGAGGCAAAATGCCTGGTACAACTTGCATTATGTAGGATAAAGGACACATTCCAGGCACACAGCGTGCAGTTGAGGGGCATCGATCTAGACCTCGTGCTATGCAATGGAAGTAAGAAATACAGCACGTGTCTACAAGCACCATATTTTTTCCTTGGGAGGTCACTCACATGTCAACAAAAAATGGCAGGGTACCACAGCGACGTGCCCGGCAGATGCACTGATTGAATACAGCAAAGAAATAATAGCCCACGCAGAGACTATGTGTGTGCAAATATGATCCCAATACATCACAAGGCTGACACATGGATTGCAACAATGGAGAAGCCAGTGCAAATACATAGAGACATAGACTATGGGCCGCATTACATGGTAGGTGGTAAACCATGGTGCTATTAGCACCATGGTTGCCACCGGTACCATACCGGTACCACCATGGAGGAAAGGGGAATTACCACCCCATTCCAAGGTTGGCGGGACGGTAATTCCCCCTTTCTCTATGGCCCTTCCCCATTCACATTTTTACCCCATAGGGCATAATGGGGATGGGGAAGGAGCTAATTACGGTACCGCAAATTGCGGTACCGTAATTAGCACCAAGGTCCCTTTGCGGGTCCCAACTTTACCGGCTGGTCTACACCAGCTGTTAAGGCCGGGTCCCGCAAAGGGACCTCGTAGTAAGGCGGTAAGGGTTAACGGTCACTGGTACCCTTACCGGTGACCGTTAACCCTTACCGCCTTCCGTGTAATGAGGCCCTATGAACTTTGTTTTAGCAATGAAGGAATAGTTCCTGTTGCGCAAACACACAGTGGAACCACACTTTTGTGCTCCCTGATATTATGAAAGGTACAGCAGCGGTGATGGATTACTACTGGGTTTGTGGCCGACAAGCCTGCTTGCACCTCCCCACATCCTGGAGGGTGAAGTGTTCACTGGCCACCCTGCACTCAGTACTACTAGTAATCTCGGAAGAACACCTGAAGGGAAAAGAACTGCTTGTCAAGGTGTCAACAGCCACTCCAGCACCTAAAGAAGCAGCGAGAGACTTGCAGATCACACAAGAATTTCGTATGCTGCCAGAAAAAGAATGATTTCAACAGCTCAAAAGAAAGAAAAGATCAAACTATATCTCAAAAGACTCTTCCGCACTGCTCAGAGGAATACCTGATGAGTATTGACTTTTTAGCTCAGCTGAGACTTTTTTTCATCTTTTTTGACTCCTGGGGTACAAATAGCTGCTAACACCAAGTGGGTTCAAATTGTCTGATGGGAGGTAGTCCAGCTCGCCAATAATATAGAGAATGGGTTCATCACCAGCAGTGTCAGTATATGATGGGTCATCCAGGATAGCAAGAGACAAAAAGTGTGTGCTGCCGCCTCAGCCGCAATGTAATTAAGTGATATTGAGCTAGAATGGAACAGAATGTGTTGGTGTTGGGGGCTTGTGGGCTATACCGTTTCATGACCAGGAATTAAAAAGGTGTGGGGCCCTAGAAAAATGGTGCCCCCAACCATCAGCCTTGGTGCATGAGACACATCTGTCCAAAATACTGTAGGGGAACAAATCACAATTTCTCCAAAGCACTGCCTCCAAATGTAACCTTTTTCTTAATTCTCACCAAATGTTTTGAGCTTACACTCTCATCAGATCTACACAGGAAATTCAAGGAGCATGGCATGAGGGCATTGTAATTCGAGACATCTCACAACTCTCAAGTAGAAACTACAAACCGTTTTTCCACGGTTTCAGATGCATACAATACATATGTATGATGCAGACAGTATGTGTACTAATGTATCTTAATGCAATCTTAGTTGTAGTACAACATCGTTACCCCTAACTTTCATGCCATTCTATGCCAGACCACACGTTTTAGATACCACCCCAAATCAGGGAATGACACACCTCCCCCTGCATACAATTGAGTAAGCATTTCCCATTTAACTCTTGAGGTATATCCTGCCCACCTGAATTCCATCAAGGATCCCTGCTATCTTTTCAAAAAATATTTTGGAAGGATAATCGGAAGATTTTGAAACAAGCAAAGAATCTTGGTGAGACAACCATCTTTATAACCGCCACGCGACCCATAGCTGAAAAGGGTAAACTTCTTTTTTTTTAAATTTAATTTCATATAGTTTGTTACAAACCTTTGAAATATAAAACTACAGATACATGCTCTATAAGAAGAAATACTTGAACGAATAGATAAAAAAGAAAAAAAAGAAAAGGAAAAGGAAGGAAGCCGAAGTTTTGGTCATTCTACTTTCGATATTCAGCACATTCTTAAAAAGACAAATAGGAGTACTATTGTAAAGGGCAAACTTCTCCATCTAGTAATGTGATTTTGTAGCTTGTAACATCCAGGGCCTGTGCTATTTCAATACCCAAGTATCTAACATGAGTGAGTACCCATCTAAGCCTGAAAATCATCTTTGAAGGACATCATGCCAGAAGTCAGAGGAAATAACACAGATTTATCAAAGTTCATTTTTAACCTAGAAAATTCCCTGATTTTAATTATTTGCCTCATCATCGGATTAAGGTTCTCTTGTGTATCTTTTAAAAACAGGGCTATATTGTCCATGTAGAGTGATATAATGCCTGTATGTGAATATAACTAGATGCACCTATGCAGATGTCGCTACCTCAGTGTGATGCTGGAAATGCATTAGAGGGACAGGGCATCCATATCCTTGTCCTTTATTGCTTTATCATGAGTGTTCTGTCTTGTTTTCCGTGCAGGAGTTCATGTGGGACTCTGGCGGTGCAGCTCTTCCTCTTTTTGGTTTGGTGTACACACCCTTGGGATTCCCTTATGGCACCCATGGGTGGCAGTACGACCCTGTACTCCTAGTGTATGTTTTTGGGCACCTGTGTGTGGCCCACAGAGAAGGGTATGGGCTGGTGGTAGCTCCATGCTGAATTTGACAGGTGCTCTGAGTATCCTCCATTTTGGGATACCCAGGCCATGCCATTGGAATCAGTTGATTCCTGATAGGAAACAAGATGGCCCCTGTGGCCTCTTGCTTTCTATCGCCTCTTACCTTATTTTTCCGAAGTCCTGGGAAGCCATGACTCTGTCCCTTCCCCTGACTGGCTGTTGGGTGGAAGTTCCATATATGGTATTGTGGGGAAGTCCAGGCCAGACTGGCTGGAGCCTTCCCATTGACTGTATGCTGTGGGTACACCCTTGGGGTGTGACCAATATGCACTTCTTATTATGGGTGTCTGGTTTCTGGTATGTGACACAAAGACTGAGGCAGCCCTGACTGAAACTTGTATGAATATAGTGTGGAGTGCTGAATGGCTGGGTACTTGTCCCTATACACATTCCTTGTTGGCGGTGTCTGGATGGAGAAGAATGGCCTAAATGCACTGTGAGCCTGATTGTCTGCCTGATTGCTTGAATGCCCTTCTGAATGATTGGTTGCCTGAGTGTGACCCAGCAGAGTGAATGGGAGAACAACAGTATATCTGGGGGCCACTCACTGATGGAAATCGTTCAGAAGCTGAAGTTGATACTTGATGCTTAACCTTGAAGCCCCCTGGAAGAAGAATTGCTGCTGCTGTGCTTCTCCAGTCTGAAAGCTGCTGTGCTTTCAAAGAACTGATCCAAGAGAGGACCTGGCTAGGAGACCTGTCCCTGACCTACGAGGGGCCATATGGAACCAGCTAACCTTTGCCGAAACGCCCTGGAAGTCAGTCCTCGAAAGGTTGCTGACCGGAGAAGAGGACCGCCGTGGAATCACAAAGCAAAGCGCCCAGGCATTGAAGTCCATCACCCTCGATGATGATCATCGTCAACCAGAGCCGCATGCTCCATTGCCTGAGAACACTTTGAACAAAGGACTCCCTCACTCATCACCGATGACTGCTTTGTCCCGCCGGAGAAAGTCAAGGCCGCTGACGCACCAAGGAGAATCTGCTGGTGGGTTTCCCACTGCCCGAAGACCATAAAAATGCTGACGACCCAACGCCCTTGCTGGGCCAAAGTTCTTCAGTGACTCTTTGCTGCAACAAACTATCGTCATCGAGGTGCCACGCATGCCTCATCTTCGCAGGACATCCATGACAGATCGTCGATGAGCACCGCCAGGACCGAAGCTGCTGCCTCAACGCCTTTGTTCACCATTTCCTTGTGGGATCTCGACTATCCATGACTCCTGCCTTAAAGGGGACTGTTCAAGAAGGATCTGTCAATGGCCCGACGTCGAACTCTGCTTAACCAGGTACATTGGGGCGGTAGAAAATTTTTTAGGGGGAAATAAGACTCACATAAACAATATAAATCTTTATTTACAGGTTGACCAGGTAGGGGGATCCTCATACAGAACTGTGTCTAGTGGTAGGGGCCCAGTATTCTGCCTATTGTTTTAACCAACCTGCTTTCCTCCTATGTCTATTGTTGGTTCACCTTATTAACTGATTTGTATGACAGTTGAACTGAGTACAGTTGGTGCATTTTAATGGAATCAAAGAGTAATTGTGGTACCACATAGAAACTGTATATATTTACCATTTTAGATTATCTTGAGCACAACTTGTGTTAGTGTGATTATGTACATAACTTGAGCTTTATTTATATAAAGACCTGTGTTTTCACTGACATAGTGTGTGGACATTCCTTTGTGGGTGGTGCTTGGTGACTACACTGTACTTAAGAATCAGCCTGCATCACCTCCTGAGAGCTTAAGCATTGGTTGGTCGTCCATAGCTACCGAATAGAGAACCTTGGCTGGGGTGCTCTGTGCTTTTACTCTGCCATATAGAGAGCAGGAGTACAGCTCCCCCCTCCAGTCTTTACACTCAGCAGTATAGCCAAAAGCTCAACAGCATGTGCAAATAAAAGGGTGTAAGTGGCCAGCCCTGACATCTCCCCCTGGCCAGCATTAAGATTTCGGAGCACCCTCCATTAGCGGCGACCTGTGATGAGTAAGATGCATAAAGTTAAGCAACATATTTAAGGAACCTGCAACCCAAACCCATCTTCCAGAGAGTCCCTTCCATGCATCTGAAAGGACTGCAACCGCTGGAACGTCCTGCTATAGTACCGTGAGAAGGCCAAAGAATCTTCTTAGTCCATACGTAGTGCTTTAAACAGGAATGAAGCTGGATTGGTACGCAATCATCAGGCTTTACATAAAGGGAAGACGCCTATTCGCCAGTAATTTATCCAGTATTTCATTATCTATTTTGATAAGAGATATGGGTCTATAAGAGGAAAACTCCTCAGAATGCTTCCTAGTCTTATTCAAAAGAATTATAGTGGGTTCCCGAAATGTTGGCAGAAGGTTGCGAGGATGACGTTCCGCTCTGCTTCCTGATATACCCGAAGCATATACGAAGCCATAATATGTCCACATGGCTTGTAAAATTTGCCAGTAAGTCCATCAGGACCAGGCAATTTGTACCCAGACAGTTATTTAATAAACTCCCTTGATCTCTTCCAGCGTCTCTATCAAGATATGCCCTCTGCTCGGGAGACATCCATTATAATTCAACCTCCTCGAGGTATTGCCTAACTTTTTCTTCAGGGGCGTCATCTTTGACGTGTATAAGACACTATAGTACTCACAAAACACGTCCTAAATGTCTTAAGTCTCAAAAACATAATCTCCATGGGAATTCCTAATGTGGTCAATTTGTGTGGGCTCGCTTTCTTTTGGCAAGAGTCCTGCCAGAAATGCACCTGTTTTTTCACCTCCCCCATATTTTCTAACCAGAGTGGACCAATGAAAATTCCAGACCTCACAAAGAGCATTCCTATGAAAGGCATCCAACTCATTCCTAATTCCAGCCAAGGTATCAGCCCTTGTCTGATGAAATGTGTGTTCTAGTTCCTTCAACGTAATCTTGTTAGCTTCCCATTCTGCCCTAATCAACCTCAATACACCAGCCTCCTTCGTAAAACAGACCCCTTAAATATAACATTTAAAGGTCTCCCACAGTGTCCCGGGGAAGACTACAGTACCATCATTGCTAGAGAAAAAGGCGACTATTTCAGCGTGTATCTCATCATGAAAAACAGTATCCCTAAGTGGCCGAGTTTCAAAACGCCAGTTTGCTGCCCTTAGTGCCACCCCAGGAACATGACATGCTAATGTTACCAGGGAATGATCGGACAAGGTTCTTTTACAGGTCCCCGGCTGCACATTAGACTGCCCAGAGGCCAGGATTATATCTATACGAGACGCTGTGTGATTCACCTTTGAGAGAAAAGTGTATTCACACAATCTGGCATGTTGTTTTCGTCACACATCAGTTAAATTGCATAGGGTACCTATATCCAGTACTTTCTGACTCGCTTTAGACTGCCAATGTGCCCCACTGATGGACCTGTCCAGTTCCTCATTCAAAGTTGTGTTAAAATCGCTCCCCCCAGAGAATCAACAAGTCAGATGCTGCAGGTAAATGAGAGATGACCCAGTCATAAAATCCTGGATCGCCACTATTTGTAGCATAAGTATTTAGTAAAACCATGCTTGTAATAGGGCCCTCCCCTCATGATCCCTGTGGGCCTCCAGTAGGCGAAACCTACGAGAACTGTGAACAAGAATAGCCACCCCTCCCATGTACAAAGAGTGTGATTAGTAGTACTTGTGACACCCCTATTGCTCTGCACATTTGCCCTTGAATGAAGCTAATTAGGTGCGTCTCCTGGAGAAATGCCAATTTTATATTGAGTCGCCTCATGTATAAAAGCACCCCCCTGTATGTTCCATGTGACCATTTTAAAACTTTTCTGCCATTGCTTGTTTCCGAACGGTATTCCAGTTTACCCAAATCTTATGCCCTGATGGGTATTTGAAAACCAAGAATTGCCCCATTATGGAAACGGACAAATCTTCCACCATAGTAGTGAAGGTTGCACAGTAAAGGACACTCCGAATAACAAAAACCATCCCACAATACCCAACACCCTACAACCCCCCGAGCCACCCTCGCATCTGAACAACCCCAACCAGTCCAGAATGTCAACATCCCCACCTCCAGCTAACATTGGTGGAACACACACAGGGCACTTGCGCCTTCACCTAGTCCCGACCTAACCAATTAATCAATATAGACTTCCAGGAGTACAACAATCCCCACGGATATACACAATAACAGCGCCCTTCATGAAAGCATCCATCCTCATCAAAGGCCCCACATACAATACCAGTTTATCTAGTCACCAATGCACCAGACAAATCCAAAACATTGTCAAGTATTGCTCTGTAATGTTCCAGTGGAGTCCTCATCAAGGCTCGGAGGTGGTTGTCCCCTCTAGGCTTCTTCCTGGGGAGTCTGTCAGGAAATATATTGGCCTCCTCTGGGGAAGCAAAAAAGTGCTTTCCCAGCCTGCTTCATTCGTACTTTGCCTGGAAACAACACAGCTTATCTAATATCTAGATCTCTGAGTCTATGTTTCACTGCAGTGAACGTTCTTCTCGCGCCGGCACCGACGTCCAAAAATCAGAGAAAATATTAGTTTATCCCCATCAAAGGAGAGAGTCCCTTTTTCCCTGGACAGTCAAAGAATCGTGTCCCGGGCCCTATAATTTAGGACTCTTGGGATTATGTGCCTTTTCCACAATGAGCACTGGTGACAGTTTGTCCTTGTCACGTAGCATTTTCAACAAAGTCCTCTATACATTGCAGCCCATGTTGTTCTCTGAGCCCAACCAGGCGGACATTATTACGCTGTGCTCAACCTTCTAAATCTTCATTTTTAGCATTATTACCTTGATCACCATTACCAGGGCTGCCAACCTGGTTGTGACCGTTGCAGCTGCATCTTCAAGCCCAGAAATTCTGTTATCTGCCTCATCCAGTCCCACGCCTTGTTTGTCAAACCTCAACTGTATAAGATCCACCTTAGTATCAAGGGCGTCCAGTTTCCCAATCCCTTCCTTGAGGTGATGCAGGATTTCCCTCATATCCATTTCTGCATCCTCTAGCAACTCCACCAGCTCTTTGGGCCTTCCGGACGGGGTAGGAGGTTCTTCTAAGATCTTGGCCTTTTTCCCAGCCAATTGCATTTCAAAGGATAGGGTGCATTGGTTTGTATCCCCATTACCCGTCTTGCTGCACTACCACGTCTAATTATTCTTGTAGAAGCCCATCCTTTTCTTGCTGGTAATTGAGCAGTTATTTAGAGCCCTGGAGCAAGTTGTATCGAGGCCGCACACAGTTGTTGCACCTCTGTCGCGAGACCCGGCTCTCTTTATATCCACCTCCTTATGTATAAAGTATGAGATGGTCACTAGGTTATCAGGTCAGCAAGATCTTTTTATACCATCCTATCCCACTTCCACCATATGTTTATTTTCAGTCACACTGTTCCTGGACACATTTGTGTACACAAATGTTCTAAAGAGTGGGTGTTGACAGGCCCTTTGAATGTAAAGGGCCTGATTCATGGAAAAGGGTGTATTGATCCTGCAAATACTGCGCACCAAAAATGACTACGCACGCCCAGTCATGCAGAAGAAAATCTGCGTGCTAGGATATATTCATGGAAATATCTGCACGGTACTACCCAATATGCAGGCTGCTACAGGAAGACCCACAGGCAAAGTAATAGCAGCCATGGAGAGGGACATTTGCGCACACCTCGGACATGAAATCAATGCACCCCGCCAAGACTGCCTGCAAACCCCCACAACCAAGCCAGGACCCCAGCAGCGGTGCGTGGCATCCCCCGGAACCACATGCAGTGCCCCATCAACATGCAGAGTCCTCAACATAAAAGCCAACATATGGCGGTAAATATGCATGTGAACCCTCGCAAAACGCTCCAGCACTCAGATACACTGCTTACATGCACCCTTAGGTCTGATCGGAAAACCCCACTTGTGTGAAACGCACCCGAAAATCCGACTTGTGATCTTACCTACGCACGGCGAACCACATGCACAAGTGCCTGTACGCCTTCCTTCAGGTGGCGGATATCATGATGGCTTTGTGTGGCTTTTTCCCTGCCGAGAGCTGCACGGTTGGGCCTATTCCCCACAAACTGTGGGCGTGCAGTGGATTGCCTGTGGGCTGACCCTCATAACACCCACATTTTTGCTAGTTCTTCCCATTTCATGAGTTCTGTCCCCTTTCCAGCCCTCTGCGCAAGCCACACCCATGCCCTGTGGGGAGTCTCGTGCAAGGCACTCTGCCACTTGCCGAGACGTGCTGGGCCAGCTCGAAAGTCACGCAAGTCCAGGAAAAGTCCTGCGCAGTCGATTCCATGGATCGACAAACTGGGATTTGCATGCAGAATGGCACGCAAATGCCAGATTTTACACACAAATAATTCCATGAATCAGGCCCTAAATTGTAAATGTATGAGGATGTCCTTAATTTAATTTGGTAGGGTTTAATGGTATGCCATCATGCTGAGATGATATACGTCCAATCTGCCAATGCACCCACATACACTGCTGTCAGGCTGAAGCCCACCAGCTCTTCACAGTGGGCCACGTCTCAGCCCACAATCCACTAGAGCATGACTCTCCATGCCAACCGCTCCCTGTGTCACAATGCAGGCAGCTCAGGCAACGCAGGCACCTCCGTACCTCCTACTGTTCAGCCTGTGCCCCCGGGGTCTCCCAGGGTGCACCAATCTCACCGCCACACAGGCCCACTCCTCCGCTGGCAGTTCCAACTGGCCCAGCTTTCCGGCAGACCAGCAGCCGATCCACCTCCAGGCAACCCTTGTCTGCTGCACTGTTCCCTGGTCACTCAAGTCCAGCCTCCATACGACCACTGGTCGTACCGGTCACCACCACAATTCCCAGGATCCTACAATCCTTGTCTGCCAGCCAAGTCCAGCTGACGCTGGGGTCTCCCGCACAGTCCACCCTGTGTGCTTTGCTTTCTTCTATCCAGCCTTTCGGATGGAATCCCGGTACACCAAGTCTACGATGAAATAGGCACACTATATGATATTCACCAGCAGAGCTCACACCAGAGCTACCATGCTGCTTCGGGCTCTCGAGTGCCCCCGTCATACCTTCAAAATAATAATGTTAGGATGGCAGATAATAAACTCGGAGCCATTTGATTTAAGTGTCACCCATTTGATGGTGCATTTGATGATGCATCTACCCAGTTGATGAAGTACACACAGGGTTAAAGTTATTGTCCCTAATCTATTACAGATACACAAGTTTTGAGCTAAACCCCATTATCAAAAGTTGTTTTTGATTGATTGATATTTTATTTCTATCGTGCTCGTAAACAAGTGTTTCAGAGCACGACAAGGCAAGGGAGGGGAACAGGGGAGAACAAAACAGTGCTCTTACTAGGCCCAGTGACATTGAGAACGCGCAAGTGCATGGGAGAGGGGGGAGGGGAAAAGTGCATGGAAGGGGGGAGAGGTGGAAAGTGCGAAACAGAGGAGAAACAGATAAATAACAATAAATAAATAATAAAGGCAACAAACAGTGGTAATGCAGCCATCAATTTGCAAGTGCTAGGTTTAAGGCAGCAGACAGGATAGGTCTGATAAGTGCAGGAAGAAAAAGGGGGGGCTGTGTGGGTACAGATACAGACCCCAGTGCAAGGGGTGGCCCGGAGGCCGTTGCGGGAGGGTGGCAGGATGAGCAGGTACCTGGGCCCAAAAGACAGAGGGTGGCCAGGTGCACGGTGCCAAGAGAGAAGAGATCCGCAGGGGAGAGGGGGAGCGAAGGCAGATGAAAAGAGGAAGGTCTTGAGGTGCTTCCGGAACCGGAGATGGTTCTCCTCAAGTTTTAGAGTGGCAGGGAGGCTGTTCCAGAGGGAGGCCCAAGCCGAAGACAGAGATCTACCCCCAGCTCGTTTCTTAGAAAAACGACTGACCCTGAGGGAGTTAGAGGTAGAGGAGCGAAGAGCTCGAGAGGGGAGGTATTTGCGGAGGGATAGCTGAAGGTATTTTGGACCCAGGCCCCAGAAAGCCTTGTGGACAATGCAGAGGGTTTTGAATTTAATCCTTGCATCCACTGGGAGTCAGTGGAGAGATTTCAGAGCTGGAGAGATACGATCCCAGGGCTTGAGGCCAAGGACAAGTCTTGCAGTCCTGTTCTGGATTAGTTGCAGAGGGCGGAGAGTAGAGGTAGGTAGATTTAGATAGAGGCTGTTACAATAGTCCAAGCTAGAGAGAACCAGAGCTTGAGATACCATGAGCTTCTGGGAGAAGGAGAGGAAAGGCAGAGTACCTCTGAGGAGGTGCAGTCGGAAATTTGACTTTTTAGAGACCTCAGAGATGTGGGCGGAGAAGGAAAGAGTGCAGTCAAAGATGACCCCAAGGTTCTTAGCCTCACAGGTGGGGGTACGAGGAGGGCCAAGGGAGGCGGGCCAGAGAGTGAGGGGAAAGGATGGTGAAGTTGTGCCGATGAGGAGGATCTCCGTCTTGCTGGCATTCAGACAAAGATCATTGGCGGCACACCAATCTTGAATGGCAGTTAGGCAATCAGAGATGAGAGAGGGAGAGGAGGTGGCAGAGGGCAGCCTGAAAATGAGTTGAGTGTCGTCAGTGTAGCACTGGAAATTTGAGCAGAAAATGGCAATGCAGTGGGCAAGAGTTGCCAGGTATTGGTTGAAAAGCCAGGGCGAGAGGTTAGACCCCTGGGGAACACCACAGGTAGAGAGGAAGATAGATGAAAGGAAGGAACCAAGTTGGACCTGGGAGGGTCGATCTGAGAGGAAAGAGGTCAGCCAGGCCAGAGTCTGATCAGTGATACCCAGGTTTTCACAGAGACGGTTGAGCAGGATGGTATGGTAGACCGTGTCGAAGGCAGAAGAGAGATCGAGGAGGATGAGGACAGAGGGAAGGTTAGACTGGTGGTCATGGAGACAGCCAACAGAATTGGAATGAAGGTTAAGCTGAGAGATGGCCAACCTTTCCAGGAGTTTGCCAAGAAGGGGAGTAATGGAAATTGGGCGATAGTTAGCTGGACAAGAAGGATCAGCTGTGGGTTTCTTGAGAAGAGGATGCACAAAGGAGTGCTTCAGAGGGGAGGGGAAGGATCCAGAGGCAAAGGAGTGGTTGCAAAAATCAGCAAGGGCCGGAGCGAGGGGTCAATGTGGTCCTTGATGGTTTTAGAGGAACAGGGATGCACCTGTTTTGAAGAGGCTTTCATAGATCAGACTTGTCTAGCAACCTCGTCAGGGGTGAAAAGAGGAAAGGACGAGAAGGATGGTGGGAGGGTGGCTAAAGAGGGTCAGCAAGCACAGATGGAGAGGGAAGAGGAGGAGTGTGGGTGGGGAGGGTGGACAGGATGTCCTGGGTTTTTGAAAATAAGTGAGAGGCAAAGGCATTAAAGGAGGGGGAGATTTTAAAGAGTTCGGCCGAGTTGTTAGATGCCGCAGAGACACAAGCTTAAATATGGACTCTCTTCTTGGTGAGGACAGAGAGTCGGTATTGCCTTTGTAGCAGGCTACAGGCCAGTTTGTCAGAGGATGAACAGGTACATTGTTACAGGTAGCATTGGGTGCCGAGAAGTCTATGGGCCTCATTACGAGTTTGGAGGTAGCCATGGTGCTATTAGCGCCATGGGTGCCCCAAAATCGGGTCCGGGTCCGGGTTCCTTGAATGAGGAATTACCGGGTCATTCCAACCTTGGATGACCCGGTAATTCCTCATTCAAAAAACCCATCCTCATTCCCATTCGAGCCCCCATAGGACTCAATGGGAATTGGGATGGAGCTAATAACGGGCCTGTTAATAACGGGCCTGTTATTAGCTCCCTGGTCCCCTTGTGGGACCCACAAAGGACGTCTGGTCTGACCAGACGTTCTGAACGGGTCCCGCAAGGGAAACTCGTAATAGGGCGGAATGGGTTTACCGGCCCCATTAACAGTGCCGTTAAACCCATTCCACCCATCTCGTAATGAGGCCCACTTTGTTTGCCTGGAGCCTACACCGTACTCATACATTTTGCAGTGATCCTGTGGCCAGGGCAGTGCATTAAAGTCTGGGTGTTTCCAGCCCCATTAAAAGACCAGGAGCCACTTACTGTTGGAATGACATACAGCATCTCAGAAGGATCTATCTGACACACATCAGTTACATTTGTGCCACAATAGTGTTGAGATGTATTACTAAGGTGGCCAATTCAGCCAATGGAAAAAAGGGATATGAACAAATTTTGTTTTGGGTATTTTCTTGTGACTTTCACCACAGACCTGAATCAGCCTGATAGGGGGCTGGATGAGTCAGTGCCAAGTCCCAGTTTTGGGGGAATAAGTGAACAGCTTTGAGCCGTTGCTATCCATACTTGCTTGCTACGAATTCTAATCATCTGCCATGCAGTCAGATTTGTGATGGAAAGCCAGTCACAAAGGGTTGTTGGCAGTCAGAATGATATTACTCCATCTCCCCATTAAAATGAGTTGCAATGTCATACCTTCGGACATTACAAAACTCAACTTATGATCTCTTGGGTTGAATGTGCAATTTACTTTATGACCGCAATAGTGCAATAAAATGGATTGGATGCGCAAAGGGGCATTGAAGAAAAACACCCGACTAATGGTTTGATTTAGACCCCAAAATCTGACCATTATTGCAAAAGAAGTTATTCATGCTTTTTATAAATGAACTAGAGAACACGTTATGTCGGAATATGTTCATAGATCGATGAGCATACCCCAAGAAATATCCCTGCATAAGTGAAATGCGAAATGGTCTTGAGCATTGCGATTTCTGTATAGTGTCTCGTGAATTGATATCCAAAACTCCGAATCCAACAGATTACAGAAACTTTCCATTGGTGCAAGTGCAAAGTTTGCACGGTATTAGCACAATTTTTTTTAAAAACACTGGGACACATTAAACAACCATTGGACCTCGTCAAGTGCAGTTTGCCATGTTAAAAACACCAGGGCTAAAATTGCCCTAGTGCTAAAAAGATACACTTTTGATGCATTTTTGCATCAGGGCAAAGTTTGCCCTAGTGCTAATACCATTCTGTATTAGCACTAGGGCAAACTTTGCCCGGGTGCGAACATGTAGTGAAAATGCATATTTTTTGCACTACAGCAATTTTTACTTCTGGTGCTTTTAATATGCCAAACTGTACTTATTGAGGTGCAATGGTTTTGTAATGTGTCCCAGTGTTTTTAAAAATAGGGCACACTGGGCCTCATTACGAGACTGGCGGTAGCCGTGCTGGAAATATCAGCAGGCTGCCGCCGGACCGGTAATCCCATTCTGCCTCCGTGATTGCCGGAATCACCGGGACATTACAACCCCGGTGGCCCGGTAATTCTGGAGGCGGAATTCTGTAAATCCCCAGTCCCATGGTGTCCCATAGGACTCCATGGGAATGGGGACAATGGAAACACTGGTTCCGTCTATGTCCGCCTGCAGGAGGGTGGTGTTATTTCCGCCAGGTCAGGCCTGGCAGGAGTGACACCTCCTGCCTGCAGGACTTGGAATCAGCCGGTCCGGAAACAACGGTGCCGCCAGATTTACCGCCACCGGTGTTTCCGGACTGGCTGCCTTGTAATGAGGCCCACTGTGCCCTAGTGCTAATACCGTGCAAATTTTGCACTTGCACCGGTGCAACGTTTCTGTAATCTGGCCCTTGATGTACAAAACCTTCGTACACATGGCCCTAACACAGTGGCCGAATCCTACCCCAACAAAGGATGCCAATCCCCCGAAAGCTGCTGCCAGAGAAAGACCAGCACCACTTTCACTGCTCAGCTGCTCACATACTCCGAGGTTTTCTAGTGAGGATTTCCTGATTTGGCACACAATGGACATAGTTCATGTGCTGCGTGTTAGAAAGAACTGCAAAAAGAGGTGGACTGCACCCAGCAGGGCAGTTATTGCTCGGCAATAGATCCAAAATCCATTAATGTGAGTAGGTTTACAAACTTCGCAAAAAGAGGAGTATTAGTATGTTTTATTTCACCACCAGCACAATGGGCCTCATTACGACCCAGGCGGTCCGGAAATAACGGTGGTGGTAAACCCGCCACCACCGTCGTTTCCGGACCGCCTGAGTCCCACCCCTGCAGGCGGGAGGTGATGTTCCCGCCAGGTCTGACCTGGCGTGTTTAACACCTCCCGCATGCAGGCGGACGAGGAAACAGCGGCAGCATTACGAGATGCTGGCGGTGTTTCCATGATCCCCATTTCCATCGAGTCCCATAGGACTCAATGGGAATGGGGATTTACACCATTCCGCCTCCGTGATTCCCGGAAAACCGGGGTTGTAATGCCCCGGTAATTCCGGGAATCACGGAGGCGGAATGGCAATACGAGTCCGGCGTTAACCAGGCGGTTTTACCACCTCGGTTAACGCCGGACTCGTAATGAGGCCCAATATCTGACAAAATACATTTTGAAAGAGACAGCCAGGAATTAATAGTGTTACTTTCTGTTAAACCGCAACAAAAGCCTGAAAATCCCTTTTCTTGTATCTGTCGTTGAAAAAAAAAATGGCACTCCTAAAGTGAAGACTGTGAAAGAGTAGTGCCGGGCTGACATTTGATTCTCCAAAGGGAGTTTGCTTATTTTACTATAAAGAGATATGAGGTGGCCTTTTCACCTGCACAGTTCACAGCCATGGGATGCAGGAGATTTCTGTTGTAAATATGTTTTACATTTAACGTTTCCGTATTCTAAGTGCCTATGTATTTTAATGATTTAACGTGAATGAGAGTTTTGATAGCCGCTGACATCACTGACTTGGCTTTTTCCTGTGGTTACAATGTGTGTCTCGAATGCCCTTCAGGAGCTCAAGAGATTGTTAGGAAATCGCAGGTGTGCTGGTCCATTTTAAACACCTATTACTGTGCCTTAAATGTCATGTCATTCTTTCTGTCTGCCTCTGCAACTTTCACTTGTGTTTCTGTTCACCTTTTCAACACCCCTATCTTTCCGCTCTATAATACACTCCCAGTCACCCGGGTGCAGCGATCAGGCCAGGCTTCCCACAAATCAACACGTTGTACTCCCCACGGACTAAGAGAATGTAATGCTGACAAAAACGCAACATGAGGCTGTGGCGCAGTTTCACTCAATATGAGTGTCTAGAAAGACAGGCCTAACGCTGCAGAAAAGGCCACTGCTCCATCGGAAGACATTACAACTGTCCGAGGTTACAGTGGAGCGCATGCTTCCAAAGGACTGAAAAACAACATTTTAACGCAACTAGGAATCATTAACAGTGTTAACAACTCTGCAACCCGGCTGACCTGTGACCCATTCCATCAAGCAAAAGTGATTTCCCATTCGCCTTCTTTTGGAAAGATTGTTTTCTGTCTTTTAATGAAGTTGATTGTTTTCACATTGTAATGGCGATGTCGCACAATGCTAAGACATGAGGGGACATTAGGGAAATCATCTGCATTGCATGTCTCTGTTTGCTTTATTGCAGGTCCCAGTATATCATGTACTGTAAAGTATACAAGTATATTTGACATGAAACACACATATTGTGCAGAGAGTTACATGTGCTACAAGATGCAATTTGTTGATCATATTCTCAAACACTGACATCACATGTTGAAACAGTGATTGAAGATACATATCTGAAATTGAATGAAAAATATGATATCGCTAAAGTAGTCATTCAAGCCTGGTGGATATTCTTTGCAGGAATACCGCCAGGTGGTAATTACCACTACCGCTGGTTGTATTCCTAAGAATCCAAGCAATGGCAGCTTTAGCACTGCACCACCGGTACCAGTAGTGGTTTTGTTGGAACAATGCTGATGTTAATCTAGCATTTTTATTTATCTATTTTATTGTGCATTTGTAAGGCGCTTATTCATTAAGCAAATTGTGTTTCAAAGCACTCACAGGGCTACAAGGGAGGGAACATGGGGATGAAATGCAAATATAACAATGAAAGATAGAGGCAGACATACTAGGCCTTGTGAGTAGTCAGAACCCACATACTATACATGCATGCTACACATGTATACATACATGCTATGTATATTGTTTAAGTCTACCCAGTTCCACCCTAATGTTGAAGGTTGAACTTGATAATCCACACTATCAGTTCATACCACTACTGTGCCTGTTGTAAACAAAAGTGCATTCTGACCCTTTCATGTGTTACATGAGAAGTCTGAAGAGAAGGTACCCATTATTTACCCTCCTCACATATCCCAGATACAGAAAATGCATGTTGTGCTTACCATTTCAGGAGAACAACAACGTTTAAAAACTTCTCAACACTTTTACATTTTTACCTCCACCCCTATAGAGCAGGTAAACAATTGCAGGTTGACAATTTTCAGGTTAAAAAAACACCTTGTGATAGGTTGGTGTGCAACGCTGGCTGTATTGCACAGGGATACAGCCAGAATGATATACCTGCGTACCTGTAATGGGAGGTAAAACAGGTTTAATTTTCCAAATAGGACATGTTTTATTGCAGCGGCCCTAAGTAAGAAGAATGTTTTATGTTTGAAGGGGTTTATGCCCACTTATCAGTACAATAAGATGTATGTCAAATATAATGGGCTATACAGATGAACCAATACACTAAACACTAAAATATGCATGTCACAGTGTACAATTTGTGCATGTCTTGTGCTAAACTACAAACTGTACACGTTTCTCAAAAACAACCATTTATTGATCGAAATCGCTATATCATACTCAAGGCTGCTAATGAGTAAAAAATAAATAAATATGGCCAATCAATAATATACCATCGTAATATATAAACAAGTGATAGAAGCTATTGACTACAAACTCACATCAGTTTATGGAGAAGCTCTCCTCTCTTCGTTACATGTTCCAAACATCCATACTATCTTTCCAACATGCCCAGAGCACCAAATATTCTCTGTCTATGAGCTGAAAGCTCTGTACACTAGTGTTGTGTGCATCTTGTACCGACCTCCTCAGTTCAGGTTATGTGCCCACGCTTCTTATTCTCTGTCTATGTTCCACTGCCTATTCATGCTCGTAAGCTTTTACTGTCATCTATATCAGCTCTTACTGCGTATCCATGTGCCTAAACTTGGTGAAGATAAATGGAACCCAGAATTGTTTCCCTAAAGAAAACTGATGCCATAAAACTGTGCTGAACATTTCACATTTTAGGCAGATGATTTACTGTGGGGAGACTCAAAGGAAAATGAAGACTGCCTGAATTCAAAGTAAGAGGTGCTGGAATTTAGTATTTTTCTGCCTCACGTATATCTTATCCCTTCCACCGTTACAAGTAGCATGCAACCGTATAACGCAGGTTGTCACCTGCGCACCTCAGACACAGCACTCAACACACGGTGCAGATAGTGCCCCCACCGGAACTGCACATCCGAAAATAGCAAGGTCCTTAATGTGTCAAAGACATCATTCTAGTAACTAGAGAACATGGCTTGTGTTACAGAAATATATTTTAAAATGACAAGTCAGTTGGTAGGATGTTGTCAGGTGTTCTGAGGGCGAGGTTAAGCAGTTGCTCTACTGTAAATTAAGTGAAAAATATGAATCATCATTTCATTCAGTGTTTTTCTAATGTAATGTCTTATTTCTCTTCCCACCCACTGTCAGATTACTGTACAACGTTTATAAAAACATGGGTGATTGTACATAATGGGCCTGATCTACAAAGCACATTTCACTGGGACTTTCCCAAACTTTAGTTGCAAGGACATTAAGGTGAGCAATACATTGTAACAAAAACTTTGAAATTCAAGTAGATAACTGTAGTTGCAGGGACGTTAAGGTGAAAACGTAATGCAACAAAACCAGGGATGTCAGTTAGTGCTCGCCAGAGGTCACAACTGTGACCTCTGAGGTCTCCCTTGCGATCTCTGTGGTCTCCCCTGCGACCGCTAAAAACCACTCCAAAAAACAAGATTTTATTTTTATTTTTTATTGTTTTGTAATGCAAGCTCCTGGGCTGTGGCCAGCACCATGTGGCTCTTTACTTCTGCAGCGGTTGGCTTTCTTGTTCAGGCCCACTTAAAAAAAAGAAGAAAAATAAGAACAGGAGTGCCACAAGTCTAACACTTTCAGCACTGACCCTAAAAAAGAAGGAATAGGAATATCAAATAATGTGCTTTCTGGAATTCTATACAATAATTGCTAGACTCATTAAAGGATTATTTCAGGCACACTTCATGGGGTGAGTCACTGATTTAGTCTGTTCTTAAGCACCCCAACTCAGCCTTTCATCCTTCTGAGGTCGATAAATGATTGCCAACACAGGTTGGGTGATATTGGGTGTATATATTTACTGTATAAAGTGCTTAAAGGTAAGTGCTATATAATAACACATCATTATCATTTGGTCATGGACGTCTGCTTGCATTCACAGTAATTTGGTAATATGGGCCTATACACACTGATCTTAATGATACATATGGCAATCCGTTCTTGTATGAAATGTACATCATATTATAGTGATATCGAAACCATATTTTTCGTAGTGTACAATGCTATGTGATGCCATTTCCTGTTTCGTCAACGGGTGAAAGGTTGTGTTCCATCACTTCCCGCGATATCACTTAGGGGTGGGGTCAAATTCCATCACTTCCTGTGATGTCATCAGGGGTCAAGGGTCATGTGATGTCACATCCGCTACCCCAGGCATTTTGGTGAAATGACGTCCCTG
Organism: Ambystoma mexicanum; assembly: GCF_040938575.1. NCBI lineage: Eukaryota > Metazoa > Chordata > Amphibia > Caudata > Ambystomatidae > Ambystoma > Ambystoma mexicanum. Next base: position 434,498,186 of record NC_090933.1, on the reverse strand, counting down.
AACAAAACTCCTGAAATTCTGCTAAAGCCACCTAAACTTCGCGCCCCCTGCTGCGCAGTCTATGACCAAAATGATGACATCACAGATGGTTGAAAAAAGGGATTATTACTCTAAATGTACATATGTATAGAAAAGAAATTAAGTTTTAAAATTCAACATTTGCTTGAAAACATGTACATAGATGTATATTTTCTCTGTGTGTCTTTTGTAAGTGATTTACATGTCAACATTGAAATAAAACACATACTGTACAAAGTAAAAGTAATCTGTAAATAGTATCCCGTTTCTTACTACATTGACTTGTGTGTATGTCATAGATTATGTCATTTGTGTTGTCACCAGTGATGTCATCAGTGATCATCAGTGATCAGTGATATATATATATAAAAATATGCTTTTAGTAGCGGGCGAAATATCGCTTGACAGTTGACTCCTTACCTACCCACCTGCTAGTGTATTTTTACGGTTACCAGTCATTTGTTCGAAAAAAGGTCGACAGGACAAATGGTCGACACCATTTGGCCGAAAGACAAATGGTCGAATTTTTTTTTGTTTGTATTTTCAGTTTTTTCTTTTTTTTTTGTGGGGGTCCCCCCCCGACACCCTTTTTTTTCTAAAAAACCCTTTTTTTCCCCTAAACGAAAACCTAAAAAATATATATATACATTTAAAAAAATTCAACCATTTGGCTTTCGACCAAATTCCGTCGACCATTTGTCTTTCGACCAAATGTCTTTCGACCAAATGACTGGACAGCTATTTTTACCCTAGCAGTTTCTGCGCAGATCGGCTGCCTTATTTGTCACCTTTATAAATAGGTAACTGTACCCCATTCCAACATGGTGGACCTTTACATCCTGTAGACCCTAGAGATCTATGGGGATGGTAGTATCCCCTTTGGTCATTTGACCCAACGTGCACAGGGGGAGGAGCCTGTCACCCGATTTTCGTGGTGTTTTCTTTTAAAAAGCGCTAGAAAACAAACTGAGGATTGATAACTAGCCTGAGGAAGCTTGTGAATCGAGCGGAACGCGTGGTGTGATCCACCTGGTAGGGTGGGTTTTGTGCTACGTCTGGTCTGCACTTTTATGAAGATGATAATTTGTTATCTTGTATGTGATGCACTAATTTGTATGTATTAAAGGAATTATTTTTGTACTTCACGTCTGGTCTAGTGTGCTTGGGCATTTGGCAAATTCCCTCAATTATAGCCGTCGATCATCCTGTGGCTATTGTGGGTATTTTCTGTTAGTTTATAATGTGTAAAGCCTAGCCAGCACTTGCCCCGTAGCACCAGCTATTTTTAGAGGTAGAGTGCATTAAGAGGCTAATCTAATTTTATATATATAAATATATATATATATGTATATATACATGAAAAAAAGATATATATATATATATATATATATATTCAGTGAAAACACTTTTTTAAAGGGAGGTTATGGTTCCAAGTAAAACCGAAAAACCCCTGAAATTCACCAGTTATGGTAAGCTAAGCAACCATAACTCACGCCACCACCGTGCACTGCTAAGACTAACACCCACAACATCAAAGATGACATCACAAATGTCATTGATGACATCACTGATGACATCACATGTCTGGCTCACTCTTTTTTCCTTTACTGACATATCTAGGCCACATGGTTTTCTTCAGTAACAGTCAGGAACTAAAAATTGTAAACGTACTATATTTCTAGACTTATCCTTCAAGTATGTTCTTATAGTAATTCTCTTAGGGTCCAGTCATATCATGTAAAACATATACATAGGGGAAGGCGCAAGCTTGAAAGACAGCAATCCTTTCTGTGCATGAAGATAATCAGAAGAGTTCTTTTTCTCATTTTCTGATAGCTCTGTTTTTTTTTATTACTGTACATTCCCTGTATATGCTCGTATTTGTATACATTGTTCTCACATTACTTTCCTTAGGGTCCAGTCACATCATGTGATACATATACATAGGGTAAATAGCAGCTTTCAAACAGAGCAATAATTTATTTGCATAAAGATAATCAGTTAGGTTATTTTTAATGTCCGCGGACATGTTCGGACAACAGTACCACTATCTAAAAACTCTGGGGGGGTATGTTTGATTGTTATATCATAACATATGAACATTTTACAAATTCACAAACCAGCACACATACACATTATATGTAGTAATACATATAAAGTGTAACCCATATATGTAACGCACTAACCATTCATTTAAATACAATATGTTCTAAAATGGAATATACCAAAAGAAGATAAATAGGCTTCCAACATAATTACCTCACAGACACTCCACAACCAAGAACAATAGCAGACCTACAGACTACTCACAACATACCTTCACTGAAATAGTAAGTGTACTGCATCTTACTCATATATTTATAAACTTTCTGTATTAGATAAAAAAAATGATATTCTGTTTTTTTTTTTCTCACAGAAATGTCTAGTACTCTGGAGTGGCTGGAGGAGCATTTCCCACATGAGGAAATGTCAGAAGATAGTAAAACTAATGGTAGACACTTTACAATATAAACCATTTAATTATTATTATTTTATATACATTTAACATATATATTTTTTTGCACAGAGCATACCAAAATAGAAAATACTTCAGAAGAAGCTGTTATGGACAACACTCTTCACAGCATACAAGAAATTGACCAATTTTAATAATTTAAAAACTTTTGTGGAAGATCATTTTAAACCAAAAACCTCGTTCCATTGTCCCACATGTACCTGTCCCCCCTCACCATATCCAAGTCAATTATCCCTAACCCTCTCCATGAAGCAAAACTTTTTAATGAGACTTACATCCCTTCTTCACCTGATACAAATCCTGTTGATACCCCTAAATCTCCTGTTTTTGTTTCCGTTTCTGCCTCACCTTCTCTGTCATAAATTGTTAATATATGTTAAATAAAGTTACATTTTTATATTGTGTTGTAATTAATGTCAGTTTTTTTTTTTTAAAGCAATTTAGGTGTCCGCGGACAGCGCGGGTGTCCTGAATGTCCGTAAAGAAACGAAAATGCAGGTGTCCTGAAGAACACTATACCTGTCCGTACTGTTCACTAGCAAGTTGAAACTGTTCTAAGAACACACGCTGTGTCCTGAAATGTTCGTAAAGAAACAAAAATGGAGGTGTCCTGAAGAACACTATACCTGTCCGTACTGTTTGCTAGCAAGTTGAAACTGTTCTAAGAACACAGGCTGTGTCCTGAAATGTTCGTAAAGAAATGAAAATGGAGGTGTCCTGAAGAACACTATACCTATCCGTACTGTTCGCTAGCAAGTTGAAACTGTTCTAAGAACAAACGCGGTTTCCTGAAATATTCGTAAATAAACAAAATAGTGGTGTCCTGAGGACGCTATGCCCGTCCGTATTACTTGCAACCAAGTTGAAGCTGTTCTAAGAACACATGTGGTGTCCTTAAATGTGCGTAAATAAACAAAATGGAGGTGTTGCTATGTGTGTCCGTATTGTTCGCAAGCAAGTTGGAACTGTTCGAAGAACAAACGCCTGTCTGTAACTGTTCATTTGATGTGTGACGCACTCTCAATTACTTCAGGACCTGAACATTGTTCGTAGAACATCAAGGCACATGCGCAAACCAATGTCCGTGCTTTTGGTGTCCTGCGGACAGCCGCTCCCTTCGCGGACATGTTCGTGAAGCGATCATGTGACCGCGCCCATGCTGATCGCGTGTTCTAAAATGCGGACACTGTTCGTGTCCCCGAACAATTTAAAAGTACATTTTCAAGTAATCCACAATATTTTTCAATAAAAACTGACCATAGCACAAGTCCCACATACTAATCATGAGTTTCTACATACTTTTTGAAACTTTTTGAACCTTTTTTTGTGTTTGATCTGACGGCGGACATCACGCATGTCCGCGAACCGCGTACAAGCACCCCTATAAAAGACCACACCCTAGAGATTATTCTCATTATGTTTCTGGCTATTCTTCAGAGCACAGCAATTTTTCCTGCCATCTGCAGGTTGACCTCTTCTTCCTGATGGCATCCATGGCTGCACTACTGCCACCTGGTGCTGCACCTGCTTCAGCACCACCCCCACCCCCTTCCACCACCACCACCTCCCCAAGGGCCTGAAGAGGGGAACAGGAGTGAGGATGCAGAGGAGGAAGAAGAGGATGACGAGAATGAGGTAGTGGAAATCCCTACTACCCGCACTCGCCGTGAGTCTTGGGTGTGGCAGTTATTTACCATTCATGGGAATGGTCCTAAGGCTCGTGCAAACCGAGTCACCTGCAATGAGTGCAAAATGGTACTCAGTCGCAGGAGGCATGGTTCGTATAGCTTTGGGACCACTACCATGAAGCGACACCTCAAGTCATTTCACACTGGGGCCATTCGCAAGGTTGTACCTTGCGATGAGCGTAGCAGGTTGATTTCCTCTACTTCATCCTCCGTTTCTTATCCTGTCACCACAAGGAACACTCCTGTGGGACAGCGTCTTCCTCAAGCTGCCTCACAGGCCATACGCAATGCTGATGACCCTTACCTTTCGAGGGTCACAGTTGTGTGTATGTACTGCGACGCAGTACTCTGCAGGGGGGAGCGACTTTGAAGTGCTTTTGAGACTATGGTCTCAGAGCACGAGAAGATCTGCCCACTACCCAAATAAAACCCACTCTACATCTTCCTCTCTCAGCTCGCCCTTTCTTATCCCTGTGGTTGGTGTCCCCCCTTTTACCCTCCTTTCCCCTCCTCTCCTAGTGTGTCATGTATAAAAAAAAACAAAAAATATAAAACAACAAAAATTAAAAATAAAAATAAGGCTCTTTTCAGAGCCGCCTTTCACAGTTAAAAAATAGAAGTGAAAATAAATGAAGCAGGGCCCTTTGTATTTTTTAGAAGTCCGCAGACAGTCCGCGGACATCTAAAATTTTGGGGTGCTGCCCTATCATAACATTGCAATTTTCTCTGGGAGGAAGTGGTGGCTCTGAAAAGAGCCTTTTGGTGGTGTTTATGTTTGAAAAATTCTAAATACTCAACACCTACTTCAAAATGGATGCTGTAATTCTAAAAAAGGTCACAATGCATTTTGTATATTTCTTAGAAAAATCTGATTGCCAGCATAAGTTAGATGTACTCCATCTCTGCGAAAAATGTATGTACTACGTAAAATAATATTTTCATTGTAAAAAGAGGACATGCCAAAATCTCTTAGAAAGGCACAAACAGCCTTATTGACATTGTGCCTTGCATTCTCCATTTGTGGACCAAATGAAGAAGAACGAAGCCACATTTGTCTCCGCGCAATCAGTAAAAAAATTACTTGAGAATTTGGGAACATGTCCATGACCTTTCCAAGTCTTTCTTTCATTGCAAATTGCAAATAAATTCCAGACACATGTCCTAAACTGTTCCCTCCACAATGAATTACAATTATGTCTGGATGTTGCTCTGTCTCCAAAGTAGCTCAGAGAGGTAGCAAGTCGAACCACTTCATTCCACGCACTCCATGCTGTGCACCTCCACATGTGGGAATCCAAGATCTACAGCTACTCCACAGCTTTCTGCATGCACCTTCAACCAATGTATCCATGAGTCTCCCAAAATCCAAACAATCTGTTTTCTGAAACACACAGCCATAGCTATCTGTTCTTCTCTCAGCAAAAAGAGTATCTGAGAAACTCTCTCCTGTCACAAAACACCCACTAAACTTTCCTGACCAATCCCTTTCTATGCTCATGCTCATTTGCAAGGCTTCCCAACCCAAAAATCCCCGGATGTAACATCCGATGTCTGTGAACTACCGCCATGTCCGTGGACATATCGTAACATGGACAGCCCTTCTACCATTTCCACTTCACTCTCTGTGCCATTCCATCATTGGATGTAGCTAAGAAGTCACATGACCATCCACCAATCACATCCAAGACCTCTACATCTAAGTGCATCATCATAGATCAGCACTGCAAATGTACTGTGAATCTCTCTGAGTACAAGTGTAATTTCATTAGAAAGCACCTTCTACAAGAAATACTGTACAAGTCTCCAAGATTTCTACTTGCAGCTCCGTGCATATCCATATGCATGAACACAAACTACAGGTATGCATATTTTCTGTAAAATACATGAACACATTTTCTAGTTTCATATAAACAGATTAACTGACTTTTAGCCTGTATAATCTGTAAAATGAATTTACTGTCTTTTTTTCAATCTCCTAAAATCAACTGTCACTTACAAACCTTTATACTATTTAATTTCTTTATACACACACACACACACTCAAATCATATTGAACTAACATTTTTTAAATAAAATATATAGACTACGTATAGTCAAACAAAATTGCATGCACACACTACGTTCAAATCTCAAACAACAAATACTTGTACAATAACATAAACATTTTTTTAAAATTTATTTAATTACTTACATTTACATAGGGCAAGCAGCCCATGACATTGAGGCACTATTACTTGCAAAAGCTTAGTTACAGGAATAGTGGTATTCAGAGGTAAATTATGAACTTCACAAGTCATACTAAAGATATTTTGTTTGCTACAGTTAGTCATTGCAATACAGTTTATTCATTAACAACATATGATATGTATTCAACTGGTGCGACTTATCTTATGTGAATAAGATAGTTTTAATGGTTTTGAGGAAGGCGCTGAGGATGTCAATTAAAAAAATCAATGTCTAAATTAAAAACAGTGGTATATACAAAAATTACTAATATATTTCTTTTACAATTGCAGTGAAGACCATTCTCCTGAAAAGAAGCAGCCGATTTTGAAGTACAAAGAACAACTAAGAAGTAACCTGCTCATTATAGAAAAAAAGTAAGTTGAATACCACCATATTATTTGTATTTTTACTCAAACAAACTGTAAAGTTAATTCATGCTATTTGTGTGCCTAAAAATAGAGATTGTGCACCATTCTCTCCAAAAATCCCCATTTCTTAAACAGCGATTTGCATCTAGAATGGCCCACAAATTTCTATTTTTCGACACACAAATGACCAAACTGAGCTGCTAGAATTTTGATATTATAGAACAAACAACTGTTTTAATTGTGTAGCATTAGATTTACTATTTATACTTCTCCACACCACTAGCTTACTTTTTTCTGTCATCTGATCCCAAGTTTAGTAGTACATTAATTCAAGAAAACCCATCCCTACTAGTTGTAGTTGCCCAATGCACAATCACACACCATTACATACATCTCCATCATCTTACTCAAACACTCATGCACACAGCACACATACATTGCAGAACACCCCAACCCATACCTTGTTTATTTTTTTCAACAGACTCTAAAGAATGCCTACCAAAAATCAAGTCCGTAGAAAGTAACACAGAAGTAGAGCAAATGAAAATAAAAGTGTCCAACATAAGCATTCATCTCTAGCAGAATTTGTAAAAAAAGTTGAAACAAAACAGCTAATAAAGTCATTTAGTGATTTAGGAATTATATCCACTACCAAAACCCCTACAACAACTTAATTTATATGAGAGCATCATAATTCAAACAGTGCACCCATTTCAAGCAATAATACGCCTTCAACCAAAAACAGCACAATTACCTCCCTCTGAATTAGTGAAAGATATTTGTGGAAAAGTAGTGTATTTACCATTAGATCTAAAAAAAAATGTGCATACTCTAGGAGTGCAACGTCCAATGCAGCAATCTTTAATTATCTTAGTAAATGGGGTTCCTACAAAAGACAAAAAAAGTTGGCAACAGCTGGTAGATTTACATAACATTAGAGAAGCCTTGCAATATCTTAAAGAGAATAATGAATATTACAAAGAAATTAATATTGAAGAAAACTTGAAGGATACAACTGAAATAATTCAAGAGACACAAGAAGCTGGTCAATTTGAGCTCCTAGATCCTGCTACTATATCAAATACTTTAGACCATTATACAATTCATCCATTGAACTCTAATGACACCATAGAAGATGCAATGGAAACTTACCAAATGTGTCAAACAAAAGGATCACCAATCAGCATATGGGAAAAAAGTATAGAAGCACGTTCTTTTCCTCTACTCTTTCCTACTGGCAAAGGAGGAGGGTACGATGATAGACCTATTCAAATATCAGCATCAGAATACCGCTCATTACGGATGTATTCTGAAGATCCCAGATTTAGACAAAATGTGGAATACATATTCCACCTACTCTTTGAAAGTGAACTAGCAACTTTATGTTACGGAGTTGCACACATATTAGAATCAGGATCCCACATTCAAAATATGACAGCTACACAATTATTACAAAAAGTGCAACAAAAAGATGAGGTTTTACAATCAAATATTACAAATCTATTAGCAAATATCGTGGTACTAAAGAGTACTGGTTTCGACGTCATGGAGATGTACGTTGTATGATCAGAAACCTTGGCCCACCCACTTGGTTTGTTACATTAAGTTGTGCAGAATATGCATGGGAAGATTTACATGATTTCCTACGCATATCAAACAAAAACAAAACAAACATAGATATACTAACACCTGGAGAACTTTGTTCTCTGGATCCTGTTAATGTTTCAAGATATTTTCACCATCGCTTCATTGCTATGCAACATTTTATTTGTGATAAAACTGTTCCTCCCCTTGGAGAAGTGCAACACTTCTTTTGGAGAATAGAATGCCAAGCCAGAGGAGCACCACATATCCACATGCCTTTATGGATTAAAGATGCTCCTACATTTGGTCAAGACAGTGATGCCACTGTTTTACAGTTTATTGAAAAATATGTCACTTGTGAAATTCCATCAGAATCCACAAATAGTGATCTTCATGCACACATTTTACAATTTCAAAGACACAAATGTGGCAAATATTGTCATTGCAAATACAAAAACAAAGAGAAATACTACACCAAATGCCGATTTGGTTTCCCTAGACCAGTTACAAATACAGGTCAAGTGAACAACCTCATGTCTTCAGTTAGATATAGTGTTAAAGGGAAATCACCTAAAAATACATATTACATAAAAAGAAAAGAAGAAGAAAAATATATCAATGATTACAATGCAATCATTGCCCACTTATGGAATGCAAACATAAATGTGAAGTACATTGCAGACAATTCTACTGCAGTTGCACAATATGTCACAGAATACTTAACCAAAACAGAAAAGACAGAGCTCCAAGATCTCTGGAATGACATGTCATCAGATAAAACAGTATCTCAGAAATTATACAGCTTGGGCATAAAAATGCTCTCCCATAAAGAATGTGGATCCTATGAAGCAGCTGATCGTTTAACTGGTACTGCATTGTATGGTAAATCTGAAAATATAGTATGGCTAAGATCTAGAAAAAGAGGTCTAAAATCATACGAAGATATAGAAACAATAGCCAAACATGATCCCAACAGCCAGGACATTTTAAAAAACAATGTATTGAACACATACTACCCAAACAGAAGTAGTGTTGTAACAAGTCCGCCATGGTGGAATGGGGAAATACCGCCCCATTCCAAGGTTGGCGGGGCGGTAATTCCCCATGCCGCCATGGCCCTTTCCCATTCCCATTTTTGCCACATAGGGCTCAATGGTAAATTACGGTGCCGTAATTAGCTCCTAGGTCCCTTTGCGGGTTGGTTTTTTAACGCCTGCTAAAAGCAGGCGTTAAAGTGCCACCCGCAAAGGGACCTCGTAATCAGGCGTTAAGGGTTTAACGGCGCTGACACCTTTTATGGCACCCCTTAACGCCTGGGTTGTAATGAGCGCCCATGTGTCTATACCACATAGCCCAAAACTACACATACACAAATAATATAAAACCTGATGAAAAAAAAGGTAAATACAGAGTGACAAACTGTGAAGGCAGCTTAGTAAAACTCACCAAACCAAATTTAATTAATCATATCAAATTGTCATTAAAGACTCCTCAACATAAAGAAGTATATTACATGTCCCTGCTACAACTCTTTAAACCACGGAGAAAAGAAGAAGAAATACTAGATAACTATGACTCATATGAAGACGCTTTCAAAGCAAATGAAAGCACTATAACTGATGTAAACTTTATACAGTACAAAACAATGTTGCACAATAAACAGCAACACGAAGAAGAACTCCAGGCCCAACTAGATAAGGACACTCCTGACAGTAGTAAACGTTCTGTAACAGGAAGCCAAGAACCACTGGGAGAACCACTAATAACAAATGATGCAGAATAAGCTATGATAGAAGTAGAAAACACCATGTGTCAGTATGAAGATAAAGAACACTTAACTATACTACAATCAAAACTAAACAATGAGCAACGTAGCATTTTTCAAGAAGTAACAGAAGAAATTGCACATGGTGTACAACATGAAAACAAAGAATGCACCTGCCCAAATTACAAACCTATACTACTGTACGTCAGTGGTGAAGCTGGTTCTGGCAAAACATTCCTAATGAAAATCATCAATAAGTTCCTTCAACAATTGACAAACAACAAACTGTCAGCTGTTGTCACTGCCCCCACAGGTTTAGCTGCCTACAACATAGGTGGTGTCACTTTACACCGATTACTACTCCTGCCAGTAGAACACCAAAACAAATTAGACTATTACAAACTTTCTACAGAAGCTGCAATGGAACTACGCAGAGTATTAAAACAAATGAAAATGCTACTAATAGATAAAGTGAGCATGGTGTCCAACCAAATGTTGGCTTTGATTCACCTCAGATTACAAGAAGTACTCAAAACAAACTACGAAGAGCTCTTTGCAGGAAAACACATTATTGTTTTCGGAGATCTTCTTCAATTGACACCAGTAAAAGGTGAGCCTATTTTTAAAACTTTAGGACACAAACTCTGCCGTAAAACTGTTGGCAGCATTGGAAATGTCAACCTTTGGCAACATTTCCAATACAGAGAATTAACAGAAAACATGCGGCAGTCTGCAGATCTCACTTATGCCAACATCTTAAAAAGTATCAGAGTTGGTATACTTTCTAAAGAAGCAGAAGCAATATTGAAAACCCGGCACATTCATGCACTTTATGGCAATAATGCATGTGCTACAGAAGTTATGAAACAATTAGCCCATAAAAATGTCAATTGTATGGCCTTAATGCCAACTCTTGCAAGCTGTTTCAAATTCAATTAAATAATGTTAAGTAAAGAAATGCAACCAATAATGGAAATTAGCGCCACAGACAAACTAGATGTACATGGTATGGCACTACCCATGTGTGAGCAAGCCACAACAAGACTAAATAGTTTAGAAAATTCAATCTCAAACACAGCTGGCTTGGAAAAGATATTACAATTATCCTTAAATTGCAGAGTAATGCTAAACGTCACCTTGACGTGGACCAAGGACTAGTTAATGGACCACTGGGTACAGTTGTTGGCTTTCAAACATACCCACGTGACAACAAAATTCAGTTTGTCAATATTCTCTTTGACAAACTTTCAGAAGTAAAAAGGATAGGACGCTCAACAGCTCGATTCCTTCTCTTCAAAGACATGTATGTACACAGAGAACAATTTTCTCTAACTCTTGCATACGCAGTCAACATTCATAAATCACAAGGTCTTACCCTAGACAAAGCAATGATAGACATTGGTAACACAGTCTTTAAAGAACGCATGAGCTACGTAGCACTATCACGCTTACGTACACTTGATGGTCTATTTCTAATCAACTTTGATGCAAGTAAAGTAAACGCTGATATTCCTTGCATTTTAGAATACAATAGACTTCACTCACTATACACCCCCCATCTAAACACATATTCTGCACCACAAAAAGTAAAACGTTGTAAAAGAAAACTAAATCAAACATAATTGCAACAGGATGTCACTGCAAATCCTTCAAAGGGAGTAAAAGAAACTAATACTTCATCAAGTACCACAAACATAAAATAACCCATTAGGGAAAGTAAACCAGGTACTTCGTCAAAGAAGGAAGACAAACAAAAAAAAAATCAATCAGATACAGAACTACCTGGTCCATTTAAACTCTCAAATATAGTTGGAGTAAGTTGCTATGCAAATCTAGCAATGAATATTCTATTTCAATTGCCACCAATAGTTGACAACATTTACTTACATAGTACAGACCAATTGTGTTTGCAAATGTTAGTACTTCACAGAAATGCAACAAACAATCCTGATAACACGTATAGTGTTTATGGAATAAGACAACAATTGGACTACTGTGCTGGAATGGTGAAATTCACTATAAACTCACAGGAAGATCCACAAGAATTTCTAATGTACTTACTACAAGTACTGGAAAATAAAAACATACCTATAAATGAAATCTTCCAGATTTCATACATGTGGAAACATACATGCCCTCTCTGCAACAATGTGACACAAGAGCAAATCCCCAATGAGCGCTTCGTATACATATCAATACCTAATTGTGAATCCATTCCATTTCAGCATCTTGTGCAAAATGCAAACCATGGTAGATTATGTACTAGCTGGAATTTGGATAATCACTCCACCTTACTAATACAAACACATAGTAAATACATAATACTAATGCTTCTACGTTACAATGCAGATGGTACCAAAAACAACTGCAAGCTGACTGGATTCACGCATGGTCAAGTATCACTTGGTAAGAAAACCTTCACAACAATAGGTATAATCTACCACGCAGGAGCCACAACCAATTCAGGTCACTACACCGCATATATAAAAAAGAAATGTGGATGGTTTGATTGTGATGATAGTACCATTACTCTAAAGCAGTGATTACCAGCAAATCTTTCAAACGCTTATTTAATGTTCTTAAAACCAACATTTATTAACTATACTGTACTTAAACCTTAAGTAAACTTGTAGTAAAACAATATAAACTGTTAGAATATTCCAAAAGGTACCTAACTGCCCAAAGATTCTACAACAATTAATCAGATAAATGAATACCACTAAATTAGAGCAAAAAATAGATAGTTAGAATACACCAACTGGTATCTAACTAACCCAAAATTTTACAATATCCAAACTGAAAAATCAATACCACTAAATTATATAAAAAAATAGACAGTTAGAATACGCCAATTGGTATCTAACTGTCCCAAAATTTAACAATATCCAAACAGATAAATCAATACCACTGACATATATAAAAAATAGACAGTTAGAATACTCCTACTGGTATCTAACTGCTCCAAAACCTTACAATATCCAAACAAATAAATGATATGTTACTGCTCCAAAAAACTGCAACAAGCCAATGTATACAGCATTAGCCAGAAACAAGTGAACACTGAAAACAAACAAACAAATAAACTGTAGCATAACAGAAAAAGGTTTTTTTTTTTAATCCAACATGGATTTTTTTTTTCTCCCACAGACCCAATGATTTTAGCAACAAACACAGAAACTGAGCAAATTGCACAGTACTCTGGTTTGTAATCTACTAAATATGAGGGTAAAAAAAAAATTGTTGATTATTCAATGTAATAAGTCGTTACAAAATACCAATACTAACATGATCTTTTCTTTTATCACAGAAATGAACAAGAAATACATGTACTCCAGTTACTAAACCAAACAGTAAGTATATTATAATAAGTACAACCATCGCAGCATATCACACCCATAGAGGCTTATAACTTTGTTCCTTATAAATTTGTTTTTGGATCCCAAAGTTATAAGCCACTATGAGTGTGATATGCTGCGGTGGGTGTGGCCAGGGCATAGAGTCTTGGGTGCATGGCCACAACCACCGCAGCATATCACACCCATAGAGTCAAACATTTTAACTATGGCATATGGGAACTTTTAATGTCCGCGGACATGAGTGTTCTTAGAACACTTTCAACTTGCCAGCAAACAATACGGACACCGTCCTCAGGACACCCCCATTTTGTTTATTTACGAACAGTTCAGGACACCGAGAGTGTTCTTAGAACACATTCAACTTTCCAGCGAACAATACGGACAGCGTCCTCAGGACACCCCCATTTTGTTTATTTACGAACATTTCAGGACACCGCGAGTGTTCTTAGAACACTTTCAACTTGCCAGCGAACAATACGGACAGCGTCCTCAGGCCACCCCATTTTGTTTATTTATTTATTTTATTTATTTTTACATTTATAAAGCGCTCACACAGCCCGCAGGCATCGAGGCGCTGTTACTGGAATTGTTTGTTTTTCTTAGTTGCGTTTTTTTTTTTTTTGTCTTAGTTACGTATTTATAACGCGCTTAAAAACACCCAGAGGTTTCTAAGCGCGGACCCGGGGATCGAACCTGTTGTTGCTTCATGTCGTCTTGCTTCCAAGACGCGCACGCTGCCGCTGAGCTATCCTCCCGGGTTTATTTACGAACATTTCAGGACACCGCGAGTGTTCTTAGAACACATTCAACTTGCGAGCGAACAATATGGACAGCGTCCTCAGGACACCCCCATTTTGTTTATTTGCGAACATTTCAGGACACCGCGAGTGTTCTTAGAACACATTCAACTTGCCAGCGAACGATACGGACAGTGTCCTCAGGACACCCCCATTTTGTTAATTTGCGAACATTTCAGGACACCGCGAGTGTTCTTAGAACACATTCAACTTGCCAGCGAACGATACGGACAACGTCCTCAGGACACCCCCATTTTGTTTATTTACAAACATTTCAGGACACAGCGAGTGGTCTTAGACAAATTTAACTTGCCAGCGAACAATACGGACAGCGTCCTCAGGACACCCTCATTTTGTTTATTTGCGAACATTTCAGGACACCGAGAGTGTTCTTAGAACACATTCAACTTGCCAGCAAACAATACGGACAGCGTCCTCAGGACACCCCCATTTTGTTGATTTGCGAACATTTCAGGACACCGCGAGTGTTCTTAGAACACATTCAACTTGCCAGCGAACAATACGGACAGCGGCCTCAGGACACCCACATTTTGTTAATTTGCGAACATTTCAGGACACTGCAAGTGTTCTTAGAACACATTCAACTTGCCAGTGAACGATACGGACAACGTCCTCAGGACACCCCCATTTTGTTTATTTACAAACATTTCAGGACACAGCGAGTGTTCTTAGACAAATTTAACTTGCCAGCGAACAATACGGACAGCGTCCTCAGGACACCCTCATTTTGTTTATTTGCGAACATTTCAGGACACCGCGAGTGTTCTTAGAACACATTCAACTTGCCAGCAAACAATACAGACAGCGTCCTCATGACACCCCCATTTTGTTTATTTGCGAACATTTCAGGACACCGCAAGTGTTCTTAGAACACATTCAACTTGCCAGCGAACAATACGGACAGCGTCCTCAGGACACCGCCATTTTGTTTATTTGCAGACATTTCAGGACACCGCAAGTGTTCTTAGAACACATTCAACTTGCCAGAGAACAATAACCCCCATTTTGTTTATTTGCGAACATTTCAGGACACCGCGAGTGTTTTTAGAACACATTCAACTTGCCAGCGAACAATACGGACAGCATCCTCAGCACACCCCCATTTTGTTTATTTACGTACATTTCAGGACACCGCGAGTGTTCTTAGAACAGTTTCAGCTTGCTTGCGAGCAAAACGGACAGATATTGCGTCCTCAGACCACCCCCCCATTTAGTTTATTTAGAACATTTCAGAACAGCCGTGTTGTCCACAGACAAATCGAACACAACAAGAGGGTCTACCACATAAAAAATACAACATTTAACCTATCTCATACTTCCCACCCTCCTCAAAAACTCTTGCACACCAACACACTCTACTAAATACAATTTTTAAACCAAGTATCACTGTGCTGTCCGCGGACGTCTGCAAATCCAAGATGGCGGGCGCTAACGAAAATCTGATGCGCTTCACGCTCTACGTCGTCCAATCAGCAAACATTTTGCATGTCCGCGGACATCACGCAAACCGATTGGCCAATCAGAACACTGTCCGCGGAGTGAACAGGGAAGTGTGTCCGCGGCCCGAACACAGATATCACTAATTTTTTGTGACCTACTTTTTGGTCATTTAAAAAAAAAAATACTGGATGGATTTTCACCAAATCTGCAAAAGCACGCTTTTAGGACCAAGCCGCTACTCTAGTTCCAAATTAGGTGAAGATCCATCCAGCGGTTTGGGCTGTAGGTGCGAGCAAAGTTTTTTCCCCATTCAGTCTATGGGAAAAAAAATGTTTTGGGACCCCCTTATAACTTTGCCCCCCCTGGACGAATCCTCACCAAACTTAGCAAAGGAATTTAGAGTGGGCCATATACTTGTTTTTGCAAAGTTTGGTGAGGATTCGTCCGGGGGGAGTAAAGTTATAAGCTGCCCAAAAAGTGCTCTTCCTATGGAAACAGCAACTTTACCATAACTACATGGCCACTACCGTGGTCATGTGATATAGATATATATATATATATATATATATATATATATATATATATATATATATATATATATATATATATATATATATTACATGGCCTGCAGTAGCGGGCGTGTTGTTATGGTTAGGTTGATCAACCCATAGGAAGAGCACTTTTTGGGTGGCTTATAACTTTGACCCTCCCAGACGAATCCTCACAAAGCTTTGCAAAGAATATGCCCCTTCGAGATTAATTCTACAAAGTTTGGTGAGGTTTTGTGTAGTGGGGGCAATGTTTTAGGGGGCAAATGGAAAAATGTTTTGCTACAGCCTGATGGATGGATTTTCACCAAATTTGCACCTGGAGCTGTGGTTTGGTCCCGAAAGCATGCTTTTGTAAATTTTGTGTAAATCCATCCATTATTTTTTTTTTTAAATGGCCAAAAAGCAGGTCAACAAAAAGTAGTGATATCTGGGTTCGGCCCATGGACTCACTTCCTGTTCACTCCACGGACAGACCTCTGATTGGTCCAGGGGGTAGCGTGTTATCCGTGGCCATCGGATGCACCTGTTAATTGGTCAATAAAAAACGTGAGGTGTGTCATATTTTCTGAAACATGTTGAATCCACGGACAGTCACGATTGACTGCGGACATCACGATAGGGAAAATGTCTGGAAAACACATTTTGGGTTATTTGGTGGTGGAAAGAGGGGCTGTGAAGGGTGGGGGAGTGTAAAAAAGATGATATGCGGCTACCTTTGTAGGTGGAAAAAGGTTGGACAGTTGTCATAGCAGTCCGTTGGCACTGTAGTTCGCGGACAGCACTGTGAACAGATGGCTTGAGAAACACATTTAGAGTTATTTGGTGGGAGAGATAGGGGTTGTAAAGGGTGGGGGAGTGGAATAAAGATGATCTGGAGCTGTTTCTGTAGGTGGGAAAAAGGGTCTGCAGATGCCGCTGTGTCCGCGGACATCATTTCAATTGCAGGGGGTCGGGGTGAGTTTCATTTGTTGACGGTGTATGGTACATACTTGTTATATAGTTAATTGTATTTTGGTGGCTACTGCCACCACAGTAGTAATATGTGTAAAGTAATTATAGGTAATGTAGTAGGAGTATGGCCAGAATCACTACAGTAGTTATATGTGTATAGTAATTATAGGTAATGTAGTGGGAGTATTAAGTGTTTATAATATGATGGAATGATGTAATTGAGCTGTATATGGTACTTATAATTGAAGTACAATTGAGGACAGTGCTAATAGAATATGTATTTGATTGTATTTCGTATAGTTACTTAGTTCCATAGCGTTATGAAGCAAGAATCTCTGGTTCATTTTTTGTGGAAGGAAAACTGTATAATTTGCTAAGCAGGATAGTTTAAAAGCTTTAATTATATACAATTTTTGATATATGTTTATTTTTTAGACCCTCATAAACAGTACATTCTAAGTTCTATGTTTGGTACAACATTAGTGTATGACACACTGCTGTTGTATTGACATGAAAAAGTCATTGGGTCATTAGTAGAAAAAAATCTATACTGTATTAAAAAAAACAATTGCAATTATGTGAGTGTAAGTGTCATAGTATGAGTGTTTGAACTGGGTGTAATTAAGGGAATGCTTAAAATAGTTAAATATCAGCGTATTCTAACTACATTAGAGTTTAGAAGATGTTTTGTCGCATAAGAATTGTGATGGCGTATTTAAAGTGTTTTGCAATAGAGGATATTTTTTTAAGTAGTTAGATACCTGTTGGCATATTCTAACTAGATTGACTTTGAAAAGTACTATTGTAGTTTTATAGCTTTAGTTAGATACCTGTTGGCGTATTGTAACTGTTAATTTTGCTACAATTTAGTGACACAATTTGTGTTGAAGGAATATTAAGTAGGCATTTGTTAAATTTGCTGTTACCTATGTTTTTATAGTAATGGAGACATCATTACATTCAAACCAACCATTTATTTTTTTGATATATGCAGTGTAGTTCCCTGAAGTGGTTGTGCCACAAGTGTGGTATATTATACCCACTGTTGTGAAGGCTTTCTTTCTAAGAGATACTTGCCCGTGTTTGAAGCTTGAAGGCTTACAGTTCATTTTGGTACCATCTGCATTGTACCTTGTCAATAAAGCTGCATCTGCTTTTTTTATATGTTGCAGGAATGTCATCTTTGAGAATGACAATATAAGGTCTGATTGTGTGATTTTGTTTTGTGAAGATGGAGTGAGTTTCACAGATGTTGGAAATGCAATGTTCCTTTACAATGTTAGGAATGCATTGAAAAAGATGTAGCGTGTACAGTACTACTGTACACAAAATGAAAAAAAAGAAAAAATAGGTGTTTGTTAACAAACCTCCCCAAAAAAGGTTCTTTTCAGAGCCACCACTAAATAAGAGATAACTGAAATTGTGTTTAATCCCCTCCCGAGCCCCTTTGAGTAGCCACAATGTCCGCGGATACTGCAGTAGACCATGTTCTTCACAGTACAAACACGGCGGACTGTGCCACATCCGGGTCTTTCAAGGATGCCTGGCATGGAAAGGGGACTGCGGAAATCGCAGACAGTCGTGGTGTCCACGGTCATCAGGGGAATCAGCAAATCAGGTTTCCTGGTGTGATCTACAGGAAGAGAAGGTAGCAGAAGTTTTGTTAGAAGGAGTTGTGAGAGGATTGAAAATGACCATGCAATGTATTTCAGAAGACAGAGTGTGTGGATTTCGGGGGACTCTTGGGTCCATTAGTTGAAGGGTTATGCTGAACACTGTGGGTTGGGTGAAAATCTTGGATTGTCTGAATTGGAAGTGTTGTGGTATGGAGTGCGAATCATGAAGTGGGTGGAAGTGCATCCATTTTGTGCAAATATGGTTGAATTAAAATATCTGGACATTTTTATTGTTCATTGTGGAGGGAACAGTTTGGGGTACATGACTGGAATTTTCTTGCAGTTTGCAATGAAGAAGACATTGGGAAAGTTGAAGGAAATTGTGCCTAATTCAAAAATTATTTTTCACGCATGGCCCAGTTACAGATGTGAATGTGCTCAATTTTGTTTGGTCTGCAAATGGAAAAAGCAAGTAGCAACGTCAATAATGTGCTTTTCTGTGAGATGTTGGTATGACATTGTATCATAATGAGAATATGATGTTCCCTTTTGCCCCCCTCCCTTCTGACACACAGGTGTTGCCTGCTTTGCTAGATTCTTCTACCCTGCTCCCCCTGTCCCACCCTCCAGCCTACTTCTGAATTAGTCTGTCTTGATACATTTTGTCTTGTGGCCAATGCTGGATTTGACTTTTATGGACTTCATTGATTCACGGTGCGTCACACTATCTCAACTCTCATGCTGGACTTCCTTTGCATCTTGTACTCATGGTGGCCGTGAATCATGCTGTTCCCATCTTCATCTTGTATCCTGGCTTGCAAAGTTATGTGTTACTTCTGACTTCTGCAATTGTATTCACTCTCCCCTTTTGCTTCTCCCTTTTCCTATCTCTTCACCTCTTCCCCTTACTTTCTTCTATGCACTTACTGTACCATAATTGTCCCTAGACCTAGTATGATAGCAACCTTGTCTGTCTCCTCCCCCTCCCCTTAATTGTTTTTTTTCCTCCCCCCATTCTTCTAGCACTATCTGAAATGTTGTCAGGCCTAGTACGATAGTTGCTTGTTTTCTTCCTCCTCTACCTTTCTGCACCCTTCACCCTCACCTTTTGTTTTTCTCCAGCTCTGCCAGAAATGTTGTCAGGCCTAGAACAGTAGTCACCTGTCTGTTTCCATTTTCCTCCCACTCTCCCCCTCCCTTCCTTATCTATGTCTTAGCTTTTGCACTATCTGAAATGTCATCAGGTCAAGTACGATAGTTAATTTCACATCCTTACTGTTCATGGCCTGTAAGAATGTCATTGTATTTTCCGTTGTTCCCTCCCATGCCTTGAAGCGCTTTGAAACACATTGAGCATAGGTGCTATATAAATAAACTATTATATCCTATCATATCATTAAATTTGATATTGCCAACATTTTTTTGGGAGAGATGGAGTCCATCTAACTGATGTGGGTAATCAGATTTTTGTGGAAAACTTTCAAAATGCTTTGAAGCAGTTTTTGTGAAAGTGAGAAGAAATAATTAAATTCAGATAAATGTTTCTTAGTTCAGTTTGTAAAAATGAAAAATAAAAAAAGAAGATATAAAAGCCAAAAACACAAAAAAGCTTCTTTTAAGAGACACTATTTTTGGACGCAAATCAATTTAAATGATTTCAATTGTCCCAACCCACGCATGGAATATTTTTAAAGTCTGCGAACTACCGTGCTGTCTGCAGACTATGCAGGCTGCACACAGGACTGTGACTTTTGTTCTCATTTCTATTTTTTCACTGTGAAAGGTGGCTCCTAAAGAAACCTTTTTTTTGTGTTTTTTTCAATTTTGTATTTTTGTGTGTCTTTTTTCAATTTTTTCCTGGATAGGCATGGTAAGGTGGGAGAGAGAAGTGAGGGAAGGGACACCAACCACAGAGACAGATGGGAAGATGGACAGCGGAAGATGTTGGGTGGGCCTTAAATTTAAGGTGGGGGGCAGTGTTTCTCGTGTTCCATGACCGCTGCCTCGAAAGCACTCTGAAACGGCTCCCGCCTCCAAATCGGTTCTTCACAGTACAAACATAGTACTGTGACCCTTGAAAGGTAAGGGTCAGCAGTGTTCTGAATGGCCTCTGAAGCTGCGGCTGGGATCCTCTGTCCCAAAGGAGTATCCATTCTGGTAACAGGAGCATTTGAAGATGATGGGGGAGGATGTCAACCTACTCTTACCTGAAAAAGGTATCACCTTTCTCAGAGCAGTCGGGTGGTTAGATTTGGTGTGACACCTCATGGAAGTTGTCAGTAGGAATACAAGCCAGGTTTCCCTTGACTGAGTACAACTTTGCACTCAGTGCATCGAGCCTTGCTTGCAAGAGCCTTCGGGACATTTCCAACTGTTGTCAAAAATTGACACACCCAGGACGCACTCCAAGTACTGTAGATAGGGACTTCCTCCACCTCATCCTCTTCTTCCTCTTGATCCTCATCTGTATCTTCCCACCTGTTCCCCTGTCCTGGCCTTCCAGATAGTGGTGGTGGTGGTTGGGGAGGAGGAATGGCCATAGCAGATGCAATTTTCCGCAAGAGTGCAGATCTCCCTACTAACTTTCCAAAGCAGGTGCTGCCACCTGGACAGCCAGATTGAGAATGAGGAAAAGTAATGGGCGGGTCCCTTTAGAGGAAGCGTCAGCAGAAGGCTATTGAAATTACACTGTGAAAAGTTGTAAAAAGTTGCCAGATCAACAAGAATGGGTCTGGGAGCTGTGAATGGGTAAATCTTCAGCTTGAAACACCCTAGATTGGCAGAAAATCCAGTTTTAAACTGTCCATGGTCACAAACACCATTGGCAGACACCCCCATCACGTTGCATGGTTGTGGTCACATGATGACATCCGCAGCCATCCACGACGGCTGTACAGTTATAGGGAACATTTTTTATTACATGATTTTTCACATACTGTAAAAGTTCTTTAAAATCATTACTTAGTTCATTCAATTTTTTAGACAAGTTCATGATTTTATTATTTACAATTGGGGATAGGACTTCTTTTTTTGATTCTTGGGATTGTGTATTATTAAACTGGGCCGTGGTTTCTTCATGAAAACTATGTACTGTAAGAAAAACAGAAATTATTATTTTAGTATGTTGTGTACAAATTACATTATTTGTCTACATTATAATATGTATTCTATACCATTACATAGGTTATTGTCACTCATTTCTTCTTTGGGTAGTTCTCCTCTAACCACTCAAATGTGTTTGCCATTTCTGTGAAAAAGAACAGTGCTTCTGTCTTATAGTGCATGCTTATATAATGAAAGCTAATAATTGAGAAATGAATACAATGCACTTACTATTTAGTGACAACTTGTTCTCCAATAAGCACCTGGCTTTTCTCAATCTGTATGCAGAGTTCTACTGATGAGATTAGATGAAGTGCAGAGTTATGATTTGTGTATGCTCTATTCCATTGTAATGTGTGCTAAATGAAAAAAGTATTTTCTAAAGTGTTTGCACAAAAAGTTATATTTGCGTGTTGTAAACATTAGTTATGATTTTATGTACATCTGTTAGTTGGTTCATGGGTACAACTTTTTTGGCTATCCCCTATGTTTATGGGCTTTGTGAATGCTCTCCGACACCCGCAGACTACCGCGCATTCTGCAGACTCCACATTGGGGGAGGGTATAATATAAGGAACTTGTAGCAGATTAAGGTTACACCAGTAAAAATGTATGTAATTCACTGAAAAACTTTGTTGAAGGGACGTTATGGTTACAAGTTAAACCGGAAAACCCTTGAAATTCGCCAGTTATGGTACGCTAAACAACCATAACTCGCACCACCTCCGTGCACTGCTTAGACTAACACCCAGAATATCAAAGATGAAATCACGAATGTCATTGATGACATCACTGACAACATCACACATGAAATACATTTTGATTAAAAGTCTTGAAAAGGGGTTGTGTTTATAATGTTAGTAACAAGATGTCAGGGTTGATCGTGAGATCTATCATGAACTACTTAATGTATTAAAGAATGTACTCATCTGAACAAAACATGATATTTGAGAGTTGTTGTTAATACAGGAATCTAATCAAACATACACATAGGCAATGGCTGCAGCATGCACCGTAATAGTACATAATTTTTAATCTGGTAATTTTGGATAGTAAAATAATGAATGGTACCTTATCAGAGTAATGATACACATGTAATAAATAGCTAGTAGCTAATATCTAATCATTGAACACTTACTATATACTTGTGTTATTACAAACAATACTTATGAAGATCCACAATGCATACAAATCTGAGGCACATACAGAGAAACCTCAGTGAGGAGGAAAGAAACAACACCACCAAGAAATGACAGTTACATTAGACTTTATTATCAAGTACAGAAATTATTTGTGTGTTTGAGGATTGGCTATTTCCCCATGTATGTGTACCATGAACTGAGCCCAAATCCTAAGGAAAGTTCCTTACCGACATACAACAAGGTTAATGCCTACATATGTAACACCTTTTGATGTTTAAGATTGTCTCTATCAGTGAGCAAAACCATGTGGCTTAGATATGTCAGTGAACAAAAAGTAGTGGCCCAGATATGTGATGTTATCGGTGATGTCATCAATGACATTTGTGATGTCATCTTTGATGTTTTGGGTCTTAGTCTTAGCAGTGCATGGAGGTGGCGTGAGTTATGGTTGCTTAGCGTACCATAATTGTCAAATTTCAAGGTTTTTTCAGTTTTACTTGTAACCATAGCATCCCATTAACAATGTTTTTTCACTGAATTTTATAGGTTTTTGTTAGTGCAACTTAACAATAACGTCCCTTTAACAAAGGTTTTTCACTGAATAAATATATATATTACACAGCCACAGTAGTGGCTGTGCAGTTATGGTTAAGTTGATAATCCCATAGGGAGAGCACTTTTTGGGCGGCTTATAACTTCGCTCCCCCTGGACGAATCTTCACCAAACTTTGCAGTATATTAGTTCCTGACTGTTACTGGCCTAGATATATCAGTAAAGGAAAAAAGAGTGAGCCAGAAATGTGATGTCATCAGTGATGTCATCAATGACATTTGTGATGTCATCTATGATGTCCTGGGTGTTAGTCTTAGCAGTGCATGGTGGTGGCGCGAGTTATGGTTGCTTAGCTTACCATAACTGGCGAATTTCAGGGGTTTTTGGTTTTACTTGGAACCATAACGTCCCTTTAACAAAGTTTTTTCACTGAATTTCATAGGTTTTTAGTAGCGCAGTTTAACCATAATGTCACGATGCCTACCCCCGGAGCACCAGGCCAGGCCCAGCACCCCCGGGAGCAGGCATCACGCCCCCGGGTAAAAGCCCAGCGGCCCTTTATAGGGGCTCTTTGGACTCTCTCCTGGCGCCGTTGGCGCCAGGCTCATGTTGGAAATCAATCCTGGCGCCATAGGCGCCAGGCTCATAAGGGGAAGTGGTTGGTGCACTTACCTGAAGCAGACCATGCTGCACACTCACCTGATGCAGACCATGCTGCATGAAGAACCAAGCCAAATGAGGCTTAGGAGGGACTATTTCTCTGAAGGAACTATTTTGTTACTTGGGTGGGGCTGTGGAAGAATACTCACCTGGAACTTCTTCCAAAGCTATTTAAGCCACGCACGGACAGCCACACGTGCTTCGCGTTGTTCTGCATCCCTGCAGCTGAACGCTCACCGTGTCTGCACCTGCACCTGGACTCCAGCCACGCCCGCCTCGAACCTGGAACACCTGTAAGGGAATAAGAGAAGAGAAAGGTGAAAACCAAGAACTTATTCAACCTTCTTACCTGCATCCGGAATCTTCACGCCAGCATTCCTGAAGGAAGACTTCCATTTAAAAGCACTGCGTTGCTCGCTGCAGCGCCGCGCTTCACTCACCTGTTCCCGAGACGCCGCCCGGCTCCATCGCGGCTCTCAGCACCGGTCGCCACATCTCTGCATCTAGGGGAGAGAAGAAGAGACAAAAGGTGAGCAAGGGAACACAAGAGGAAAGCCGAATTTTCAGCCATATTACTTACCGGCTTTTCTTGGTGAACCATTCCACATCTCGGGTCGGCGCCACATCTTTGGCAGGTACCGCACCCCGGCCCCTATGGGGAAAGGACAAAAGACATTACTGGGGAATTATAAAGACATTTAGAGGGGTCGCCCTCGTCACTAACTCACCTGATTTTACCACCGGCAATTTAACCCCTCAACGCATCGCCTTTGTTCTGCACCTGAAATAAAGGACAGAAAAGACAACATAAAAGGAGGCTCACACTTGAACTTTTGTATCTTCATACTTACGGCGTATCGCTCAGAAAAGTCAAGTGGATGTGCCAGCGCCATTCTGAAAACCAGTTAAGTAACTGGACGAACGCACGCCCCTGCACCAGAAGCAGGATGGAGAGTTCATCCTTCCAAACCATAAGGTGAGCTTAAACTGGGGGTTTTGGAGGAATCAGAGAAGAACGAAGGGGGGAAGGGGGGAACAAGCACACTATTCGGCAGACAGTTAATCCCCTTTCTCAACTGCAGAAGGATAATCCTACGGGCCCGACAAGCAAGATTTGGGGGTCCTGTTCAATCGGTGGTCCGAATTCTGCGCATCACGCTTGAAGAGACCACAGCAACCCAGACCAGACCAGCGCCTCTGTGGGAGCCAGGTGAGCGTTACACATAACAGCCTTCTGTGTTCTTAGCAATTGTTAAAGATGAATTAGAAATCCCTTTAGACTCTGTTATCCCTATTCTGGGATCAGTTATTGTGTTCAGAAGGCTTCTTGTGTCACGAAAATAAAGAGGAAAACAGTCTAGTTTTAATAATGGTGCAACTACTTTATGAGTATTGGTAGCATATGGCTGATTCACTGTTTTTCAGAGCAAAAGGTCAGATTATTTGCAAACAGTATAAACAGTATAAAGGAGCACTCACCCAGTATGTAGGCTTCTTGAAAAAAAAATTAGGATTTTTTTATGTATGATTAGGTTCCTATGTTAACAATAAAACTCCAATATAATGTTTTGTTTAGGTGAGTACATTCTTTAATAGATTGAGTAGTTTATGATAGGTCTCTTTTTGTTACCAACACTATAGTCAGAACCCATTGTAGGGACTTTTCCTCAAAATTAATTTCATATGTGATGACATCAATGACATGTGTGATGTCATATTTGATGTCCTCGGTGTAAGTCTTAGCAGTGCATGGTGGTGGCGCAAGTTATGGTTGCTTAGCTTACCATAACTGGTGAATTTCTAAGGTTTTTCGGTTGTACTTGTGACCATAATGTACCTTTAACAAAGTTATTTCATTGAATTTAATAGATTTGAATTAGTGCAGCTGAACCATAATGTCCCTTTAACAAAGTTTTTTCAGTGAATTTCATATATTTTTATTAGTGCAACTTAACCATAACATCACATCACATCACTTTAACAAAGTTTTTTCACTGAATTTCATGGGTTTTTACCAGTGCATGCTAAATTCCTACAATTTACTAATATCATACTTACCGCCATATATCAACATTTCTGTCCAATTTACAAAGTTTCACCTTAAAACTCTGCCATTCCCACCTTTTAGCATTATTTTTAACACTTCTGTACACTTTTTCCAACTTTTCCCACTGCTTTTGTGTTCGTCAACGTTTGTGAACATCTGATGTCATCGCTGACTTTTTGGACAGTGTCACGTGACCTCACTCTCGCACTCGGCATGGTGACGTGTCTGCGAATGCATCCGCACTTTGGGAATGCGTCCGTGCTGACTGAATAGATTGGAACTGCATTTTCAGCTGATCTAGGAACTTTGAAGTTCAAAAGTTACCCTTGTACATCTCCTAAACCTATCTTTACTCATTATCCATTAACAATCTAGCAAACAGCACATATTGGAAAGAATATTAGCAAAACTGCTATTTATTTTACTTGTAACCATAACGTCTCTTAACAATGTTTTTTCGTTGTATTTCATAGGTTTTTATTAGTGCACCTTAACCATAACGTCCCTTAAACCAAGTTATTTCACTGAATTTTACAGGTTTTTACCAGTGCACCCTAATTTGCTACAACTTCCTAGTATCATACTCACCCCCCAATATATCAGCATTTTCATCCAATCTAGAAAGTTTCAAGCATAAACTGTGCCATTCCCCACCTCCTAGTAACATTCTAAACACTTCTATTAACTTTCTACAACTTTTTACTCTGTTTGTTTTGTTTGCCGACATTCGCTAATGTCTGACGTCATTGTGAACATCCTGATGACGTGTTCAAGCGGCATGATGACGTATTCACGAACTGGTCCATGTTTTGCGAGCAGTTTGAAGCTGCGTTTTCAGCCAATCTAGGAAGTTTCAAGCAGAAAATCTACCCTTGCAATCTCCTACACTTATTCTTACTGGTTTTCCAACTGCAATTCAGGATAGAGCACATGCTCGGAAGAATATTAACACAACTGCTAGATAACTTTAAAAAGGGAATCAGCCAAAGCCATCCTTCCCCCCAGAAGCCACCACCACCAATACCACCATCACCAACTTTAGGGCCTGGAGAACGGTAAAAGTGCAATCATGCAGAAAACAATCTAAAGGACCAGGAAGATGAGATAGAACAAATTCCTACCCCCAACACTCATGGGTTTTGCAGTTCATTACCACCATTCGGGGTGCACCAAAGGCTAAGGCTACCAAGGTTAAATTCACGGAGTGCAACATTGTACTCAGTCATGGACAACCTGGGCAGTACTACTACAGGACTACTTCCATGCGCCGCCTCAACAAATCCAATCATTGGGATGCTCTGAGAAAGCCTGTTACTTGCTCAAGAAGTAGTAGGTTGTCTTCTTCTACCTCATCTTCCTCAATCAATACTGCCACCACCCAGGCTGCAACTGTGGGGTACAAGTTCCCACCAGCTGCCTTGCAAGCCATAAAGGAGGCTGTTGATCCATATCTTTCCAAGACAACAGTACTCTGCATATACTGCAACACACCACTGTGGAGGAGGGAACAGTGTCAAAGTGCTTTCAAGGCTGTAATCAAGGACCATGAGAAAAACTGTCCCCTACCTTAATTTGAATGCACACCCAACATCTTCCCCTGTCTACCTACTGCTCCATATCTGTGGGTGGTGCTGCTTCCCTCATTTCCCTCTCCCACCTTACTTCCTGCCCTCTCCTGCAAAAAAGACAACACAATACAAAATACCAAATATAAGGTTCCTTTAGGAATCGCCTATTACAGTTAAAAATAGAAGTAAACAAACTAGACTCCATCTACTTTACATTTTTCAGTAGAGTAGTTAGACTCAATAAGATTCTCCAACATTCCTATTAGTATGTTGTACTATGCTAATGGTAATAATGGACAATTGTATTCTTGAGAAAAAAATAAAAGGACAAAAACTATTTTCTGTCCCAAATTCTTTTCTCTAGCATACACCATGATCTATGGACGTTCATGACTATCCGCGGTCTCTGCAGTCCCCTTCCCAGGACATGCATCATTGAAAGACCTGAATGGTGCATGCACACCATCACACAAGACCACCCTTCTACACTTTTTACTTTTATGTGTGAAACATCCCTCATTGCCTGCTTTCGAACAGTCACACATCCACCAATCACTTCCAAAATTTCTACATAAAACCCTATCAACATATTAAACTTCCACACACCAACTGCCACTTCACAATGTTCTACAAATCTTTTGCATCTGCATTTTCCTTACTTATACAAAACAATTGTACATCGTGCTGCTATTAATGCACATATGGATTTTTCAGTAACAGAAGTTCATGAATGGAAGGGGGAGTAAGGATGGGCAAGTGCTGATGGGAGCCCAGGATGGAAGTGCCAAGGGATGCCAAGGTGGAAGGCCACTGGCTAACTGCTGGGGCACAGGAGTCCCAAGGATGGAGAAAGTTAGAGATAGCATGGTCCCAGGCACATGAAAGCCTTGTCGATGATACATAGGATCTTGATTTGTATCCTTCAGCCCCCAGGAGCCAATGTAAAGATTTTAGAGCTGCAGAGATACAATCCTTTGGCTTGAGTCCAAGGATAAGTCTTCCAGCCCTATTTTGGATTAGCTGAAGTAGGTGTACAGAACAAAGGGGGAGGTTGATAAAAAAGACTGTTGCAGTTGTCCATCCTAGACAAGACCATGGCTCTAGACATGTTGAGCTTCTAGGAGAATGTGAGGAAATGTAGAATGCTTGTAAGGAGGTGAAGCTGAAAGTGGGCCTTCTTGACAAGGTCAAACATTTAAGGAGTGAAGGAGAGAAAGAGGAGTCAAAGATGACCCCAAGGTTTTTGGCCTCACAGGAATGTGACAGTTGAGGGCTCAAGTAGGGCGGCCAGAGGGTAAGAGGGAAACAAGGCACATGCCCCCAAGAATTTGACCACCGGCCACAACCACCACAATATAAATAAAGCATATAACAAGTACATACAATACACCTTCAAATAACAAGTCTCACCCAGAAACCTCTGACATCCAAATGATGTCAGCGGACACAAAAATTGACTGCTGACTTGGAGGCACCAGCACACCTTTTTTTCCACCTATAAAACAGCTCCATGTCAACTTTATTCCACTCCCCCACCCTTTCCAGGCCCTCTTGTGCCAACAAATAACACCAAATTTGTTTTCCAGACATTTTCCTCACTGCGCTGTCTGCGGTCGGTGGCGTGGTTGGCGGATCCAACATGGCAATCATTACAAAATATCTGACACACCTCACGCTTTTCATTAACCAATCAAAGGGCATGTTCGATGTCTGCAGATGGCACACCTGCCTCCGATTGGTCCAGAGGCATCCACAGACCCCGAATCAGACCCAAATATCACTAATTTATTTTCACCAATGTTTTGCCCATTGTTTCTAAAACTACTGGACGGATTGACAGCAAAAGCATGCTTTTGGGACCAAGCCTCTGCTCCTGGTCCAAATTTGGTGAAAATCTGTAAAGCGGTTTGAGCTATAGGTGTGACCAACCATTTTTTTCCATTGCATCTAGTAGGATTTCCACAAGTTTCGGTACACCTCTATAAATTTTACCCCTGAACAAAACCACACCAAATTTTGCAAAATCATTCTGAGGGGGCCATATAGGTTTTTTGAAATGTTTGGTAAGAATTCATCCAGGGGTCAGAGGGCAAAGCTATACGCCACCCAAAAAGGGCTCTTCCTAGAAGCAGAGCAACTTAACCTTAACTACAGGGCTGTTACCTCAGATTTCAGAAGTCAAGAGAAGTGCTTCCCTATCAGGTGCTTTACTAGACTTTTTAAAGGAAGTTAATAATTCTCAGAAGACATGGGATGGAGAACACATTTTCCAAAATCATCCTCTCATAGGAAAATGGAACCTTTCAATTTTACCTCTGGGTCCCATATAGAGAGCAACAAGTATGCATACAACGATGTCATGCTATACCTCCAGTGGGACATCCATGTATAAGGAAAACAGATTACCTACTGAGAATATAGGTTGGCTGGAAATGTTGTGCAAAGAAATACAGTACTATCCCTTCACATTTTTGTATGTGCATGTGGCAAACAGATCATCAACACATTGATTGCTGCAGTCCTTGCCAACTCCCCAAAGCCCATGATTAAGAAAGGAATGTATTTTATCACAGATTTGCCTGCGTCTAAGTGGTTTACAACAACTTGGGTCGTAATGGATCACTTTTTAAAATGTTTACTTTTCATCCTGTAGAGGTGGAGCCAAGTAGCCCCACTGAAAGCTCCACCTCCATGCTGCCTACATGTTGGGAGCCAGAGTGTGAGACACATGCAGTACCAATGAAAGTGCCTATACCGAAAATAATCATGGAAGTAAGGTACTCATTTAGGAAACCATATATGCACTAACGACAATATGATGGCCATTTGAATGAAATCCCGGAGGAAGTGTGAAAAATAAGCAAAATAAGACTGGTGACATCAGGAAAAGCAGATCTGATGCATCTAAGACAACAGGTAAGAGGCTCAAGAACATAAAGATTCTATAGGATCTAAGGAAGAGGTGTTAAAGATTAGCAACATTTTGGGCTCGAGATGAAGATGCTCGTGCTACAGAAACAATGAAGAAAATGCCAAGTAATTTTACAATTGTACAGAAGCAGTAATGCAAGTAGACAAAATATTCTTAAGGCTGGTAACCTAGTGAATAGATTGCGGCAATGTGCCAATGGCTACTCATATGAATGTATGGACTATAAATGTTCCACAACGCACTTTAGCAGTCTGGACCCCGTGAACAGAAAGGCTTTTTGAGTGTGGGGCAGTTGGAAAACAAACTTAATGGCAGAGGTGAATTTAAGAAAGGCTTGGCTGGCCCAGCACCAAGAAAGTCAAGGCCACTGTGAGCCTGGATGTTCATGCAGTAGCTACAAAACAAGTGCAAAGAACAAGCTCCTGTCTGAGGTGAGGAACAAGAACATTAAAGACGTCAAAGGTTCATCATTTAATAGTATTTTAAATACAGAAAAGCTCAGAAACATGGTCTGCAGTCACATGATTGGATGAAAACAGATACTGGGTTGAGCTACATCGAAACCAGGAGACAAAGTATGCCTATACTCCTTTTTATTCTCAGGCACAAAGGAACATTTGCAAGACCATGATCAAAGGGCTAATCGACTGATAGGTGGCAGGCTATTTAGGAGGGAAGCTAGGGCCAAGACCAGCCCACCAGCACCTGGATGTCAGCATGCGTGCTGCTAGCGTGTGTGGAACATTAGAGAGGGACATCAGGGTGCCAATCAATTATAGAGGGCCACGTAATAGAGAGCCCTATGATTTGTGTAACCAATAGGACGTTCTGTATTTGATGACGTTCATAGTGACTTGTACTAGAGGAGGGTTTAGTTGCCCACCTGATGTTAGAGACTCAATCATTTTCGCCGACAAGTATGGCACGTATACCTAGATGTTCCCGCTAAGCCAATCACTTTCCCAAGTAGGTTTGTGTAGTTTGCCATGTAGATTGACGTCAATGATGATGAGTTTTTACTATAAAAGTTAGGTTGTTTAAGAAACTCGCTGGTGAGAAGATAGAGCGGCTGTTCGTTGATGTTCGTTAAACTCCACGTTTTAGGCAATTGCAAATTAAAAATACTTACTTTGCCAACTTCCTGAATCAGTCTGATTATTGATGTTTGAGTATATTCTTCATCCCCATCTATCTCAAAGTATTGCTACCTCGTCTTAAAGGGTTTGTATCGGGGACACAAGTTCAATCCAAATAAGCAAACTATAGTAGCTATGTAGCCCAGCCTTTCTTATAATACATTTTTCATTTACATAATCTACTGAACACCAAAATGAGTGACAGATAGGCCCAATGTATGTTTTAATTTGATCTATGCACCTGTGCATGAAGTATAGTTATTATTTACCAAACATTACTAGAAATGCTGTCTACAGTTTATTGGGCCACATAAAATGTACCACATCATTAACTATGTTGCTGAGCGCTTGAGTTGTCCAGTCATATGTAGGAATATCTGGTTTTCTTTGTCTCTTTGGAGCAAACCTGTACACTCCTCTGAGAGATTTACATGAATGTTTTCTCAGACTCCTACAATCTCTGAAGGAATAAAAAATAAATAACTTCACACACAAAGAGGAACCTTTTTTTATCATTGTATCATTTAATTTATTCGAAGGGTTTGCTCATTAATGATATTCTCGTGAACCTGCATTTAATGTAACAGCATGAAGGCTAATAAAACAGAAAGATGTCCGAAAAATACAGACGGAGAAACGTTTTGGGAAGGGGTACAGTTTGTGCAAGGTTAAGCAAATAGATTAGGGATGACAGATGAGGGATGAAGAATGAAGGCTCCACAATGACCATTTAGTAAAGTTAGGTCACAATCTCAGTTCAAGATATCAACCACAGTGTTCCAGAGGTTGTTTCATGTTTCAAGATATTCTAAATCCCTTGTTCTGCCTGCTTTGATCTCCTGATCCCTTGCTATTTCTGTTCTTTTTTTCTGGTGTGCTCTGCTTGTGATGTGAGTTTGATTTCACTTAATCCTCTCCTCATTCTCCTAGTCTTTTTATTATTCTAAATAAATTCATGTGTTGCTTGTTATTGAGGCCCCTTTATTTTTGGTTATTTCTTTTTGTGCCTATGCAACTTTTAGTCTCCCGTTTTCTCTTCACTTCACAGTATTTCATAAGATTCTTCGTCAGTGATGTCATCAATGACATTTGTGATGTCATCTTTGATGTCCTGGGTGTTACTCTTAGCAGTTTACGGTGGTGGCGTGAGTTATGGTTGCTTAGTTTACCATAATGGCGAATTTCAGGGGGTTTCCGGTTTTACTTGTAACCATTACGTCCTTTTAACAAAATTTTTTCATTGAATTTCATAGGTTTTTATTAGCCCAACTTAACCATAACGTCCCTTTAACAACGTTTTTTCAGGGAATTTCAAAGGTTTTTATTAGTGCAACTTAACCCTAATGTCCCTTTAACTAAGTTTTTTCATTGAATTTCATAGGTTTTCATGAGTGCAACTTAACCATAACATCCCTTTAACAAAGTTTTTCATTGAACTTCATAGGTTTTTATTAGTACAACTTAACTATAATGTCCCTTTAACAAAGTTTTTTTCGGTGAATTGCATGGTTTTTACCAGTGTATGCTATCTTCCTGCAACTTACTCATATCATACTTACGAATATAGCAATATTTGTGTCCAATTTACAAAGTGTCACTTTTAAACTCTGTCAACTAGTTTGGCATCCGTAGGCGTCTACGAATATCTGACTTAATTGCGGACCTTCCAGACAGTGCCACATGACCATACGCTGGCGCGCAGCATGATGATGTGTCCGAGAACCCATCTGCACTTCACGATAAGATCCGTGCTTCACTGACAGTTTGGAACTGCATTTTCTACTGATCTATGAACTTTCAACTTCAAAATTTCCCTTGCACAGCTCCAACACCTATTCCTACTCATTATCCATTAACAATCTAGTACACATTACATACTTTTAGCAAAACTGCTATTTATCTTAAAATGGCATCAGCTAAT
This sequence comes from Ambystoma mexicanum, assembly GCF_040938575.1. Taxonomy (NCBI): domain Eukaryota; kingdom Metazoa; phylum Chordata; class Amphibia; order Caudata; family Ambystomatidae; genus Ambystoma; species Ambystoma mexicanum. The sequence goes on along the minus strand of NC_090933.1, from coordinate 434,464,229 downwards.
GCCATCCCTCCTCCCCGAGAGCCGCCACCACTGCTGTAATCAAGGAGCATGAGAAACACTGCCCCCTACCTTAGAAATAACACACGTGCAACATTTTCCTCTGTCCACCTACCTCTCCATATTAGCGTTTGGTGCCTCTTCCCTCATTTCCCTCCACACCTTTGGTTCTTAGCTCTCCTGCCAAAAAAAAAAATACATACAAAAACAACAAGAGAAATGTTCCTTTAGGAACCACCTTTCACAGGTAAAACATAGAACAAAAAAAAAACTTAGACTCCATCTACTTTATATTTCTCAGTAAAGTGCATAGACTCAATAAGATTTTCCAACATTTCCATTTGCATTTTCTGTTATGCTAATGGGAATATTGTGGGGTTCATCCTCCATTCCAGGGACTGGAACAGTAGATACCGGCCCGGCAGCCCAAGTTATCAGCCCAAGCGAAGCAAGGGGATAGGGGATGAAGGCCATTAGCACCCTAGGTTTCCAAATCAGGAACCCGGGGTGCTAAAAAAAAGGATTTTTCTTCCTACACCGGGACGCCTGCAGCGTCCCGGTGTAGGAAGGAAAATCCTTTTCCTAGATGGTCACTATGGAAAGGGAAGGCAGGGTTCCATACAGGGCCCCTCTTCACTTTCCATGGCAGCCTGCAGAAAGCGAAAAGAGAACCCAATCACCATATTTCCACAAGCACATTGTTCTTCCCTTTCAAACCTATCCCAATTTCGAATAACTTTACCACAAAGCCAGTCCTAGGTGGACATGCCACTTTAACCCCGTGTTTTGTTCCTCGTGGTCATGGCCAGTAGCCAGATTGTTCAGATCATGACTTTATTCCAAGACCCGGACAATCTGGCCACTGCCCATGGCCACAGGCTACACCTCAGTCACCAAAGGTATATCACTATTTTGTGTACCTACATTATGACACTCGTCAAAAAATAAAACACGGGCGCATTGGCAAATCCATGCTTTCAGGTCATTGCCATTGCGCTTTACACAAGTTTGCTGGAAATCCACCCATGTTTTATTTTTTTAAAGTGTCAAATGTATGCACATACAATCGTCATATAACCTACCCCCCACTTGACAAATTACATTCAGACTTTACGAAAACATTTATATCTAGATCTATAATATTTGTGCAAACCTTTGTGTAGATTTGTGAAATGGCACCACATTTATAAGCTTTTACATTATTTTGGGACCCACCTCTAATTTTGCCCCCTCTTGACAAAATCCCACCAAACGTGGCTAAAACATTTATATCTAGATCTATTATCAGTTTGCCAAATTAAGTGTAGATTCATCAAATTGCACCTCATTTATAAGCCTTTACATTAATTTGGGACCCCCCTCTAATTTTGCCCCCTCTTGACAGAATCCCACCAAACTTTGCAAACTCATTCAGAATCAAGTCAGAAATAACATTGCAAACTTTCAGACAGTTTCATTAAGTGGCACCAACGTTATAAACCATCCAAGAACTGCTTTTCACCAACCCTGTAATGCATAGTTGTCCGCGAACCTCACATGACTGTTTGCGGACTTTCACGGTGAAAACCACCCGTTTTTTTGCTTCTTGCAGCCATATCCCATGCCATCCTCATCACCTCTGACCTCCCCAGAGATTATTTGATAAGTTTGACAAGCGCAATGTTGTGTTTTTTTAATATGTTTTTACTGCCATGTCCGCGGACACCGGCAGCTGTACATGAATCCAAGATGGCGGGCGTTTCCAAAAATCTGACACACCTCGTGCTTTTCACCATCCAATCAGTGGGCGCTGTCGAACAGGGAAGTGTGTCCGCGGAGCAGACATAGATATCACTATTTTTTTAGACCTACTTTTTGGTCATTTTTAAAAAAAACAACTGGACAGATTTCCACCGAATTCACAAAAGTCTGCTTTTGGGACCAAGCCGTCGCTCCTGCCGCAAATTTGGTGAAAATCCGTCCAGCGGTTTGGGCTGTAGGCGTCAGCAAAGTTTTTTCTCCATTCAGTCTATGGGAAAAAAAGAAATTTTGGGACCCATTTTGGGACCCCACCTATAACTTTGCCCCCCCTTGCCCAAACCTCACCAAACTTTGCAAATTCAGAATGGGCCATATACTTTTTTTGCAAATTTTGGTGAGGATTCGTCCACGCGGAGCGAAGTTATAAGTCACCCAAAAAGTGCTCTTCCTATGTGTGGGTTTAGCAACTTACCCATAACTACATGGCCGCTACCGCAGGCCATGTAATATTTCCAAAGAACCTTCGTAGAAAGTACATAAAGCGGAATGCACTCCTGAGAGCAGCTGAGAGATCCAGTGTCCACTCAGCAATAAAGATCATCACTGCAAGTCCAGGCAGCACAACATTTCTTTATTAATAGATGTGCCTTGGAGAAAAAGAAACCTGGTAAGAATAACAATATATATATATATATATATATATATATATATATATATATATATATATATATATTGTTGGCAGGAGATTTAAACGTATGTTTATGGGTTTTTGTTGGCCATAAACTACACAAAGGTCAAACCTGTGATGGAAAAAAAATTAAAACACCAGCGTTAGGAAACCCACGTATACTCGTATAGTGAACAAGCTCTGATTCATTTGCCCCTAAACCAATATCTGAGGTTGTCTGAGAAGAGACAGGGTAGTAATGGGAGATGGTGAATGACATCAGAGTATGATAAGCTGAAAAGAATACATGATTCTGATATTTTACTGGTGATCCTTTATGCACTTTTGTCTTTTTTTGTGTGATTGGTTTCTAAGCGAAACCTTACACATACAGTTAAATAAGGCAACCATATTCAATTCAAAATGCGCTTTAACTTGCTTTCATTTCATTCGGTATTCCAAATGCGCCTCAACTTGCTTTAATTTTTTTCAGTATTCAAAATGCATTTTAACTTGCTTTCATTTCGTTTGGTATTCAAACTGCTCTCTCCTTTCATTTAGGATTACCGCCTGCCAGCCCGGTGTTCCCCCTCTCTGGTTTCACTCACTGGTCAGTCTTAAGGCTCCTCGCGATTCCATCCGCTGCTATGGGTTCCTGTTTCTCGCACCCAGCAAAGCTTCCATGACAAATCAGGATACCTAGGACCGTTTCCCTAGATCCGTCCGGCCTCCTTCTCACAGCTTGCCACCGACTTCCAGATTCTCCTGCCACCGTTTCCTGTTGCATACACTCTGCACTGCTTCATGGGCTTCAAACACTCCTCCTGCCATGCTGTGTCACTGGAGAGGTCTCCCTGCACACAGCTGAATGTGCTCCTACAGCTGACCGTGCTTCCACACCTGCCTCCATTTGTGACAGGCTTCCAGTTATTAAAGCTCCCGCCTCCATATCCATTACAAAAATGACTGGACCGCTCATCAGCAAAGTGGTAGACTTTCCTTGCTCTTGTTTTCCTCCTCCTCGTCTCAGTGCTGAGTTGGGACAATAAGTGCTCGTATTTATGAAATGAGGATGTGTTGGTCCAGTTGTCCTCTTCTTCATCCCAGAATCATACTGATGCAATTTGGGGGATACTTTAGGTGCGTCGCAGAAGAATTGCTGACAAAAGGCTATGAAGCCTTTAGGTATGGGGGGTTCATGCTGAAAGGGAAATGGGATACCATATCTCACCTAAGGACCTTCTCTCCCCACACCCCAAGTCTCCTCCACCCAAGTGATCCTCCCTCCCATATCCACCTCCAGGGTTGGGATCCAAAATCGATGGACTTTCCCATGCCACCTGAGAAGAGGATACTGGGGGAAAAGAAGTGAGGACGCCCTCCGGTTCCTTACAGTAGCCACCTTCGATAAGAAGATTTAAGACGTGTTTTTACACGTGGCTAGCTCCAGTGAATTCTCATGACTTGCAGACACATTCCTAAGTTATTTTACAAACTACTGCTTCTTTGCCTGGATCAAGCCATCATACTTATGGTTATGTCTCTTATGGATGGTGGGAGCTTTCTTTAAGCATCCCACCCCTGCCCAATGTCTTCGGCAGGAATGTATTTTCAATTATTTTTAGCCAGAAATTCTTCAAACAAGCCAATCAAATTTGGCTTTACTGAAGGTAACTGGGGCTGTGCCTCCATCCCATCCAGGGATAAGAAAGTATGGCTGCTTACAACACACCACCCTCCTTTATAAAGACATTCTCTGCCTCTGCCACAGATGTAAGTGTTATCTTTAGAAAGGAAACACAGTCTCCAACGTATGCAGTTCCAAGCTTTATCGATCCCTACCCTGCCAGACTTCAACTACACATTCCAAGATCCAATAGTAAAAATGTGTATATATAAAACAATAGTCCAGCATGGAACACCTCGTTCCGCTGCCCCTAGTGTAGGTACCTGGTGTGTACCCCATTTTACTGCTGTTGAGCATAGTAAATTCAAGTGCTTAAGTAGTTTAACCATTGCCGCCTTTTGGCATTATGTTCTTTCTGTATCAGTACTGAAGAGGGAATACGCCAGCTGATTTATAATTCGTTTGACTCCACAGCTGGTATCTTAGCATTTAAGTCACTCATTATACATATAGGTATATCCCTGTTTGTAGCTCTATGGTACATTATACAATTTTTAGCCTTCATTAAGTCGGAGGAGAAACCTGAGCCCTGGGGAATCAAATACATTAATAAGGATAAACTCTCTGGAATTCCCTGGGAATTACTAATTATATGACCTGCCAACATGTGATCTCAATCAACCTCAATTTTGTGTACTTCTAGTGTATTCTTTACTCTAATTCGGAGTCCCCCACAGGTTGTCCCCTACTACCCTGAGACTATGCAGTGAGCCATCCACCCAATCCCTAAATGGCACAGTTTCCACATGAGTACTGTGAAAAACCTGAAGGTGTCTCTCCCGCTAGTCCACAGGGATTTCTCATCCAGGTGGCCAAGACATGGCCATAGCTATCGGATCCAGTTTCTGGGGGTGGACCAGTGCGGGAGGATGACTTGGATGGAGCTCCTCAGTGAGTGGAAGTGGGACACCGATGGGTGAGATGCAGTACCCCCTTCCTTATTACACCTTTTCCCCTTCCTACTCCGTAGGTTTTTCAGATGTCTAACTCTCCTTTTCCGACACAAATACTTTCTCATTCCACGATAGACAATGAACTAACACCAGGGCATTTACCTGACATGTCCCAACACAAGGGTCAGGCAAAGCCAGGCATTTTGACAATAACCACACACACCTGACGGCCCTTTCCCTTCCCCAGAGGGATAAAAGGTGGAGCCTGAGAGCACACTTAGAGCAAGGCAGACCGCACAGCGAGGCAGCTATTCCAGGACGGCAGTTCAATAGGAGGAGAAAGGCGGAAACAACCGAAAGGTTGACAAGGAGGGAAGTGCACTTGCCCCCGTGAAAGGAATCGTAAGGCCGGGAACAATAGCTAGCGTGAGGTGTACCAGATGTCAAAGGGTCATGGGGTCCAGGTACACTGATAACCAAGTCAGGGAGAGACACTTTCTACTGTAGTGCCGTCCTTAACTCCAGAGGCAAGAAATACCAAGTCGTTCATCACAGCTGGGGAGTCGGAGGGAGAACTCATAGTAAACGGAACTGTGTTGAAGCGAAGGTGACAAATGGCAATGCAATGTGAATTAAAACATAAAGACTTTGGGCCTCATCAAGAGTTTGGCGGTAACCCTTAAATGCGGCGGTAGCGCTATTACCGCTGCATTTAAGGGTCCGCCAAATCACGGGTTTGGCAGATTTCACCCCAGCTCTGAGCTGGGGGGAAATCTGCAGAAATTTCACGCTCTTACCGCTGGCGGGAAGTCCGCCGGTGGTAAGAGCACGAAATTTGCCCATTGACCCCAATGGGGAATGGGGAATTCCCGAATGGGCTCAGTGGGGAATGGGCAATACCCGTTCTGCCAAACCCGTGATCCGGCGCTATTTGCACTGGGGGTTTGGTGGTAGGGCTATTAACGCCGGCGCTATTAGCGCCGGTGTTACCGTCCAACTCGTGATGAGGCCCTTTGTGTGCTACCGAACTGTTGAAACAACCAAGGGGAGACCAGCTGCAGCTGCAGAGTGGTCCGGTGCCACGTGGGTGCTCATTCGAAAGACTCTGTCCGGTGCCCGGTTGTTAAAAATCCCGATCCCAGAAGGCCGTAGGAGACCTGACAAAAGAGATCAAAGTGGTCATACAAGGATTGAGTAAAAACCCCTTGTCCATTTGAAAGTCTTTGACCCATAGTCAAGAGGAAAGAGGTGAACCCGAAAGAGGGATGCCAAGAGAAAGTTAGCGGAAGGGAACCCTCTCTTTCTGATGAGATTGTGTTAGAATGGCTATGTGAACCCAGCTGAGGGATGCATGCAAAACGGGGTGCTGAACGATAAGCATGTGACCCATCGTGTTGACAAGAGTGAACCCGGCTGAAGGATGTCCACAGTGAAATATTCTGAGTAAAAGACCGTAGTGAACCCGACTGAGGGAGGCTAACACTGAGAGAACAATGATCGAAGCCCGAATGTGGGGCGCCAAGAAGCAAGCTAGAGTAGGTGAATCCCATACAGTAATAAAGCCAAGGGAAGTCTAACGGAAGTGAACCCCACCTTGTGATAAAACCCAAGTGAACTGTATTGTTTGGCAAATGTGAACCCGACTGAGGGATGCCTGCGAATTAGGGTGAACAATAACACACCCGTGAACATTGTGGTAACAAATATGAAACCGACCGAGGGATGTCCACAGTGGTTGGCCAGAGTGAACCCGGCTGAGGGAGGCCCACATTACAAGGAGGATCACAGCCCAGTTGAGGGGGATCCAAGGGTGAAGAAAAATCACATTTATTGGAGATACTTTTTGTTTGTTGTTTATGGTCTATCAGGCCATCTAAGGCAAGAAACGTTGTAGAAAAGAGACTTGGCCCCAGAAGATCCTGGTATTGTTGCAAGGAACTATAACCTTGTGCTGGCGAGGCCCAGGAGTGTGCTGTGCTCAGAGGTCACGCCTTGTCCCATGCTAAAAACGCAGGGAAGGGAGAACCCAGCCATAACATCCTGACTTATTATTATTTGGTGAACACTTCTCCCTTTCCTGGTGAACATTAACCCACACTATTTTGTAACTTAGAGGTAAGGATTGGCAATAGTTTTTTTTTTAGTATAGGCCTTTTTTATTTACAACATGCCACTAGGACTGCCTTATTATTATTTGATGTTTGTAGCTTGCTCCCAACTTAGATTTAGGTTTAGATTAGGCATTTTTCCCACCCATTTATACATTTTAATAAACATCCATGAACTTGGATCACTTGTGTCTGTCTTTACTGACCACCATGAGTTCCTTACAGTACCCTCCACCCACACTCCTGATAGTTCTCAGGTTCCACATATAAATCATTTAAGCCTGGGCCAGAGGATTCCAATGCTGCTCCAATTCTGCGACAGCCACCGCATACTACTCCCCCGCCCTTATACCGGCGGGGCACCCGCTCCACAAACGGATCAAAATTACATTGCATTTCAGAACCCTTCCTAGCCCCCTCAACCATACGTGCATTCTTGCATAGTGGGCGGTTAGTAGGCTCTTCCATCTCCGTAAAAAATATGTCCACTCATTGTAAGTTTATGGACTCCACACTGATGTTAGCCATGGATTTCTCTGCTTCTTTGTAAGCCACCGGTTTGGAGATAGTAAGAACCAATCAAAATACTATGTAGATAGGTGGAGTAGAATCTAACAGGTTTTAAGAGAGCATCACCTGTACTAGTACACGAGACACAGGTAGGATTTGATCCTGGATGGGCATCTCGAGATACCATGCGTCCTCTATTACAAACACTATATCAAGAATAAGACTCCATTGAACCCAAGATAGCCATGTGCCTTAATTCTTGGGAAATTGTTGATTGAGTGATGTTGAGCTGTCTCTTTTAGATGTCTCTTTTCGATATAGACATAACTCAAGTAAGGAAATGAATTAATAGATGAAGACTATTGTTTTAAAAACCCTCTGGAAGGATAGACTGTGGTGGTTACCCCTCAAGGATGATGGGCATAGAGAGACAACACAGATGCGCCCACTATTGCCCATACATTTTGTACTGGCACAAAAACTGCTGTCCCGTGCCAACTGATCAAATATGCAGTAAACCAATTTTGTTGCCATAGCTGAGAAGGTCAAAGCCCGTCTTTAGGCATAACATGTAAAGGTATTGCCATTGGACATATAAATGTCCACGTGAAAACTGAGGAACGCGATCAGGAACTTCAGAACATTTTTGCATTTCTCAGTAAATCAGGGCTGTCCTTATGAACAAAAACACCCCTAATGTTTGTCTGGGACAAGCTGTGATCTGTTGGTTTATTGAATAAAACCAAATCCGATTTGATGTGGTACAAGCCATTATATATCAAATACTACATGTTCTCGGAGGTGTCCTCTCGCTGAGGAGCAGACGTGCTATGTGGTTATCAACACACAGCAATCAGCAAGCTTTATGAGTGCTGCTGAGCTCAGTGTTGTGTGCCCGCATTCACCACGTTTGGGTACATGGTGCTGGATGCTGGGGCTGGACGATGAACGCCACAATTAGATATTGCTTGCCTCTCACCAAAGCACTTGCAGTAGTGGCAGGAACCTCAGTCAACTCTCTAATCTGGTCCTATATCAGATCGTCCAGGAGGGAAAACTCCTGATCATTGAACTCTTATATCATTTTTACTTGAGGTTGGGAATGTCACTATTAGAAAATAAACGGTTGTTTGGAATCTGGCACTTCTAACAGCCACTTGAGTGTAACCAATTAAAGACACTGTATGAGTATGAGAATGTTAAAACAACAAATTCATTCAAAAGTAATTGTTTAAACTCTCTACTTCTTTCTGTCTCTAAGTGTTTCCAGTCATGACCCTTCTTTAGGAGATAAGAGGGTTCCCCGCTTCCTAAAATAGGTGTAATAAAAATCTAGATCAGAATACTGTATTTAATAAGCAAGGCTGTACTATTCAAAGAAATGATTATGTCCATCTACTGACCTTCCTGTTGTATTCCTTTAATTCACAGTAGAGCAAAATTGTCTGTGCAATGATAACCTCTTAAATGTGAATGCTCAACTCTTACTGTCTAAGCATGTCCTACCAGATAATATTTGTGAAGATATTCTTGCTCCTTCAACTTCTTCATAGAAATAGGTGGTCTTCAAAAAGAAATCCCTTCATATAATCTGTATGGAATTTCAAAATACCACCAATAAAGTGTTACTTTAAGTGCAAGATGTATCATATTCTCAGAGATGAATACAAGAAGATATCGTTAAGGGATGGCCTACCTTCAAGATGAATAATGGTGGTTTATTACCAGAATTAAATTGCCCCATTGATAAAGAAAAGCAACATTGTGCCTGTAATGATGCTAAATGTAATTTACATTAAAAAAGTGATATGGCCTCATTCAAGTTTGTGTTGCAAATTGGCAGTAAATCCACTGATTTACAGCCAAAATTGGTTATCGCTATGACAACTCGGTCCTGTGGACTTATCATGGGATTCCAAGTGGTGGTATGGTGGTGTTGATCCCCATTTTTCTATCTTCAATAATTCCCAAAAAACGAACAAATTAACACGTTTACCTCTGTGTGTTTGTTGGGTACTATTTATTTTATTTTTACATTTGTTACTGTTTTGTACAGTATGGTACTAGTACTATTACATTGCATAGTATTGTAGCACTAGTAGTATTTTTATTAGTATTATTAAGTAGTGTTTTAGTCTTTGTTGTTTTCGGCATAGGATTGTTTGCTCCTGTATTTGTTCACTTATTGAGGTTCTCTTCGGGCTGTGCTTTGGTTCTCTCTAGCTCTTGAACACTACACACTTTTGGGATCATTCTGATTCGAGGGCACATACATATGGTAGTCATGGAACACCTGCATTGCTGAGAAGAGGAGAAGAAGGCTTTGGGGGAAGAGGATGAACTGTATTCCCCCAGGATGGACGAGGAGGGGAAACTTGAGCTCTTTGTGGGTGAGCAGGCCTGGGCTGCAAAACATCATCAATCCTTAGAGTCGGTCGGAGAAGCTGGGGATTTGAAGGAGGCTTTAGGCATGAAAGAGAATGTAAGGCCTTCAGAGGGATGCACCAGTGGTGACATCAAGTAGAGAGGACAACCTGTAGATGCCCACAGGGGCATTGGAGGAGAAGGTTCCTGTCTGGAAGTGGGGGCATAGAGGTTAAAGTGGTTTTCACCTAGCAGGCTGAAGGTGATGTGGTGGACATGGAAGAAAACAATCGGGAGCAGGATGAGAGGGGGGGGATCAGCCTGTGGAGCTGTTGCAGAAGGGTCTGGACCTAACAGAATGGGAAGAGGAAGAGTGACATTTAAGGGACATTGTGATTTGGAGAAGCCTCTTGCTCATGAGGAGCCATATGGAGTGTGGACCTCAAGACACCTACACAGTCCGCAGGGTCCTGAGTGTGGGACCTTTTTGCCCTGAGACCAGAGATGGTGTGGGGTCTGAGGTCTCCTACTTGGTGAAATGCTATGAAAAGATGATCAAGCGGTGGTAGATGGCAAGGGCCATGCCCTAGGGATAAAGGTGAAACCATGTGTGGTGGTTGCACAGGATGCTGCTCCATTTGTATATGTCCTCAGAGGTTGCTAGTCACCATGCAGTCCCTACTGCCCCATCCAACAGCGAGGGCAGGTAGGGGCATCATTGGTGATTCCAGTGGAGTACTTATATACTGTGAATTTTTAATTTGTGTGCCTGTGAATGTTATGAAACCTTCCATTGCATCACGTAGTCATGCACAATCCCAAATCCATTGAGCACATCAATAAAAATAGTTACCCGCCTTTCCTCTGCTATAAAGTGCATTCTCTTATTAAGGCAACAGGTTCTGCTATCTGTGGCAAAAATACATCTTGGAGTTGAGTTTATTCAACCACTTCATGTGTGATACACACTGTATATCCTGATTTTAACTAACTACTTTCATTCCTCAAACAAAACACATCCACCTATATTACTCCTCACCCCAATTTTCTAACAAGATTTCTAACAAGTCTTGGTGTTGATCTTGGTGCAATCTATTGAATGCCATAGAGTTGAGATCATAGGGTTCCTCATCCGCTGGACACAGCAGTATTGAGACTGTGTTTAGCCCAGGACATATAAGGCTAGATTCTGCCATTTCATGATGTTAGGAAAGAGTTCTCTTTCAGGCAATGTTGCCTCCATATTCTATGGATCCCCAAATGTGTTGCTTATTATCTTGACCCTGATCAGACCTCATATGGAGAAGTGCAGCCTTCAGCTTCACTGCATTCTGCTTCACTCCCCTGGCCTTTCGCTCATTTGTTATGGGGAAACTGACTGGTCCTTTCTGAATGTCAGTACTGGGAAACTTTGTTTGCCTTTTGTCTTTATACTTTATACCTTCTTTGCAGTGCAATGCGTGTTCCTTTTGTATCACCCTAGCCTTTTAACTATGTGATTTGTGGTTACTTTTAAATGTGCCTAAAGACAAGCTGTTGGCAGGAGATACAATTTTACCATTTGTGCTATAGTTTTAGTTGGCGCAATCACGTTTACTGCATTTGGCTACTAAATGTGGCTAGGGTCAAAAGATGGCCAATTTATGACCACATTAGGTATTTCCTGACCTGGGAAGGCAGAAAGAAGGCCAAACAACAAAATGGTCAAAGAACAAGCAAATAATCTCATGGCACACAAGATTATTTGCTTGTTCTTTGACCATGTTGTTGTTTGGCCTTCTTTCTGCCTTTCCAGGCCAGTAAATACCTAATGTGGTCTTAAATTTGCCTAGGAAAGCTGTGCTTTTGTGGCTTCTGCGTGCCATTTATTTGTGGACCCAGGACGTGGGTGGGACTGTTTGGTCTCAATCCACAACCTGATGCCAGTAGATCTAGTGTGCATGCATAAAAGAAACCCACAGTGGTTCCTGATTGAAACACTGCTGGCTGAGTGAGTGGTGTAGATTCTTGCTATTGGAGGGCTGAGTTTGATAACTCATCTGCATTTAGGATAAGAAGAGGAGTCCTGCAGCCATTCCAGTAGATCAGACATTGGAGACAAGCATCCGGAGTAGCTGTGCAGCCAACTGAAGACCCGTGGATGGGATGACTCCAAAAGAGAACTGGCAACCTTTCCTGGAGCTGTCCCGGTGAAGCCCTGCTGGACTTCCTGATCTGAGAAGGCCCTCATCAGTGCTTCAACCCTTGGACTGGTGGGACCAACCATTCTCAATGTTCTCTTGTGCTCCTGCAGCTTTAAGCCTTCGGAATCATCCCTGCACCACCAGGTAGGCCAAGCAGCCATGTGCCAGAAGAGTCACTATTCTGCCTTTTTTGTCTGGAACCTGGGTAGTCGCCAGCTCATTCTACAAGTCACCTTCCTGCCAAGTGTCAGATTTCCAGCCTCAAGGGATCCTGTCCTGGACGCCAGTCTTCGTTCCTGACTGGAGAAACGCCTGCTGTCGCCCATGTGCTGTCATTGTCACTGGAACTGGTGAAACCCCTTCTCCTAGAGTGTCCCCAAGAGACCTGCATCCATGCTTGCTGCATTTCTTCATCAGAGAGGGTTGCACTCAGCTGCTGGAACCAACCAGAACCTTCCTTGAACCTGCAGCTTCTGGGCATCTTCTACTGAATCCAATAGTGGGAAAACCTACCTGCAGCAACTCCCAGTCAACCTTTCAAGTCACTTGGGAAAATTGGAGTTAGGGCAGTGAGTAATAAGAATACTTACAGAAGTCCCTATCTCCCCTATAGTAAACTCCGTGAATAACTTTGATTTATTGTATTCCCTCTCTTTTTAAATGTTTTGTTTAAAAGCGTGCTATGAGGCAAAAAAAAGTATCTGACTTCTCTGTAAAATGCATGAGAAGTCTTCTGGAACATTTTTCACCACCACGCAAACCTTTCCTAACTTTGTCCTTTCTCCTAAAGGAACTTTGTGGCTTTTGGGCACAAGGTCCCATTCCTTGTGGGGATTGAATTGATCAAATTAGGGTATTCATTCTTGTGAACTGGTTTTCCTGTTGTATAATTACCTTCCTTAAAGGTGTTCAAGCGCATTGTATGTATAGCTACAACCCAAAGAAGAATGTATGTAAGTTTTATAACTGAGTGTTGTGTTGTAGTATTACCTGCTTGATTTATTTTTCTAGTATGTTTTTGGGCCTTTAATAAACATTGGGGGTCATTCCGAGTTTGGAGGCAGCCATGGTGCTGTTAGCACCATGGCTGCCTCCAAACCCGGGTCCGGTCTGGCTGAATGGGGACTTACCGGGTCATTCCGACCTTGGTGGACCCGGTAAGTCCCCATTCAGTAAACCATTCCCCATGGGGAAGGCCCTAATTACAGGCCCGCAAATAGCGGACCCGTTATTCGTGCCCTGGTCCCTTAGCGGGACCCGCAAAGGATGTGTGGTCAGACCACATGTCCTTTGCAGATCCCGCTAAGGGACCTCGGAATAGGGCGGTAAAGGTTTACCGGCACCGGCATCCTTACCGGTGCTGGTAAACCCTTAACGCCCAACTCGGAATGAGGCCCATAGTATTTTTGTACTTTTCTGTCTAAGTAGAATCTTTGTGTATTTCACTGTGTGGACTCTTTGTGGAACCCTGATCGCACTCACCTCTCCTGAGACTAAGGCCCTCATTAGAAGATTGCCAGTCCGGAATAAGGTGCTAATAACAATGGCTACCAGCACCTTTTCTGGACCGGCAAACTACAAGTCTGCCGGTAGGGGCAGTGAACTACCGGCAGGCCTAACCTGCCGGTAGTTCAAGCCCCATCCGTTGGATTTTTCCCTGAATCACCGGCACAATTACAGTTGCAGTTGAGGCCAATTTAGGCATTCAAAGTCCCAATGCCCCTCTATTTGAAATAGTTATTGTGCAGTATTAGGTGTCACAAACCTATTCTCATTGCTCTGTGAGCAGGGGGGTTCCACCTCTGCAAACAATAACTCTTCCCCTTGGTCGCTTGTTTACTCTCACAACTTCTGGCTGGCCACCACCCACATTCACAAACACTGCCCACCCCTCCCTCTGCTGATGTTGTTTCTTCTGCAAATTCTTTATTTGAAGTAATATCCATTTACATTGGCTCATCTCTATCTTTTCCTCTTGGTAAGAAACACAGTGATTCATTTCCACAACCAGCTCAGACTGGGGGCTTATTTGCCAATCCACATAAGTACTTTTTCAATGTAGCTGAATATTATTTAACAAACCCTGGCAAAAAGCAGGCTCTATAGCTTACTGTGCTGTCTCAGCAGGTTCATTTATAGCAGCATGATGCATAAAATCAACCTTGAATTGCTCTAAATAAACTGCATGCAACTCATATTTCTTTTGCTTCCAATTATTGATTTTGGCATAATTTGTATTTCTTAGGCACAGTTACAATGTTCTGTATAAGAGCATCTCTAGCCTTCACCAAGTCAGCATCAGTTCCATTGTCCTCAGTGGGCCAACCAATCTCTTTTGTCAAATGTTGCTGTACTTTGGTGGGCATTTTCACCTTTACTAGCTGATTCATGCCAGCCTAGGAGGGGTTGTAACACTCACTGTCCTGAATACCTCAGGAAACTGCTCTAACACTTCTTTAGACAAATTCCTCATATGACCATGTGTCCATAGGTCATGTACCATTACCAGGCTACCACACTATCAGCAGCTACTCTTGGTAACTGTCTAACTCTCTTATTGGGACTTGCATTTGAGAATTTGATGTGGCATAAATCACACACATACAGGTATGGCACACTCTTACAGTGGTGAAGGTACTTGTTGGTTTCCCAGTTGAAAATTGTGCTTGTGATTGACACTGTGCATTTGTGCTTTGCAAGCTTTGATAAGTCACTTGCGGGGAGCTATGGGGTTGTGCTTGTTCCTTTGATGCAGGTGCGAGGACAGCATTGTGATTGTGAATTAAACTTCAAAGCACCTAACTACTCAATAATGTCTTCCTCTCCTTCCACCTTATCCTCTTCCACATTTGGATCCTTCTCTGTCAACTGCGTGTGTAGGGATGTAATCTGACATTATGAGTCAGGTGAATTAAACTGCACTCCTCTTTTCTGTGTCTTCCTCTGTTTCTGTAATCTTCCTGTCTTATTCTTTAACTTCACGTTCATGTCTTACAGACCATTTAGTGCTGATTCTCCAACTTTTTTTCAGCTTTCCGCAACGCAAATCAAAAAGGCTTCCCACTCTTCTGGGTTTATCTTCTTACCACTGCCCTCTAAAGTGCATTTTGAGTGAAAAGTTTAATCCATTCAATAGTCCCATCTGCTGGGAATTTATATTGCAGGTTCCCCTTTGTAATGGAGCTTCATTTTTCTAATATCTACAAGTATTAGGTAGATAATTAAGTACATAAGGTATATAGATGTACATCTTTCTGGGGCACGATGCTCCTTTGACTGATTAAATCCAGTTTTCTGCCAAACACAATTCACCACTTTTTATATATTTGAAGCACAATTGTGTCAAGATTATAACTTGTAATATTGCTTTTATTTATCATTGTAGGGCGCAATGAAACAGAACACTGTTCAAATGACTGTAAAGGCTCTCGTCGAGCCAGGTTTTCTTCTCTGGCTCCACCCTCAGATACCTTCTTTACTTACCTAACTACAATCGGCAAATCCTGTTATTTCTGCATTGTGTTAATTCTCCCCCTACCTTAAGCTCCTAAGCTAGTCCTGTTACATGTATTTCACCCAATTTATCCTATTCTTCCAGCCCATGAAATGCTCCCCTGAACACATACACCTTGGGATTTTTTAGAGTTTTACAGCATGAGCCTGGCACAAAAAAATCAATATAATACATCTCTCTTTTACATTAACAAAGAACTTCCTAATGAAACATGCTCTGCCCTTGCGGACCAAGGCTTTATAGCACCATTCAATACCTGTACAATTCTGTTTGGCCTAACGTTGTGATACAACCCACCACCATTGTATCACTGCACTGTTGGAAATTAGACCCAGGAGATGTGGGGAAAGTAGACCTAGGTAGTTGGGTAAAGAAATACTTGACAGGAGGCCAAAGAAGTAATCCGGAAGGACCCGGGAGACTGGGGTATGGAAGATGTACGAGGCTGGAGGAGAGGCCTAGGGGGCCTAGGAAAATTGGACCTAGCACTGTGTGGAAGGAAAGCACCAAGAGTCTGTTAAGAGAAAGACACCTGGAGGAGGGGAAGTAAGAGATAAAGGAGGTTGGGGTAAGGGTAAGATATGACGCTGGAGTAGAGACAAAGGGGACTTTGGGAAGATGGTTCCCTCTATAAATGCCTTGCTACCAACCCAACATGGATGTATAACACCTACCTCAAACTGAACCCCATAAAGACCAACTCCATCCTCATCAATCCCCCTGCCAAACAAGAAATCATGCAACAATGGCTGAAAAGATTCAACCCATAGCTATCAAACTCAGCCAAAACCTTGGGCTTCATTGTTGACAGTAACCTTTCATTCCAAAAGCACATTGCCAAAAGGGCCCACGCTCCATGGCTACAGATCACCACATTCAACAAAATCAAGCCCTTCATCCCCCTGCATGACGTCTGCATGATGGTTCAAGTTCTATTGATGTTGGGGTTGCGCAAAAAGATTGTATCTAAAAGGCTGAATGCATGTTTAGAGCTCATAATACTGAACAGGGGTGCGGGGATGCAGCGGTGTACCCCACACCTCCAGTTTGGTAATGTGGGCTGCAGTGTTTGCAGGGGTGTCCCCAGCATACATTATAGGCAGTGCAGGGGACAAACAGCCAAAGTCCCAAAAGGCTGATTTACAAAATGCTGGCTAATGGGCTCCGTGATTTTGTAATTCGGTCTTTTGGGATTCGATATTACAAGGTACATCCATTGATCTCACATATTGAAGGGGGAAATGCTCTTCTTACTGGGCTTCTAACTACACACCTGGTCCCCCTGCAGCAGCCCAGCATGCTGCAACACGCATCATTATAGCTACTCACACATTTGACTGTATCTATTCTACAGTGCACATGGTTCTCTGGTTCCCCCTCTCCACCATGATCATATTTAAAACTGTCTGTATGACTTACAAAGCAGTGTTTAACGGAACACCAACATACCTTGCAGCCCAACTTCACATCTCTGGATGCTGTAGGCCCTCACCCCACTAATCTTCAGTTAAACAAAACACAAAACACAAAAAATGTGACTCTTTCAACAATACATATAGGAACCACACCCTCCCCCATCCCTTCCTCCTAAACTGCTCTCCTGCTCTGAAGCTAATTGTTTGACATATGTAGTAAAATAAATAAATGCAAACCCAGCTGGCTAGGACAGAAGAGACTAAGGAATGCTTGAAGATAAATGGTGCAAGAAGAACAAGAGGGAGATAGAGTTGGTAGAAGAGCATTTGAGACAGAGGAGTGGAGAAAAATCCTGAAAGGGAAGCAGACGTTGATAGAGAGGGATGAAGAACAGAAAAGAAGCTGAGGAACATTGAAGGAGTAGAGGTGAAGGGGGAAGAGACCTTTGTGCGGAATGAGTGGGAGCTCTAACATACCTCTCACTACAGAACAACCATCAGGCTTGTGTGCTGTCTTGAAAAACAATAACACAAGGGAGAGTGTCACCTCTGTTGCGTTGCGCAACCCTAACACAAGTTGATAGGTATACAAATCTGCCTGATCAATGTCGTTGCTAAGGAACAACGGTCCAAATCAAGCTGAACAATAAAGTCATCAACCTAAGTGCTTTGTCCAAAAGTTTATGCTAAAGCAATGAAACAGAACTGCCGACGCATGTTTTGACCCTGAACAACGGGTCCTTTTCAAGGCAAAACTGTTCACATGGTATGGTAAACACATAATGCATCCAAAACAAAAAGTGGAGATCAAAAGAAAGAAACATTTTCCCAAAGCATGGTTGAAAGATGAATGGGGCCAGAACCCATCCGAAAAAACACAAAGCTACATGTCCATGGTGAATATTAAACACACATAATGTGATACCATATTGTCAAAATGAAATGTTACCATGAGAAATAGGGCATTCACCAAACAAAGTCCAGAGTTGTAGCATCCAATGTTTCATACATGTAGGAAGAACAGAAAGTATAGAGCAGACAATGAGCTATACATCCTGCTGACACACATAGTACAAACCTATTACATGGCTTTTGAACGAGAGTGTGTCATGATCAGGCTGAGATTTTTGGAACAAGGTTATATGGAACATTCCATCAACAAAGGGTTAGATTGCAACAACCAAATGACCAGAGATTCGATTCTGGATAGCCATAAAGCTCAGAATACGCAACAATCTGACAATGTACAGTTCATTACCAAGTATTCACAAGACAACAACATGGTCTACCAGCTTTTGAATAAGCATTGGCATTTATTGTGGCTTGATTCTGACCTAGTTTCACATATTTTTCTAAGACACCCAAACTTATCTTCACTCGCAACAAAACTTGAGTATCAAACTTTGCCCCTCGTTCCTTCAAACAAAGTCTGCTCAGACACAGTCTCTCATATGGCTCCATCCCAAACCGTTGGGTTTTTTCAAGTGTGGCTCATGAAGCGTTTGCCAATTTTCTCTGAACCAGAATGTTTTCAGTTGTCATCAAGGTCTCACAATCCACATTTCTGATTTCATTAACTGCAAGTCCAAATATATAGTGTATGCTATTAAGTGTGTATGCCGTAAGGTATATGTTGGTTCTACTATCAGAGATTTGCCAGTACGTATTCGCAAGCATTTCGGACACCTGAAAAGCCAAGATCCTAAACTACTACTTGCCATGCACTGGCAACAACATCACCAATTGGGCTCAGTAAATGACCTCAAGTACATTGGACTAATACAAGCACATGTTCATCCAAGAGGCGGTGACCGACAACTTTTACTACGCCAGTTTGAGGCACGGACCATTGCCAAACTTCACTGTACCAGTCTGGGATTGAACTCAGACTCAGAACTGAATGTATTTCTTTGAATGTGCTCTCTCAGCGTTGGTATATTGCTCCTCCATTTGCACCCTTTTCTACCCCACTATTCTCATACACAGTACCTATTTGACCATCATGTATATCAAGTATCCAGTATTCTTTCTGCTCCTACTTACATAATGCACATGCAGCATATCTCATGAACAAAAATGTTTCCGGTTTGGTTCAACATGTCTTTTTAATTCTTTCCCCAACCTCCTTTTCGTATGTCTTACCCTCATTTATGCTTCTTATATATATTGTGTGTGTTTTTCCACACAAATATTCCACAACCATGTAACATTGTCTTTTGTGAAAGTGCCACTTTTTGGATCTGTCCATTCCATTTAACCCCCTCGTTACATTATATTTTAGCCCTATAAACTACAAACCAGTTCTCACAAGTGCTTGTTTGGTTCATCTCTAATCAGGTCTAAAATACCAAATGGTACCTTCATGCATCCAATACTATTATGCATCTACAACAGTTCGTAGCTCTATGGAAACCTTCATGCCTTATCCATGTCTTAGGCCCGCACATGTACCCTTACATATATAAGGGCCTTTTATCTGTAATAGGTTGCACATAAGATCTATAGAAGTCATCCTGATCACTTAATCATCACATTTCACCGCAGCATTACAAGACCACACACGCGCACGTGACTTCGTCACGTGACGCGTCTCTAGGTCCTTTCTTCTACAAACGCGGAAGAGGCGAGCGCCAATTCACTAAGCAATTCATGCCGGGATACATTGCTTGCACAGGACATCTAACCCCAGTATTGGCAGGTACGGTTCACCATTGATTGGTGTGTGGAGCATCAGGAACACCATTAGGTTGGGAATTTACCCGTTTGATTTAAAGCGCCATTACAATTTCTCTTTTCTGCATTTTTTGCGCCGGGGAACGCCCGTATCTTTCAATCTTCCTAATCCATACTATTTCCACACGTTCAGGTAAAACTTTTTTCAAATACAGCACCTCACCCACTTTGTATTTACCGGAATTCACAGTAGTTGTGATACACTCGTACTGGGTTTTCTCCCTACAGACCGCATTTGTTTCATTAGTACTATGTTGGCCACAATGCTACCACCGACCATGTGATCCATGTAATTGTGCCTAATTGCACTGCCTAACTGGCTGCTCCATATGTTCTCCCTGTAATCTACGTTACTGCAACATTACGGTAATCAACTATTTCTTGGATTCTCCTAATCGTACCTTGGGATAACTGGCACCCAATCACCTTGGTTCCCAAGCACTTTGACATCACTGCATGAGACCACTAGGGCGAATAGGAGATGGACAGTCAGAATTTGGACAGTGCACACTTTTTCCTCCTACTCTAGCACTTACTTTCTGCCATTAAATGAGTATGACTTTCAGTTGGCATATTGCACTTGGAAAATATATTTTTCTCTAATGTTGACACAAGTGATTCTTAATGACAATTTACTGATTAGTGACTTAAGCCATGTAATAAGTTTGTACTATGTGTGTCAGCAGGATGTATAGCTCATTGTCTGCTCTATACTTTCTGTTCTTCCTACATGTATGAAACATTGGATGCTACAACTCTGGACCTTGGTTGGTGAATGCCCTATTTCTCATGGTAACATTTCATTTTGACAATATGTTATCACATTATGTGTGTTTAATGTTCACCATGGACATGTACCTTTGTGTTTTTTCAGATGGATTCTGGCCCCATTCCTCGTTCAACCATGCTTTGGGAAAATATTTGTTTCTTTTGATCTCCACTTTTTGTTTTGGAAGTTCTGTTTCATTGCTTTATAATAAACTTTTGGACAAAGCACTTAGGCTGATGACTTTATTGTTCAGCTTGATTTGGACCATTGTTCCTTAGCAACGACATTGATCATGCAGATTTGTGTACCTATCAACTTGTGTTAGGGTTGCGCAATGCAACAGAAGTGACACTCTCCCTTGTGTTATTGTCTAAACGTAGTAGTTTTGAGGTAACTAATTGTCCCTCAAACGTGCAGCAGCTCATGCTTTCTTTGTTTTCCTTATTGACCAATTGCAAATTAAATCTCCTATATCACCTTTTTT
Organism: Ambystoma mexicanum; assembly: GCF_040938575.1. Lineage (NCBI taxonomy): Eukaryota > Metazoa > Chordata > Amphibia > Caudata > Ambystomatidae > Ambystoma > Ambystoma mexicanum. The sequence continues at coordinate 434,443,165 of NC_090933.1, read as the reverse complement.
GTAGTCCCAGTGCCTCCTATACACGGCATACCTCAATCCAGTCTTGAAAAACAAGACTGTCAGTGTACTGGTATGCACCCAGATGAAGCATGACAGAAAGGATGCAGATGGGAGTGGGAGAACCTTGAACCCTGAGACTTTGAGTGTGTTGCGTATGTCATTAAGCTACCAGGAGATACAAGTTTGTTCTGTTTGGGCATTTATTGTTACTTCCCTGAAAGACACTGTTTTTCAGTACCCCCATGAACTGAGTTCATAGTGGAGAAACACCATCCTGATGACATTAGCTTACTTCAGAATACCTCATGTGCACAGCCCGTAATACACTTTTTGTTAGTTAGATCCTTTTTTCTGGCCTTTTTTAGTGTCAATGTTAATTATGTGACAACACATTTACTGATTCTGCATAGTTCTTCTACATACGTATGAGAAATGAAAATCAGTAATCACACACAGAAGCACACAACACAAGCATTCACGCACACACATTCACACACAAACATACCACCACAAGCATACAACTGCACTCAGTCATCACAGGGAACACTGCAATGTCCACACAAGCCCACACTATCAAATCACTGAACTAAACAAACATACAGTACACCTGGAACTGCACATAGGCCCTGCCCCAGCATCACACACACACAAAACACAAGCAACAAAAAAGCTCACAAAATTGCCCAGAACTGCACTGCTCACAAATGTGCGTGCACACACACAAACACACACTGACACACAACAATGTATACAGCTATTGTTTCAGCACGGCACACCATAATACACAGCAGCGAAACACATAAACCATCCTGAGCACTACACCAAACACACCTCAATCCATCACTTCACTGAACAAACATAAATACAGTCTTCACTGATGTCTAGCACTTTATTGCACATGAACGCACATACATGCACACAAACACACACACACACCTCCCCTAGTCCTAACACATGCACACCATGCCAATACTGCACTACACACACACACATGCCGACAAACATTACCTTAGAACCGCTACTCAGGCACACCACTATCTATGAAGCACTGTACACACATGCACATTCTTTCCCAGCGGTGCACTTCAAAGATGCTCACCACACACCGCATTGTGTTGTACATGCACATACATCACCACCACCAGCATTTCACTTCATGCACACACACACACACACACAGACCACCACAGCATTTCACTTCATGCACACACACACACAAACTGCCCTAGCAGTGAAAAGCACTGCCACAAATAAAGCACACATACAGTCCACCTTTGACCTTGCAGGGCTAGATGGGTATACTGGAGTCTGTTCTGTCTGCGATTGTTGGCCATAATGGCATTCATGATAACTATGAACAATTTAGTGTGCCTTTACTGTGCTAACTGGGTATAATGGAATACAGCTCTGCATAGCTAATTGGACGTTAATGGAATCCAGCATTGTTAGTGCTAAATGGGCTAAATCATCATAAATGAACCTGACATTGATGTCCGAACTCGGCATAATGGAACCTGCCATGTCTTTGCTCATTGGACAGAACAGAATATGTTCCTATTGTGCTAACTGCCTATAACGGAGTCCCACAGTGCTGTTCTAACTGTGCATAGGGAGGGAGGATAGCTAAGGGGCAACGGGCGCGTCTGGGAAGCATGGCCATAAATATAGGAAGGGAAAGGGGGTTTTGTCTCCCCCAACTTCTGTGGCATGCTTTTTTGTCCCCCACATCTTTTGGAAGGAGGGCAGGGGGGCCGCAATCATCAATTATGTAATTGGACAGCGCAGGCCCAGCTGGGGTGCCCAGCAAGGCTTGCACTGTCTCATTACATAATGCTGAGATGCCTGGCAGCCGCGCTGCAACACATTCAGGGCCAGGATGCCCTGCATGGCTCAGTCCCTCAGCCTGGCTGGCCTGACTCAAAGTCGGCAGCCAGGGTTCTGAACTGGATGTTGCAGGGACTGGCGCCTGTGCTGCCACGCTAGCAGCAGCACTTCCAAGGGCCGCGCCTCAGAGAATCACTTTCCGGCTTTGTGTTTGTGCGACAGACAGACAGGAACTAGGAAGCTCTTTCAGCTTGCTGGTTTCTGTCTGTAGGTGTGTGAGTGCGAAGAGGTTAGATCGTTGTAACATGAGACGTGGACCGGGTGGCATTTGAAAGCAGAACAGAGGTACTTTTTTTAAAAAATAATTTTTAATTGTGTTTGTGTATGTTTGTTGGGGGGCTGGACTGCGCGGTGGACCGTATTGAGGGCACGTGTCACATTTGGACAATGTGAGCAGAGCTCACAGTACACATTAAGGCCCCAGGTATGAAGACACACTAACAATAACAAATGGTGCATTCTCTGTGGCAAGCCACAGTTCTTCAACACCTCTAAAATTAGTCTTGCCATTTTTCAGATGCTAGTAAATCACGACCATCCTAATTTCAAAATGAAGTTGGCGGAAGGTGCGCCCTCCCCAAGTAGAGTGGAAAGAGTCAAGCTGAGAAAACCTGTAACCCAAAACTGTCATACTCTGCAAATTCTGTGAAATTAATTTGAGTGCTATACGCGTTCCAAACATGGTGAACTTTTGTTAAGCAGTTTTTGCTCTAGTTGCACAGATGGAACCGTATGGGATTTTGTGTTAAAATCACACTTTTAGGAGCCCTGTATAACTTTTCCCCCTGCCGCCAAAAATAATTGTCACCAAACTGGCAAAAAGTATTTCGAGTTTTGCAGACACTTTCAGGACGGTTTGGTGAAAATTAGTAAATGTGTGTCATGGTTCAGGTTGTAGGCCACCAAAAACTGCTTCACTTACCAAACTCAGCAGGGGAGTATCCAGCAATGTAAGAGTGTGGGGGCAAGGGTTGGGGGGTCAATGAAATGCAGTGTGTGGAATTGCACATGGTCTCATTAGCGCCCCAAACCACCCACCACTGCCCCAATCTACCTTTTTGTTACCATTAGTGGAAGATGGCATTTTAACACACAACAAAAAAAAACTGCAGTATCATTCCAGATGCAGGAAACTCACCTATTAGAGCTCTGTCCAAGCCCTCTGTGGCAAAATACATGCAAACTTCCTAATTAGTATATGGATTGCCCCAACAGAAGTGACTTCATAGAAAAGGACATTGCAAGGCGCATCATCAGTCTTTGATACTTGGAGGCACCATGGAAGTGACTTTAGAATACGTTGCCATAAATAAGCCAAGTGACAAATAACTGTAGTGCAAAATACCTAAATTGCACTATTGTTATGTGTGGAGAAACTCTATAGTCATTAGGCTTTTCCATTATAATACCATGATACATTAACATAAGCTTTGAAGTGAATCAGAGTCACTTGCAGAGCTGCAGATAAGGCGCAATGTGATTACATGATTTGTTCAGGATCACACATTTGGTTAAATGGTGAAACTGGGATGTGGACAATTTAAGCGACTGTGCACATCTTTCCAGGTTTAGTTGATAAAGATATTTATTAAGGTTTTGCTTTACATTTCATGTGCTTAAATAATTATTTATTGCAATGCCTTGGAAGCAAACCACATTACATTATAAACTAGCCTTTCATAGTAAACTAACCATACACTATATACATTGTCATAGAAATATGTTGAGGAATTGGAGTATGGCTTTAGTTTTATTCTCCCCATTCTGCATGCTAAGTCACAATAGCATCATGTAGATTAATGTGAGCCTAACAAATCCCCCTTGGGTTTTAAAGCCATAGTCATTATTTCATAAAGCATGCAAAATTAGGCACCCTTCTCACTTCTGATCCCTCTCTCCTATTCACATTTCTAAAGGGACACAAGTCCCTGCTAATAGTACCGCCCTCCCTCCCATCAGTGCCTAATGGCTCACATGGTAACACTCTGTTGATACAGAGCAACGTGAGGACCCTCTGCTGCCCGTAGCTCCTTGGGACATTGTCCTGGCAGCGGGACACCTCTACCATTTGGAACGGGTAAGGTGTACTTCTGCCAGGACAAATGGGGTAATTCCGACCCTGGAGGTAGTCATGCCGCTATTTGCGGCATGGCTACCCCCATTACGGGTACCGGGTCCGGGTTCCTGAAATGGGAAAATACTGGGCCATTCAGACCTTGGATGGCCCAGCATTTCCCCATTCCAGGAACCCAGACCCTGTACATCCCCATTCCCATTCGAGCCCCCATAGGGCTCAATGGGAATGGGGAGGATGCAAACAACGGGCCCGTTAATGACGGGCCTGTTTGCATACTCGTCTGCTTGTGGAAACCAGGCGTCCTTAGCGGGTCCCGCGAGGCGACCTCGTAATGAGGTGGTAGGGGGTTAACGGTGCCAGCAGCTCTACCGGCCCCGTTAACCCCCTACCGCCAGGGCCGTAATGACCCCCAATGAGTGTGCTGAGCAGGAATTGCTCAGCACACATTTTCCTGCCAGCGGGGAACCTATCCCGTTGGGCACACTCTTTGATGTGCCGAACGATAGAGGTGTCGCAATGAGAAATGTCCCTGTCTGGCGACACAGTTTCCATGTGTTACTGTATATGCACATTTAAATTTTGTGTGCACACAGTGTAGTCAATAGAGGTGCTGGGTGCATTTGTGTGTGAGTGAGAGTGTATGCAAGCATATGTGTGTTGACTTTTGTGTATGAAAGAATGATATATAATGCATTGTTTGTATGTTCTATTAGAATTAAGTTTGTGAATGTTATGTTGTGTCACTGGGTGAATGGCAGGCCGGCTGAAGATGTGTGGGGGCCCAAATGAATTTTAAAGATAGGCCACCAGTCTTATGAAAGTTATAACAGAGCGTCAGTAATGGACTCCTGTGGTGTAGTAGTCTAGTGTTATCCCTCAGGGATTTAGGTTATTTGACTGAGGTATAAAATCACGGCATAATTGACCGCAGTCCTTTTCGCTGCGAATACGTTTTTACCTCAGTACAAAAAACCAAACCCATGTCCCCAAACTGCCAGTACACCCACAAACCCCCACTTACCTTTTCTCCATCCGCCGCCTCTCCTGTATCCTGCAGCGTCAGATCCATCCATCTAACGTGGGTCGGATCTGACGCTGCAGGGTCCCTTTTTCTTCTTTTTTTGTTGGGTCCCCTGCCACCAATGCTGCAGAAGTGGGGGATACCCCCACAACTGCCGAAGCCAAAAATATTGAACATGAGGAGAGAGGGACACCCCCGCAGCCCCAACTTTTCATGTTTGGTATCTTCGTCTTCGAAATAATGTTGGTGACCAAATTCCATCAAATCTACCATTCGACCAAATTTCTACTAACAATTTGGCCGAAACGATTCCTAAGAGCCACCGTCCGTCCTCCCTCTACCCCACCCTTGTCCCCCCCAACATTTTCAGCACGGTTACCCCACTGCTTGGAAGCAAGATGATACAGAGCAACACAGGTTCAATCCCTAGGTCCTTGCTTAGCAACCTCTGGGTATTAAGCTTGTTATGAATAACCCAATACAATAGTGGAACCTGATAGGGGTATGCTAACTGTATATATCCTTAAAAATGGTGTCAGTACCCATAATATTAAATATTCTGCACAGGTAAGAACAGCTGATATTTTCATAACACAACTTTAAAAAATGTGAGTACCTGAGGTCTTGATGCCATTACCTGACCTATAATAGAACTACTTGGCATCTGATTTAAGTAACAGAGCATATTCCTTTCTGCATGACACATGATGGTACTTCCTGGGTCAATGTTTATTGCATAGAAGAGTTTCTTCTGCTTCCACTTTGACACAGAAGCCATCATCAGAATGGATATGAAGCACATATCATTCTTTTTAAAATGGAAACGAAATTAAGGTCGACAATATTGGACAAGGTTGCTTTCCTCCAGACAATTGCTAATTTGCCCCAATATGGAAAGGTGTCCTAAGTAAACACGCGATGGCACGGCCATGCTTTTATTCCCAATATTAGGTGAGCACGTGTACAGTAGGCTTTCGAAACCATGGCGATAAACGCGCTCCGCTTCCTGTCAGCGTCAAATCATGTAATTATACCGTTTTACTGGTAAATCCTGCCATTTTGCTGTCACGAACCCACAAATTAAATATAGACATGTAGCTTTACCAAAGCAATAGGAATGTAATATTAGAGCTGACATTGGGAAAGAGATTACCTTGATGAATGGGAGCAATATCCTGTGACCAGGCGCGTTTGCTCTCATAGTAATGATGAGGGTGAATGTCCCGTCGCAGGACTGCCTGAGGACAGGCTTGCAAAATGCGCCCTATGGTGTCAGAGCACCTTCCAGCAGCAGAACATCACACTTATTCTAAATTAAAAACCGGCCCCGAGTAATTACAAGGCATGCATTCCCTGAGGAATTGTGTCCTGAACCCTATTAGGGAATTAATTACCTGAATTCTCTGAAGCACAGGAAAGGCAGCAGGAAGTTAAATTGGTGAGACTGACTATACAAGAAGAAACACTGTTTGTTTTTCAGTGGCTAATTGATGTTAAAACGCATTGCAATATAGGTCTGCATTTATCTGTACTATTAGATTTCACATTTGATGGGACTAATGCTTTCTTTTAAATGTTCTTTTAAAAACTGTTCCCTTTGTTGTGAAGATATTTGGTTCATGCCAGATTACGTGTGATCAAAAATCGTGTCTCCCTTTGTTACAACTCCATGGTGTATTCTTCTTTGACAAATCATATCCTTTATAATACCACACTTTAAATCCTGTGTTCTTTTAACTCACCTGGATTTTACATCATGGTTTATGTTGTCTGTTTATCATTTTTATTCACAATACGTGTCAGGGAGCTCCCGGAGCAAAACAAAGTGGAATCATACTGCGAGAAGCTTTTGTCATATTTTTCTGAATCAATTTGCAGGTGCAATGATCTTCCCCTACAACATTTTTACTACACCATCTGGAAAGATTACCCCATTCCTTACCTATGAACCTCACTACTGCCAATCCTACTCATTCTCACCGCATTCATTACTTTAAAATGGATTAATTTCCTGGACAAAAATACCTATTTGTTTTTTTTTAAATAAATCCCACCTCATCCTGGGACGAGTTATAAGCCACTTGCCTTTCCCACATGACTCCTGTTTATTTTATCTAGACTCATTGACCAATGTCATCCCAAAAGTATGCGTGGGAGGAGATGGTGTCATTAATGTGAAGTGAAAGTGTATGACTAGTAGTCATTAAAAGAAGTGTGCTGCGCTTAAGCAATCTAGGCGTTTGCGTCAAATCCTTCTTCCTCATCCAAGACATTCTTTTGGAGATACACCAAATCCAGATATTTATCACCCGATGAGCAGATCAAACGTACTCAAGGACCAGAATTTCTGGTAGCCTCCATTGGTGGAAGATATTAAGCTCTAATCTAAGGAAAGACACTGAGACCAACTCAAACTATGAGGTCACACAAAAGATGGAAAATCAGCATATTAAAACCATTATCGGAAGTAGGTTGATATTTGGGGTTCTTATGTAGATCAAGTGTTAGGGTCCGCTAGGTACAGTCATGCTCCTGACCCTGTGAATGGCACCTGCCTTGGAGGCTTGGTCAATGGCGATGTTGCCAACCAACCGCAATGCCGCCAATTAGCCACAACGCCACCAACCAGCAGCATCCCCAATGTGCACTGTCAGGCACAGCACTATCCTCCAGTGAGGACACACAAAACCAGGAACTTTGCATTGTCACCTACATTTAAACACAATATAAGGAACGGAAGATTGCTTCTCAACTCATATCCTGACTTGTGAGTAGGGTTATCTTATTCTCCTCTTCTCCATGGTTGTTATACCGTGGAAAATACTCTTCCTTCCATATTGGCTTTTCTTTGGATCTCCATCTGGATTTGGCATGTTGGATTGGTTTTTGGGCTCCTTACTTCTGGATTGGTTTTTCTCTGCATCTCCATCTGGATATGGTTTCTTGATTCTGGACTTCTTTTTGGATTTATTTTGGTCTCCCCTTGGTTCTGGTGACTTGGTATTTTTTCACTTGGATCATCTTCATTATTTCTTGCTGCATTGTCCCCCGGATCTTCCCCCTGGTTCACAGAGTGGTGTAAAGTGTATTTTTGCAGTGCAACGTCACATGCTAAATGGATCTAATTCACGGTGCGAAGAGTACTTTTGCGGTGAAAAATGACTGCTGTGCAAGAGTACATTTTGCACTGCTCTGTGAATTAGGATGTGTGTTGGCAGTGCAAAGTCACTCTGCACCAGTGCAAAGTCACTTTGCCCTGCACTAAAAATTGCATGAATTAGGCACTATGCCTGGAAAATCTTGAATGCAGAGCACCTCTTTCTATGTTTAGGCCTGAGCAGATCTGTCAGTTGTTCAATAATTAATGCAAAGAGCAGGGGAACAGAGGGTGCACCTGTTTAGCGTCTCTGTCGGAGCTTAAGATCTGCAATGTCCCCGCCCCACCCTGATTTTGGCCAATATCTGACTATTCAATAGCTTGATGCATGATAACATGTATGGGCCGAATCCATAGTGTTCTAGCACATTGAACAGGAAGCTCCACGCCACAGATGCAATCTTTTTTGCCCGCTTCCCTTGTGGATATATGCTCTATACATTCAAAAATACATACATACACAGTCAAATGCCTTCTCTGTGTCTAGTGTTGCTGCCACTGCTTGTGCTTTGGGGTTTATTTGAGATATGGGGCCTGATTCACAGAAGAGTTTTATAATGGCGCAATCCCATGGGAAAACACTGTGAATCAGGCCGATAGGGCCTAATTCATGGAGGTTTTAGCACGGTGCAAAGAAACACCCTGATTCAAGGAGCGGTGCAAAGTGTATTTTTGCAGTGCAAAGTTGCTTTGTACCAAGTCTGATGTACATTCTGTACCAATCTACAGCAAGGGCTATGCCACTTTGTCTAGATCTTCCCAACGTATGTGGTCATAGGATCTAACTGGTTTAGGCAGTGTCTAAGGATGAGTGGGCGAGTATTCCGCAAGTCGACCCAAGTAAGGCAACCACCTCTTATTCAGTAGCAACCAACCTGAAAGACCCCCGAGCCCAGAGAACTAAAGCTCTGTTCACCAGCGAGCCGAAAAGCCAGTATTATCACATGCAAGGATGGAAGAAGAGTGGGTGGGGCCTTTTTAAAAATGAATTTGTTTTAACGATTTGTCATGAAAAATTCCTGCAGGTCGGGTTTCTTTAAGTCTAACAGGCGATGTAACAATAGCTTTTTTAAGCATGACATAAATACTCTTTTCTCATTTTAATGGTATACTCAGTTTTCAAACTGCATGTAAGTGATTTGCACTGTGTACTTTTATGGTATGTTTTATGGAATATCATTTCGGTATAAACATGAAATTCGGACGAGATCAGCTTTAACTGCACGTTCACCCAAAGTGCCTCACCATTTTTATTGAGTCCACATTTGAAGGCAGATTTTTTGTGTTCACATAATGCAAAGTCAAATCAAGCTGTTTAAAAGTTTCTGTTCTAAGTGGGCATAGTAGATCCTGTAGACGGCAGAAAGAGCATGAAACGTACAAAGACCCTGGAAAAATGTAAGTGACAGAAAATCGTATCACATATTGAAATATATGGTTTTGCTGATTAACCCAGTTGTCCGGGCAAATCTACTGCACCCCTTTAAATATCATACAGTGATATTAACTGAAACAAGCATCTGACCAGACATTTCTGGTCATTATAAACGAATAGCCTAACTATAGTGATTTATATGAGAGCGCATTTGAACTGGCAGGTATTCTGTTTTTTTATCGATGTGCCCTTTCATCAAATAGTGGATTCATTTTCTGAAATTATCACTTCTTCAGAAGATGTCAAAATGAAGGTAACACGTCATATTTAAACTAGATTTCTAAAAACTAATTCCACACATAACATGGTCTTTTGGAAGTGTTTGTTTTGTTCAGTTGCCTTCACAGCCAGTAGAGTAACTTTGCTGAAAATGTTGGGGGGACCTGACATCTGAGGAAAAGGTGCCCCAGCCAAATGAATGGGGACAAAATGATGTGCCAAACACCCCTGTCCCACCCTAAGATTACGCCCATGTTCACAGCATATATGTGCAGCTTTAGAATTCGGGTGTACTTTAGATCTCACAGGCAGCCGACATGCACGTTTTGTTTGACTTAAACCATTGTACATAGTCTTCACTCTGTCATTGCCAACGGATAGAATCATTAGAAGAGGCCAGGGGTGGTATTGCAGAAATATTGCACCAATGCAAGTGCAATTAGCGCTGGTGCAAAACTGCCCTATTCCAAAAGATGTAGGGCTTGATTTACAAAAATGTTTTCAACAATGGGAATTTCCCAAGCTAAAACATTTTTGCAAATCAGGCCCGTGTTCTTCCAATGCATTGTTTGCACCAATGCAATGCTTGTTTTAGGCCTAGTCATTTGCCCGTGTGCAAAAATATATTGGAAGAGTATTTGTTCGTACAAGAGCAACTTTTACTCAAAAGGTAATTCCACCCTCTGATGCAAAGTTTCTGTAAGGTGGTCCCGGATTTCCAGGGGGTTTGCATGGATGCAGACTGCCATTTAACAATCAAAGGCTGTACACAGCATCTTTATAGAATATATTAATTGAGGGGTTTGGGGCCATATAACAAATTATGACGAGACCCAGGGTGATTTTGAATCAAATGTTAATTGCAAGCAGGCTATTGCGACCCCTGCACGTGGCGGAGAGGAAAAGGGAGGAGTACAAGCGAAGCAAATGTGCTTTTACTCTTTCATTTCCCCCATCTCGTTAAAGAGTAGACACGAGCAATTCCGCTTTGCGAGCAGCATTTACTAATGTATTGCTGTGGAATCCACCTGGTTTTTCCAGGTGCAAAACCAAGGCAGATTCCATAGGAATGCATTCCTTTTACACTAGCATGAAAATGTCTCCCGGGCGTGAAATGAAATGCCCTGACAAGATGGAGGAGGAATGCAGGGCAGAGATCTTCTCTCCTCTCCACGCACCTACTCCACCTTGTCACTAGGGTGGAAAGGTGAATCAAGGTATACAAGCATTCCGCCTTACTTTTGTGCCCTGCTTTACCATTCTGCCACATATCAAATTAGGCTGAATATCAAGCAAGTACACCTATTTTTGCACAGTCCACACAATACTGGCATTACAAAACAGGGCATGAACGAGTGGGCACCTTTCTTGTACAAAGCTAAAAAAAGAAAGGAGCTGGTTAGAAGCTTTGAATTAATCGGCATTGCTCTCGCCAATGCTCCAGTCCACCATTTTTCAGCCTGCCACGCCATTACAGAAGGGGAAAGAACATATGCAAATTAGACTACGTCCCAAAGTGCAGTATACCCCAAACTTCTAGTTCACATCTCTTCCGCACTGAACCACAAGCAACCCCAAATATGTTTCGGCCTCACTGTGGCATCATCAGTGAGGTGTAGTTTGGCATGACATATGCAAAAAACGGTGATAGTTGAAAGATTTTTGAATTAGTCAAAACTACTGCCATTGCTTTGGGTAACCCTTAGACCATGGTATTTCAGCCTGCCATGACATTACAAATGGTAAGGACCAGATGCAAATCAGGCTCGGTGCCACCCTGAACTAAAAAACAGTGGTCTGGAAGCCTGCTCGGGACAACACCAGTGATTAATCTTAATTCATAACCTATCACCCATCATATTTTCTGGATTACCTTTTCTCTGAAATACAATGTTCAGATGGCATGGGCCCAGGTATTCCAGAATTTCCTGACTATATGAGGGAATCACCTTTAGAGTTTGGATCAGCTTCCTTTATGGAATCATTTACAGGGGGTAGTGAGGTTGAAGAAGAGTCGCTGAAAGATTGCCATGAGTGGGGTTTGATATTTAGCACCCCTTAGGGGCAATTTACAGAAAGCAAAGGAGAACCAATGAATCCTATGCCTATGAACCCTGATGGGATGGGGTGGCCTTGAGTTACATAGTGGCCAGGATGCACCAGAGACAACCCCTGTCAGGATGGCTGGGGCTCCACTCCAGGAATTTGCCTGTGTGAACCCAACATCTTCCAAATGAGAGAGGGCATGATAGGTGGGTGCAACCTTTAGAGACACACACAATCTTTCGGAAAGAGTTTTTACCTTTGCAAGAAAGGGATTGGTCTCCTTAAGTATAGTCAAGTGTGTGTATTCTGTTATTTGTGTCAGAAAGCATTGCATCTGTATCTTCCCTGTCAAAACCATGTGTGCTGATGGTAGCAAGGGGAAAACAGGTCCTAAAAGAGATCTTAGAACTTTCAGTACAGTCAAGAAGACAGTCGTCCATAACACAATAAACGTAATTGATAAAATTGCTTTGGGGAGGAAAATCAATGTGGCAACATAACTTATGAAACGAGTGCAAGTAACCCAGAACCAAGATCCAGTAGTCAATTAACTAAAACTATTAATATTTGCAACAGGAAAGGCCAGACTTCTTACCTGATAAAGTTAGATATGCCACCAGCAGCAGCTCCTTTTGTGGATGTAATCCTGCAGGTCTCATGGAATGGAAGAGTGAACCCTGACGTCCCTGCCGGGATTACTTTTAAAACTCTCTGGCCCTCATTACGACCCTGGCGGAAAGTGACTGACCGGACCGCCACAGCGTAAATAGCGTTTCCGCCATTGCACGAAGGAGCAAAGTGCGGCCCATTCCGACCCATCGGGCACGAGCACCACGGCATGGCGGAAGTGCAAAGTCCGCGATGGCGGAAATGACCCCAAAACGGCCCACACCGCCGCCGTACGGCGCCCTAGGTGCAATACCGCCACCCATCACAGCGGACACCGCAGTGTGCGCCTACCGGAAAGTACGGTGACCGTAAATATACGGAAACGGAAGTAAAAACATGGGCCCGGAACGGGAAACATCCCGCCGTACACCTATAAAACCACAAAAACCACACAACCACTAAAAACACTACCCCGAGACACACCCCAACCCGTCATCCACCCTAGCGAAACCAAGAAAAATGGGAAAAGTAGCGAAGAAAGCGTGCGACCGCAAGCGGCAGGTCCACTTCTCCCGTGAGGAACTCACCGTGCTAACAGAGACCCTCCAGGAGAATGCTGCCGTCGTCTTCTCCACGCAAATGACCAGGACGGCACTTGCGAACAAGAAGGCCATATGGGCTCTGGTGGCACAGCGGGTAAGTGCGGTGGGGACCGCACCCCGCAACCCACAGCAATGCAGAAAGCGATGGGACGACCTGCGGATACGCGTCCGCAGCATACTCTCTGCCAACCGCAACATTGCCACAGCCACCGGGGGAGGTCCTGAATCACCCATCAAGTTGACCCCCTGGGAAGAAATCTGTGCCTCCACCATCGGAATGGAGAGCATAGAGGGAGTCGGAGGGATGGAGAAAGGAGTGCAGACATCCGAAGATTCAGGTAGGTGGGCCAGACAAAACAATGCTAAATCCACAATGTCCAATCATGTGAAGTACCATGTGTCCACATAGTGCAACAGAAACACATGTCCAGGAGAACGTCCACACACATCGCCCTGATAGCGCACTTTAAAACTCACAATAAATACATAAATAATTAAAAACCCCTAAAACACCCACTACACGTGCAGCAGGCACACCCTAACTGCAGGCTGCCAAACAACTGCACCCTCACTCCACACACAAATGAAAGCACCTCCAAGGCCCCGACCCAAATCACCCTCAGGTACCACCCCAATGCATGTGATACAATGCCATTCCAATACCCACAGACCCATTAATAACCCTCGCCCTCCTTTACTCCACCACAGGGTCCGATCCAAAAGACGAGCATCAGGACACCCCTACCAGCACACCTGCAAAGAGGGCCAAGACCAACGGCCAAAGACCCTCCACCTCAGCTGCACGCATCAAGACACGGCAGCAGCACACATCAGGTGGCAGCACAGAGGAGGGAACATCAACAGGCACCCCAGCAGCCAGCATGCCCACAACACCACCACCACAGGTCCCCCCAACGGATGCCACAGAAGGCACTGCCTCTGGTGGCAGCAGCACCATAGGTGACACCCCATTGATGGCAGCATGCTCCGACACAGAAGACGGGGATGTCGAAGTCAGATCCATCCATGACCTGTCCCATTCCCCCTGTCTGTCCCATCCCGTACAACATGAGGATACCACGCAGGGGCACCCACAAGACGACAACTGGCCATCCCCCACAAGCCCTGTGGCAAGGCAACATAAGGTCAACAGCCCCTCTGTGACACCCCCGCAAATGGCCATGGCCCAGCAGAGGCAACAGTCCCTCGACCAGTTAATCGTGCAACAGCAGCAACTGGCCACGCTCCTCAAGGACCATGCCGATGAATGTGGGCGCACTAAGGCAGACATAGAAACATCAACTGAGACACTCAGGGCAGAAATGGAGAGAAGTACAGAGACACTAAGGGCACAAATGGAGAGTAGCACCGAGAGCCTGAGAGTCCAAATGGAGAGAAGCACCGAGAGCCTGAGGGGGGAACTGCATGCGACGTCCAAAGACGTATGTGCCGAACTTGCCGCAGTGCGCCGTGTGCTCACTGAGCTCTCACAAACCCTTAGGGACATGCATGGACGTGAGCAGGCAGAGACATCATCCGTTGCAAGTTCCGTCCAGGGCAGCCCCCAACGTAGATCTGGGAGGAACCTGCGCTCCACAGGCAGGGGTGCCCCTGATACCCGCAGAGGGGGCTTGCAATAGCGACAGCCCACTGACAATGAGCATCTTTGGACACTGGTGTTCGGGGGGGAGGTAGGAGGGTGGAGGGGGTGTGTTGGGCTCACTTGGGTGGCGGGTCGATAGGGTGTTCAACATGATATCACATATGCCATAAACAGTGCACGATCAACCAATGAGATGTGTGGACAATGATCTTTGTGTACTAGGCCATCATAGGCGTACAGTCCATATTGTGCATGTACCAGACACACACAGTTCCACGAGTCCCGTGTCCATGTATCAGCCACCAGGCGTGAGTGCTAGAAGCATGCATCAATGAGATGCTGACGAATGTCACGGGCCTCCGGTGCCTCGCAGACTCCTTGAGGTGCTGCCACATCCCCACCCTCATCATGACCATCATCAGGTGCTTGCAGTTCTGCGTCAGGGGGCATGGGCACATTTCTACGTACGCACATGTTGTGGAGCATGACACATGCCATGACCATCTTTGCAACCTTCTCATGGCGGTACAGGAGTGCCCCGCCAGACCTGCTGAGGCAGCGGAAACGAGTCTTCAGTAGGCCGAATGCCTGTTCAATGACTACACGGGTACGTGAGTGGGCATGGTTGTAGTCCTCCTCATGCTGGTCCCGTGGGTTCCGGACTGGTGTGAGGAGCCATCTCTTCAGTGGATACCCAGCATCACCTGTATGTGGACGATAAACGTATGATGTGGAATGCCATTGCTACGTACGCACACCCCCCCCCCTTCCTGCCAGGTCATTGCCGCATCACATACCCCACATCATCATGCATGAAATGAGACTCACCGAGTAGCCAGGATCTGTTCCCTGCGTGTCGCTCCATGTAGCGTGGTATAGTAGAGTTCCTCAAGACCATAGAATCATGGGTTGATCCAGGGAATCTGGCACAACAATGTGTAATGATCCTGTTGGAGTCACACACCATTTGTACATTCAGGGAATGAAATTGTTTTCGGTTGCGGTACTGGGCCTCCATGGCATGTGGGACGACCAATTCCACATGGGTGCAGTCGATGGCACCAATGCAACCCGGTATGCCGGCAAGTACATGGAATCCCACTTTTGTGTTGGTAATTTCCTGCTCCGAGCGTGGTAGAGAGATGTAGTCGTCTGCGTGCTGCAGGAGGGCATCGAGCACTTGCAATAGTGTCCGTGAGAACAGTGGCTGAGAAATGCCATGCAACTGTCCGACTGTGTGCTGGTAGGTGCCTGTGGCCAGGAAGTGGAGTACAGACACCACCTTCAGTAGGGGTGGGATGGCGGTTGGGCTATCTATCATGCTGACAAGGTCAGCGTGTGTCATGTCCACAATGGCGGCTATGGTGTCCCGGTCCAAACGGTAGAGGGTGTGGATCTGCTCATCAGTGAGGTTGAACGGATGTGCTCGGAGGCGTGGGATTGCGGGCTGCCTGCGTGGTGGTAGTGGCTGTGCTGGCAGCTCTTGCTGGCCCTGCCTTGGCCTCCTCCTCCTCCTGCGTCTCCTCCGTGCGGCCGGTTGTAGTTGGTGTTCGTCTTCTTCTTGGAGTTGGAGTACTTGCAGTGCTATCAGGTCCCCCAGGGCCAACATCGCGAGTCCTGCCGGTAGCATTTCGGAGTGGGTGTGGTTGTGGGAGGAGACTGGGTGTGCAATTTATGTGTTTTCAGGCTGTATGGCCTCCACCTGTGGTGATTCATTCCACCTGTGCAAGCTGCTCTCCCCTTTGGGCGAGCACGTCCCGCACACAACGCTGCAATTCGAGGAATGGCATCTTGCTATTGCAATCATGTATTTGTACCCGATGGCCGTGTAACATTTGTTGATATGTACATTCGGCTATGGTCCCATTGTTTCACATACAATCTTTGCAGTCGCGAACAGACTTGTGATGGGTCAGTGGAACGTAGTACTCGAGTAACGGTGGGCCCTCATGCATCACTGTACCGAGTTGCAACGACGGGCGGGGCGTCCCATTAGTGGGTGAAGGCAGTTGCCATTTTCACACACAGCCGCACTAGATGGATTAATTTGTGATTTCAAACGGCCACAGATGCCTTTTCGACGTGATGTTGCAAATGAGGAATTCGAAGGGCGGCGCTTTTGGTTTTCAGCTAGCGGCGAGGAGATGCCCACAGGTCTGACTGCAAATATAACGTTCTATTGTTCAATGTCCTTGAGACAGGGGCCATGGCGAGGATGCAATGATTGATATGAATAGTTTGGGATGCGCAATAGCGACGTGGGCGATGAGGCCGGACGTTCCCAAATACATGTTACTTCACAACACTGGAATTACGGGCTGGGGCACTGTGGATTTTGCAGGCTGCATAACGCACAGACTCAATGGAAATTTCTAATGTTATGTGAGTAAATATTCAGGCGTTTTTATACCGGGATGAGGGAATGATGAATGGATGCATGGGCAGGTGATTTGATACAGGGTTTGCCATGTACAGGGCTTCTTGGAATCTATCCGCCTCCCCTGCGCTATGTGATGCAGGGCTGCCATAGTGGGACCATCGTCTATCTGGCCTTGTTGAGCCCTCCCTGTCTCGACGCGCCTTCAGACACTTGTGTCCATGCACGTTAACATTCCCATCTGATGGAATCTGGTTTGACAGACGCATGCACAGGTACACTCGTTTGTGATGGTGTTTACACCTCGATATAGATGGTTATGAGTCGCAAGTGGTTTTGGGGTGGTGATGATCCTTTGGAGTGGGCTAGCATGCATATGGCTGTGGATTTAGTGTGATCATTGAAGTGAGTTGTTCGAATGTAGTTCTGATGGCCATTCTGTTCTTTTTCTTTTCTTTTGGTTGACAGGTATCTCCTCCCCTTTTGCCACTGCCATCTGTATGCCACTCCTGCAGATGGCTTTTACTCCCGACACCTGCTGCTTCGTGTTAATCAGTGGAGCAGCATTACGATCTTATGGGACGATCGCCAATGGGCCACATGCCCTTACGCAGTACTAGTGGCTCGGAGCAACATTTCGGCCTTTCAGCTGGACTAGTGCCTCCCCATTGGGACGGCCCTGCGGTTCTGTGCGCTTCCATGTTGCCTTTTCGTACGTGAATGTGGCTCTGTGTACCATGATGGAACAGGGCGTCACACAAGTAGTAGCTGGTCATTCCTTGCGGATGCAGCCCACAATGGTGATATGTGTTTTGGAGTTCATGGACTAATGGCTGTATGGGCTTTGTGATTTTGTTGTGCATTAAATTTCTATTCTGATATGGGCCGTGTAGCGTTCTTCTTTGCGAGTGATGTGGCATATTCCTATTTGGGGAGCGATGTATTGTGAGGAGATCTGCATTGGGTTCCAGCTTCGGAGTTTAGTTGCGTGGTACTGTGCTGGGCGCGTTTGCCTACGGAGCCCAGTGAGGTCAGGGATGGGGGCTGCCAATATGACTGTTTGAATGTTGTCATGCTCAGGGGCGGGGGATTGGGTTTTGTGTAACAGATGCCGGTCAGCCAGGTGGACTGGTGGAATGTTGTGATTTTCGGAATATTGCTGGTCACAGGTGCCTGTGTTTGCGTGCGTTTCTGGGGGGGGGACTGTGGTCATGTCCATTGGAATGGCTTCTGTATTCGTGCCATCTGTGCCCTGCAGCTCCCATTGGCCCCTCTTGTGATTCTTTTGTTCGTTGGCATGCATGGGTGACTTGTACATTTCACTGGTTGCATTGTGACTTCATTGCACCTACGGGGAGTTGTACTTTGTGGGCAGGGAGCGGTGTACAGGCACTCAGTGGGGCCGTTTACGGTTGATTCGCGATGCCGTACTTCTCACCATGGCGGAATGGTACTTTCCGCCATGCTTGATGGCGTTAGGTACATGTCCGCTAGGGTCGGAATTCGCGTACCCTTGCGCCATGGTGGTATTTACGGTTTGGCATGGCGCGCGCGCGCGTACTTGGTGCAGTTAGCGTTGGCGTTCACTACGGTGTCGCTAATGGCTTCGTACTTTGCGGTGACGGGTCATAGTCGCACCGAGCGCTATTCGATGGCGGTATTGCATTTCCGCCATCGTTTTCCGATTTCCGCCAGGGTCGTAATGAGGCCCTCTGAGGCTTGTCAACAATATTCTATTTTATTTTCAATATGTTAAAATGGAATTGACCAATTAGTTTTGGGTTGCTGAGAAGGAATAACAGCAATCATTTTCCAGCTGTCTCTCCTTAGGCCAACATATCCTGATTGTAAAAGTGTATTGCCCTTTATCTTCACAGGGTAAAATTCCAGAATGTTTTGTTTTAGAAAATAGAAGATGGTTATATTGTGATAAAGAGATTGTAGAATCAAAAATAACATGCGTAATTAGGACACATTTTAAACAAATTGAAACTGAAAGATTGTCTAAATCCTCTCTTGAACGAAGAAGATATCTTGTCCCAATATAGGGGGTAATTAATAGAATTCAGCGTACAAGTGGCACACGCGGCTGGCGCACAGTGTGCACGTGCGACAGTCTGTGCCAGCCGCGTGCGCCAAAATCCATTTCCGCGCACAGGGTATTCATGGATTTTAACATCCATTACCAGCCGTGGCGCATTGGCGCAGCGACCCTGCAGCAGCGCCAGTTACGCCCCCAACCCCTCCCCGTGCGCCATGCACAGCGCACAAATCCCATCCACGGCGCACATGCCAGTGGACCAGCATACAGGCCCCCAACCATGAAAATGCCTGTAAAACTCCCCACGCACCCCTCCGAATACACGTACACCCCTGAGTGTGGAGTTTCACACGTGATTGTCCCTGTGCGAGCGGGGTATGTGGATTTCGGGGCTGCGCGGGAAGTTTTACACGTGAATTGGCAGTGTGGGTCCTCCCAGGTGTGCTCTCTACCCCCTCCACGGCCCCTGCAGGCAGCCCACATCACAGGGGACTACCCTGCACCCCTGGTCATGTCCTGCAGGCAGCCCATCCACCATGGGCATGCCCCCCAGCCAGCCCACATGTCACCTTGCACTAGTGATCACCAACTCATGTCCCCCAGCAACCCCACCCCCCATCAGTGAGGGTCACCTGCCAGCAGGGCCCGACTCATGTCCCCCAGCACCCCCACCCCCCATCAGTGAGGGTCAGGGGCCTACTCATGCCCCCCAGCACCCCCACCCCCCCATCAGTGAGGGTCACCTGCCAGCAGGGCCCGGCTCATGTCCCCCCAGCACCCCCACCCCCCAACAGTGAGGGTCACCTGCCAGCAGGGCCCGACTCATGTCCCCCCAGCACCCCCAACCCCCATCAGTGAGGGTCACCTGCCAGCAGGGCCCGACTCAGGTCCATCCAGCACCCCCAACCCCCATCAGTGAGGGTCACCTGCCAGCAGGGCCCGACTCAGGTCCCCCCAGCACCCCCAACACCCATCAGTGAGGGTCACCTTCCAGCAGGGCCCGACTCATGTCCCCCAGCACCCCCACCCCCCATCAGTGAGGGTCACCTGCCAGCAGGGCCCGACTCATGTCCCCTTGCAACACGAAAGGAAGATGCACAATCATGGCCCTCATGTGCACCAAAATACCACTGCACGCCACCCCAGCCTTAACATGCAATGATTTCACCAATCCACCCCACACTGACATGCCTATGTCAGGACACAAATCAAAGGTCAACCATGTACATCAACACATGTCCGTCACACACACACACACTGTTTGCCATAGATTGTGTAAAACCACAATTTCACATGCATGAACCCAATGAGTGAAACCCACACATGGAATTAAAATATCACAATGTATTATTAACAAAATCAATGTAATGAAATGAAAGGCCAAAAAATCAAACAAACAAGAAATTAAATGCATGTCCAAAAAAATGAAAAATGAAATGTAGATTAAATCCTAAAAAAATCTGAAGAAAAATGGTCGAAAATCATTGTCCACAGAAAGAAATCCAAAGGAAACGTAAAATCAAAAATCCGTTGCCCCATGGTGAAATCCAAATAAAATGCACACATAAATCCAAAGTCCGACTATGTACAATCAATTTTGAAAGGGTACATGAGGCCAACGAAAGAAATGTAACCTATCTAAAAAACTACCTAAGAAAAGAACTATATACAAAAGTGTGGGGCATAGTCCAAAGAAATGAAAACGAAAATGAAACCTAACACTAAAAACTATTTGCAATGGCGGCAGGCTAGTCCCACAGCTCACTTTCCGATGTCCCGGGCCAGGGCATCATTGAACTCCTGCTCGATGCCCTGGAGGCGGTCCTCTGCCATGGCCCGAGGGTTCGCAGGGACGATGCCATGTTGGACTCCAACTCCCTGCGAATGGCCTCGAGGCACTCGGCCCGCCTCAGTGCCCTCCGCATGGAGTTCCCCGCCCTGACCATCGTGAGCCGTGCTTCTTCTGCCCGCCGCCGCTCCGCATCTATACGCCGGCCCAACCGCAGCCACATAGAAGACACACTCATTACAGGGTTCTCCTGCCCTCTGGCCGATGCCTGCCCCTCTGATGTCGATGGCCCCGAGCCATCATTGCTCCCACCTAGAGCCTGCTGCTGCTGTCCATGTGCCCTGTCTGATGATGCCTGCACATCCTCCATCAGCTGGTCTCCAGTTGTTGTGGTGTCCACCCCTGCTGGACTGCCGACTCCCGACTGTGGCAGGGATGGGATCTCCACCAAGCTGGCTGTGTTGGTCAGGCCAGGTCCACAGGGGGCCCTGGTGGAATCTGGGCTGGAAGACGGCAGGGAGAACGACTGGCGCATAGTCTCCACAGAGGAGGAGAGGTCCGCCAGAGTGCGCGACACATGTAGGAACCCACCGACCAGGGCCCCTCCCAACAGTGCCATGTCGCGACGCTGCTGTTCGTGAGGGTGTGCGTGCTCCGCCCAGGAAGCACGCACAACATCACGAATGTCACGCGTGTGCAACGCGACACCAACCAGGACGGAGCCCATACGGTCGTGGGACCCCTCGTCCGCAGGTAGTGGAGAGGCAGATGACGTGGCACTCCCCCCTACCTGCGGACGGGCCTGAGACGGGGCATCCCTGCTGGTGCATGGTGGTGCAGTCACAGGGTCAAGGACAGCGACATGCACAGGCCCCTCCACGGTGACCTGTGCTGCCTCCTGATCCGCTTTGGACTGCACCACTTGCACCAGTGGTACTACCCCTGCCAGGCCCCATTTGCGGCTCAGTAGCGGGCTCCTCTTCCTCTGTGGAGACCAACAACCTGGATGTCTCCACACCGTCTTCCGCCATTGCAAGCCCCTGTGGGGGCTCACCCGGCCCTTCCGCTACAGCCGTAGTGGCAGAGGCGGCACCAGGCCCCTCGCTCCCGGATGATGGCAATTCCTGGGAGGGTGCTGGGCCTTGCGTCGCCGCCCGGTGGAGGCATCCCCGGCACTTGGCTCCACAGCGCTGTCTCCGCCCTCTTCTTCACTTGAGGCTGCGTCGAGGGAGACATAGAACACAAGCATCAGGGTACCGTACAATATTCCCCCAGACAGGAAGCAATAACATATGAGGGGCTCTGTCAAATGTCACTTCCATCCTGTCCCTCCACACTACATGGGTGAATGCATGCAACACACATGCAGAAACAGGCACAGCGCCTGCAATCAACATCAGCATCCATGTACAAGGGCCTCTTTTAAACAAAATGTTGCCTTCAAACTCACATGCATCATGGCTCACACTGATCCCATGCACACACATCACCGGAGGGTCATGCATCATGGTTTGTACACCACAGATACAGTGGATAGACACAATGGATACAAGTGTGACCGCACTGCATGAGTGAATCTACACATCATCACGGACATGTGTCATGCACCCATGCCGTTTCAAAGCCACACACACACTTCTCAGACACACACACATGTGCACCATACATGTACATGAGAGCAGCACCCATCCCTCACCCCCCTCCATGTCCAAGAACAGAGACTGGCATGCATTCATGTGTGCATTCCGCATACAGCTCCCCATGTTGTATTGGAACACATGCACCATCCATGTGGTTCACACATTACTGGTCTCACATGCATGACCATGATGTCCCTGCACACACACATCCATACATGGCCTATGTCACACATACAGGCAAGTATCAGACTACCAGCACACTGCAACATGCCCTGTCTCACACAGCAATGCTTGGCCACTTACCGCTCAACTCCAGACGGGTCTGCCTCCGAAGGATCTGGGCGTGGAGCGCTGGGCCTACGCGTTCCAGGACCCTCATCTGGATGTTGCTCATGCTGACCCGGCCCCCCTCCGTGAGGCGCCGGGCCTTGTAGAGGGTCCGGGACCTGAAGTCCTCCCAGCGCTTCCGGACGTGCTTGAAGTCGTGGGTTGCCACCCGCTCCACGTAGATGGCAACCACTGCGTCCACCCAGATCCTCTCCCATCCTTCCTTGTTGGCGCATGATGTTCCGAAGAGGGCATCATAATGCCCCAGGACATGCTCCACCAGGACACCAACTTCCTTCTCACTGAAGCTGGTGGCCCTCTGCCTCTCTGGCTGGGGGTCGCCAGTGGTCTCAGATGGTGTTTGCCCCAACATGGCATCCCCCGAGGCAGGCGTGGGTGGGCAACTTGGTCCTGGGGCTGGGCTGTGGAGCGATGGTATCACAGTCGGGAGTCTTCTGTTCCAGCAGGGGTGGACACAGCAACTGGACCCCTGCAGATGGCTGACGTGCAGGCACCAAATAGCAGGGCATGTGGCCAGCAGGCAGGCAGCAGCAGATGGCTTGTGGGAGCGTGCTCGGGGCTCGTGGGGGCAGGAAAATGGCCTTTTGGGCACGAGCGTGGTCTTCCGTGTGTTTTCGCATGGCCAGCTTGATACGGAGTGATTTGGCACGTGAAAAAAAGTGCACGTCAGCGTGAAATCCGAGGAAAGGCCCTTAGCGCGTAAGCGTGTAAGTGACGTTACACGCTCGGGCGTTCCCCACAAAACAGGTGCATTGTGATTGAGCACGTGAGAAAACTGCACATCACCCGTGCTATTGGAGGAAAGGGCCTTAGCGCGTAAGCACGTAAGTGACATTGCATGTGTGGGCTGGCTTATAAGATACGAGTATCACGCTATTTTCTTGTACATGCTTTTTGTGGAGAGGAGCGGGTGTTTCTTGTACTTCTTGTTGGTTCACACGCGATTACTTCACAATGTTTCCAGTTCGTACACCCTGTTTCCTCAGACTGCGTTCTTTTCTTCTTCTTTTGGCGACGCGCACACGCGTATCTTTTTGACGTTCTTTTTTAAGGCTGACGGTGAGTCCCGCACGTATTTTCCAACTGTGATTGCCCCCGTGTGTTGCGTACCCCAGGCTGCGTGTAACACGCGTATGCTTATTTTTGTGTTTCTGGGTGCCACAGCGTAGTGTGGGTTAATTTTTCCACGCACGTGGTCTACCAGGGGTTCCGTGCATGTGTAATTTTGTTTTTGGGGTGCCTGTGTGTTGCGTGACCCGTCATCTTCCCCCAGGGGTCACATCCAGCCTTGCTAGAGCACTAGGGTACGAATTCCATCTGGTACCCTACCCCTTTCACCCCAATTGCCCATGACAATTGTTTACTGCAAGTCCCATACGCACAACAACATAAGTGCCATGGTTGGGAGGCGACGAAGCAGTAAGGGAAGCAAAGGTGGCCGACCTCCAAAAGGTGGGCGTGGTGGGCGCGGTAGGGGACGTGGCCAGGATTTGCAGGACCAATCAGGACGACCCCCACAGTTGTTGTGGGAAACGTAGCTGACACCATCCTAGCTCAGCCCTTGTTGGACTGGCCCATTTTGTCACCTGAACCGGCACAGGATGACTCCCAGGCTGACTTCCAGGTCAGCAAGTCTAATCCACGTATGCCGGTGAAAGTTGCTGTCACCAGGCCACGTGGATCTGGGGCAGCAATGTCATCTGGTGCACCAAGTAGGCAGGGTGGGGAGGCTGCAGGGGCAGCTGCAGCTCAATCCAGCCCAGCTCCGAGTCTCCCAGCCGGGACAGTGTCGGTCCAGGTCCATCACTCCGACGTTGGCCCTGCTGACATCTCCCTGCAGCCAATGCCTGCATCAAGACCTATGGTCATTGTGCCTTTATAGGCTTCTAGTACCCAGTCCACCTGCGCTTCTGCCCCTACTGACCAGAACGGTGTAAGCCACTCAGGATCCGCACCACCTTACAAGAAGAAGAAGAAGGGTGCTCTTGGACTACAGGCCGAGACCCCAGACACGGCTACACACTCCGGCACGTCAAGGAAGCCTAGCTTCAATGACGCCGAACTTGATGCACTTGTGGCCTATGTGTCGGCACATAGCCGCAAAATGTTGGTGACTGCAGGCTGTAAGACTACGCCTGGTCAGCGTAGGGCCAACTGGCAGACCATCGTGGACCACATTAGTGCCCTTTGATTTGTGAGGCGCACAGCTGATGATTGCTACAAGTGGTGGAATGACCTGAAACGCAGAGCAAAGAACAGGCTGGCTTCAAATCATGCCTCTACTCTGGTGACTGGCGGTGGGTCTCCACCAGAGGACGACCAACTCACTGAACATGAGTCTGTTGCTGGAACCTTCATCACAGAGGAACAGATCCTAGGCATAAGAGACCTACCAGATTATGATGCATTGTCCGGTGAGTGCCCATGCAAGTGTGTGTAATACATGTGTATGTTTCTTGGGTGATGTGTAATGATTGAGTGCCAGGTGAGGGTGTGTACTCCTGAGTGGTATGGGTCACCCATGTGCTTCCTCCAAACCATTCACCAGCCTTGGGTTTGGGTATGACAGTATCCCTTCTGACCACAGTAGCCAATTAGCGCCACATTACTGCAGTTGCCCTTGAACTGTCATCTTGCAACAACATTTTCTGATTTTTCAGTGTTCATTCAGCCTGATTGTTTCAATCCTCCCATTTTTGCAACGCATTTTTCTGCCATAATGCCACATATGTGACATGCTTCTGTCATAGATTACAACCCACATTGGCCCACATTTATTACCTTGTTATGGGAATGATTTGACCGTTCAGGCTGATTGAGTAAGGGCCTGCTCACATTAATTTTTGGTCCCTGTTTGAAAGTTGAACATGACTTTTGTGTTCTGTCAGGTTGAAGTGACCAACCATTGATGTATCCATCTGCCTGCAATCTATGTATTATTGCACACTGGATGGGTGACAGTACTCATTCACTGACATTTGGCTGTACTTGTCAAATGTACCATGGCTATGCTACGTGCCATCTGTGTGCTGGCATGTGCCATGTATGTGGATTGACCATGCCACTCACAGGCTAATATGTGATGACAGTGCGATCCAGCATGCAGCACATGTGTTCATTTTCCATCTTGGAGTCCTCAGTGTCTGCTTTTTGCCTCCCTTTACAAATCATTGACAGTGCATGCATGACAAGATTATGGTCATGTGGGGCATGTGTTGTTCATGCACTAGATCTCTGGCTTGTCAGGCCTATGTGTGTGCTATGGTGCTCATGCCTGTTTCCATTTGTTGTCTTTCATGCTTTTGCAGGTGATGACGCACTTGATGCTGTAGAGGTGGAGGAGATGGTGCAGACCCAGGAGGAATCTCAGGCACGACCGGGCACCAGTGGAGGACATGGTGTAGTGCTGGGTGAAAACCCAATCCTCCTGCAGACCATACTGTCCAGGGGTGTGTCTGGGTGCATCTCCCCAGACCTCTATGATTCAGGTGCTGAATCGGATGATGAAACTTATGTGCTGTTGCAGGTGAGTGTTTATGGCAGGGATGCTGTTCTGTTCAACCCACCTGCACCAGGGGTAGACCCCTCTATGGGGATGTCAGTGTTGGTAACTACGCCTTTGGCGGTTAAGGATGAAGGGTCACACTCTACAACATCTGATCCTGTTCCTGAGCAAGCAGATCAGAGGGGGGATGCAGTCCTGCAGCCTCAGGCAGTACCAGCACAGATGTGGTGCCCGCCGTGCCCACCAGGCAATACTGTATGGGAAAACTCCATGTACGGTATAGCAGCACAACAGGGAGCATCGGTTGAAATGATGGCTCAGGCAATGGAGAGGGTGGACACTTCCATTCTCCCCCCTGAAAGGCAGATGGAGCTCCAACAGCAGGAAACATTTGCCAATCACACAGAGAGGACATGTTGGCGTCCAACAGGGACCGACGGGCGGCACTGGAGACTCTGCGTGAAGCCATATCTGTAGAGTCCCAGGGCCACAGGAAAGCCCTGAGGTTAGAACTCCATTTCCTCAGGGAGAATCTGGTAGAACTTGAGGCTTCCCAAAATTTTAGGGCAGAACAGCAGCTGGAGCAGCTCACACGTTCGCTCTCAGCTGAGCTGCAGGCAATTGTGAGGAGATCCGGGCATCACGCGAGGCCATGTGTGAAGAAATGCAGGCAACCCATGAGGTGCTGCATGGGGATCTCTGCACTATCATCCTCCAGAACGAGACCTTACACACCCGCATGCTTGCTGCCATGGAGTACCATACCAGGGTTTGCGTGGGCTGCCTCCCATAGCACCGCCACCTCCTGATGTAGCATCAGAGGGTGAAGAGAGCGACAGCAGTTGCCCCACATTGGTGTAGCCGTGCAGGCCATGAGCCCATGGAGGTATTTTTTTCTGCAACATCCACGCAGGTGAGTGTTGGTGTGCACCATGTCCTTGAACCTCCTGGGTGGCCTCCCCCCCCAGGCCCACACATGGCCATTTTTGATTTTTATGTTTTTATTTTTTTTACAGTGTGTTGCCTTGTGTGGCTCCCGTGGGCATCCACTGTGTATTCCAGCTGGGCATATGCAGGATTGTCCTGTGTTTGGGTTAGATGCTTGGGTTCCTGACACACACACCCCTCCTGGTTCCCCTTTCCATGGGCTTGCAAAGGGTGTGACCAAGTGACAGTGACTTACACAGTGACATTGGGCTCCCATGAGCTGTGTGGGCAGTCTGTGGTCAAAACTGTGTGGACATCCCTAGTGGGGATTGTTGTTGTATTGAACACTGCATGGTGTATTGATATGTGCTTGTGCATCCATGTCTTCCTCCTTATTCACAGGTACCTTCTTCATGTCTTCACAAGGCCGTCTCCTTTGCAGATGCAGTTCATGTTGAATGCAGTACACTGACACATTTGCCTGACAGCAACCCTCTGCAGTTGGAAGGGGTCGATGTGCTGGCTTATTCAGGTTGTAAGACTTGCACTACTTTGATTTTGTACTGTCATATTTTGGCCCTGTTTCATCCTGTGTTGCTGTATTGTGTTGCTGGTAAGTATTTGTTCATGTGTGCTGTTTGTTATTGATTACTGGGAGCATATTGTCTGTGGCCTGTTTCCATTTGGGACAGTGCACTTTGTGACACTTGTGTCATGTGTTGTAAATTCATTTGTTTGGTTTCACATTGCATGACATGCCATGGTGTGTTGGGTAGCTGAGATGGGGAGGGGTTGGGTGACATGGCACTATTTTCATGTTGTATTTTGCAAGGAGGTAGTCATTCATGCAGCATAATGTGTGCCTTTTTGTGACACAGCATTGGTTGTCTTTCAGTAGGTAGGGATGCACACAATGTAACACTTCCAGATGACCAATCTCAGGCTGGTATGGTTGTGACAGTTGACTGTCCCTTATGTCATCATCATTGATTGACAGCTGGTATGTGCCAGGGCTGTGTGCACTCCACATGGGTGTGATTTTAGGTGAAGTAATTAGCCACCAGCTGTGTACGGGCTGCCTCACCACGTGCCCTTTCCCCTCCCATGCGCAGCGGCCGTTCATGTGGTTGGGGATGTGGGGGAACCACCATGTCCACCTGCAGGCCCTGGCGTGTTGCAGCGTTGTGCAGGACACATGCTGCCACTATGATCCTGCACACTACTGGGGGCGCATATAGCAGCTGCCCACCAGAGCGGTCAAGCGTGACTTCAGCACTCCGAATGTGCGCACCACTATGCCCCGGGTTGCAATATGGGCTGTGTTGTATCTTACCTCGGGTGGTGTGGGGGGGTTCCGAATTGGCGTCATCATGTGGGTGCTCAGAGGGTAGGCACTGTCCCCTGGGGAGGTGATGATGGGTATCATTAGTGGGGTTGTGACATTACTCAGTATCTGACATGCATGCATGTGCAGAGGCTTTTATACTCACCAAGCAGCCATGTATCGCGATGCCGCCCAGCTTCTAGGTCCTGGTTTAGGGGTGACATTCTGAAAATGAAACTGTGATGGGTGGACCCTGGATAGTTGGCATATACTGAGGTGATGATTCCCTTGGCATCACATACTACCTGCACGTTGATTGAATGCCAGTGCTTGAGGTTTCTATAGATGTGCTCAGTTGCCCTGGGAGGAGGTAGAGCCACATGGGTGCAATCAATGGCACCTAGCACTTTGGGGAAGTGTGCCACCCCGTAAAAGTCCTGGGCGGCAGCCTGCCTTTCTGCAGGTGTTCTGGGCATGTATATGTGCCTGCGGATTGAAGAGCGTGCAGTCATGATGGCCAACACCTGGTGTAGGCAGCGTGACTGCGTGGCCTGTGATACCCCCCCCCACTATGGCATTTGTCCGCTGAAATGAACCAGTGGCCAAGAAGTGCAGTACATTGAGCACCTTTTCCAAGGGGCTCAGTGCTTGGGAGCACAGGGTGGGTGTTGTGAGGTCATCCTCCTACTCACTCACCAGATCGAGTATTATGTGTGGTGGGAACCTGTACCTCCCATATACTTGGTCATCAGGCATCCCAAAAAGGCTGGTCCTGGGTGTAAAAATTCTGGGCCTGGCTATCCTCCTCCTCCTGCGGTGTCCCACGACCACTGATGCAAGGAATGGTATATTTATCGTAGCATCTGAGCTTGTTTGTTGTTTGTGCGCACTTTTATGCTGCGTGGGGCCACGTATGCCTGCTTCCTGTTTCCGTATTAGCGCGTCTTTTTTGGCGCATGCGTTTCCCCTGTTCGATTCCATGAATACGTGCTGTAGGCGTGCGTGTGGACGTTCCGCGCATTTGCCTCCTGTACTTCCTCTGTAATGGCCACATTTTCACACGTTGTTCCCCATTCCGCGTGTTACGCGCCGTGTTCCACCTACTTTTGTTCTGTGCGCCGTGCTATGTGCGCTTTCGCTGTACGCGTACCGCATGCCGTTCGATAACGGGTGCGCCCGCGTGCGCCACGCAGGATTTTAGTGCCCATCCCAGGATTTACACGCGCATGGACTTCCATGAATCGACGTGCGTGGCTTTCGCACGCTTGCGCTGCAATTTTCGCACTGGCGCTGCGATTTGCACGCTTTCGCACACTTGCGTGACGCACAATAATTCCAGGAATCGGCCTGTAAATCTAGTTTGAGCGGTTTTGCTTAACATCTTTCTAGACAACAAGAAACCTGTCGACCCATTAATTCAT
Source organism: Ambystoma mexicanum (assembly GCF_040938575.1). Lineage (NCBI taxonomy): Eukaryota > Metazoa > Chordata > Amphibia > Caudata > Ambystomatidae > Ambystoma > Ambystoma mexicanum. The sequence continues at coordinate 434,413,140 of NC_090933.1, read as the reverse complement.
ACAAAGCCATCCTCCTCACATAACATGGCCGCCAAGGATCTGGAAGTTTGGGCTCCAGTGTGGAGCCTCTCCTTTATTTCCATGGCGGCCATCTATGGAGTCGGGTGCGGCACAGCACAGTAAGAGGTGAGCGTGGGCTGGCTGGGTGGGTGATGTAGCGGAACGGTGAAGGTGAAAGCCGGGGAGAGCGCGGAGCAGGAAGGAAAATGGCCATTGGGTGTCTCCACTGCTCCGGTTGCTCAGAGCTCGGGATTGAATCGTTAGATTCAGCCCTGGCTTTGAGAAACCTGAAGGCGGATGCACCCGCCATGGGTCTAGTAGTGCTTAGTTCCTTCACCTGTCCTTCATTAAGACAAGAGTCCTACAGTGGATCTTAAACTGAGCAGCTCCATCCATCAATAGTTATAGTTAAAGTCGACAGTTAAAGTGTCTGTAGCTTTACTTAAATAGTTTCTCAAATGGATGCCATTGTGTCTTACAGGCAAATGACACAAGGTTGGTTTAAAACTTTACATATTACAAAGATTAATTCAACTAAGTTGAGCTTTTCAGTGAAACATACATAGACGTGTGCTTACATCTTCCCTCTTTCGCACACTCATTCACGCTGAAGAATTGTCTTGGGATATATGTGGACACTGAAAGCACATCATTTAATGCATAGATCATTACGGGAGATCTGTTTAAGAACAGATTATTTAAAACAGAGTTAAACCTCCATGGTAATTGATTATTTTAGGGCGTTGGCGATCATTTTCACCACATTATTAGTTAAACTCTCTACTGGATGGGGAATGGAGCATCAACCAAGCCTAATTTCAGGGCAGGCGGGTACAGATATGCAAACAACATTTTAGAGATACACTCTCCAGGGTTTAAATGTGTATGGCTGCAGGGCCCTGTTGCCCCCATCATTTTTTTATTAATAGTGTTAAGGACTAGTCACCTATTTCGTAAATATCTTAATGAACTGCTCATTTTCATTTAAATATATAGACAAAGGTGTTGCACATTTATTGATATCAGACATTATTGGTTAGTTTGCTGCAACATGGCTGCACCCTTCACATTTGTGCAAGACATTTTTCATTTCTGTTACTTTACCCTCACTATTTACATCTCCTCAAAATGGCGATAATTCTTATGAGAATGCCTAAAGACATGCAACAAATTTGTTATGCTATGTTATGTCAAAATATTTATACTGCGCTCCAGTGACCGGAAGGCTTACAGGCACCGACAATAACGGAAGGCTTACAGGCACCGACAATAACAAAAACAAATACTCAGAACAGCTATTGCGTCACAAGACAGAGTTATATAGACAATAGTGCTTAATAAGAGGTAACCAGGAGAACAATTTAAGTAGAAGAGAAGTGTTTTCAATTTCTTTTTAAATATTTCCACTGACTTTAGTTTCCTAAGGTCATCTGGAAGAGCGTTTCAGGCTCTAGGGCCCTCATTCACAAAGGAGCCCGTGAGGGATTTGGTAGTTTTACATCAGGGAATTTTTAATTGATTGGAATTATTGGATCTTAAGAATCTCAAATTGTGTTTTGTAGCCAATCGTTCCATTAAATAGGAGGGCATAAGTTCAAGACAAAACTTTTGAGTTATCAAAAGTAGTCGGAACTGAATTCTGGCCCTCACGGAAAGTCAGTGTAAGTGTCGCCTGGCGTCCGAAACATGGTCTCTCCATTTAAGGCCAGAAACTACCCTAACCGCACTGTCTGTATCACTTGAAGGCGATCATAGTCTGTTTGCAAGCTGCCAATAAGCAAGCTGCAGCAATAGTCAAGTTTAGAACCGATAATTGCACGTGCAATTGTCTCAGTATTCCCCTGTGAAATGAAAGGTCGGATTGAGGCAAGAAGTTTGACATAGTAAGAGGAAGCAGAGACTAGCCTGCAAATCAGAGCCCTCATGTTAAGGTTTTAATCAAGAGTTATGCCCAAAGTTTTAACTTTACTCTGCACCTCGATTTTACAATCTGCAATGGAGAAGCTTTTGTACAATGGCCCCGAATTTTGAATTTTCTTCGAAGAGCCAACCACCATGAGCTCAGTTTTGTCTTTATTGAGGGCCAACTCATTTTGAATCATCCGTACTTGGATGATATCATAAACCTGTCTGAGTTTACGCTCATCATCCTCGTATATACTGGTAAGCGGGATGACACATTGCGTGTCATCTGCGTAATTCGTAAATCTGATCCCATTACTTTCCAGCATGTCAAAGAATGGGACCATAAAAAGGTTGTACAGTGATGGAGAAACGTAGGCTCCTTGCGGTACACCATATAGAACGGTAAAAGGCTTCACCTCAGCGCCTCCACTCACAACTCTGCTTTGCCTGTTGCTTAGGAATGAGCCTATCCAAGATTCTGCATCACAAGAAAAATTGGCTACTTCCCTCACTATTCCCTAAATATGCCGTGTTATGTTAGATTATGTTACGTCCATTTTTAAGGTGCAGCCTTCACCAAAAAGGGCATCATGGCACTCAGAGGACAAGAAAAGAAAAGGAAGCAGAAATGGAAGAAAGCTAGAATAGAAAAGTTGTCAAGGTACGACGGAAAGACAAATGATCCCCAATGACACAGAGAAAGGGAGAGAATTCCAAAGCTGTGCTGTGGCGACGGAAAAGGAACGGCCTCTAACACGTGAGCGCTAGAAATGGGAAACCGAAATGCACAAAGTAACAGCAATGCCGAGAAAGCGATATGGAACATACTGACAAAATTTGGTCTGCAGATACTCAGGCCCAGTTTTGTAAAAAGCCTGATGAACAATGGTAAGAGCCTTGCAATTTACACGTTTAGACACAGACGCCAATGGGGAGAAGAAAGGATTGAGGAGAAGGAAGAATAATGAGTTGCCCCTGTGGCCACCCTAACCACTGTGCTGTGCAGGATATCCAAACCTTGCAGAAGATAGGCAGGAAGGGGTGAAGTGTAGTAGTCCAAAGGCCCTGAAATCATGCAAGACACAACCAGGGGTTGAAGCTGGGGAGGGAGGTAGGGCAGAACTTTGCAGAGAATCCTCATTTTAAACTGAACTGTCTGACACACAGAGTTCACACCACGATCTTTAACTACTGCGACTGGCACAGGCAAAGGGCCAAGATCAGAGGGCCAGAAAGCAAATGACCAAAGAGTGAAGTCGGAAGAGGAACCAACTATGAGGACCTCCTTTTGTTTGCCATTAAGGCCATTAATGCCATTAAGGCAGAGCCAATTAATACTCACCAGGAGTGGACAGCAAGCAGACAGGAGCAATAAGGCTCAACTGTAGCAGAAAGAGACAGTACAAGACGCACCAATATCTGTGTGTCATCCACTTATGAATAACACTGAAAACCAAAGGTGTGAATGCGTTTAAAGGCTGGATATAAACATACAAAGAAGAGAAGAAAGAGCAGCACCCTAAGGCACACCACATGTAATAGGCATTGAGGGGTGAAAGGAAAGGGGAAAGAAAAAGTGACTGAGACCGATCAGAAAGAAAAGAACAAAACCAGTTGAGGACCGAGCCGGAGAACCCACAGAGGACAACCTGTCAATTAAGATGGAATGATCGCTAGTGTTGAATGCAGTGGAAAGATCTAATAGGATCAGGGCTCTGACACCACCCTGATCCACAATCTGAACCAGGTCATCCACTGAGGATTCCAACACAGATCTGCTACCCTGGCTAGACTGAAATCCTGACTGAAACCCAGAATCCTATAAAAAAGAACAAAGAGGAGGCGTGACCAAGGACTCCAGTAATTTCATAAGAAAGAAAAGAAGAGAAATAGGGAGAAAGTTGAAGGGGGGAGCAAAGGATCAAGATTAGGTTTTTTAAGAAGTAGAGTGACCAAAGCATGTTTAAGAACAAGAGGAACTTTATGAACGAGACATTAACAGCCGAAGAGACTAGAGGTGCGATAGAAGATATGGGGCCTCAATCCAAGCCTGGCTGTCTGGAAATAAGGGGCCGGTAGTATCTTACTGGCCCACTTTCCGGACCGTCCGACTACAAGTATGCATGCAGGGGCCATTGCTCCCGGCAGGTCTGACTTGCCGCGGGCACCAGCCCCTGAAGGCATGGTTTTCACGGAAGCGCCAGCACCATTTGAAACAGTTCCGGTGCATCTGTGTCCCCATTCCCGTGGAGTCCTGTGGGACTCCACAGGAAAGGGGACTTACACTTTCCCGCCGCTTGATATCCCGGGCCGCCGGGACTTGTAATGTCCCGGTGGCACTGGGATATCAGGCAGCGGTACAGTGCCCGGGAGTAGCACCGGTGGGTCACCGTCAAACTCGAAATGAGGCCCATAATCTCTTTAAGAATACAGAGAGGGTAGGGATCAGCAGAAGATGAATATTTCAGGCCATTTGTAGCCATGATAATGTCTGAATTCTCAAAGACAGGAAATTTGGACCAGAAATAAGAGATTTGCATGGGAGTCAAGCCATCCGCCATCGAGGCAGGCTGGATACTAAATTCAGAGATCTTTTGCCTAATAGCGATAAACAAGGAAGAGAGAGAATCACAAAGCATTTGAGATGGCACAACCACATTAGAAGAGGGGGTGGACGATAGTGACTGAACCAGCTTGAAGAGTTCCCTAGGACAATTAACCACTGATTCGACACAGGAGGTATACTGAGCAAGTTTAGTATCATTGATAGCTATCTGGTAAGAAGCTGACGCCTTACGCAGAGCAATGTGCACGAGACGAAAATAGGAAATGCGCCATTTGCTCTCTGCCTGCGAAGGAGTCAGAGACTGGCAAGCTCAGAGGATAACCAAGGCTCAGAGGGCTGACCACAGGGTTTAGCTGCTTTCAACGGAGTCAGACGGTTAGCTGTAGAGGTCAAGACTGTAGAAAGGGAAACAAGATCAACCATGATTATTTCAAATAATTAAGGTGGCTATTTCTTTATATAAACTAATGCTTTCAAAATTGTCTTCATCATTAACTATAATCATTACTATTACTATAGCCAGAACAAATAGTTGAAATGTTCTTTCATTGATTATTTAAGGATAACCTACCTATATCAATATAAAGATCGGGTTGAAATAACCCCGGCAAAGAAGGCAACCAAGCCAGTATAATTGAAGCTGGAGAATGATTCAAAACCCAAACGCGCCTACCAGCAGGTATGGCATTAAGGAGGGCCAGACTCCTAGGTACATTTATATCATGCATTTCTTTTTAACAATATCATTTGGAGAACATTAGTCTGAGATGCATATGCAAAACAACTTGCTTAAAAGAAGCATGTACATCATGTAATCCAGGAATTAATTACACTAATTGTAGCATTCAATCATTACCAATAACTTCACAAGGAAACAATTTTTCAGATGTATAGCACATACATATTTAATAGTAATCAATGGCCCAATGTAGAGATTGAGAAATCATATCCTATTTTGGAAACTTGCAATTTCAAAAATGTGAATGGATTTACCTGGTTTCTTCACATAAAGTGGCATTTGAAGTTCTGTAAGGGAGGACCCTGTTTATCCGATTTAGAGGATGGTGGTGTCACAAAACAGGCACTTCGTCATAGGGTGACAGTCACTTCTACGTCCCTTTAAGAAACTCAAAGTGTGGCGTTCCCGCAAAGCAGGCAGCACTGGTATGCCCAACAAGTCTCACATGGGTACTAACGTTGTTCTCTAATTCACATAAAGAACAAGAGGGAGTTGGGAATTCCATTATGGCATAAGTGGCCCTCACAGCTGTGGTCCAGCTCCATCCAAACAAAGAACACTACAATTTTGAGGCAAAACCATCACACCTGATTCCCATTCTACCACAGAGATGCTGGAAGAAGGGGCCAAAGCCCTATAAAACATCAAGGGCTTGGTCAGTAGGTGGTGGCCATAGGGGGAGGAGATCCTTCTGTGCTTGCTGGAGAAAGGAAGAGGGAAGTCTGGGGAAGGAGATGAACACTGGAGACTGGCACAGAGCCCATGGGGCCTAGGGAGAGTAGGAGAGTAGGAGGATGAAGGCTGGAGGAGTTAGGAGCCTGGGTAAAAATTGGTCCTGAAGGTGGTTTATGAAGAGACCCAGTGGATTGGAAGAAGGTAGACCCAGAAGGCTGTCGAGCAAAAGGTCAAGTGATCTGGGAAGAGACTGACCCATAGTAACAGGAGAAGTACCAGAGTAGTGGAGAGGAGAAAGCACCCAAAGGGGGAAGAAGAAGAAGAGGATACTAGGGAATGGAGAGTCAGACTTGGCCTAAGGAAGGTGCCCAAAAAGGTTGAAGGAGCTACTCAAAGTGTTGAAGAAGGGAAGAGGAATAGCAGGGAATTAGAAAGCAGAATTATTGAAAGGGAGGTGCCCAAGTGATAACAGGGAATTGGAAGGTGTCATATTGTTCTAGGAGATGTGCCAACAGGGGACAAGGAAGTGACCAAAGGTGTTAAGTAGGTAGGGAGGAGAATAGACATGAAAAGAAGAAAGTGAAGTAGAGTAGTAAGAGGAAGAGTTAAACGAGGTGAAGGAGTGGAGAAACATCCAGAAATAGAAAGAATGGTTGTCAAAAATAAGGGAGGGGAAACTCGTGGATTATCACCAAGAAGAAGGATGTGAAGAGGTGGAAACAAAGTCTAGCAGAGGATTAATGGAGAAGGTAGTCTAGAGAGATATAGAATAATTATTATTAGAACCATATAGTAGACCCATAGACAAAAAAAGCTACCCCATGAAAGATAGCCAAGGAAGAAAACAGCTTTGTGGGAGCGAACATTAATGCAAGACACCAGGGGAGAAAGCTCTACATATGGTACTAAGGACCAAGAAGAAAAGACTCTGAGAACTGTGTAAAACAGGATGCAGGAACCTTTAGAGTCAAGACTAAGAATTCAAGAGAAGAGACCCCAAGAATCATTGAAAATAGGGTGGTAAACCAATAAAACCCAGGACTGTTATCTCACAAGTGTTGTGTGGATTCGTAGGGGGAAATCCAGTTCCTGGACATAAGGCACATTTACAAAACCTTTGTTACAATTTACTTTCACATGGAACACTTTCTTTAGAATTCTTTTTCCACAGCACTATCATGCCCAGTAGAAGATCCATCCTGACAACTGTAAGTTCAATTCAGAAATTATTTGTTTATTTTGACCAAACCTCTGCAAATGTTTTAATAAAGCCCTTTGATAAATCAATTCCCATCTGGCCTATGTATGTTTCAATGTCTGCTGTGTGACAATTGTTCAGAAATTTCATTGGCCCTCATTGTGAGTAGGGCAGAATTGCTGTGACCACTATGTTGTCCGGCGGAATTCCTGCAAAACCAGGAGTCGAAAGATCTGCGTTAATTGTGATTCTATCTGGCGTAATCACCACTAAAAAATGAACAACAATGGTAAATCTGGCAATTTTAGGGCTACTTACTATTAAAGCGGTAAATTGACAAAATTAGCGAATGGTAATTGCACCAGCAGAATTATCACCAAACGGAATTCTGTCATGATGTGAATGGGAAGTTTAGCAGCGGCCATCTTTTCAAATTCAATCCACTCAAAAACACCATTTTGTAAGTGCCATCCAGTAACACATTCCAAATACGTCTGGAGGCAAAGACAAAGCCAAGATGCCCAAAATGCACCTTAGAAAACCTGAATTCAATAAGCAGGAGCTCAGTGTCCTTCCAGACCATGTGGTGGCCCATTCAGAAGAGCTGGATGGGTCACAAATTAGGAATACCTCACAACAGCAGAAGAACATTATTTGGAGGGACAGCCGGGAAAAGGTGGCAGCAGTCATGAATGTCCAATGGGACTGCAAGGACATCTGGAAGAGGTGGAACGACCTCAAAGCGAGGGTTTGCACCATCATCTCCAACCACCATCAAGAAACAGCTGCTACTCGGGAGGTACTGTAGAGCCACTGCAGCTCATACCTTGGTAGGAGACAGTGAGCAGCATCCTCCACATAGTGGGCCTGGAGGGTGTGGGAATGGCAGAGGTCAGAGCCAGCAGCTTGGAAGACCCTGGTAAGTACATGAGCGAATCATGGGCCCACTTTACAAGAACACCAAGAGAATGTCAACATACACACTTGCAGTTACCTAGCAGAAAATTCTCCAGCCGATGCACAAGCAACACATGAAACACCTCAGGAGTGTACATCAGCAAACATGGCAGGTGTGAACCTCCCAACAGACCCACCATTGAGAAGGAGGAGACCCTACATGAAGGACATATATAACAAACATGAAACAGCAGGCATCATGGACAGACACCCAAACAAACAGCACATTCTAGTACCTGTTACTAGCATACTAGGCACCCATGTATACATAAATGCATGGCACAATGCCAACATCAGTAGGTTTCCTGGTCCAACAGACTACTTGTGGAACATAACAGTAGCAGCAAAACCTCAATGAAGAGCATTTTCCACCGAATGTGGCACTCCCAGCACTCTGGCTAGCAGGACACCCCTCAGGTGACAGTAGTACGGGTTACATATACAACATAGGGACAGCCCTACATGGGAACCCATGACGTTGCACAACCATGAAGCACTTGAGACCACAGTTGAGGCAAAGCACACATTGCCAACAGTTAAGAATCACACCCAATATTCAAGCCAGTAATCCATTGTACCGGCTGCCTTTTTTAACAAGGCCCCTATGGGGCTGTAGAACATTTGGGCCCATGACCAGATAGCATGCCTCATGAAATCGCACCCTGATACTTGTCTACAAGGCTAACAATGCATTGTTTCCCAACAGTGACACAAAACAGCTAGGACCCCATGGAAGGCAGAAGTGGGTCTGGTTCACCTGCCCCAGGGAATGCCACTAAGGGATCTGGACATGCTGCACAGCCATCATGCTGCACACAGGAAGGTAATTGGGCAGCAGGAGACCTCCAGGACCCCTCAGTCCAAGGGCACTGCTGCTGGCATCTCCAAGCACACAGACACACCTGCCACAGACACAGCCCCAACTCCAGCCATTAAGGAGCCTGAAAGACCAACTACCACCCAGCCACCATCCACCTCTCTTGGCACCATGTCCAAGGTGCAACCCACCAACACTAGTGCATACACCAATGCAGTCATGGAGCAGGCCACTGCACAGGACACAGGCACCCTATATGCTGACATAGCAACACCTATGTCAGGCACCAAAGAATCCACACTTCTATCTGTTCCTGTGAGGCAGATGGCCTCGGACCCATCCCCCAGACCAGCATTCCACCCAGTCACACCAGTCCATCCCCCTTGTCAGCTCAACATGCCCTCTATTGGCACCATCCCGAGGACAGTGAATCTCCTCCTAAGGCTGATGAGTCACATGTAAGCCTGTCATCTGGCAGTGAGGGAAGGCACCACCATCATTCTCCTTGCCCAATACAACCACACACCCACAATGCCATCTGGGAGAGGCTCTCTCAGATAAAGCAGTGCTTGGAGAGAATTGCCAAGCAACAACTGGCCACTCCTAGGCAATACAGAATGGTGTGCAAAGTAACTCCAGGCCGGTGGACACTGTGGGATGTCTTAACCCACTGGTCCAAGCCCTGCAACATTATTGTGCATTGCTGGCAGCAGAAACCTCAGACATGGCCACTGGAAAGCATGCTGCTCGCTAGAAATCACCAGAAAGTGCACAGTAAAAAGCCGAAAAATAGGCCGCCATCTACTTCTGCCTATGTCAGGGGTAACACAGGAGACCACTGCCAAAACCCATGATTTGGCTGTCCACACAGCAAAATCATTTCAAAAGAAACAGAGTTGTTTCAAAAATCCATTTTTATTTGATGTCAAATTTGCAAAAAAGCATGGCTCACAAACCACCCAAAAAGATCCAACCGCCTTGTTGGGTGGTCCACATGATTCTCTTACAAGAATCTACATAAATATAAGGTCCACAGAAGTATGCGTTATCTGAACAAAGTCCACTTTTGAGGATTGCTTGCTGGAAGAAATATGTCAAAAATGGGTGTGATACCGTTACTCACCTTTATCAAAAGCCGGCGATTTAAAACCGTTTTGTGTAAAGTTGTACATTGACCTCAAACTGTGCCAAAGAAAGACTTGTTATCAGAAGCCTAAGAGGTGGAGACAATTCAAAACTATATTCTGAATAGGCTTGAAGTTAGAAATTGTTTGATGTTTGTGTTAAAATGTGAGTTATATTATAAGATAAGACAATTTTTAGACATTGGGTTTAAAGAGTTAAAGTTTCCCACACTGTGCTTCAAACAAATTCCACACCTCTTCCCTGAACAAAGGAAACTTCCCCCTGCTCTTGGCTAAGAAATTGACAGGCTGTTGTGAAGGGGAACTAGGAGGGGCACCCTGCATGTTGCTCTCAGTGCAGACAAAGGAATCCTTAGTCTGAATAGAAAATGCTAATTAGGGTGTGACTCACAACAAACTGCTGGCAGGAAGAAGGACATGTAGAGGCAGACCAGACTGAAATGTGGATTTAACATTGGAGTAAATATATGTTTTAGAAAAATGCTTATAACAAATTGCACTGAGCTGACAAAAATGTGAAACTTTGAGATTGTTAAAATGAAAAATTCGCTCATAGTTTAAGACCAAGCTGGAATCCGTGTGATGTTCTGAGGCTGAACACCGAAAGTTTTTAATATTGTAGCTACTGTATTTCTGCTAGGAACATGAAAGATTACATAAATGTGCTCAGATGGGGTGTGCATGCATGTCTAAAAATTGGTGCAGAACTAATATTGAGAAACCCACCAAAAGCATGAAAAAGTTGTCAGTTCTGAACCAAAGCTCTTAGGAAGATCAGACTTGAACACAAATGTACCTTAGGCAATCTGTCATGTAATTTATCTAGTGTTAACAAGTTGTGCACCTTGTAAATATGTTTTTTATGAAAAATAAGATATACTGTACAGAGACAAGGGGAGGGTCTTTCCCCTAAGCCATAAACATGACACATGATGACACAGAATGACACACTGCTCCTTTCTCCAATCAGGGGACAGGGAATTCGCTGACCTATCCGATCCTTAGAGGGTTGGGCATAGAGAATCAGCCCCCCCACCCACTTTGGAAATACATAAATAGGGACTGCTGAGGACAGACAAGACACACTCTTCCACTCCTCAACTAATTTCTTGGTAAAGCACCCTGCAGGAAGATCCAGACATAGATCCAGAAACCAGACTCCAGAACCAACTCTAGAACTCAACTCTAGAACTTTGAAGCAGAGAGGTCTAACCCAAGAAGCTGAACCCTTCTCAGCAGGCCTTCAGAATCTTTTGCAACCTGATTCTAACCCCCAAACTTCCACGGGGCCTAACCAAACCATTCAACAGCCTGGCTGAGCTGTTTTGCTATTCTAGCTAAGAACCCTGTGCTAGAACCCAGATCCAGACCCAGAGAGCTGAGCTGTATCCAGAACCCGTCAGATCCAGCCCAAGAGGCCGCCCAGACCAGAACCTGTCCGGTGGCAAGCAAATCCCAGCAAACCCTTGACCAGATCTTTGACGGGGCCCACTCCATTCCAAAGCCATAGGAGTGAGTATTTAGTCTAGAACTGTCCATATTCATCTCTTAGTATTAAGCAACCTATTCCATCCATTCCAACCTATTCAGAACTGCATTATAGAATCTTGTGTCCATCCTGAATTCTTCTCATTATATTGTCTGTGATAATTGTAGCAATAATCATCTTTGCGCTGATATTTTTCTGAAGAGGGACAAGTGTTTTGACGGACAGAGGTCAGAGCGGAGGCGCCTCTGTTCTGGTGGCTGTCCGTTGAGTGTCTTGCTTCTTCATAGCTCCTTAGTATAAGCCTATCATTGTTGATAAATCTTTAAAGCACATCTGTCATTTTTGAAATCTTGATTCTGTTTCTGAAAAATCTACCTTCTCAAAAACCGCTGTAACTTTTGAACCACAACGAACCTAAAACGACATTCCAATTCCTTATAGTTTTTCCGTAATCGCGTTTCACGCGCGCGGAAAAGTTGCAGCAAATTGCATTTTGGTTAAATTTCACCACATGTCAGAATAGCTGTTTCTTGTTTGCAACTGCTGAATTTCGTTTTCATTCTGGTAATCATTCATAATCATTGCTAGTGTTGACCTGAACCAATCCAAAGTAACTCTCACTAGTGCTGAATCCCATTTAGCGAATTAAAGTCATTTTTAGCATTTTTCACATTCATTGCAATCACATTCATAAGCATATTGACCAGTTTTAAACTCATACCTGTTCTCTCTAAGCTTGCTGGGCGGAACTGGGATTGAACTGCATTATTGATTGTATTCCTGAAACCTGTGTGCCCTCATTTCCATCTCTTCATATTGCATAGTAGGGGGAGTGAGTAGTCACAGGGGAAAGAGTGATCATATTGTCTTTTGTGAAAATCATATCAAGTTTTATTTCTGTGCTGCATTCTTTCCTATTATTGCATTTCCTTGAATCCATATAAAGTATTCTCTGCTACAGTATCCTTCCTATTCCTACTCCTAACTGATTAAAGAGATTGTTGATATTGTAATATTACCCATTGCTGATCACTGTTCATATTCATAAGTGTGCGATTCAGACATTATTCTATTCATAAAAGTGTGATTATATATTGTTCAATTCTTCAAATAAACCTCTTAATTTGCAAAACAAACCTACTTCTTGCCTCAGTGAGGTCGGGGAGATCCAAAGAGAGGGGCATTATATAAGGGTTCATCATCCAGATTTAAAGAACTTTTGACATAAAAATGTATAAATAAGGGTTTCCATTGGGCATCCCAGACTAGGCATTGACTTAGTTGGAATGCCGGATTGAAGTCACTTACAACACTTCCCTGGACCCCCTGTGCTGGTGTGCTGCTGACGGCTCAGCAAGCCAAAGGATGTGGCAGTTGGCAGAGAATATGCCCTCCTCCAAGGACAACATTACCAGAGCCATAGCCCTCACCCTGCAGTACATCTGGGGTTGTGAACCAGCCAGTTTTGTGTCACACCAGTGGTCCTGCCTCTGCAACACAAAACGATGGAAAGAGGAGGAGGTAGTGGACACATTGTGGCTGATTGTTAACCACGAGGGTGTGGGGAGAGTATGGTGTTGGGGATGAGGGGATGGGGTGGGTATGGTGTTGCAGATGAGGGTTGGGGAGAGCCTGTTGTTAGGGATGAGGGCGTGGGCAGGGTATCGGCATTTTGCCTTGCACATAATAACATACTTTTAGACCTTAACACAGGCTAGAACAATAATTTTGAGTGGTGGTGTACAATTTAATGTGTGGCTATATACAAACGCATGAAGTAGGTGCAAAGCAATGTGACTATCAATAATTGTCTATGAGTTCTTGCAACATTAGATGACTGTCCATGCCTTCATCATGCTGATTGCTTGTGTGTTGTGTTGTCCTCTGGGATAGGCATGGCCACATCTGGGGGTAGGGGAACATGTCATTGTGCAGAATTGCACAGACAACATATATTTTCCCCACCTTCTCTATGCTATACATGAGCACCCCACTAGACAGGTGAAGACCTGTATAACATCCCTTTAATAGGCCGAAGGTACGCTCAAGGTACAGACTGGTCCAAATGTGGGCCTCGTTGTAGGCCACCTCTTGTGGTGTGCATGGACTGTGCACGGGTGTCATGAACCACAGTGATGTGGGTATTCAGAGTCACATGCAAGGGCAAGGGGCACATATGTCAGTAACAGTACAATGAGGCTGTGTTGTATTTGTCCAGGTCATGTTCCTCTGCACTATCCAGATGATGTTAGGGCACATAGTTGAATGACAAGGTTCTATATTAAAGCATCACGTTCTAGAGGGGTACATATGCAATATCACTTTGGGATACCCCTTTCACACTTCACTCATCCACCAGTTGTGACATTCATACATAGTGGGCCTCATTACGACCCTGGCGGAAGACAATGGTGCTATTAGCACCATGGTCCATGCCGGTAAGTTACCGACTCCGCCATGGAGAAAGGGGGAATTACCACCCCATTACAAGGTTGGCGGGGCGGTAATTCCTGCTTCCTCCATGGCCCTTCCCCATTCCCATTTTTGCCCCATAGGGCTCAATGGGAATGGGTAAGGCGCTAAGTACGGTGCCGCAAATTGCGGCACCGTAATTAGCACCAAGGTCCCTTTGCGGGTCCCTACTTTAACGGCTGGTCTACACCAGCCGTTAAGGTCGGGTCAGGCAAAGGGACCTCGTAATTAGGCGCTAATAGGTTAACGGCGCTGCAGCCTTTTACGGCGCCGTTAACCCATTAGCGCCTGGGTCGTAATGAGGCCCAGTGACAGGATTTGCAATGTACATGCTCACTGTGTTATTTTCTGTGCTGTTATGAATGTGCCCTTATTGGGGTACGGTTGTTTTTGTGCATTTATATGGTCTGTGTGTTCCTGATCTTGTTCAATGGCATTAATTTTTTGCTACATACATACCATCACTGTATGACAGTGTTGTGATATCATTCTGCTGTGGTAAACAGTGATATTGCCTGCGTATGTATGGTTTCCCTATGCTTTGTGGTTAATGTAGTTCTCTGTTTGTCCATTACTTCCTTGCTTTGGCATTGTGATTTACTGTCATGCTACGGCATTGCCATGCAGGGCATGATCCTGTGGGTTGGTTGCTGTGATGTGTGGGGTGAGAGGGTAGGTCCTGCATGGACAGGGCTTTGTCAGGGCATGCACTGAATTTCCAGTGTATTTTCCCCTATTAGAGGTTCTATTTAAATTGACATGCACATTTTATAATATGTGATGGCACTTGTACTTACCCAGTATCCATGTCTGGTGTCTTAGGTACCTTTCCATGTAGGCAGTCAGTGTGCTGTTCTGCAGGGCAATGGGATTGTGGGTGAACCCAGGAAAGTTGTCCCAGCAGTGTCTGATGATGAGGTCTGCAACACAAATAACCTGCACATCATTGAATGGCAGTGCTTCCTGTTGCTGTGGGATATATTGACCCACTCCCCTATCTTATGTGGCATCGCTCTGATAGTTATGGTGCAAGGAACAGCAACAATGGTGGGAAAACTCTTGTGGGTGCCAAAAACCTCCAAAACCGCTTGTTTAAACGCACAAAAAGATGGATGCACAACCTGCCACCCATGGTGCATATTTGGTGGAATAGAGCACACACTGCAGAAAATGTGCCAGTGGGCACCATGACCAGCAAACAGAATGCAGAGAGAGAAGCAGCACTTTTCAAATGAAATTCCAAAATGTGCCTATAAATGACATTTGCTTTGTTGCTAAAAACTCCAAAATACCTTTACACAACACTTCTCAGCATTCAAAATCTTGCTTGGCGCTAACATTCAGGCAATCTAATGAAGCATGGCAAATATACAAAGTCCTAAAGTGTAAATAGCAAAACATTTCCTCAGACAAACTGGATTGTCTGTAAACTTACAGCTCCTGTCAAAATCTGTATGCAGTGCATTGGGCTACCTGTGGATGACAGCTGTCAGATGAGCTCCTGATAAAACTTCAAAGTATCTAAACTAAAAGTCTGCCAGATTAGCAAACATAAAAGGATTGTTGCTAAAAAGAATACAGATCTCAGTTGTTTTTGATTCTACAGGTTTAAAGCTAAGAAAGTAATGTATGAATGTTATTTTATGCAACAAGTTTGGTTCTTGCTGGATTTTAAGAAATTAAGAATAAATTAGCCTGGCTGAGCTGCAAGAAGTGGAAAAACAGGTTTTTCCCAAGGGGAGGGAAATGTTCTCAGCAGAAACTCACTGGGAGATGATAATCGTGGGTTAGGCCAGACTTCTGTCTACAAAAAGAGAATGAACAATGGCATATCCTCCAGCCCAGGAAACGCATGTGTGAAAGGGTCGTAAACTTCTCCTGGAAGGAATTCCCCAAAGGAGGGGGCTACTCCTGGACTCCAGGGAGATATGAAGGGGCAGACCATTTGTTGTTAAGAATGAACAATGAACAATTTTTAGAGACTCATAACTTGTGATTTAAAGTGGTGAAAAATATAAAAAGGACAGAGTTGTTAGTCTAATTTTTGGCTGCACATTTTAAGAGGTGGTAGAACTGTGTGACATATTCTGGACAGGAATGGCAATATATGTGGTTTTATGTGAAATGTGTTAATGCTAGAATTGTGAAAATGTACACACACATCCCCATGTCAAACTCACACATTTGTGGAAATTTGCAGACAATTTGGAAAATGTGTTCACGGCGAAAAGGACACAATTCTGTAGAAAGGTGAAAAAAGATCCCACAGCTGCAGGATTTTGATGAACAGATGCTACATAAAATATGGAATCTTTGTGTGTGATTTGTGTAGAGGTGACCAATGTAGAAATGTGTATTTAGGATAAGATCCAACTTTGACACTAGTGGCTGAGGGAAGGTTTCTAAGGACTGTAAAGCTAAACCATAAATGTGACATCATCCGGCCTTGATCCAATCACTCAAATGCAAGGCGGAGATGAGGTCCTGATCCAATCCCAGCTCACAGGGGCAAGCTTAGTTAAGCCGCCCCATACACCCATTTTGTGATGTCATTTAAAAGGACAAATAGAGACAGCTGAGAATACATAAGGACTGACTGATTCACTCACTTTCCTGATTCCGGCGAAGCACTTTGTTCCAGCATTCTACATCCAGCTTTAACATCCTTCCAGATCCAGATGCCAAGACTCTTGCCAAGCAGTAGAGAACTATTGTCTTTCAGCAAGGCCTAAATCCTCAGACTTATTCTCACAACCGAGTGGAGTGCTGTGGTGTGGGAAGGCTTTCTGAGCTAGTACCCTGAAACTCTCTGGCTTGCTACCACAAGGCTTGCCTAAGGAACTTGCTATCCAGCTGATTTGAAATACCCAGAAACAAGAAGGGCAGATCCTGTGCAAATCCAGTGACCGGCCTAGCAGATCCAGTCCCGCGCCTGATGTGCTGTCCTTCCATGACAGACCCAATCCATGACCAGAACTGACGGTCCAATTTAATATCTTATTCTGTAAGTATTAATGGGGAGAACAGTGACCCATCATATATCTGCATTGTATGATCCCAATCTCAAACCCATCCCATCTTTAATTCAGAACCATAGCATTGTTAGAACTATCCTTGCGCTGACTTTTCTCTTATCTGTGTTACTAAACCCGAACTTCTTATTGATTTGATTAAGAAAAGTAATTCCCAAACCAAACGGAAACTAGAGTATCACACATGGATAGTTATGAGTGGCTGTGAATGGCTGAGTCCTGTGTGGCATGCTCTTTTTTGTAGTCCTTAACCTAGCATAAGGAAACCTATCTGTCAATTTTAACCCGAATTTCTGTTTTCCATTCTCGCGCCTATTTTGCAAAAACGACTCTTACTAAAACCTTTATAACTCCCTCAGTTTTTATGATAGAAGCGATATTTCAACTCCTACTTGTACCTAACATCCTTAGCTATCCACAGAACCCTAAATCCCAGCGATTCGCATAAGGAAAGGTTTGCCGCGATTTGACATTCTGAAAGATTGTACACATGTGAATTAGCTTTAAATTATTTCCTACTTTGACTTTGAGATTCCAAATGTTTTCGTTTGACTTAATCATTGCTTGTGATTGTACGCATCTGTTCAAAGCAGCTCCCATAGAAATGTATCATAATTTAAGCATTTTTGACCACATTTGGTGTTTTGCTCAGACAATTTCAAAGCCATTCTGACAGTTAAAAAGGTCAACTCCGTTCTTCTCTTGGGCTTAAAAGGGGGAAGGTGGGAGTGATATTCTGCTTGATTTGTGTTATTCCTGAATACCTGCTTTCTCCTCACATCTATTTAAATTGCCTATTGGTGGGTTGAGGGGTGTTGCAGGGGAAACCTCTAACCATAGTACTATCTGTTCCAAACCAACCCAAAGTATTCTTTTCTGTGCTGCATTTGTTGCTGTGTTCATTATTTGACTCCTAGTGCATTAAAGATATTATGCATTGTTCTGTCACCCCATTGGGGATGGTTGTTACCTATTAAAATATATTGTGATTTAAATTCTAAATACATAAATAAAAATGTACCTTTGCAAACTAGCCTGATTCCTGGTTCAGTGTGACCGGGGGGATCTCAGGAGAGGGGTGTGATATGAGTGGTATATCGTTCAGAATATTGAATTTATAGATAAAATTAAATAAGGGTATCTTTTGCGCACTACATGCTGGGCGTGACTTGGGGGTGTGCCAGATTCAAACCACTTATATTGCAGTATACCTCTTCTGCTGCTATAGGGGCCATCAGGGCCACAGGGGTTCAGTCTGGGGATGCTATTGCATTGGGCAGTTGCGTGGCTGAGAAGAATTGTGCCTATGTGGCATTCAACTGTGGAGGGGTTGTCGGCAGGGAGATGTGGTGGGGTGCATGCTGTAAGCATACGTCCAGCCCCTGCATGAGCACAATGGAAAATGTGGGTGGTGACATGCCATGCATCATGCCGGCAGTGTATGCCTGCATACCAAGGTGTCTGTAGCAAGGAAATGCAGCACTAACATGAGCTTCCACAGGGGTGATGGTGGATGTTGATACTGCGCTGCAGTTGTTCCTGGATGAGGGAGAGTAAATCTGTTAGTGCCCAGGGTGATGACTTGACACAGGGAATAGGCGCTCACCTTGCATAGTGTCTCCTTGATGTAACCTTACAAGACCTGCCTCTTTCAAGGTAAAAAGTATAACTATGTGTCTGCATTGTAACGTGTGTGTACCACCATGGTCTATGCGAGTGCCCATTCACATTGTGCAAAGCTTGTCTCTTGCTGTAACGATTTTGTTGCAAGCTTCTGTCTGCCTGCATCAGATCACTCCTCGTTCCCAGGGCTGGTTTCGATTCATCGTCCAAGCCTGCCGAGTCACGTGTTCGGAGACTGTGTTTTGGGCTCCTGGATCTTTGAATTACTCTGATTTTTGAGGAATTATTTGCATTTACTGCAACTGGTGTTACTGCATTTCAGGGACTGGAATGTCACATGTATCAGGTGGCCTTGGCTGCAGTGCCTGTCCCACACATTTGCTCTTCTGCTCACTGTGACTGCAGCTCCATAAGGTTAATTGCTTGTAAGCATCTGCAAGCCTGATCGGGATCTCTTGCCTCTTGCGGTTTCTGCGTTGTTGCCGTTAAGCTAATGACAAAATAGT
Organism: Ambystoma mexicanum; assembly: GCF_040938575.1. Taxonomy (NCBI): domain Eukaryota; kingdom Metazoa; phylum Chordata; class Amphibia; order Caudata; family Ambystomatidae; genus Ambystoma; species Ambystoma mexicanum. The sequence continues at coordinate 434,394,016 of NC_090933.1, read as the reverse complement.
AAAGCAAAGACACTATGAGTATGTATCTGTCCTCTAACATACAGAACTGTTCTGCATGTGTTCTTCATGTATTTTGGTGTGTGTTTTGTGTCCTGATGTACAGATGGCAAGTGTGCTTCCTGTCTAGCTGCTATGTCGTGGTGTCTCTAATGACGTCAAGCGTGGCTTCTGGCGCTTTAATCAATGCTGTCAATAGAAGTCTTTTTAGTGGCACCCTGAGGCTCCTCATCCACTCTAGGTAGCATTTGCACTGCTCCTGGGCTGTAGGGCTGGCTGAGTGGGTACTTCACGATGTACTTGTCTATCATAGGAGCACTAGGAATCGGTCCGAACTCGTATGGGTGATCATGGTATCTTCGCTTCTTCTTCCGAACTACATATCTTATGGGAGTGGGAGCAGGGGTAGGATTCAACCATCCCTCTTCATTTGCGTAAGTGGATATAATGGGATTTATAGTTTTAGAGAATTAAATGGATGTGAATCCTCACTTATATGCCCAACGCGGAACTCGGAAGTGTGGTCAAAATTAAGGTTATTCCATTACTACCAAAAAAGTGGTATTAACTGAATTACTGCAACTTTTTTACTGCACCACTGAACTTGTAATGAGGCTGCAAATAGAAGGAATTAATCATTATGATATTATGTATCTATGTCCGTAATGAGTGAGCAGAGTTGTTCCTATTATTGCAGACAAAGACACCCCAACACCTCTAAATTGTTTTTGTAAAAAGTAAATTATAATAGAATTAGACTGATATACTCTGTCATAAGTAGAAACACATGGGGGAACTGATATCCTTCAATATTAGGTTTTCCCACAGCGGCCATTAAATTGATCCATTTACACTCTTATGCATATGTGGGATGACCCAAGATCGAACAACATAACTTAAGTCATGAAACACATTCTAATGCCACGCCTAGAGAAATGCCCCCTTCAATTTGCCAAAAAATACACTGTAACATTTTTAAAAAGTCACTTGAAGTACCTCTAGAGATCCATAATGGATGAGAAATGAATAATACAGGGATATAAATTACATGGGTACAAAGTGCACTACAAGTGTAATAATTTCCTCTATGAGATGAGTCAGATCTGATTTAGACCTACATATGACTATTTAATATCTTGGCTTCTAGGAATCTCACAAACATATCAGTCAGTCTAATTTTAGTGGGAGGGAATAGTAAGTGGTATATTGTTATGTGGCAAAATGCACAATATGTACACATCCCTTTAGTAATGAATACAACATTTGTAGTAAACACTTACTATGATGTCACAAAAATGGTTATTTCAAGAGAAGAAAAGAAAACGTCCCTAATTTTCCCATGATCATAGCCAATAGGGACATTGTGGTATATATAGAGAATATTCATTAGAGTAAAGTAACCAATGCAAATCTAGACTAATAAAAAGTTAGTTGCAAGGTGATTTTAGACATTGGAATTATTCAAAGTCAGATTAACTATGAGGTGGAAGGGTTTTCATACAATTTACAGATTGATACAACTTCAAGAGAGTGAAGAAAATACAACAAAACAGTCAAAGGAACTAGGAAGCTGAGGAGGACATACCTTTAGAGAACAAGTCACTAATAAAGATCCAAATGCCAGACCTACACAGTAAAAAGGAATCTCAAGCACTCAGAGGCTGATTTAGGCACCTAAAAGCGGTAGAAGTTCCTAAAACAGTTCTTACATTGCCAGGCCAATACAAGGGTCTACAGAGACAGTCTGGTCTGAGGTGCGGGGGTGCAGGCAGGAGACTGGGATATAGGAAAGCAGATCTGTTTATACGTGTCTTCTACAGATTAACAGCCTGAACGGAGCCCATCACCCTTGAATAAAATGCTTAAAATATTCAAGCAGAATTAATCTGTTATATTCTTTTAGAACTTAATTGAGTGCAACTGGCAATTAAATCTATGGATTAATATGAATTATGTATTTCCCTAGCCATCACTATAGCAAGCATGGTCTGCTCCTGTGTTTAAAGACCTGTGAGAGCAACCCATCTTTTACCTTATTTACTACTAAACTACAAAGTGCTCTCAGGTCTATATCTTTCAAGGGGTGTAGAGGTGCTGACCATCAGAATTTACTATTGGATTTTGCTATTCAGACAGTTATTACAAATTATCTATTTTATTCACCTTTTTTAATCAATTCATACACAAACATTTTTTTGTATTCCTTTCACACAGTGGGTCTCAAGAACATTACCAATTCCTGCAAAGTGCAAGTGATTTTTACAGTTTGTGCTAGTCCGTTGCTAGAGATTACAAATATATTTATACAATCAGTGCAGTCTTGAAGTTAGCCAGACTTAAATATCCATTAATTATCTAAACACTCTATCATTCACATACATGCTTCAATTATACTCCACCCCCTGTTTCATTTCCTCTATAACATCTTAACATTTATCTGCAAGGTTTTTTTCAGGGGCACACTGGCTTCTGCTTGTCAATTTTTCTATTGTCTCTTTTCTAGTATTTGTTGGGGCTGATTGCTTTTTCAGCCTGCTCCCAGTCAAATACGCATCTATTTCATGTATTCTTGGCAGCTCTGCGCCTCTGTCTTGAATGGCATGTGCCGTGTTCATGTCCTCAGCTTCTTTCTATTAGTGCTGGGACAAAAGACTACTTTTATTTTGTGCAGTACTTTGCTTGCAGGAATTTGGATCTAATCTTAAGTGACACTCTGTTCTATCATTGACAATGCCTTGTCCACTTCACGTTTTGTTGAGTTGTTTTCAATTCACGCTTGTGAACTACAAAGTTAACAGCTTTGCTATGCACCTCCACGTGCAGCGTTTCTATTTGTTTTCACAGGTTTTATACATTTTCCCAGGGTTCTGTCTGGCACATTTGTTCATCCATTTCCTGCCGGTTGCTTAATTAAACCTTAGCTTAAGCTATGTATATTATGGGAGTGGGAGTGGGAGTGTGAGCGGGGGTAGGATTCAGCCATCCCTCTTCATTTGCATAGGTGGATATAACGGGATTTATAGTTTTAGATAATGAAATGGAGGAGTAAATGGTTTTGATCAAGCCCTAATTCTTATTTCACAAATACAATAAAAAATCAGGTTAGGCTCCAACCACTTTGCTTGACCTGGAACTCAAGAAGTTGATTTGCTTTCGATTGAAACACATACATCAAACTCAGTGGTTAGAGATTTCCAAATATGCTACATGGTGAACTTTTCTGAAGCGCATGACATCCAGGACATCTTCATGATGTTCCAGAGGACAAAAACAATGCCCGCAGACTTGGATCTGCTGGTATTGATTAAAGCAACTCAAACCTTATGGTTTGGCAAACTCCAAGAAGCACCCAAAATCTGCCATGTAGCAAATCAGCCAATCACAATTACCAGGTTGGTGATTATGTTTTATTTTTTTTTTTATTAAGTGTATTTGGTTTATTACAAACCTTTCACAATCAGTAAACATTTCCTTTTACAAAGAGATCTGTCACAACGAGTCAACATCGAGCAAGTAAAAGGCCACGGTTAACTTACAAAAAACTAGGAAGTCCAAGGATAGGCTAAACTAAATCTAAGGGGCCGTTAACTTTCAGTTGGTTACTTAAGATAAGTTTTGTCTCTCAACAAAATCATAAGGATAAAAATGAATTATTAATTCACAATAAAATGTTCAATAAAATGTACAGCAGCACTGCACGGTGTGTCCTTTTAACCAATCAGTTCACGATTTACGATGCATATCCTTCATCGATATGGTCTAGCCTTTTCAGGGTGTTTTCTAAAAATTTGACCGTTGCAAAATTTATTTTTGGAGATTGGCAGGCGTAAATTTTACTCCACCATTTCTCTGCATCTAGGCCACATAAGTCAATGATATTACTAGTTAAGTACAAATTTCGCAGTTCTCTCAGTTCTGTGCAAAATAACACTAAGTGGTTTAATGATTCTTCACTTCTTTTGCACAATCTGCACTTTGTGCATATTTTTTCTTTAGTATATCTTGCCTTTGTTGTTTTGTTTTGCAAAATTATTAATCTGAAGCGTAATAACAGATCTCTTTGTTTGGGATTCGGAAACTTTCTCAGATAGTCTGGTATCACGGTCATCACTCCACAATTGGATTTCAGGAGTGTGTGGGTTTTTGACCGAGCTCTTTCCATTTCAGTGTTCGACCAGTCCTCAGCTAAAAGTGCTCTTTTTATAGCTGTTGGATTTTCTACTAATGTTTGGGATTTAAGGGCAAATTCTGTCAGAGTTTGTTCATTTTCTCGTTTCCAATCTTCTACCACTTTTTCTTCGTAGTTGTTGGATTTCCCAAATAATTCAAATTGGGCGGCATCAGAATATTCATTGTTTTTCTATACAACATTAGTTTATAGTTGTATTATGTTTTGCTCTCTGAAAATTATCTTTCCACAGTGGTTGCCTACTAAGTTATGGCCACAATCCTGTGTTGGGGAGCATTTTTTACCAGTGCTCCCAGCTGAAACATGTAGCCCCTGCTGTAAGTTCACATTGCGCCCATTTCACCAGTCTGTTTAACCACAATATGATAGAGCATGAGTTTGTGAGGTGGATAAAGTTCACTAGAAATATGGTCACTTGTAATTCACCTTGGTGTGGCATGTTAATGGCTTTCCAATGGGCCTGGGTTCTTGATTTAATTGTTTATGCTCCTTGTTTAGTCTGTGCCATACTTGTAGTTGCTTAATGAAGTCTTGGGTTACTCAAGAATCTGGCAATGTCATATTGTTATGTTTCCAATCCCAGCTCTTCCTTACTGCTGAAGCTGTGCCTCACTGGGCCCGTGACATTCGCGTGCATGGCTTTGGTTTTTCTGATACCTGGATAAATGGCATCTGTAATGCCCTACCCAGAGTCTGTTTAGACGTGGCTGGCAGGCTTACCCACAATGTCGGGTGATGTGGTAGTCACTTGCCAGAGCTCATCGAATGTTCACATTTGTACCAAATTGCCAACCATATATGAGCAAATGTCAATTTTTGCTCATCCCTAATGTCCAGTTCTCTCAGTTTGTTGCACATTTTCTCCACTACTGAAGAGGAGATATTTGAGCAATGCATTACATCCCAATTTTCCCCCATTACTCCTTATGTCCTCATGTTTTTCCTGGTTGTTCCTGGTTGTTCCTGCCACTTTCAATAAACTCCTTTTGATTTTTTTTCATTTTTACTCCTGCTTCCTTATATATTTTGGCAATTTCTTTTATTGTTTGTTTTGAGATTTCAGAATCTCTTCTCTGCTAGAGGGTCTTCTGCTATGCCCGTCTTCTTTATTCCTCTGGTATCTCATTAAAGTTATCTGCTTCAATCATTGGTCTTCCTTCTTACAAAGTGCCATTTACTGCTTTTAGGAGCTTTTTATTTCACAGGTTTCTTTTCCTCAAATCAAACTTGTTTTCAATCCTTGTTATCCTGTGAAGTGACTGCATATTCCAGAGGTTGTCAATGTGATCATGGGGAAGGGATTCTCCCAACATGTCTGCCTCCATGTGCTGATGTAAGTTAAGGGAACATCAGTGGGTTGCACCTCTCAGGCAGGATATGGATAAAAATGAAAAATTGAGCTGAAAAAACAAACCCAAAAGGGAATACATGGAACAATACCACAGAAAATGAGAGAAAGAAAATAATATTTTATAAACACTACACACAAAGGACATTGACAAAACCAGATGCAAATTAGTATTAGCAAAAGAAAATAGATTTATTTATTTAGTTGGCATTTATTTTAGCGAACAAAGCCCTTGGCCATCTAGGCGCTAGTTATAGAAAGTGCATGATACATGTGAAGTGCAGGAATAAAGCATATGGTTACAGAAGTTCGAAATTTTGGTAGTTCAAACTTTTTGTGGTATGTGTTTTAGGTCTTTTGGTGGGGTCGGTAATTTGGTGATGGTCATTTTGACCTATTCCCGGATGGGTACATGTTCAAGGAATGCAAGACGCAGTGCAGGCAAGGGCAAAGACTCTGTTGTTCTGTAGCAACTTTAGGTATACTTATACATGGTCCGCTGACCTCTTGCATTTTAGAGAAATGTTTTCCTGAAGAGGCGGGCAATTACTGATTAAATGTACCACCACACAGTGAAGGACTTGTACAAAGGCTCCCATTCATGATCCTGCTAATTTGTAATGCAGCAAGTATAGTAGATCGACCATCATCTGCAAACTATGCCAGTGTAGGTGTTTTGGTTTTAGGGACTGCACCATTTCCACCTTGTCCAAGGGGTGAATTCTTCAGTGGCCTCTCCCGTCAAGTCCTTACATACACAGAGTTGCTTAGTGCTGAACTACATCTGCTTGCTTTCCTCTAAGATTACTTAGGGATCAGGACCCTCCGAGCTGTCAGGTGAGGGAAATTCACCCAGTGTGCAGTCACAGCCATGTCGTCAAAGATCAAGCCACTGATCCATATGTCAATGGTAAAGCTTAGTTTGTGGCCCTCTGGCTCATCTTGGGCCTGCTGACTGACAAAAAACTCTTACAAAAGGGTTAAAGCCACTACATCAGCAGGAACTGCTGAACATCATATGAGGGGGTTGTTCCCATTCTATGGCAAGACGGACGCGAGCATTATGCTATAACTTTCTTTATTGCTACCAATGCAGCTATTCAAAACTTCAAACATTTAAACTCAAATAACATTTATTTTGAGACAACAATAACATTTTTTCTTCAGTTTAAATGGTTTAACTTTCATCCCAAAGGTTCTCCCCTGCCAAAACTGCAAGTCCCATGAGCCTCTTCTATCTATGTAGTCCCGGGGCAGTGCCTTTCCACCAATCCGGCGCCTGCCTCTCCTATTAGAGACTTCCTCCCAAGGTTCTTTTCTCTTTCTTTTAGCTGCCAGCCATTTAAGTGCATTATATTGTGTGGATGATAGTTTGCACTAGATATTGTGTGGATTAGCAATTTAAGCAGCGTGCATACAATAGCGTTGATTCATAGAATTCTCCTCAGATATATTCATACTACGCGTGAGCGTAAGACCGCCGTTTGGTTTTATTATATCTCAGAAGCAACGAACGTCGCTTCACGACAGAATTGCTTGTGTCTGCGGCTCTGTCACGGCTCCACACAGGGATTCTCCAGAGTCAAGCATGGAGGTGGGGCCGGAGACGCAAGCATATCAGCTGGCAATAGGCATCCGGCCCCGATCCACGATGCATAGCCTCACACAGCAGGCATGCACTACGACCCGGGGGAGCGGAGGATTCAAAACCTTCCCGTCATCCCCCGGGCCTCTCCTTCAATGCGCGCTCAGTTCACGAAGGAGACAGACATAGGGCCTCATTACGAGTCTGGCGGTAACCAAGCCGGAAAAACCAGCAGGTTACCGCCAGACCTGTATTACCATTCCACCTCCATGATTCCCGGAATCACCGACGCATTACAACCCCGGTGACCCGGGAATTCCGGAGGCAGAATTGTGTAAGTCCCCATTCCCATGGAGCAGCATAGGACTCCATGGGGATGGGGACAATGGAAACACTGGTTCCGTCTATGACAGAGCCGGTGTTTGCATGTCTGCCTGCAGGCGGGAGGTGTTAAACCCGCCAGGTCAGATCTGGCGGGAGTGACACCTCCCGCCTGCAGGACTCTTAATCAGCCGGTCCGGAAAGAACGGTGGCAGCGGTTTTACCACCACCGTTCTTTCCGACCGGCAGGGTCGTAATGAGACCCATCAAGACTCTGAACTGGTGCCATAAAGAAACAAAAAAAAAATAGAAAAAAAACGTGATTTATAAACGAAGACACGACAAACTCAGCTACTGCTCACTAGCCTGAAGCAGTTAGATCATAACATGTCCCAGTGAAGGCCTGATATACATCACCCAGTCTGTGAGCCAAGGCAGCCGACCCAGATCAGTTAGCCCTACTACACAAGTAAGATGGCTCAGTATGGGGAAGACCACTCCACCACACCAGAATATAGCAAATCCGGAGTGGGAGTTGGATCCCTCCCAGCAAGAGACTGAACTCTCGTTGAGTTTTAAGAAGGTGCTGGGAGACTCCCTCTCCCAAGCTGTGGCAGAGGGCATTCATCCTATCGCACACAGACTAGACATGCTAGAGGCATGGATGCAGGACAGAGAGCAGAAGTCCTCCATGAAAAAGAGGGCAGTCAGCCCAGTCGAGGGCATGTCGGCTGGACACCCCTTAAGTGGGGTTGAACAGGGGTGTACGGCTCGGAAGAGCAGAAGCTCGCTGACCCCCGAGCAAGGAAAGGAAGGTCGACTCTGAACCCACAAGAAGCAGATGACCCTGTCACGAGACTTAAGAAGGCCTTCCTGGCAAAATCAGCTGATCGCCAGGCAAGACCCCCTGCCCCAGGGGGGAATAATTCAGGGGATATGGATGAGGGCTATTCACCCGACAACAAAGGAGGGGAGGAGGAAGACCTCCCAGAGCGCCCTGCAGTAGACACTCCTATCCATGAAGGAGAAGACAATATTAATGACATGTTTGACCCAGAAGCCATCCGTCAACCCAAGTTGGTGGAATGGGTACCCTCTCCCAGGGTGGCACCCTATATGGCACAGAACATACGGAAGCCCTTTGACAAGGAGGTGCGCTCGCGTATTAGAGCAGAATGTCCCCGTCCAGTGCTGCCCGATAAGCTGTTGGAGACCCCTGACCCGAAGAAGGTCACCTTTGTTATGAATGCCTCCAGAGACGTCTGGAAGGGCGTAGACAGAGCATGGAGAGGGTGCCAGGGCAAGGTGCTTGACCTGGATGGTCCTTTGGCGAAGATTATGGACCTTGCCGAGAAAGCCAAAGATACCCAAACCCCTACAGATCCCACCACCCTGGTCAATTGGGCTCAGCACACAGTCTGTTTGTTGGGAAATGCCAACTGTGCCCTCTCATCGGAGAGAAGAAGGGGACTCCTCCTAAAAAGTGACTCCAAGTTGAGTGACCTCTCCTCCTACGAAGCAGGGCAAGGAGCCAAGGGTCTTCTTTTCGGAGAAGTATTTGCCAAGGAGATGGCCCAGTTCGTAGGGACCTACTCAGCCCTCAAGAAAGCCCAAAGTTCTATATGAAGGATCTTTCCTGGGTGGGTTTTTGCAGGGACCAGATGCCAGCAGGGTTGGGCGTTCAGTCGTGCAGCCTTCCAATGCAGGCCCCAAGGACATTGGTCGCAGTACTGGGAAGGGAGGCAGCAAGACGCATTCTTCCCTTCCAGAGCGTGATTCCCAAGAGGGCGCAGGCAGAGAGGAGCCTACAGGCAACCTGGAGCCTTGGGCGGTGAGTACTCCCAGCATGCAAGTGGGGGGCAGGACCCTTCAGTTCTTAAGCACATGATATGCCTTATCCAGTGATGCATGGGTGCAACAGGAAGTAGAGGGGATGCGTATAGACTTCCTGGGTGACCCCACTCAAGAGCTAGAACCACATCCAATTCGGATGTCAATGCTAGAAGCTGCCCTTCTCCAAAGTGAGTTAGCGAAGCTGTGCCAAAAGAATGCAATAGAAAGCGAGACTCAGGTAGGACCAGGCTTTATCAGCAATATGTTCCTGGTGCACAGAAAGAAAAAGGTCCCCCCCATTATCAATCTGAAGAGCCTGAACGAATGCTTGAGGTACAATCATTTCAAGATGGAAGGGATTCACCTTCTCAGAGACCTGCTGTGCTCGGGGGACTGGCTAGCATGCCTGGACATCAAAGATGCATTCTTGACAATACCAATAGCAGAAGTTAATTTCAAATTTCTGCATTTTCACTTGAACAGGGTGGTGTGGCGGTTCAAATGTCTACCTTTCGGCATCGCCTCAGCACATTGAGCTTTCACCAAGCTGATGCGCCCAGTGGCCGCAGCCATAAGGGAGAAAGGAATCCGGATCATAATATATCTAGATGGTATCCTGGTGCTAGGGGCAGACAAGCCACCCCTAGTCATCGACGTGTGTTGGATATTCTGTCGCCTGTCCTCCCTGGGATTTCTGGTAAACCTAGACAAATCACAGTTCCTAGAGTTTCCGAATCACAAAGTGAAAGCGCTCAAGAAAGAGATCAGAGCAGTGTTAGTGAGGAAGGTCATTTCTCTACAGAATCTAGCCATAATAGTGGGGCTGCTCACAGCTTCCATCCAAGCTATCTTCCCAGGCCCGCTCCATTACAGAGCGCTCCAGCGACTCAAGATCAGACACCTGCATGGCGGTCTCACTGATCACCATCTAGTGGAGCTAGACGACGAAGCCACATCAGAACTTCACTGGTGGCCACAGAACATGGATCCCTGGAACTGCCGAGCCATATTCAGCGATGTCCCAGATTTAGTCATAGAGTCCAATGGGAGCAGGGCAGGCTGGGGAGCCTGATGCGAACAATTAGAGACAGGAGGGAAGTGGTCCGAGGAAGAAAGACGACTTCACATAAACTGTCTCGAGCTGCTTGCAGGCTTCTTTGCGGTGCGAGCGTTCACCAAAGGCAGAGTCAAATGCTGCATATTGTTGAAGATGGACAACATTTTAGCAGTTCTCTACATCAACAAGCTTGGAGGTACCAGATCGAAAATACTAGCGCATTTATTCGAATCTCATGGGTATCAGTAATTTATTTAACACATTTGAAATGTATATGTAATAGCAGAGCATAACCACATATTCTTACTAAACAGATACTATATACATATGTACACGTCACAGCTTTACATAATATGTAAGACACAGAGCATGAGAAAAAGTGAAGCACAACATAATATGCTAGATTACATGCAGAAAATAAGTTGGGAGACCAAGAAGTAGTGCCAGGAACACTTAGAACAACACATGAGAAAACATTACATTCTTATAGATATTTAATTATATCAATGGCCCTTATTACGAGGTTGCCGGGAGGCCGCTGGTAGTCCCAGCAGCCTACTAGCAACATCACCTTACCGCTTCTGCTGCCTGACATCCCGGTGCTACTGGGATATCACATGAGGAGGAGGAACGGTAAGTTCCCATTCCTGTGCTGTCCCATAGGACTCCACGGGAATTGGAACTCTGAAGCACTGGCACAATTGTTAACGGTGCCGGTGCTTCAGTGGATTATCTACCAGTAGGGGCCTGATCTACGGCAGGTCTGGTCTGCTGGTAGTTCACAGCCCCTCCCAGTAGACTCGAAGTGAGCCAGGTTTTGGGCTGGGGGATAGATGTATATCGCAGGGAAAATGTAGAGGTGAAAGGAAGGGTATAGCTGGTGAATTGAGAGAGAGTCGGAAGGTAGAATGAGGTTCGTTTTTAGGAAAATAAAGCAGTTAAAAATGAGAAAATCGGTTTAGAAAGAAAGGCCAATTTTACGTAAACTAAATTCTTTAGAGGATATTGATAAAGAAGGACACAGTAAGATCCAAGGTTGATTCGCGACATCAACCCTGTAACCCAAGCTTACAACTTTATATGGAAATGAGTTTGATTATTCAAAATATGACTAAGGAGTCACTCGAGAAAATGATTGTCCTGGAGTTTTTCTTTGAAGGTTCTTGTAGAAGTCACAGGGAGGTGTGACTTTCTTTTTCACATCCTCGTGTCCCAGAATTTCTATTGTCCCAGCCTGGAGCACAGACAAATGTCTGACGAGCGTGTGAACTTTCTTTGTCTTGGTCCATTCAAAGTTTTTCAAGCTAGCAATTATCACTTTCGTGTCCTGGAAGTTTATGGTGGTTCCTTTTGGGGGAAGCCTTAGCTTAGCCAGCAGGGAAGCACCTGTTCTGGAGCTTGCAAAATTCAGCCAATGCATTCCTTTTATTTTATTTTCTTTTGTCCTGGATCAAAACAAGCCTGTTGGATAAAACATCCCCTATATGTTTCCCAGCAACAAACCCCTTTACATTGCTAGGCACAGACAGGTTTTTGTTCAACATGATACTTTTAAAACAGGCATTTTTTTCTGGTTTGCAAAAGCCCATTTTTCCATGTGTAAAGCCAGCTGGCATTTTCCTTGCAAATTCCGTTTGTCTCTTCCATCTGCACTTCCATTGTTTTGTATCTATAGTTAGCTTCTTGTATACAACTGTCTGTACAAGGCCAGGGTCTCCTGAAATTGGCATGGGCACAGAAAGCTGGAATTTCTTTTCAAGCAGTGATTTCTGACATTTTGTAGCAAAAGTTTAGGTGTTTTTCTGTGCAGCTGAAGTAAAGCTTTTGTTGATTTTCTCAGATTTGGCTGGCAAAGACTGCCATTCAGGAATAAGGCTCTTTTCTGATGGAGCACAACGTGAATATGGCTGGACATGACAGGGTCTTTTTGATAAAGGTAGTGTGATGAAGAACAGGGAAAATAGAATCAGAATGGCATCATTTTAAAGGTCAAATATTCCCTTTTTCAATAAGAACTTTGGGCTTGCAGCAAAGCAGTGCTGCCTTTTCACCCCATTTCTTTAAGACAAACAAGAACATACCCTAGTAGCCTTTCTCAGGGTGCTTCCTGTTCCATCTTGCCCAATGGCGCTTGGCAAAACAGTGCAGCCCTCCTTTTGTCACCACAAAATGCAGTTTGGATGCAATATTGCTCACAGGAGCCATCACAGCCATTTTGCTGGTTCTGCTGAAGTGCAGCTTGGTGATGTGGGGTGGTACTGCTGAGTGGGTAAATATATTCCACAAATCCCCCCCTCTGACTCTTCTGAGATTCCTTGTCATGGGAGAATAGGGGAAAGTGGGATACATCAATGGGGCAAAGCTGGGTTCATCAGTTGGAGACCTTCAATCAGGGAGCGGTACTACATGATCCACCCATTGTCTCTCGTTGTAGTATGGAGCGAGACACACAGCTTTCCTTTTGGTCTTCCTTTATGGTGTGGAGTGACCCCCCCAGATTTTCTTTGATATTTCCTTTCCTGTTCCCCGGGGAGGTCCTCCTTGGTGATGAATGGGCAGAACCAGTACGAACTATGAAACACACACCCACCGGTTACTGCATTTTCCCACTGACTGCCCTCCGGAAAGGCTGACAGAAGTGGGACACACATACATTGCAATAATGACAATATTCAGATAACAAGACAAAAGCTCACTCACAAGACTGAGATAACTATTGGGTTTTATTGTTGTTGAAATTTTGAGAATCCCTTTCATGCTGATAATAAAGAGAAATACTCCCTGTTAAATAATTACACCTATAAATCTATCTGTTTCCTTCTAGTACTTCTTTTTTCTTATTCTCATGCTTCAGATGTCTCCTCTATTTGATTTTCTCTTGGCTCCTCAATTTGCTGCAAAGTGTGCCTAGGGTGACAACTTTTTAACTGATTAATATGGACCCATTTCTCTTCTGTCAGTTCTCCTTTGGGGATGCAGATTCTATAGGCGACAGTTGAAAGGACCGCGCCAGCTCAGCAAAAAATGTCTGCTCTTTGGTCTGTTCCTTTCGAAATTGTACAAGTAGACCCTGTCTCCTACTTGGTACTCCTTTTTGGTTGCTTTTAAATCATATTGAGTCTTCATCCCCTCTGCAGATTTTTCCAGATTCCGCTGAACGTATGCAAAAGCATGTTGAAGGTGTTTTCTTAGATTCTCAACATACTCATGAGTTGTGGAGGCATTTATCAGTGTCTGCTATTATGTTCTAGATGCTGAGGTAGCACCATCCTTCGTCCAGTCATCAGCTCAAATAGAGACATCTTGGTCGCAGAAGAAGGTGTAGATCTGATGGCCATCAGGACAAGCGGTAATTGGATGTCCCAACTTGGCCCAGAGTCTGCAACAAACTTTTTTAGAATGCCCACAATGGCTTTATTTTACCTCTCAACTCCCCCTCTAGAGGTTGGCGGTATGCAATGTGAAGTTTCCTTTTTACCCCAAGTATCTCCCACATCTTTGTCATCACTTCGCTGATGAAGTGACTACCTCAGTCTGACACAATCCTTTGGGGTAGGCCAAAATGCGAGAAGATGCGGTTGATCATCAGGGCAGCTGCTGTTTCTACCTTGCAATTTGGGCCGGGAAATATTCCACCAATTTGGTGAACAAGCATGCTACGGTTAACATGTACTTGTTCCCCCTAGAGGAGCGAATCACGGGCCCGATGAAATCTATTTGTAAATCTGACCAAGACAGTGTCATCCCCCTCTTCTGGAGGGGAGCTCGATGTGTGGCCAGTATGCAACCTCTCTTTAAGATTTCTAAAGTAGTGGGAAAGCCCTGATGATCATCTGTGGCCGCATCATGGGCGTGACTAAGCATCAGGCTTTGGAATGAGGTAGGTACCACCCACTGGTCACAGCCAGAGATGGATCTCCTGACCAACAAACCATCTTGGGTTTGGCAAGTTTTTGGACACTTCATCAACACCCTGAGGTCCTCTTTCCCAATGTAATCGGTATCCTTCAGGGAAAAGTTCTTATGGTCCTCAATGTGTTGATAAAATTTACCAATAATCGGATCCCCTTTTTGTGCCATGATTAAATCTGCATCAGGGGTGTCCTTATTCCGCTGGGAAGTTGAGAGTTCATTGTGAGCATTTGTCTGGGACCTAGTGATAGCAGTGACCTGGATTTCCCCCAACAGGGACTCAATCTCAAGGAGATCCCCCTGGATGGCCCCGGTTTTGGCCAACTGATCAGCTAGGTAATTTCCAGCTTTGTCTGGCCCCTCTATTCTGGAATGAACCTTGATCTTCTTCCAATAGATCGTCATCCCACTAGAGGCTACCAGATCATCAATATTTTTGATTAGCTTGCCATGTTTAAGCGGTTTGTTGTTAGCACGTAGCATGCCTCTGGTTTTCCAATTAACCAGGCTCTCCATGAACCCGTTCCGGACATAATCTGAATCAGTGATTATGACCAGTTCATGGAGTTTGTGTTGGACGACAGTGAGGATGGCCTGGTGAACTGCCATCAGCTCTGCCATCTGACTACTGTGGGGACCAATTTTGTACCCAGTGGAGGGTTCCAGAACATCATTCACCCTGGCATTCCCAACACCGGCAGCCGGCTCCTTTTACCCATTGTCAACATGGTAGGAGCACCCATCCATATAAACTTGCACTTGACTTTGTGCAGGGAATTCAGGTACACCTCCATGTTCTCCTGGGTTTTAAGACTTTCATCCTCGAGACAGTTTTCTCTGGCACAATCATGGGACTGTTCTTGTTTTGGCCATATCTGACCTCCACAGGAAAGCCTTGCATTGACAGAATCCAGGAAGTAATTCTGGAGTTACTCACATTTCCGGCCTGGATTCTGTTACTTTGAAGGTATTGCAAAGGCTGGTGTGGAGTCTCCACTATTATGTGTTTCCCCTGGATGAACGGGTAGTAATTTTTCAATGCCCACACCGTTGCCAGGAGTGCCTTCTCACAATCATTGAATTTTTCCTCCACAGAGGATAAATGCAGAATCAATGATTTTTTCCTCCACAGGGGATAAAGTCTTGCTTTCATAGGAGATGACTTTATTGACCTTGTAATGCTTATGATATAATACTGCTGTCAAGCATGTATTCGAGAACCCTGTCTCCAAGAAGAAGTCCTTGTTTTGACAGGGTAAGCTAGACAAGGGGCTTGTGAGGGGCTTCTTTTGAGTTGCTTTACTGCCTCGGCTTGTTCCTGACCCCGTTCCCACTTGACCCCCCCTTCAAAAGATGGATCGGAGTCTTGTGATCTCTGCTTAATCCTCAATGAACTTCCTACTGTAATTAGTCAGTCTAAGGAGGCTTCTTAGCTCATGCAGAGTTGTGGGATCTTTCAGTTTTGGGAGTGCTTCCACTTTCTTTTCCTGGGGACAGAGACCCTCAGGAGTTATCTTATGCCCCAAGAAGTTGACATGGGTCCTGCACCACATAACGGATTTCCGCTATGTGTTCCTCCACAGATGAAATTTTTATCAGGACATCATCCACCTAGGCCAGGTTACCCCTTTCACCCAAGTCGGGCATGGCCTTATGTAGGAAGATGTTGAATTTGATGCCGGAGTTGATGTATCCGAAGGGAGTCCGGGTCCATGTGCACTGCTGCCCCCAAAGGTAAAGGCCAGCTGTATTGGTCCTCCCCACTGACAGACACGGTCCAGTACCCATTGGTCAGGTCAATGGCAGTGTATACCTTTGACCCTTGGAACTGGGCCAGTCTGTATGGGAGAGGCCATCGGGACATGTGGACCTGTTTATTTATCTCCCTAAGGTCAGCACAGAGTCTCCACTGGCTGTGCAGTTTTAAAATCCTCAGCACCGGATTATTAAAGGTGCTGTGGACTGGTCGACTTATCCCACGGGAATCAATGTTTTTGATGATTTCCATCAGGGACTCCATGGATGCGAGAGGTAAGCGATATTGCTTCACAAGCACTGGAGTCATTCTAGGATCCATGGGAATCGTTGTAGTATGGACACTCGTACGAGTCCACTGCAAAGAGATCTTGAAAATCTAAGAACACCTGTTTCAACTTTTTCTTTTGCTGCGGAGTGTCACAGGCATCAGCTAGGTTGACTCGCTCTTCAGCCATTTGCCTGAAACCTGGAAAGACTTCCGGTTTTGCTATCTCAGCAGCCTCCTCCATCTGTGTGGAGAGGTCCCTGGTTTGAGTATTGACCTGGACAGAGGGTTTCAGGTAGGAGAGGCTGTCATTGTGGACCTGGAAGATCACCTCATCCTGTCTGATGTCACAGGTCACCTCTTCCTCCCCGTAAGGTCAGGAAGAGTACGCCAGGAAATTCCCCCCTTGCTGGGTGAAGATCCCGTCTGGTGGTAAGTCATTGGGCCTCATTACGACCCAGGCGGTAAGGGGTTTACGGCAGCGTTAACAGCGCCGACCCTTACCGCCTGAGTATGAGGTCCCTTAGCGCCATGGCGCTTTTAACACCTGCTTTTAGCAGGTGTTAAAATCCATGGCGCTAAGGGACCATGGAGTTAATTACGCCACCGTAATTTACGGTGGCGTAATTAACGCCTTCCCCACTCCCATTATGCCCTATGGGGCAAAAATGGGAATGGGGAAGGGTAAATGGGGATTGGGGACTTACCGCCCCCGCCAACCTCGGAATGGGGCGGTAAATCCGCCAACTACCATGGCGTAAACGTAGTTTACGCCATGGTGGTAAAGTCACGGCCCAGGCGGTAACTTACCGCCTGGGTCGTAATGAGGCCCATTGTCACTGTCATTGTCAAAACAGTAATTGGGATTGGTCCTATCAGTTAATTTCCTAGATCCATGGAAAAATGTCTGTCATCAACCGCCATTCCAATAATGGTGCCTGCACCCAGAGTGATACTCCTAGTGTCACTGTTATCCATCAATATTGGAATGGTGTTGTGTTCTGCATTGACTAATGGGGTTGGGTTTAACCCCAACCTCTGCTGTTTGAGATGGGCATTGAGGTGTACATATGCGTCAGGATCTTGCAATTCCTGTCCTCTTTTAATTTTTAATGCAGATGGGAATAGTCGGGTCCGTCCTGGGATGGTGACCTCCTCTCCAGTTTGAACTTCAACTGCATATGGTAGCAATCGGGCTGACCAAAATGCTTTTTCTGTATCATCAAAACCCATGGGATTGCCCCCTAGTTGGGACCAGGCTTTGTAATTTATCAGGTCCAAATTAATGGCAAAACGATTGAGAAGGTCACTGCCTAAATAGAATCCAGCAGGGACATCTCGCACGACCCAACAATTATGTTCTATGCTTTTGTTACCTATAGAAATTTTGAGCATACACCTGCTAGCAGGAGATTTTTGGAAATGGGAATTTCCAGGCCCATTTCCCACTTATCGATCAATTTAAATGTGGGAATGGCTGGAGCTTTCGGAACATGGCTTCACTGATGAAGCTCTTACCGTTCTTCACGCACACTCGGGCGAGAACATACTCCTTCCCCTCATTTAACTGAATAGGGATTAACAACTGTTCTCTAATTTTCTGAATATCAGCTAAACTTTGAGCTGGTTTCTCATCACTTTTACAATCAGTATAAAATGTCAAAGTATTTCCTTCCAGTTTGGAATGCCACTTAAAACTGGAAGGAAGGTTGATTTTCAGGAATGGAGAGGAGTTCCCATCACCAGTTTGTTGTCCCATAGCAATTACTGTCACGTCAGGGGTTTGATTATTCTGGAGACGAAACTCAATATGATCAGATTTTTGTTCAGCCAGAGGACCATTTTCACACAGTCTATCAGGGGGACAACCTGCGCAATATGTCATTCCCTAGTAGACAGGTTGTGCCCTCTGAAGTCACAACTATGACTGGGTGTTTCACCTTGTGTCGCCCAATTTTTATTTACAAATCTGCTCTCCCCTCGACCAGAATTTCCTTCCCATCAAAGTTCTGGAGTTGTCCACAAAGAGGGGTGAGAGGGATCTGGTATCTCTCCCACCTTCCTGAATTTAGCTGTTCAAAGGCCCTTTTTGACAGAAGAGTGGCTTGGGATCCAGTGTCCACCAGTGCTGGAAATGCACATTGCCCTTGCACTTGGACGGAGGTGTAAAATCTACTCTCCCTCTCTTCAAGCGGACAAAGGTAATGAGATTTCTGGGCAAGCTGGGTGGTCATTTTCTTTATTTTGGACTTTGACACAGTGGCATTTTGGACTATTTTTTGTGTCAGAGTCTGGGGATCTGTAATATAAATTTGACATCCTGAAATAGTGGAGATTAGCTCTGTGCTGCCCCCGCTTACTGTGTGGCAGTCACTACAACCAATTTGTGGGGAGGATCCCTCCACTACTGTTTTTTTCTCAGTCTGACAATTTCGGGGTTCAGGGATGGGTGGCTCTGAATCAGTCCCCGCACCCATCCAGTCTTCATTTAGATCTCTTGGGACCCATTTTTCTTTGGGAGGAATTCCTCCGTCCATGAAGGAGAAGATTGTTTTCCCAGAATCCTCTAAGGATTCTTCCCCTTCAGATTGGAGGACACTAACTTCCCCCCCAAAATGTGCCTTTTTACTGTCTTTATTTCTCCTACCCGCCCTCTATTTCCTGGATGGCAGATTTTTTAAGGAGCAGGAGATTTTTGTTCCGATTCCTGGGTGTCCAAGGGCTTTTCACGGGTGACGAAGGAAGCTTCCTCTAGGGTTTTACACCCCCCCTTTCCCTGTGCCTCCTCCCCTGGAACTGGTCAATTGTTGGGGTTCTCTCCCTGTCATTGTTCTGGGGTGCCAGACCCTTGGTTTGTGGGGTTCTGAACCACCATGTTCATCTGAGGGTTCTGTTGAGCTCTCAACATGTGACCCAGATCCTGGGTAAGGTTTTGGACCTGGCGCTCCAGTTGGGACACCCGTTCCGGCTAGTACGGGGGTCTTTTCTCATACCTTGGTTGTTCACGGGAAGGTTAACTATCCCTTCTCCCGTAGTACCCTGGAGATGGTGGATTTTGGTAGCCCTCCGCACCTTGGCCTCCCCTCTTCCGGATTGGGTTGTCTGGGCTCCTGAAACTGGGGAAAGAAAGGAGGGTTGCCCTGCAAGTTTGGGCTTTGAGGGTTTTGGGGAAAGAAACGTAACCTAGGATTTGGCGGATTACTGCGCTCCTGAGAGAAGTTGGGAGGGAAGTTTCCTGGGGGAGTACTTACCTGGCAGGACTCCCCCTTGGGCTGAAGGAGTCCATACATACCCCAAGATAGGCCGGTTGCCCTTGTATCTGGGACTTACAATATCAGGAGAATTAGGGGTCCCATTAGTGGGATTACCTCCCTGATTACCACCTGTTTGTGATTGGCCTCTGGCTTTGTTGGTTTGGGATTGGTGCATTTTTAGGCTCCCCCAACTCTAGGTCTAAAATGGGGCCCACCATCACCTCCACCACCTTAGCAGAAGCAGGGGTGTTGGCTGGCTTGGAGTTTTTACCCAGATTTTTATTTTCAGCATGTTTATTGACTTCATAATCACAGGTCGCCTGCTCTTTTACCCAGTCCAGAGATCTTTTGTCATGGAAATCCCTCACCAGCTGGGTCATGATATATTTTGGGAGCTCATGAAAGAAGGTAGTTATAAACTCCCTGCTATCCGTGCGCACCCCCCTAGTGGTTCGTACAAAGGCACGTTTGAGCTGCTGCACAAATTCACGTGGGGCCTGATAATTGTAGGCCACTTTGCAGGCCTTTTGGGGGTTTCTGTGGGCGGAAAAGTGTTTCAAGATGGCCGTCCTGTAGGTGGACCATCTTGAATTGTTCTGGTCCTCCAGTCCAGCAAAGAAGCTGGAGTTCTCTGGAGAGAACGTCCACTTAGCATACTCTATGCAGTTCTGGTTGTCTTTAAGGTGGAAAGTGTCCATCATCTGCTCATAGAGCTCCAAATGTTCCCAGACAGAATATATTGTGTTTTTGTGGTATGGGGTTATGAAACTCCTAATGGCCTTAATTTGCCTAATGGGGTCTTTTGCCGTAACTCTCTTTAGTTTATTTGCCTTCTTTGGCTTTGTCACCCGAGTCCACTCGCAGACTCAAAGGGACTACTGTTTGAGTACCCCTCCTGATCTTCTAGGCGCTCCCTGATTCTTTGTCACGACCCTCGCCCAAAACCCCCTCTGGCAAACCCATTGGCCAGGTGGAGTCAGGACTCGGGCCTCTAGAACCTGACATCCTTTTCCAAAACCCTGTTGGGGCCACTCCTGGCGCCTATGGCGCCAGGCTCATACACCATGAAAAACATGTGCTTGGGAACTACTTAATGTGTTATCAGCCAACATGGAGGCTTCCACATAGCTTGGTTCCAAAGAACCAAGCTATGCAGTCTAGTGTTTTGGGTGTGGTAACCTAGGGACTACTTTACATGGAATATTTTGTTGGGGCTATTTAAACCACACCCGAGCAAGACAACACGCTTCGCGTTACTTTGCAGCTTGCAATGTGACGCTCACCGTGTCCTCACTGGTTCCAAAGAACCAAGCTATGCAGTCTAGTGTTTTGGGTGTGGTAGCCTAGGGGCTACTTTACATGGACTATTTTGTTGGGGCTATTTAAACCACACCCGAGCAAGACAACACGCTTTGTGTTACTTTGCAGCTTGCAACGTGATTCTCACCGTGCCCAGCTATTCTCTCGAACCTCGGAGAAGCAGAACCTGCAAGGAGACAAAAGCAACATCATTAGCAGCAGCATCTTACCTGCAGTCTTCATCTTTAGCCACTTGCAGCTACTAAGAACAGCTTCCTCGAAACTGCAAGCCTCCCGGACAGAACAACCTGAAAGAGGAAGATAGAGGCAACATTAGAGAAAGCAGTAGAGACATTTGCAAGTTACGAACTGCTCAAAAGGCTTACCTGGCTGGTCGCCTCTCGGCTGGCACCACTCCGGACATTCCACTCATGCTGAAGAACACCGCGACCTACAAGGAAAGAAAACACAGGTTAGCAAAGGCAAGACTTCGCAGCGCTGCGCATAGCGCTTACTTACCGCATCATAGAGCTCTTAATACGCCATCATTTACCAGCGGGGCTCAACCAAGCCAGTTTGCCGCACTGAAGCTCTGCATACCTAAGGGAGAAAAAGGAGACATTTTTAAACAAAGAAAGGCATGCAGGATAGCAACAAAACTAAAGGACAGCAATAAGACCTACATGAACAATATCAAACGGGCCGGCATCAGTGAAGTAACTGGAACGCACACGCCCATGAAAGACAACGAAGATAACGTGCCCCTGCAAAGAAGGCAGGACGGAGAGCATGCCTAACTCTACCACAAGGTGAGGAGAGGGCCCCAGAGGGGCTGAAATCATACGGGAGTGGAGGGAGGATACGTACCCCGGTCGGTCAGCCTTGAACACAGTCCTCCTGTATTTTCAGGAAGAACCTTCCCCGCAGACCACATCTGGGCAAAGCTGAGAAGCATACCAGTGAGTAACCCGGCTGGGTGGCGTCCCTGTGGATACCAGGTGAGCGTAACATTCTTTGAGCCTGGGAGAGTCTCGAAGAATGGTGGGGCCTAGTTTCTACTCCCCTGAGATGCTAGGAGAGTAGTCTTCTGACTCCTCCTTGCTTCCAGGGTTGGCGGAGGATCCCCCCACTGTCCTGATTGTATGGATGTCTTCAACATGCTCTTTTTGGGCCTCATTCCATTCAGTTTTTCATCAAATTGAACCAACTGGTCCCTTAGCAGGTAGTATTTTTGTAGATCTAATTCCCTGACTTTCCCCTCACAGGAGACTTCCTTGTTAAAGACATCAGCCTTGATGTTTTGGTATCTATACAGGGATGCCCCTCCATCAATTTCAGATCCATCAGGCTAAACCTATTTAATTCTGCCGGCCTCATGTTTTCTGGTCCATATGGACGAGTAGACAGGATGTCTGCAGTGTTTAATGTATTAAATGGGTTGAGTCCATTAGTACAGAGGTCATCATACTATGATCAGGAGTTGCCCTGTCACTCTCTACCTGTTCGGGATCCCTCCAGTTTGTATTAGATCTAGGATGCTCTTTCTCCAACCTTGCTAGCTTTTCTTTCTCAGCCCCTATCTCTTGATAATAGGAAAAGATCTGAGCCTTTTGCTCGGTTACCAGGGCTTTACTGGCCTCTATGACCCGCTCTTGAGCTGCCACTTGTTTGTGGAGCACATCATTCTCCTCATAGAGGGCCTCATTATCTATTTGTGCTGCCTGTATAGTTTGGGCACCGTGAGCCAATTTCTGTTGTAGGAGGTGAGCCTCCCTTTTATGCACATTTAGAGCCTCTATGGCCTGCCCTAACTCAAATTCAATTTGTCTCCTTGGTCCCATTAATTTATCATATTCTTCTTTTAGACCAGTCAGTCCCTGAAGATCTGACTCCCTTCTCTCAAGATTTTTTTTTAAGTGACACATTTCTTGGTGGAGGGCCTCTTTCTCCTGACACAGGGTGGCCCTTTGTTCAGCCAGGTCATCCCTTTGTTGTGTTACAGTGCCTAATTTCTGGCGCTCTTCATCAAATTCTGATTGAGAGTGGAGGTCTCTCATAATTAATTTATTATTTTCCTCTTCCAATTTTTGTATCTGATCTTGTAGAGTAACTATCTGCTCTGCGCACACTCTCTTATATTTTATTTGTTGATTTAACTTCTGTTAACAACGTTTTCCCTACACTCCACTTTCAATGCATCTATTTCAGTCTCTTGATCTACATTATTCTGCTATTGGAGAGCCAAGTCCTCTTTTAGCTTTTGAATATAATTTCCAGATTCTGCCTCAAAATCTTGGCTCTTTTGCACTTTTTGTTCTGCCAATTTTAGTTCAGCCTGTATCTGAGCTAAAAGTTAGGATTGATTTTGCGCAAGAGTTGTATTTTCCTCATGCTTTTCCTGCATCACTCCCTTATTAAGGTACATATATGCCGCAATTCTGACAATTTTACTCTGCTCCGCTTTAATTTCCGGAGTCATGTATAACTCGCTCAAAGCTTGGTGTAATAGGCCACCGTCTTGCCATTTATCCATGTCTACAGTGACCTGTTGTGTTATTTCTTCTAGCCAGACTTTTTCATCTTGTTCTGGCCATTCCCCCCTGACAAATAGTTTGTGCAGAAGGTGCTCCCTAGCTATGTTGATTTCTACTGTGGCCATTTGGAAAGTGTTCTTTCTTCATTCATTTATTTATAGAAGGGTAATCTGTATTCTATTGCTTTTTGTCTATTTTTGGGGTTGATTTAGCTTTAATTATATACACAGGCCTGGTACTTAGGATGTTTGTGTTGGGGAGGCGCTTCTACAGTGTAACCCAGTATTCCAACCACACAAAGTATTCCTACCTTGGATGTTAGTCTGCTGTGTTAGGCTGTCACGGGTGAATAAACAAACTCAATCCCGGACGAGCCCCTAATTTGTTAAGGATTCCAAATGGGCGTTGCGCACTGGACCAGGACACTTGGTCTTAGCCTGGAATGTGGTGCTCAATAGGAATGCTTTTTCTTTAATTTCAACGAGTTCAAATTGATCCGGTACCCGAACCTTCTCACACCCTCTTTTACAAATACCCCGGGTCACAATGGACCATGAACCAGGCCGGTTGGTGAAAATACAATATTTTATTTATTTTTAAAGTTCACAAAAACCAAGCAAATTTTAATATCGGGCACTAATCACTAATAGGATGATAATGACAATTCAAATTAAAGCAATGCACTTGGTTAACCTTCTAGTAGGACATATCCAAAGCACAATTGAATAGGAGCATTTTTTGATTTAGCATAGATAGCACCCAAGTTAAGGTTTCCCCCTGCAATGTTCCCTCAACCCACAAATAATCGAATTCTGAGTGGATTGAAAGAAGCAGGAAGTCTGGCGTAAGAGGCAGCAAACAGAATCAAAATCCCATCTTCCCTCACAAAGGCCTAAAATGACACTCAGATTTTGATAAATAATTAATTATATGTGTGTTTAAATAATGGCACACATATGTTTCATCACAGTATTAGGGGTGTTATATCACTATCAACCATAAGGTAAGGTATCACAAAAGCATTCAGTTCACAAAACAGATTGAAATTGAAAACCCAGTGCAGCCGAATCACACGTTGGAAAGTTGCATTTTTACACAGAAGCAGTTTTAAATGTAAAACAGTTTTTAAATAAAACAGGTGAAAAACATGGAATTCGAATGCGGTTATGGGCTGGGGGATAGATGTATATCACAGGGACAATGTAGAGTTGAAAGGAGGGTTATAGCTGGTGAATTGAGAGAGATTTGGAAGGTAGAATGAGGTTAGTTTTTAGGAAAATAAAGCAGTTACAAATGAGAAAATTGGTTTAGAAAGAAAGGCAAATGTTACTTAAACTAAATTCTTTAGACGATATTGATAAAGAGGGACACAGTAAGATCCAAGATTGATTCGCAACATCAACCCTGTCATCCCAGTGTACAACTTTATGTGGAAATTAGTTTGATTACTCAAAATATGACTAAGGAGTTACTCGAGAAAATGTTTGTCCTAGAGTTTTTCTTTGAAGCTTCTTGTAGAAGTCACAGGGAGGTATGACTTTCCTTTTAACATCCTCATGTCCCAGAATTTCTATTGTCCCAGCCTGGAGCACAGACAAATGTCTGGCGAGCGTGTGAACTTTCTTTGTCTTGGTCCAGTCAAAGTTCTTCAAGCAAGCAATGATCACGTTCGTGTCCTGGAAGTTTATGGTGGTTCCTTTTGGGGGAAGCCTTAGCTTAGCCAGCAGGTAAAAACCTGTTCTGGTGCTTGCAAAATTCAGCCAATGCAGTTTAATTCCTTTTATTTTATTTTCTTTTGTCCTGGATCAAAACAAACCTGTTGGTTAAAACATCCCCTATATGTTTCCTAGTAACAAACCCCTTTACATTGCTAGGCACAGACAAGTTTTTGTTCAACATGATACTTTTAAAACAGGCATTTTTTTCTGGTTTGCAAAAGCCAATTTTTCCATGTGTAAAGCCAGCTGGCATTTTCCTTGCAAATTCTGTTTGTCTCTTCCATCTGCACTTCCACATTGTTAAGTAGCCATAGTTAGCTTCTTGTACACAACTGTCCCTTCAAGGCCAAGGTCTTCTGAAATTGGCATGGGCACAGAAAGCTAGAATTTCTTTTCAATAGTGATTTTTGACATTTTGTAGCAAAAGTTTTAGCATTTCTCCGTGCAGCTGAAGTAAAGCTTTTGTTGATTTTCTCAGATTTGGGTGGCACAGCCTGCCATTCAGGAATAAGGCTCTTTTCTGAAGGAGCACAATGTGAATATGGCTGGGCATGAAAGGGTCTTTTTGATAAAGGTAGTGTGATAAAGAACAGGGAAAAATAGCATCAGAGCGACATCATTTTAAAGGTGAAATATTTCCTTTTTCAGTAGGAACTTTGGGCTTGCAGCAAATCAGCGCTGCTTTTTCACTCCAGTTCTTTAAGACAAACAAGAACACACCCTAGTAGCCTTTCTTGGGGTGCCTCCTGTTCCATCTTGCCCAATGGTGCTTGGCAAAACAGTGCAGCTGTCGGGGTGATCTCCCGGGGGCCGGCAGAGCCGTCCGCGGACCTCCGGGGCTGGGGAGGCCCCAACTCCTCCCACATCCCAAAAGGAGTATGAGGCACACACAAGAGCAAAGTAATTACTGTTGTTTATTATAATAACGGCAGGGATAGTTCTCCGTCTGTATGCATCCGGGGAGACGCTCTCATTCTTAGTGGGGCTCGCAGGCCCTTTTTACCTTAGTATGATGCACTACTCGCGTCACCTGGGAAAAACGGTCACAAAACCTAACGCCACTTCGGGTTGGTTCCCCGAGTGGTGGGGTTAGTATAGTTACCTACGGAAGGAAATGTTAGTGGATAAGGACGGGTCAGGTGGTACACTTGGGCTGTCCCTAACAGTTGTTACACCAAAATTGTTACAAGGGGACACTTGGTGATTGGCTGAGGGTAATGGCATCAGTGATGAGCCCCTTGTGTTCTGATTGGTTCTCCCGCAAGCCCCCAAGCCTGGGACCATCGCTGTTCCCAGCCCACGAGGCACCTGGTGTTGGCAACATTGTGCAACTATGTGTTGCAGGGTGACAGAGTGCGATAAGTAGTAGTAGATATATATATATGATGACATCTCTATGGGGGTAGGGTGGCATGAAGCGTCTACAAGCGTATACATGAGCTCTTCAGGCATCTTGCGTTTCTGCGGTGCTGTAGGAGGCCTATGTGAAAAATAACAACAATGCATGTCCGTGAGTGTGTCAGTCCGCTACGTCGTAGCACTGAGTATGTTCTTCGTGTGGGTTGGTGTGTGAGTGACCAGTGTGCATGGTGCCACGTGTGTTCTTGTCTGTTGGCTATGTCGTCATGGCATCTCTAACGATGTTGATGCTTTGCGGCTGTTGTTTTAGTCAATCTGGTCCACCTCCGCCTAGTAGTGGGAATGCTCCTCGTGCATGTGGGCCACAAACTCATGGTACCTTGTCGTCTGGTAAGGAGGTGAGCGGGTCAAACTCCTCTCGCGGGGGGTGCTTGGGTGGTGACCCTCTAGGCCATGGTCGGGATGAGAATGGGGGGAGCGCGTTCTCCCATTTTCCCACTTCAGTCCCCCCTCTGGTCGACTTGTCGACCACAAAATTATCTGCTCTCTTGTCTCTGCGTGGTCTCCATACTATTGTTATTCCTCCTAAGTGTCCATACTGGTTCACATGATCTTCAAATGACCAGTACATATATACACATCCACCACCTGGTTTACAGTAGACCCACTTCCCAACATAGCTCTTCAGGTTCCTTGGGTTTTCCACCTTCATAGATGGCGGGAGCAAATCATTTTCTAATATTTGCTTGCACAATCTCTCCCTTTCCTTTATTATTATATCTGTGTGTCTGTCGTCTTCTTCTGGCATTAAGGCGTGCATACCGATCATTTCCATCATTTCATCTATCATCCGTGCTGTCTGAGCTCTCCACAACCTTAATCCTAAAAAGGTAGCCATACCCAATATAATGCACCCAGCTATTATTTTAAGCCCATCCGATAACCATGATGGCATCCATGACCACAAGTAGGAAAACCAGCTGCCATCTTTTTCACTCCCTTCGCTTCTTCTTCCATCTTGGCGTGCATCTTGGCAAGTTGTGATACTGCCTCAGTGAGGGTGCCGTTGTCTGCATCATTAGCCGGTATAAATGTGCAGCATGATTTTCCAACTTTTGCACAAACTCATCCTTCCATTACAGTAAAACGGTCCAGAACATACCTATTCTGTAGTGGTACCATTCGTACTGATCTCAATTCCTCTTTTATTGCATTAAATCCGTTTACTGTGGAGTTTATTGTCATCATTAGCTCCCATCTTGTTATTTGGAGCCATTTTGCATTTGCATACGCCTGCAGTCCTGGATGTATTATTGATGAGAAGGACATTGCCGCTCTGCTAAACAGTCTGTGTCCTGGTGGAATGTCACTGAGAGCTTTTTCTGATCTTCCCCACAGGTAGTTTCCCGTCAGTGGCTCTCCTTGTCTTTTTACTCTTGACGATCTATTTGTACCGTTATTTTCTTTTTCTTCTTCAATCCTCATAGATCTTTTCCTCCTTTTATTCCCTTATTCCCTTCATCCATCTTACGGTAGTTTGCCAAGTTCACATCTTTCCTTGGTACCACGTACCATGGTACATAATGCGTTCCAGGATGGCGGCAAGCTGTGGTATGCCTTGTCTCCGCAGGCCCAATAGTGGTCCATTAGAACCGCTGAACTGGCACCCTCCTTTGTTATTGTCACTATCCTTTTGCAGTTGCTGTTCCTTCCGACATGTACATCTCCGTTGTGTTGATAACATAGTGTTGGTGCAGTTAGTGGAAGTATTGATACCGGGTCTTCGTCCTTCTCCAACCATGTCACCAATCCATCCGTTGAAACACTTGTTGTTTTCTTCGTCTATTTTTGCTATATTCGGTTTTGTCAGTGTTACCATTTCGCTCCCCACAACCCCCTCTGTCCATCCTTCCTTCATGTAAACTTTCCCATATGTTAGCAGCAATGGTCTTTCCCAGCACCCCATTACTCCAGCAACATCACTTGAGCGCCATTCACATGGTAGGTAATTCAACGTTACTTCCTTCGTCTCTCCTTTGTCTGGGCCATCCGTTACATACTGGAGTCCTTCTGTTAGTTGCCAGTAGTTATTGTACATGTGGAGTGTCTTGATGAAGTTATTTTCATACAGATTTGTGTCTCTCGTCTGCCACTTTATTATTGCCATTCTCCCTTGGAAACGTCCTTTTGTTTGAAACATGGCCAGGTATATCAGACATTCCACAGATGTTGCTGGTACCTCAGTAGCCACAAATGTTCTAGAGGCCCTCATGGCGTATGGGATCAGTGAGCACACGTAGCAGTTATCCTTAGTTGTCCCCTTACCAATTTTGGACATGTGCTGATACCACATGTTGTTTGAGACATGTGCGGAATCTGTAAAATATGTGTCAACCCCGATATTATTAATGTATGTGCTATGTTTAATTCCCCCTCTCCCTATTCTTGTTCTGCTCGTACCACTTGACACCGTACCTGTTGCAGCTGTGGTAAGAGGTTCATTAGTAGGGGTGCAGCCAATACACTATAAGTGTAGTGTGTCTGCCCGACAGTTGCAGCAAGTAGACCATTGATAAATAACAACCCTATAATGTTTAATACAATAACTAATACCACCAGCATTTTCCTCTTACCTTTGCTGCGGTCCTGCAGCTTATTATTGTTCGACGATATAGTTGCCCGCCTGAAAATTCAAGCTCTCCCTATCAAATAGTGGTTTAATGCCCAAGCAAAAAGCTGTTCCCACGTTAGTCTTAGTGACCTATCTCTCAGGGCTGGTATGTGCTCATGGAGATGTGGGAATGATTGTTCTATGGCCAAAATGAATGTGTTGTAATACACACGTATCCTTCTCTTTTTTAGATATTTTGGTCTTTTTATAGAGTATACAAATTGGTGTGACAGTGCTTCAGGTGTGTTGTCTGTGGGCAGCATTTACTCTTGGGCAAAAACGTAAGTTAGTTACTTCACATTTCTTTCATACATAAACAGTTGTACGCAGTACCTGCATGTGCGAGACAAAAAGAAAAAGAGAACATGCACGTGTCTACAAGTGTGGTGCAGTATTACAGTTTGTTAGGCAATGTCCTTCATTTGGGTGATGGCAGGGGTGGGGCTGGCCGGGGTAGTGTTTTGTTTGCTCTGGGATCTCGTGACCATGGGATGGTCTATGGGCAATTGTCCATTTGAGTCCTTAGTAGTGTCTGTTGTTTGGGAGGGGTTAGGGGCAGTATCGCAGTTGCCTTTTGCTGTGTTGTCTTCTGTCACTGTTGCTGCAGTGTTGGCCCTGTCGGCAACGCAAGGGTGGGTCTTATCTTTGTAGGGCTCGACGTCATGCAGATGATTCCAGACGTGCTTATCTCTCAACTTTATTGCTCTAGGAGCTACTGCTTCCACCTGGTGGGGCCCTGTAAATCGGGGGCTGTTCCACCGGCGATTAAAATTGCAGAGGAGGACGTGGTCCCCCTCCTTAACAGTCCACTGTGATGGTTGTTCCTGTTCCTCGTTTGTTTCTCCTTGTTGGCTCTTCAATAACAATGGGTTGCCCAACAGCACTGTACGTGGAGCATGCCCTTTTTGCCATTTTAAACAAACCAAAATCAACACTGACCGCTCAAAGAGCATCAGGGCACAAGGTTATCTTGTCTATGCCTGAGTTTACAATTGTAAGGTGCAGCAACATGAACCCGGCAAGGTTCATAGCAGAGGTAGTAGAAGATGGCAACTATGCTCATGACTGCACACAAGCTATCAACACATATTCCAGCACAAGGAAAGTTGAGGAAAACACCCTGGAGGGGAGAGAGATACTGTACATTCATGGGTCCTCAACAATTGACCAAAGTGATGGGGTCCGCAGAACAGGTGCAGCAGTGGTAAGATTGACAGAGGAGTGGACATATGTTCCAGTAAAATGTGTCCAGCTATCACAACACTACTCTGCCCAGGCAGCAGAGTTAGTGGCCCTAATTTTAGCACTTAAAGAAAGTAATGACAAAAGAGTAACTATATATTCCGACAGTGCATATGTCACATCAACTGTACACTCTGGGTCAATTAAGTGGCAGCGCAGTGGTTTCAGGAGGGCAGACGGCACCCCAGTGCAACATGCCCTTCTACTTGCTGAATTAATTGAAGTAAATGAAGACCCCAAAGAAGTGGCCCCGGTGAAGTGTCAGGCCCATACAAATGGGGATGATCACATTTCCAAAGGTAATGAAACAGCGTACGCACATGTTAAACATGCTGCGTACTATGGGGAGATATGGGTCCCCCCAAGAAAAGAAAAAGATAAGGGGAGAGTGGGGGAAAGACAGATGCTGATGAAGGATGTGGACACTCATATCTCTGAGAATGAAATAATGGAGATACAGGCAGCAGCACCCATGGCAGAGAAAGAACTGTGGGTCAAAAGGGGATGCACAATGCCCCCCAGAGACACGTTGTGGCGACAAAACAATACAGGCAAAATAGTTATGCCCCTGGCCTTATTGAAAACAGCACTGGCCCAACTACACCATCCCGCGCACACAGGGAAAGAGGTGATTGCAGCAAGAATTAAAGAAGGGTGGTTCTGTCCCGAATTAAATTCACACGTTGCAAATGTCATTAGTAATTGTCTCACGTGCCAACAGTTTACAGCTGGTCACATGCTGCAAGTGATCAAAGGTGTTCTACCCCGGCCGGAAGGACCCTTCCTACACCTCCACATTGACTACGTTGACATGATCAACGTATGTCAGGGGTACAGATATATGATTGTGGTAGTATGCCCATTTTCAAGGTGGATCGAAGCCGGTCCATGCTCCCATACAGATGCCTTTAGAGCGGCAAAGTTCCTAGTGAGGGAGGTCTTCCCGAGGTGGGGGGTGTGCAAGGTATTGCGGTCAGACAATGGACCACACTTCGCCAACAAAATGTTTCAGGACATAACTGCGCTCCTTAGCATCAAGCACAAATTTGCATGTGCATACCACCCACAGGCGAATGGCGTGTGAACGCCTCAACGGCCTCCTAAAAGAAGAGATAGAAAAGATACAGCAGTCAACAAAAAAGAGCTGGCTCTACTATCTCTCCTTAGCACTATTTGAATTAAGAAACAGGCCAGGGTCGGATCACCACCTCACACCCCACAAGGTGGTGACCGGGCAACAGATGCACCTTCCACTGACACCACCGTCAAGGGCCATAACAGACTGCCATTCTGTACAAAATGTTTTTGGTGATGAAATGAATATATAAATTACTTGATTACTAGTGTCACCTTTATCTCTCAACAGGTCAACAGCTCAAGCGGACACGGGGCGGTCGGAAAACACCCACGGCAGCCAGGCTCTGCTCGCACGGGAAGTGTCCTAACATTACAGGGTCTAGGTGCCCGCTGTAAAATGCCACTGGTTTGTGCCCCATGCTAGTTTTTGTGTAGGTACTACCCTCATCACTGCTGAGCTGCAATGTGAAAAGATAAAAAATTGTTCTTCATAATTTGGCGTGGCTAGTACAGGTGCTGTGGATATGGCATGTTTTAGTTCCTGAAATTCTTCTGTCATTTCTGTGGTCCATTTCAACTTCTTTTCCCCTCTCTGTGCTTCTTTTAGTGCCTCAGGCAGTGGTCCTGTATATGAGCTGTAATCGAAAACCCAAGCCCTGCAGTAATTGCATAGGCCCAAGAACTGCTGCAGTTCTCTCACTGTCTGTGGCTGCAGTGTGTTTGTTGTGGCCTGTGTCCGTTGAGGTGCAATGTTTCTTCCATTTTGAGAAATGAACTGGCCTATATAGAGCACTTGTTCTTGGCAGTACTGTAGATTTTCCTTGTCTACCTTGTACCCTTTTTCTGCTAGCACAGTGAGCATCTTGACAGAGTCTCTCCTGCACTTCTCTTCTGTTGTGCTGCAGATTATTATGTCATCTACATATTGTAGCACTGTGCTCTCCATCTCAATGTTTCCCATGTACATTTATATCACCCTTTTAAATATAGATGGTGATTCACAATACCCTTGGGGCAACCTCGTGTGTTTCCATTTTGTGTTGCGGTATGTGAAGCTTGTCAGATCTTGTGAGTCAGGGTGTAGTGTTATTGAGAAGAATGCGTTTTTGAGGTCAATCACAGTGAATCGTGATGCCTCTGTTGGTATTCCACATAGTATAGTGGCTGGGTTAGCCGCTATAGGGTACTCTGCCTCTACAATGTGATTGAGGGGTCTTAGATCCTGTATGAAACGCCAAGACCCTCCCTTGGCCTTGCGCACAGGATACACAGCGGTGTTGCATGGAGACTCTGATGGTACTAGTATGCCTCCCTCTATTAGTACTGTTATTGTTTCATATATTCCTTCATCTGGTTCTTTTGATAGTGGGTATTGCTTCACTCTCGGCAGTATAGCCCCCTTTTTCAATTTTATTTTCACTCCTCCAATGCTTTTGATGCAGCCCATGTCATATGGACAGGTGGTCCATAAAGATGCAGGTACTTTTGCCATATCCTCCTCATAAAACGGCACAACTGTAGCGGCTGGTGCCTCTAGTGCCAGTGTCATCGTTTGTGCTACATATCTGTATGTTACCGTTGGCCAGATGTGGACGCTCATTTGAAACACCATCTCCCCCTCACTTTTATCATCTGAGAAGAGCTCCTCATCAGATACTTGTGTTAGTCGGCACCCTTCTGCTAGAGCGATAACTGCCCTCCATGCCCTTCCTTCCCTATCTTGGGCATGCACAGCAATGTAATCCTGCATTGCCACAATGCTCTCAATGCTCAGTGATATCCTGGTCCCTTCCCTCTCACTGGTTGGTGTTTCTGGTCAGAAAAGGTAAGTTGTAGGCCTCCTCCAAACCTTCCCTTCAGTTCCTAGCAGCCATGCTATTGCAATGTCTGTCCCATGTTGGAAAAGTTCTCCATCTATTAGTTCTGCTCTTGCTACTGTTTTGCCACAAAAAGCCTGCAATATTTGTCTATCGGTGAGCATGCTTATGCCTGGTGTAGAGCAAATTATCCCTTTGTCAGTGAAGGAGATAGTCATGTTGAATCTGCTCATTATATCTCTACCTAGTATGTTTACTGGTGACTTTTTTGAGTATAGCAGTGGCAGTGACATATCATGACCACCTACAGTAGGGACATGTTATCTGTGAATGAACCAACCCTCGAGCCCCAGTGAATCCTTGAGTGTTCATAGCTTCGCCTGGCAGTTGAAACTTCCCCTCTCTTATGCATTACCTAGTGGCCCCTGTGTCAACAAAGAAGGAACATGTTTTGTCACCTATCGTCACCTGTATGTGTGGTTCCTCTGCAGGGTTAAGTGTTATTGATAGGATGGGACACATCAAGGACGTCTGTGGGCTGTCCTATTGTGGGTATAGTGACTGTCCATTTCCTGTGTATGGGTTATGACCCAATATTGTCACCTTCCCAAGCTGTGTCTGGGCTACAGGTGCATCAGTAGATGTTATTGCGCTGTCTTGTATTTGTGCTAATTGTTGGCCAGTTTGGACCTGCTGTTGCTGCTGTATACTTGGCTGTTGCTGCAGTTGTGCATGTGCTTGTATGTTTGGTTGTTGTTGCTGTTGTGGTTGCAATGTCTTTTGTTGTTGCTGTTTTGGCATCTGTGTTTGTTGTGGTGGTAATTGTTGTTGCATCCCCTGCTGTTGGTAAACCTGTTGTTCCCCCATAGACCCTTGCTGTCCTTGCTCCCCCCAATCCCCCTGTGCTGGTCTCATCCTACATGTGCACGACATATGTCCTACTATTCCACACATCCAACATGTCGGTGGTTCCCGTGCTTGCCATTGAAGTCCCCCCATGTAGTCCTGATACCCCTGCTGGCCCTGTTGATTGTAACCTCGGAACCCTCCCCCTTGCTGGTCGATGGGTGGGCCATATCCTCTCCCTCTCATTTGCCCGCCCATCCCTCTGTAGTTGTTTGGGTACCCGTTTCCCATTTGCATATAACCTCCCCCCATTTGTTGTGTGTGTGTCGGGGGGGAAGCATTTGCTGTGTCACTACTTGTGCTTGCTGTGGTGGTGCTGCCTGTAGTTGTGTTGTGTCTTGTGTCACCATTGTCTGTGGTTGTGCGGGGGCTGTTATCAGTGCTCCCTCCATGGCATATTTCAATAGCTTCTCCTGAACCAATTTTGCTTCTTCGGCCTTCCTATCCTCCTCCATTTGTTTCATTTTCCTGCCACATCCTGCAATAGTGTACTATTGTCAGTTGTATTTCTGGCCATCCTTTAGCTTCCATCCCCACTAACCTCTTTAACTGTCTCTGTACTTACTCCGGGAGCCATTGTACAAGTATGTGGTAAAAAATTGCTAGTGTTTTGTCCCACGGTTCCCGTATTTCCAAGCGCTACTTCTCCTGAATATCCAGTACGTATTCAACAGGATCCTCATTCTCAAGCATCTTTCATGATGTAATTGCTCCTATGTCTGATGTGTCTGGAAATTGTACCCTCAATGCTTGCCAAAGCGCATGTCTGCAATTGGCAAATGGTGCTCCATCATGTGCTGTGTCATCTATTGTCACCCCGGGGAATCCTGCCCTCTTCCATATGTCATCAGCAGCATCCCCCAGTATGGAAATTAGGAGGCCCTTCACGTCTCCCAACGCTAATGTTTGCCCTGTAGTGTGTTTTTCCATACCATATATCCACTTTCCAGCTCCTGCACTCAACGATGGGAGTCTGCATTTTATATTTTCCTTGTCTGCATGCTTCCAGGGGATGTATTGTGGTCTCGTCCCTCCCCTCTCCAGTAGTGGCAATAAATTGTACCCCCTCTCCTCTTCCTTCACCCTCCTATGTGCGGTTATGTCATTATATTCATCATTTTCCTCCATGTCTGGTATTTCTTCAATGCTATCAATGTTACAGGTGTTTACCCTTTCACTTCCTATATCTCTCCTCCCCTTTTTGTGCCCTTCTGGTCCTACCATTGGTGTGCTTGCCCTTTCTTCCTGTCTGCGTCCTGGGAGATCTCTAAGTCTGCCAACATATGGGGTGTGCCCTGGTGTTGGTGTCAATGGGCGTGGTGTTTATGTGGGTGAGGGTGTTAGTGAGCGCAGCATTTTCCTCATCGTGTCCCTATTCTTTTGTTCTCCTGTATTTGTTCCTCCCCTTCTTTCGCATGCCCATGGCGACTGGCAATTAGTGCGCGCTATGTATACTTTGTCTAAACTCTCCCTACTTCCATCTCTTCCATTGATGTTCGAACCTTCCTCTTCTTCACTGCAAAACCCATTAGCTAATGTCAATCCCCACTCTGTGCGTTTTCCCCCTAATGTCACAGTCTCTAAATCTATTAAATCTGCATCCGTGTATTCACCTCCTCTATCCTCAGCTGCCTGTGCTGATGTTGATGCCATTTCCTTATCATGGCGGGTGCATTTCCTTGCTCCATTTTCCATCCTCCTATCTCTTTCCTCCCCTTCCTTCTTTTCCACCACTTCACCACCTATCTCCTCTCTTTTCCTTTTTATTTCTTCCAATATTTCTTCACTTACCTTTGCTAATATCCTTTCCTCATCATCTTTTCTCCCCTTTCTTCCCCCTTCCCTTCTTAGTATACTTTCTATAACCTTCCCTTCTTCATACTTCTGTGCACTTTCAGCTATAATCCTCTTTTTCCACATTCCCATTTCCGTATCGTTCTCTTCTCTGTCCTCCTCCTTCCTTCTCATCTCCCTTTGCTCTGCACGCGCCATTCTTTCTGCTATTGCGCTAATGCGCTCTCCTTTCTTTTTCCGCTCCTCCTCCTTCAGCTTCATTATCGCCAACTCTTCCTTATGTGCTTTCTTTTCATTCTGCCTCCTCCGTGTCTCTTCCTTGAGCTGCTTGAGCAATGCGCTTCGCACATTCCTCAATTCTGCCAACCTTTCCTCCAATATCTCTTCCTCCACTTGTGACAGTCGCCCTTCTCTTTCTTCGCTTACCTTCGACCCTGTCTGTGTGTTTTCCTTCTCTTCCTTATTTGCCTTTTTCACTGTATCCTCGTCTTCCTTAGTTAATGTTCCTCGTAGTTTCGGAAGCACCTGCACTGCTATCCACTCCTCTGGTCCGACGTCTGCAAACCTCCCCAAGTATCTGCTGTCATCCCCCTTCGTCACCTGCGTAGTTGTTGATTCTACCGTACTTACCTCCCCTGTCCTCATTTTACAATCATCCGGTGGCGCATATGGCGGGGGGCTGTATGCGGGGTTGGAGTATCCTTCAGCAGCTGTTAGTTGCTGCCTAGCCGCTTCTCTAAGTTCTGTCAGTGGATACAACCCCCTTCCTCCTTCTTCACTATCTTAGCCACTTGCGCTCCTTCTGTCTCTTCTTTTTTGACCTTTGCCTCTGCTACCACAAATGATCCTTCCGCCTCTTCAGTGCTGAACTCCTTTGTGTTCTTCTTGTCCCTACCCCCTCCTTTCCTCTTCTCTTCCTTTTCCTCATTTCCCTCCTGTGTCCCCTTCTCCTCTTTTACCCCTGCACTCTGTACATACCTGTATCCCCAGGTCTAGTTCCCTGAAACATCTTCCAGAGGTCAAAAACTTCTAAGTGGTTTGCTAATTTCTTCCTCTTGTAGGTATTGTGAATGTATGTCAACAGACTGTGTTGTGTATATGTATCGATGCTGCCGTTGAGCAGCCACTGTACTCTTACTTTGTTGTCCATTCCTTCTGTCGACTCAATGCTATACTTAAGTATTTTTCCCTGTGTGTTGTCAATGTCGTACATATGTGCTGAAGTGGAGTTGTTAATGCGTTCCCCATGTTCCTCCATCCCGCTCCTGCCCCCGACCCATAGTACAGGGCCATGTTACAATTTTACTTTTCCAAATGTCAACCTTTTTACCTGGCCCCGTAAGTTGGGGACTTCGACTATCCGCTGAAAAGGAAGGCAATGTTTTTATTACACAATTATTACTTATAACTATCACCCCCTTCGACCGTGGCACACAACGCCCTCGATGTGCCCTGTGCGGTGTGCCTCTGGGCTGCCCCACCTTCCTCTTCCTTCTGTATTTGTCACACTTTCAATGTTACTCCTCCTCCTCCCCTTCTCTCTCTCTCTCTCTCCTCAACTCACACCCTCTACTTCCACAGACCCTTCGTTGAGCGCTGCCGGCATTCTCAGTGCACGGCTGCCTCTCCCCTCATGGCCCTTCTCCGTCTGAGCGCGGCCACAGTTCTCTGTGCACGGCCGCCGATCCCCTCGTGGCCCTTCCTTCCTTCACCCCCTGTCCTCGGCCACCCCTGGATGGATGTGAGATGTGAGATCGTCCTATACAAACCCTAAGGGTGACGTCACCAACTTCTACAATCCACTGTAAGTACGTACAAATTTCAAAACTTCAGAAATGCGTGCCTTTTTTCACACAATTAACCCCACAGATGTCTTCTCACCTCGTCTGGAGCAAGGTAATCCACAATCAATTCCCTTAATATAATCAGGAGCTTAACCAGCCAATTATCTTCTGCACTCAGTAAACAACCTATCTACCCCCTGCAGGAAAACATCATCTACTTAACGAGCTTCAACACTCAATTAGTGGGAACCTCATCTATTCATTGATCTACAACGTCAACTCATAGGAAAACCACCCCCCCCTTTACAGAGGTGTCCGCGATCTCTAACCAATCCGCGCTCTCTAACAGTCACTGTGGGCATCTGAGGCCCCACCCAATCCACTCCGTGACGCTGTAGGGGACGGTCCTCGCGGATGTCCCATTACACCTCACACCTCTACTGTCGCGGAACAGTAAAAATCAATTCCCACACACTGTTACAACCTCCCCCTTCCTCTTTACAACTCCTCCCCCTTCCCGCACAACATTACGTTGCTGGTTGGGTGTGCCATACTCACCAAGTCCTTGTAAGTCGGGGCCGCTCGACCGTGGGCAACCCTTCAAAGCGGCTCGCCACCGCTCCTCGTCTGGACCAGCTCTGGACACTTGCCAACTGCGGGTGGGATACTTTTCAAGTCAGCTCCCGAGGGCCAATGTCCGGATTGCACTGTCCAGTCTTCTCGCAGTTCCGCGATGGCCCTGTAGTCCTCGAAAGGGGGCAACATCAGAGGGGGCCACGCTGCCCAGTTGCCTCGCTGCAGGAGGCCTGGTAGTTATGCTCTTAGGGTAGGTTAGGTAGATCTCAATCAGATCTCAGCAGTGCCTCCAACTTGTCGGGGTGATCTCCCAGGGGCCGGCAGAGCCGTCTGCGAACCTCTGGGGCTGGGGAGGCCCCAACTCCTCCCGCGTCCCAAAAGGAGTATGAGGCACACACAAGAGCAAAGTAATTACTGCTGTTTATTATAATAACGGCAGGGATAGTTCTCTGCCCGTATGAATCCGGGGAGACGCTCTCATTCTTAGTGGGGCTTGCAGGCACTTTTTACCGTAGTATGACGCGCTACTCGCATCACCTGGGAAAAACCGGGTTGGTTCCCCGAGTGGTGGGTTTAGTATAGTTACCTATGGAAGGAAATGTTAGTGGATAAGGACGGGTCAGGTGGTACACTTGGGCTGTCCCTAACAGTTGTTACACCAACATTGTTACAAGGGGACACTTGGTGATTGGCTAAGGGTAATGGCGTCAGTGATGAGCCCCTTGTGTTCTGATTGGTTCTCCTGCGAGCCCCCAAGCCTGGGACCATCACCGTTCCCAGCCCGCGAGGTACCTGGTGTTGGCAACATTGTGCAACTATGTGCTAGCGGCGGACAATGGACAGGTCTTGCTAGTGGCTGATGATCACGCCTTTTCCATCGGTGTAGGTGTCCAACTTGTCACTTTGTTGTTGCAACCTGTGTCCCAGACGTGGGACCCCGGCGACTTTCTTTCTCGTAAGCTTGGCATCTTGTCAGTTCGGCTCGGCCACGTGTGTAGAGACTGTAGCTGGAGCATAATTATGGGCATTTAATTAGCTTTTTTGGCCAGAGGGGTGCTGGCTGCGGCAGGTGTAACCTTGGTATTGAGAGCTCGACATGTGGGCTGCAACATTGTGGCCTTGGCGGTGGGCTCTCGATGGGACTCGTTCTGCATGGTCAGCGCATTGCTTTTCGTCTCGAAAAGGTTTTCGTCTTAGAGGCTCCGGCCTGTGGACTCTTGCTTGCGGCCTACTCGTGCCTAGTTTTCCTGGGAGGCGATGTATAATCACTAACATAGGGGCCGCAGGGTGACAGAGGGCCTCATTACGAGGTTGGAGGTAGCCATGGAGCTATTAGCTCCATGGCTGCCTCCAAAACCCTACCGACTCCGCCCTGGTGAATGGAGCAATTACAGGTCCATTCCAAGGTTCGCGGGACCGGTAATTCCCCATTCACCAGGGCCCTTCCCCATTCCCATTGAGCCCCTATAGGGCTCAATGGGAATGGGGAAGGCGCTAAATTGCGGTACCGTTATTAGCTCCAGAGTCCCTTTGCGGGTCCTGTCCTTAACGCCTGGAAAAACCAGGCGTTAAGGGAGGACCTGCAAAGGGAACTCGTAGTAGGGCAGTAATTGATTACCGGCACCGGTGCCCTCAACGGTGCCGGTAACCCCTTACAGCCCACCTCGTAATGAGGCCCAGAGTGTCACAAGTAGTAGTAGATATATATATATATATATGATGACATTACTATGGAGGTAGGGTGGCATGAAGTGTCTGCAAGCGTATACATGAGCTCTTCAGGCATCTTGCATTTCTGCGGCGCTGTAGGAGGCCTATGTGAAAAATAACAACGATGCATGTCCGTGAGTGTGTCAGTCCGCTACATCATAGCACTGAGTATGTTCTTCGTGTGTGTTGGTGTGTGAGTGAACAGTGTGCATGGCACGAGTGTTCTTGTCTGTTGGCTATGTCGTCATGGCATCTCTAACGATGTTGATGCTTTGAGGCTGTTGTTTTAGTCGATCTGGTCCATGTCACAGGCGTCGGCTTGCCAGGGCATGGTAGTGGGCATGCTCCTCGTGCATGTGGGCCACAAACACATGGTACCTTGTCGTCTGGTAAGGAGATGAGCGGGTCAAACTCCTCTCGCGGGGGGTGCTTAGGCCGTGATCCTTTAGGCCATGGTCGGGTTGAGAATGGGGGGAGCGTGTTCTCCCATTTTCCTACTTCATGGCCCTCCTTTTGTCCCTGCAAAACACAGTTTGGATGCAATGGTGCTCTCAGGAGCCAACACAGCCATATTGCTGGTTCTGCTCTCCAGGTTAGTGATGTGGTGAAGTACTGCTGAGTGGGTAAATATATCCCACAAGCTTCTAAGGAACATTTCGGACATAGTCCTGTGACATCTGAGGAGGATAAATCACAGAAGTCTTTGGAAAAAAGCTTTGTGTATAATGTTATGAAGGAATTGTCTGATTTTACCCTCCTTCAGTGGGGTTGAATGGGACACATGAGTGACCTTTATGTAAGATGGATAATTCATTGTGACGTAGTTAATGACCCAGAACATTAAAAGCAGTTTCTTTATGGGGATCCCTCATCATTGGTATGCCCTCCAGCATGTTTTGAAAATTCCTGGTGGACCCCTGTTTGGTAAATCGGATTTTCTTGGAGTCCTTGGAGTGGCCTCTTCAGCTGCTTCTGCCTAAAGGAATGTGTGAGGTTCCAGATGCTGTGATCCCTCTAATGTCAGGCAATTATTTTGCTGTAGAGGCACTGCTTGAGATGTCTGAAAAGGGAACCCACTTGTGCCTTTGAAAGCCTCTCCCTCTGGAGTTGGGGAAGTGGTCCTCTATATTCCAAGTTCCTATTTTGAGGTAGTTTTCTGCACGGTAGGTAAATAGTTTCAGCTTTAAAGTGTCAAATGTCCTTGGCTAATTTATTAGTCTTTTTATTTATATTAAATGATTTGAAATCATTAAACTGTTTATTTATTTCAGCAAGTATTTCACAGGCATTATTTACTACTGAGTTGTCAGGAAATGTCTTGTCCATCTCTTCCATGTCGCACAATAGTTTGATACTAATTATCTGGGCAGTAGTGATGATTAGCATCATTAAGTCTCTACATGGTGGTGATGTAGCTGGAATTTCTCTTGAATACATAATCGTCCAAGAAGTCCAAGAATAGATGCAGTTTATTGCGAACCACTAGTCCAATCGGGATGATCTTGGCCTTGAAGTAAGCTCTCAGCAAATGACTGTGAAGGTCGGTTCTAAAGCACTTTTTTTTTTTTTAAGTAGTGCCTCTCCAGAGAGCTGAGATTATATCTGCAATCTGCTTCCCGCTATCGCTCAGAGTGAAGTCATCAACAATAACTTATTAAAAGGGACCTGTACTGGTTGGAAATAGTTGAGGGATTTGGTGTAAAAAAAAAAAAAAGAAAGTTAGAATCCAGACACAGTTGTATGCCTTACAGCAGCAAGTTGCTAAATTATTATTCTTACAAAAGGGCCGCCCCAAATCAATGGGAACTGAGGAATTACTGGGCATCAAACGAGGGGGTTTGTTCCCATTTGATATTGGTAAGAGAGTTATTAAAAGATTATTTGAATCATGCAATTAATGCAAATTTGTTACAATAGCCACAACTACTCTATTCTAGTCTAAGTTGTGTTTCTTTTTTTGCTTTATTTTATACACATGTTGGTTGACGGGTCTTTGGGTAATCAGAAACATATATTTGTTATACAAGAATAAAGGTGGGAACCAAAACCAGTTGTATTTCGGGAAAAGAAATTAAGAAAACATTCAAATGACTAAGTACTTCTACACCTTCAGATTAAAACCCATAAAAGGACTGTGAAATACACACTGATTTAGGGTATTGCCCCAAAATAAATCAAATAAAATGCTGAATGTGCTTTTTATGTGCATTTGGCATGAAAGGAAATGACTAATCCCAAAAGGACGAACTAGGTGAGTGGGGGTTGCAGAGGTTTCCCCCACTCAACTACTTCAGCATTATGTGCTTCGGGGGCTGCAGGGGTTTCCCCCACATACATTAAATGCAAAGTGGGGGACAAATGCACAGAATCCCAAAAGCTCGAGTTTCAAAATGAGACCAAGTCAGCTTCGCAATTTTGAAGCCCCAGCTTTTCGCGATGATTTATATTAACTTAGATCCTGATTTAGAATGCACATCATCCTCTCTTATCTTTGGAAAAGGATGAAGAGTTCTGCTAGCTAGATGATTCTTGGTAAGAGACAATGGGCCTCATTACGAGGTTGCCGGTCCAATAACAATGGTACTGTATGCTTGCTGGTACCGTTGTTACCGGACCGGCAAACTGAGTTGTGCCGCGGGTGCCTTTCATTCCGCCAGGTCTTCCCTGGCGTAATGAAAGGCACCCGCGAGCACAGCACCCGCAAAAGGGCAATTACCGGGTCCAGCGTGGTCGCAATTCCCCAGTAATTGCCCATTTGTGGGTGCCAGACTTTCATGCCGGTATGGAGGTAGCCTTGCTGCTCTTACCTGCAAGGCTACCTACAACCTCGTAATGAGGCCCAATGACTGAAACATGGGTATCCTGGAAGATCAGTACTGTTTCTGGTGGATATTTTCTCCTGGTAACACACGAAGAAGGATCCATAGGAGAAGGCAAGAACACAAGGAGCATACCCACTCACATTGGGAATAAGGCTAACCAGGGAGCTCAGACACTACCGATGAAAAGTAGATATTCATATCAGTCAGCTGAACCCTGCTCCTCCTTTGCATTCCAGTGGTTGTGATACGATAAATATTTCTGCATACATGCAAATGTGCATCTTTGTGGTCACCATAACATTCCCTGACTATTGCGTTCAGAAAAGTGACTCAGGCTTTAGGATGTGAAGAACCATCCAGGAATGGGTAAGTCAAGACAAACAAGCTTTCATTGTCTAATATCTCCCATCTTTTCTTAATGAAAAAAAACAACATAGATAGGTGTCGGAAAAGTAGATCTGGAATAGGGCCTCATTACAGGTTGGGCGGTGCAGGAAAAAATTGCAGTAACAGAATTGCCGCCATTTTTACCGCATTGCCAAACTACAAGTTTGACCTTAAAGTGGAGGATTTTCCTTCAGAATCATGCTATATATAACTCCATTAATTGGTGGAATTACCTCTTGCAGTAAAACCACCAAAATCACCATGAAGTCCTATGGACTCCAAAAGTGGGGATTAACACTGCCCTACCACCACTTGTAATCCTGGTGTAAACCCACAGGACCAAGTGGCGGTAATGGTAAATGGGTTTGGAGGTAAGTCAGCAGATTTACCACTGAATTACCAACGAGGTAACGAGGCCCAAATTAGTTAACATTTCTTTATTATATACAAACCATTAACAGATATTGGTTAAACATTTCAATGAGTGCTCAACATTTAAGCACAGCACACATTTAACCTTCTTCATAGCACAAAATAAAGATACAAATTTCATAGACTTGAGTGTG
The DNA here is from genome assembly GCF_040938575.1 of Ambystoma mexicanum. NCBI lineage: Eukaryota > Metazoa > Chordata > Amphibia > Caudata > Ambystomatidae > Ambystoma > Ambystoma mexicanum. Next base: position 434,350,235 of record NC_090933.1, on the reverse strand, counting down.
TTCCAAGGACAATTGAAATAGTACACGCTAAGACATTTCAAGAAAGCCCATAATATAAGAAAAGGACAATTATGGAATTAAATCATATGTGCGGCTAAATGTATGACCCCATGTGAGTGTGAGAGCTGCTTCAGAGGCACACAACTGCAGAAGTAGTAATTGTGTAACCCCTTACAAAATCAATTACAAAATGGGTGCAAGAAGTAATTAAAAACTACTTCTGGTGTGGGTATAAAGTTGTCAGAGTATGTTAAAGATTAACTGTCACTATCAGACTCTTATATTGAGCTTGTTAAAGAAAATGCAAGTACTTATGTCATGGTATGAAATTTATACATCACACGCTTGCCATTTTCATGGCCTCCAGGTGCTCTTGCAGATTTGAAAAGGAAGCAGGGTTGGGAGGGTTTAGTTAGTGGCATTGAGAGGGAAGAGTGCAAGATAGCTTTGATCTGCTGTTGGTAGCTTCAGTTTGGAAAAAATGGTCACTGTGTGCTGGTTTGTTTTTAGTTGGTATACGTTATGTGGTGTTTGGTGTGTGATCATGTATGGGTGATTTGTGTGTAACTGGTGTAGTTTCTTGGGTGTTGTGCATTGTGTGCAGTTTGTGGTGATTTTAGGTTTTATGCAGCGTTAGAGGTTTGAGTGTGTTATGTTATGAGTTTGAGGGTGAATAAGAAGGATATTGGAGAATTTTTAGCAGGATTAGTGGACCGTTGCATCAAAAAGCCATACAGTGGCTATACTAAAAAATGCAGTTAGATTCAAAACAGTGGCTATGCAACATAATTCTGCTAGATTCAATACAGTGGTTATACTAAAATATTCAGCGGATTTACAAAAAATTCAGATACATTCAATGCCGTGGCTATACTCAAAAATTCAACTTATAAGTGAATTCCTTAAACCCCTTTGGGATGGGGCAGATCTGAGGAAGAAACAAGAGAGGGATACTTGCCCAGTTACTTGCTGGTAATCCTCATTACTCCAAATACAGGTCTTCATCATCACAGTCCTTAATCTATGAGGCAGATCCTCACATGGGATTTTCTGCTTGATTTCAAGTGGTTTAAAATCCCAATGAGTTTTGGGAAGGAGGGATGTGACGAGAAAGACCCGGACTTTGAGTAATAAAGATTACTTGTAAGCAATTGGACCATTACCTCCTCTTCTGTTTTCCTCATCACAGTCCTTACTCTATGATCCTTCCAATGATAATCAAGACAAGCATGTGCAGTTCTTACTTTGACATTCATGCTGTGATAGGTGGCTAACTTCCCCCAAGATAAAGCAGATGACCTGAGACACTGAGCTAATAGCTCTGAAAATACGAATTGTGTCTTGAGTAAAGTGAAAAATAGCCAATACCATTGCCAGAACTAAAAGAATGCTACCACCCTCAGATATCCTCCTCTGTAACTGAAAAGCATGTTAAAGTGCACCAGTCCCAATAAATGGCACAGTAAAGACAATGTGATAGTGTAAACCTAAGTACAACAGAAGGCAGATAATTGCATGTATATAATACATTTATTCTGTTCCCCAACTGCACCTTTTTGTCCAGAACACCCAGAAGTCAAAACCCTACGGAACTTTTCTGATGTTAAATGTAGCCACTGATAACAAAAACAACAAAAACACTTTCTAGACATAGGAGAGATAAGTCTCGAGTGGCAGGCAGAATACCAGAAAAAAATGCTCTTATTTCCCACACCTTTGAATTTTCAGTAGAACTCAGATGCCATAAATTAAAAAATTAATCTGGAGGATTAGGTGTGTCAATCTAGGCACTAAAACAACACAACTAGAAAAGATGATCGACTTCCTTTTAAAACTTCACAGCAAGGACTGATTGCCACCCTGGGAGTGCTCACAGTGTGCTTCTACACATTATTTCGGCCCTTTGGTGGTGATGTACACAGTATAAAAGACAAATAACATACATAATACCAGAAGGGATTGGGTTGATCTGTATATCAGATGGTCCAGGGGCTGAGATGTCACTGGGCGGAATGTTGAGTGGAATGTGCAGGCTCGGGGAAGGTTGACTGTGTGGCAGTTGGGGGCCAGTCTATGCAGGGGCTGGCAGATGTCTTCATGTAATGGACTGCAATACCTATTATACCTGTTCTCTTGAAATAAATAAACACGAAAACCTTAAACTGGCCTCCGACTTTATCTGAGTCACAGATCTTTACAGGATGCCAGAGCAATCTCTCAATGAGCAGGAATGGCAATACCAAGGACCTATTCCATGAGAACAAATTCGGAGATGACAGCAGAATAAGGGCACCCTTACAAGAGCAGAACACAGCAGATCGTGTTTAGTACTAAGGCATGCGATTATGTTGCTAATGGCTACATCACCTGAGAAGATCTTCAGAGTTTCACCTGTTATGGATAGGAATGGAAAGCAGAATGAGTCAACGGTGCAAGCTGAGCCCATCTTACACCAATGGATACTTGTACACTTGACATTGTAAAATTCCAACCAGGCAAGGAGTCTTTGGAAAGCTGATTGACATCAACAGTAAAAGTGCCTTTGCCGAAAGTGGACAAAATACACTTTATAAAATGACTACTCTACAGTCAATCACTGGTAGGCCCATCCCCATGCAATATAGGTCACATTTGACTTAGTATATAATGGACTAGCTAGGTGTAATGACTGGCAACAGGATAAATGAAAATACCTGGAAGGCAACCTAAGTCGAGAACCCAGGTATTGATAGTAAACTGTCCCTACCTCCTAGAGATGGAACTGAAAAGGGCAGTTTTATATAACACTTAGGTACCATTCACAGATGGAAGGACTGCAGGTCGCTATCACAAATTAAAACCAAAAAGTTCAGAATCCTAAAATCAACCTGGGATTGGTGGCTTTGAAACAATAAAAAGAGCAAGGTAGATACAAAGATAAATGTCAGCATCATAGGTCATACTTTAATAAAATGACCTAACAGAGGCTTGATCTCAGGCAAAACCAAATAAAGACAAGGGCCATTTAAAGAAAACACATGGTGTAGTGTCCATACTCATGCCTTTGACCAAACCTCCAGCACATGATCGGTCCATTTACAATGTAAACATTAATCCTTCTTGGTGAAGGACTTCAGCTTTTATTATATACATTGAACATTTGTCAAACTTAATCCCTTACAGGCAAAAGTTTGCATTTTGCATTCTGGAAGTATCATTTCGTAAGGAGCAGTACAATGGAAAGACATGCTGAGAAATGCTATGCATAAAGCACCACTATCCATTTCTTGTGAAAATGAAACAAACCATAGATGGGCAAGGCAAGAGGATTGCCACCCTAATCTATCAACAGTGGCAGCCAAAAACATGAGCTATGTTATCATAGACAATTCATTTTGATAACCCTAAACCAGACTTCTAGTTAGCGTTGTGCCTCGCAGTACTGCAATACATGTTTAACTTATCTCACTGAAGGAGAACTATTTAACATTTCTGCACATTAAATTCAAGACAATTAGCAAACAGACAATACCATTGAAGGTGATCTTACCCTTTAAGTGAAATTACTTTCCCAAAACGATATACTCACTGAATGCTCAGCCCTACCTCCTCATACACCTTACACAGGAATGGCAGACTGAAGATTGTCTTCATAATGGTGTTCATGAACTGAAAAATAAGCTCAGAACAAGCAGTTGCATGTTTCTTCTCAGGCACAGTGAAACAGGATTCTTGGTGCTGTTTATGCAGTTGCAAGGTTTAAATGCAGAGGTTGTGTTGCTACAGACAGGGAGGGGTGTTGAGCAGGGGGTTTGAGTAGGTGTAAAGCTGGGGTTCTTTGTGGTTTACAGCGATCATTGAAGAAGGGCATATCATGAGGGCCACCAGGGTAAGTTCGACATTTGGTTCAATGGCAAAGATGCCATTGAACATGCTGGGAACTCTATGGGCCTCATTACGAGAATGGAGGCAGCCATGGAGCTATTAGCTCCATGGCTGCCTCCATTCCGGACTGGGCTCCATTACCGGGTTCCTGCAATGGGGACTTACCGGGTTACTCTGAAATAGGAGGACCTGGTAAGCCCTCCATGCTCAATGGGAACAGGGAGGGAGGTAATAACGGGCAGAGTACATCTTGCCTGTTATTGCCTCCCCCTTCCCCTTGCGGGACTCGGAAAGCACGCCTGGTTTTACCAGGCATGCGATCCGGGTCCCGCGATGAGAAGCTTGTAATCGGCGCTCCCGGATTGAAGGGGGGCGGTCCTACCGGCCCCTTTCAATCCGGGAGCGCCAGGGTTATAATGAGGCCCTATGTGCTATTCTAGGAAGTTGGGTCAATGAGGTGCCAAAGGAAGTGAGCATCCTTAGGGACAACCAGAGTCGGTTAGATGGTTGGTTCGACATCGAACATGCTGGTTGGGAATGGGCAGTTCGATGCAGCGCTCGATTGTCGCTACTCAATGAGACAACCAGGGTTGGTTCAACTGGCAACGTGGATTGGCAGTAGAGCTGCTTGCAATTCGAAAGTTGTTCAAATGGATGCAGAAAAGAGCTTCCAGTGTCAGCCGAGGCAAAAACACGCTCATCTGGCACAGTGTCGTGGGGTGTTGGTTTGAGTAAGTAAGACAGTGGTTTTAAGATCAAAGTCTCAAAGGCCACTCGGGATGGCCCCGTTTGTTTGGTGGGGTGGAACTGGCCCAAATCACGGCTTGAAGTGGTTTGATGGTGAAAACACAGGAATCCTGGCTATCCTGGATCTCAGATGCTGTGAGTTCCACTCTGGGGTCTCAGGGTGAAGTGTAGCCCTTGTTCTCGGGACCTCAACGCAGGGCATGCTGGAACACATGTTCAGTAATTCTTCACCACAATTCGGTCTTATGCAGCAGTGTGGCTGGCAGAGATGCTGGTCTTGTTCCAGCAGCAGGTCACCTCCAATGTGCCCTCGGGATGGCTAGGGAACAGAGCTCACCTCTGCTTTAGACACTCATTCTACACATCACTGGTGGAGGCCTCGGAAAGTCAACTTTCACAACAGACGTCCAATGAATTATTTTTGAGATGTTTGTTCAAGAGTGAATAAAGAAGAAGTGGGAGACCCTTCTTTTAAAGGCAAATCTCCAGAGGTGATTGGACAAATGCAAGCCTGCTTTAAGGGGTCTAATCCACGCCCTTTGGACATGTGGTCTTTGCCTTCAGACATCATTCCCAAAGTGCTTTGTGTTAATGCAAGAAGAGGGGGCATGAAGGAAGATAGATATAGATAGAGAAACAAGGTCTTGAACTTTCCTCTCTCTGTGCTGAGCTTCGTCTGTCTATTCTAGCTCTGCCCTCTTCCCATCTCAATAGCATCAAAGACGCTTTTGTTATGTAGGACCCTGGTGTGGGTGTAGTCCTTTTAGGATGAGCGTCCCATTTGATTCCTATATCCCAAGGCAGCTCCTGCTGGAAGACTGTCTTGCTGAAGAGAGGTGTTACCAGACCTCACAAAGGATCAAAAGGTGAGTCTGACCCATTCAGTCTCCTGGCCAGTAAGAGGCAGGGTCAGGCTGTCTTACAAGAATATACATAATCCTTCCGCAGCTGCCCTGGTCTCACAGTATTGACACATGTACGATATCAATTTGATGTGGCTGCTCCTAGTTATGTGAATTACTATCCACCATACCCTAAATGCAGGTATAGCTTATTTTTAACGATGAAACTGTCATTAGAATATTAATTCCTCATGACTTTGTGGTTTTGGAACAAAGGTGCAGACTTTAAATGCAGCCTATGTGCTCTTGGCGGCCACAACAGCTATCAAATGGGCACTTGTGACCGCTGCACCGGCTATGTGGCACTCGAGAGCAGGTGCTGCAGATGAGGATACTGATTCAGCAGTGCACAGGTATACACTATGCTTTTGGCATTGTGAGAAACCAAAGGGTGTCCCACCTGCTAGTCCCCAGGGACCTCTTTCTCTCAGGTAGCCAGGGCAGAGCCATCGCCTTTGGATCCAGACCCTGGGGTTGGACCAGTGCGGGAGGATCACTTGGGTGAATGGTTTCTGGGAGTGGGGGTGAGGCAGTCGGTGGCGAGACGCTCTATTTCTCCCTTACCCATAGCCATGATCCCTTTTATTCCATAGGATTATCCAATGTCCGAACTCCCCCCTTTCCACACAAACACTGGGCTGAGAAAGAGGGCGACAGAGTGATAATGCTAACTCGTACACATCGCATTGGATATGTCCCACTAATTGGGTCAAGTGAAATCAGGCACTTAGCCCTAAGTGCATACATCTGATACCAATTAGCTCTCCTCACACAGATAAAAGGCGAAATGTAGGAATACACTCTGAGCAAGGTGGAACACGAGTAAGAGCAGAACTCCGGGGTGAAGGCAAACCTACTGGCCAGAGAAAGAGACCGAGGGACAAGAGCCAACAGTGGAGAATACCAGGAGTTCCCTGCAGGAGGTTGTTGCCTCCAAAAGGACATGAAAAGCATGTGGAGAAGTCCCAAACAAGAAAGCTGCATTATGTTTCAAGGATGCCAGCAACCCTAACAGGTGAACGGCAGAGTTGGGGAGGCGGGGTCAAGCCTGTGGTACTAACCTTGACTCGAGAATCAAAGCAGAAGAGAGCAGAAAAGAAATGCACACAGTTGGTGAGTTGGCAAGCAATGTGAGAGACAGGTGTGTGCTAAAGAAAGATTAAAGTAGCAACATATTATCGCACAATTGAAGGCTGCACATGTGTGGATGAGATGCGAAGAAAGGCAGACCCCTAACTGAACGTTGAGAGCTGGAAAGTCAGCGATACTGAGTAGTGGAGTTGTCCAGTGAAAGGAAGTAGCCCACTTGAAAGCCTCTGTGAAAGGTGAAAAGTTTGTAGCAATAAAGTGAATGAACTGTAAAAAAAAAAGGTGATTGAAATTGACCCAGAGAAAAGGGGAGAGTTAAAAGATGAACATTCAACTTTGGTGCATAATACAGTGAACTACCCAGACCAGGAAGCACTGGGGCAAATTATATAGACGTATGAGTTACAAGTTGGGAAGCCGAAGTGGTCCTGTGGAGGTCTGAAGAAAATGCCACGTACACTCGAAAGTCTTCAACATCAGGAAACCGTCTGAGCCCGATTGAGGTAGACCAAAGGAGTAATAAGTTACATGATAGGAACCCCTAAAGAACATGAATGAAGCTTAGGGCAGGGAACCCAAGCAATTGTTTTGTTTGGCTGGGAAAGGTCTGAGCCCAATTGAGGGAGACCAATGTGAAATTTTACTTCAAGAGGTCTGAGCCTGGCTGAGGGGCACTGATGTGAACTTTGCCTTAAGAGGTCTGAGCCTGACAGAGGTTGACCGACATGAACTGTTTGGTGAACTGTGTTTGAAATTTGGAAAGAAAGACTTTAACGTGAAAGGCCAGGCGGGCCTTGATCCACATATTGTACTGCCATTGCGTTAAGAGCCTGAGCCAGAGTGTTTTATCTTGCCTACAGGAACTACCTTACTCTGTGCAGTCCAACGTGAGGAGGAGAGCTGACTCAGCCACACTTTAAATTTGAACACTGACTTTTCTTTAGATACATATTCTCCTTTTCACACTTTTTGTACAAGATATAGGGCAGGCATTGGGTTTTGTTTGTATAGGCCATTTTGATTTGACAGACTTAATTAGTACTGCTTTTTTAATTATTTGATGGTCGAGACTACTCCCATTTTACCAATGGGGCAAAGTAGGAGTTTCGCCAACCACACTGAAACTTCAATAAAGGTTTTACAAATTGTACCTTTTGTGTCAGTGTCATACTTGTGATACCATGCCTCCCTTATAGCATGAAGCTTATGAAAGGGAGATCTATAGGAAATCATCATTTCTCAGATGGAATTACCTGCATAATTGTATTTATTAATACAGATACAAAATCCAGCGCTTTTATACCCTTGCCAGATAGCAACTCATCACAGGTACTTTTTATATAGCACTTATTAAATGCGACATTGTCAGCACTGGGAAATATTCTCCATTTTACACTGTGATAACACCACAGGGAAAGCAGTGTTGTATTTATTTGAATGTAATCTCCGTTAGCATCACAAACACGTAATCCTGAATAGTACTGAAACTGTCCAATATCCATTAGTCAAATTGAGGGCAGTGTATACCTTATATGGCAGGGTCTCTACAAGGCCATGACCAATATATGGAAGAGGCCAACATGACATGTGTATGTATGTATGTATGTCAGCTTGTATAGCGCCGCCAGCCCGCAGGCATCAGGGTGATTTTAACAGACAACACAAACTATGCTAAGGTAGTGCAGACATGTTCATTGCCCCCAAAAATGACAGCTAGGAGACAGTACACCAATCACCTAAACAGGTGCATCTTCAGATTTTTCCTAAAAAGCAGATGGTTGTCTTCCAATCTCAGCTCAAGCGGGAGACTGTGAATGTGTTGCCACTTATTCAATTCCTTTAGATCTGCACAGAGTCTCCATTGTCCATTAGGTTTCAATATTCCTAGTCCTGGTTATTAAAGTTTGTATGGATTAATCAAATAACCCCACCGGGTTTCAAATTTGTGATCATCTCTGGTAGTGATTCCATGGACACTAGAGGTAACCAGCATTGTCTTACAACTACTAGCGCCATAGTCAGGTCTGTAGGTATGGTTCTATAATGAAGTGACATTTAAAGCAGCTGTTTTCATTTTTATCTTTGCTCTTCTGTCTCCCAAGCATCAGTCATACTGATTTGTTCTTCAACCATCTGGCGGAAGCCCAAATATTTATTCGCTCGCTATTTCTGAAGTATCTTCCAGTTGAGTTGAGAGGTCTTTGCTTATGGCATCTACCTGGGTGATTGATTCCTTTCTTTTCATTCAGGTTCTCTGAAACTTCACAGCTCTTTTGGAGGAGACATTACATTTGGGAAAGAGGAAATGCTGGGTTCTAGCCCAAGAGAGTTCTTCTCTTTTCAAATGTAACTGTTCCATTTTTCTCCTTACGATCTTCGCTTTTTATTTTTCTGTTTTTATTTCAAGGAATAAAGAGGTTTCACTATTTGCCTTTGCCAAATTGTCAGCTAACTCAAGGGTATTTTCTCATGAAATAAAAGAAGCATATTTTTTCTGTCGCCTCCCCACTTTCTCCTTGTGGATTATGAACTGGACCAATTTCCTCTTGTGATTGTCCACCCTGACCTGATGATTCCTTCTGGCCAAGGTTTCTGTAAGCATTATATATAAATAAATCATATATTTGAGCATAGCTCCCTGTGGTTTGCACTTGCTTTCTTCACTTCTAGGTTATGATTGGGAGGGAAACCCTCTCCAAAATGGCCGTCGCCCCTTCCTGTTTGAAAGTCTTCCTGCAATATTGCAGCATGCCATTCTGATTGACTGCCCATCTGCTTAAGCAAGCCAATCAGGGAGCCTGCAGGCGAACGCCAGCCCCCACCAAAGGCCTGCACTCAAGGCTCCTGTCCGAGCCTGTCGTAGCACTGTGGAAGCACAGTAATATGTTCATTTAACTCAAACATTGCTGCTATTCCCTACCACCCTACATCCTCACTAAATTCAAGCCACCTCACTCTGGCTGCATTCCTGCCCACCTAACGATGCAACTAGACTCACGCACTACTACCGTTGAGAGTCATAACCAATAAGAAGCCCCTAATGGCTGCGTGCGCTTGCACCACATGACTTAAACTGCTGTGCATCCACGGCTAAGACATTCCGATGCGAGACACTTCCATGCCCCGAGCAACATAACAAAGTTGTCCATAACACCCCTGCCGAGGAAATAATACTTTTCAGAACATTGCTTTCCGTGAGCACCCACGATTGTATTGCAATCCGCAAACGACTCCTGATAGTCATAGCTAAATATGCCCACTGTTGAATTCTGCTACGCTCCCACATTTTCTGAAATTCAAAGTTAGATGTGTCTATGTTTATACTCACTTCTTGCCTGACTACTGGAATTCAAAGCTAGATGTGCCTATGTGTATGCACATTTCCAGCATGACTACTGAAATTCAAAGCTAGATGTGCCTATGTTTATGTCTTGAAATTCAAAGCTAGATGTGTCTATGTTTATGTTCACTGCCCGTTTCTTTGCATGGCCAAATGAACAACAGAGAGTATCTGGAGAAAAAAAAAAACACTGATGAAAACAAACATCTTTTCAACTCCTTGGCGTCTGATTACAAGACGGCCACCATCCACACGAAGAGTAACAACTGCAATAAGAGAATTGAGAATGCCAACTCTGACACCAAAGAACCTTTCACCATACTTAGGGAGCTTGAATCGCCGGCCCCCACTCGAGACCGTTGCACCACGGACCTTACCTGGTGCACCAACATCCAAAATGCACTTTCCGACAAAGTTGTCTCACTTCATAATAAAATCAAAGCCAAATCAATTAAGCATGCCCCAGCAAATGTACAACTTGATCTGCCCAATCCCCATCCCCAGATTTGAATTCACCCCCAGCTCCACTGCCAAAACGCTAAAAACCATAAAGGGCCTAAAGCCATCCAGATGTCAAAGCAACATCTGACCTGCAACCATCATCAAATACTGTGCTGAGAAACCTGCACCATTTATCACAAATCTTATCAACAACTTCTTCAACACCAGCAACATACCAGGGAATTGAAAGAAGGTTGGGGGCTCCCCTTGCTAAAATAACATACTCTAGACCCTAACACCCCGACAAACTACTGGCCAATTACCACAGTGCCATTTCTCTCAATAATTCTCGATAGAGTTGAATCCCTACAGATGCAAAAATATCTGGAGACCCACAACCATCTAGGCCTCCGTCAATCAGGCTTCCGTCCAAGCCATGGGACAGCAACTTCTCTATTGGACCTTAAAATCCAAATGGATCAAATCAAGGACAAAAGCGACCTAGCAATCCTCCTTCTCCTAGACCTGTTTGCTGCATTGGACCTTGTCAACCACATTATCCTCTCTCAACATCTGTAACACGCAGCCCATTTCTCCACCAGCGGTATAAAATGGATCAAATCTTTTTTGGCAGACCGAACAACAAGAGTCTTTTCTACCACTTCAGCAGCACAACCTGTCCCGGTCACATGTAGAGTACCTCAAGGGTCCTGTGTCCCCCCTACTTTGTCCAATGTGTTCATTAAGCCACTCTTTGAACTCCTCGACAAACTGGGCAACTATGCTGATGACACCAAAATACTCCTTCCCATCACATGCAACTTCGACACTGACACCAAACCCCATAACAACATCTACCTCACTATTGAAGCTTGAATGGCACAATATGAGCTCTGTCTGAATGATGGAAAAACAGAACTACTATTAATTGGCAACCCCCCATACTTAACTCTCTACCACAAGCCAACAAAGCCTTGAATATTGATGGTAATTATCACGGTGGCCAAGGAGGTAAAAACTCTCGTAGTCTACTTGGACTCATCTATATCCCTCTCCAGACAAGTTAACGCCATCACTTCATCAGCAGCATACACTGCCAAACTGATCACAGCTAGCAGACCATTCCTAATAACAGACAACTGCATCACAATAGCCAGAGCACTCATTCTATCGAGAATCGACTAATGCAACTCCCTCTTTGCAGGTACAAATTTCTGTAATACCAGCAAGCTGCATATAATGCAATATAACACAATCAGAGCTATCCTCAACATCCCCAAAAAAGACCATATTTCCACAGCTTGGCGAAACCTTCACTGGCTACCAGTACGTGATCATATTACATTCAAAGTCCTGTGCCTAACCCACAAATGCCTGTCCAACAATGCCCCAGCATACCTTACCAACCAAATCTCCAAGCACAGACAACAGACCCACCCGATCTGCCTACTCACACTTCCTCACTACCCCAAGATTCAAACTGCAAAATGCTGGAGGTAGCAGCGTCCCAATAATCGCGGCCAAACAGTGGAATACTATGCCACTAGCAGTAAGAGCGGAGTTGCTGCTCTGGTTGTTACAAAAAGTCCTAAAAACCTGGTTGTTCGCCCAAGAAGGATGCATATAACCTGTATGTAATGAATGAATTAACTCATTTGCGGCATGAAAATCTATATGTAGCATAACATATATGTAACCTTTGAGGCATGACTGCAACATTACGACCACTGCCAATTAACTTGTAACCATATCCTTAAGCAAAGCGCCCAGATGCCTCAGTGCTTTGCTGTGCTCTACAAATGTACAAATAAATAAATAAATTAGAATCAGGATTTCCCTGTTGGGATCTGATGATTTGACCAATGCTCTCTGTCAAATTTGCAACCTCCCGCTCAAGTTGTCCGAATTGTTCTCCAGCCTTGGACTGCGGGTTGGTATTTGGTCATATCTCTGTTTTTCCCTAGAAGGGTAACTGTCACTAGTAGGGGTGTGAATTTGATAACTCTGAAAACTGTTGTTATATATGTTGCTTGGTCTCCTCTCACCCTGGTCTGGGATGTATTGTCATGGAACCTAGGAGGAGGAAGAGGATAATTGTCTTGTTAATTATTTCTTGGTAATTAGGAGGTGGTGATTGACCTCTCTACCTGGGAAAAGTCTAACTTTGATTTCCAACGGGAAACTAATCCTGGGTTCTGAGAATTTCTCTTAGAAGGGATATATGTGTAGGCCGGGATAGGCCTAGAACCTAAATACAGAGAGTAATGTAAGTCTCCAGTTTTGAGGGATCAGTATTTTGCATTCCAAGTGGAGTACCAGTCAGCTGGCTCTGAACAAAGGGTTTTCTCTTTCTGTTAGGTAACCTTAAATGCAGAGTAATGTTTATTGTGCCCCATCTCTAAGTACAACTGCGAAGTACTCTCCACTCCAGCTACATTAATGGTGGGTGGAGGAGGTTCTTGTTTGGGGTTCATTCCTTGTTTTTGGTAGTTGTTGGGTTCTGTACTTCATACATCCTCATCCATGATTATCCACTTGAGACTTCTTGAGTCATCACAATTGTAAATTAACTGGGTCACTTCATATTTTGGAAGGACATGGAAGAATGTAGTTTTGAAAACATGACTTTCGCTATTGACACATCTAGACATTCGGGCAAAAGCCACTTGAGCTCTTAAGGAGATTCCCTAAAAGATTGATCACCAGCACAAACTAAATTATAGGCTGCCTTGTCCTTGGGGATTTCTGTGAGTTGAAAATATTTTGATATGGCCACCTGATAAGACAATCATTTGTCATGATTTTGATCATCCAGCCCAGCAACTGGAAAACTGCAAGGGAATGTCCATTTGATGACTTCTATATTGTTTTTGCAATTTTTGAATCTGAATCATGCCATCATCTATTCATATAGTTCCAGATGTTCTCTAGCAATATTTTGCATTTCTATGATAAGGAGTCATAAGGCTTTTTATGGTCTTAATCTGCTTGATAGTTCTTTCACAAACTGTGATTGTAGTTTTCTTTTTCTGTGTCTCCTCACTTGAGTCCAAATACCCTCACCAGAGTCAGACACATTGCTTGAATCCCCCACCCTACTTGAATATTTCCTCCCTTGTCATAATGCTGTAAACATGTTTGCTATGTGTACGGTAAAGTTAATCTTCTCCTTTTTCTCTTTCCCATCTGTCTTTTGGGTTATGGGTCTCAAATCATTTCTGAGGGGCCGGATGATATGTTATATCATCATATTGTCACTCAGGATCAGTGTTTTCCCATCTACTGAGGGAGTCTGCAGTATCCCCATAATCCCTAGCACAGTTAGGGGGTTTTAAAATGCCCATTTTGGCACCCCTTTTCTTCTCTCAATTTCAGCCAAATGTGCTAAATGGTCCATCTGTTGAAACATATGCTGTAATTCTTGTTCCATTAACTCATTTTTATATCTTGATCCACTAGTTTACTGTATGGGAATGCTCTTATTTCTTCTCCTGTCCACTCCTGGCATACTAAGTGTCGCTTCCTCCACTCCTCTCACCTGAATTTCTCAATTTTCCTCTGTATCTGACAGTGAAATCAGATCTTCCTGAGACTATGGGTGACTTTGGGAAGAGCGAATGCTATGTCTATCCATGCCTATATCTTGATTATGGAGATGTGGGCCAAAACCACCTGTATGACACTGAGAAGTCCTGGGTATTTGACAGGTAGTTTCAGGGATTGGGATTAATCTCCCTCCTTCCACAAAACGTATTTGCCGGTGAGTTTTCGATTGTGATTCTGAACTCAACTGAATATCTTTGATTGCTTATCTCAATCTAGCATTATGTCCCATTTGAGTAATCATCTTTAGTTTGTACTAATTGTTCTGTAGATTCATTAGGACTAGCCTGGTTAGTGTCAAATGATCAAGTTTTTGAAGCCAGTTTTTCACTCATGTTTTTGTCTTTTCTGCAAAGAACATTTTCTTTCTAATACATATTTGATACTTACACTCACTCTTGGCTGATAATCTGCCAGTAGCTAATTCTATCTTCCGGTGGCCAATCTCTGACATTGCATCATCAAGATCTTTCTTTAATGTTTCTGAATGCTTGCACAATGTTAAATTCTCGTCTACTCTTGGAATAAATTCATTTGTAGCAAAATTACTTTGATCTCCCTGTGCTTGTGCCTGTGTCAATTGTAAGGTAAGCTGAAGTATTTCCTGCACTGCATCATCTTTTTCCTGTGCTGAGTCCTTTACACCTTAATGATTTGAATGTCATTAGATAGCAGATCAAATTCAGTCTGTGAATCAAACACATTCACATCCATGTTTTATATGTGTTTCTCTACTCTCTTTCAATTGTATCTTAATATTCATCATGTCACCTAATTAACTATTGTTATAAGTGCCTTGAGCAGTTATTTTGGCTTTTAATTTATCACGTGTCTTTAGACAATGAGTATGAATGTCATTAGTCTCTGAAAGTTCTCTGTCTAAGCATTGTTTACTTATATGAACAATGTCAGTTCATTTTGTATTGCCTCCACTAAACTGGGTAGTTTCTGTAGCAACACTTGTTTGTCACCCAAAGACTCATTGAAATCTTTTATCTTGTGTTCACACTGATCATTAGCTTGTTGCATGAGTATCAATTCTGCTGAGGCTTTTTGGGCATTTTCTGTAAATTAGCACAAATCATGGCCAACCTGCCTTCCTCCATGTTAAGGTCAAAGAAAAGAAAAGTTCACTCTCAGTTGCTTCTCCTCCATAGCTGTGAAGCTTCAAAGACAAGTGTGTAATGTTGCATTTAACGGGCCTTCTGGAGTCCAAATATCTAGTACTATATTTAAGACCATTGCTTTCATTTTATTTTCCCATATCTCAATGTCTTTCATCAGCCATTGGCCATACAGGAAATATCTGGTTAAGGCATGGTTAAGGGCTATGTCCAAATCTGCCCTGATGTCCTGTGAAGACATGGCTCAATTGTATATCTGATTGAAATTATTATTTAATTTACTTCAATGACTAACCTCCAATCAATAGAAACAAACCAACTGAATTATTTTAATATATTTCAAAATTCACTATTTTTCAACCTACAATTCCACACTTGTCAATTCACAATCAAAACCTGTATACTCTAAGGAGACTATACACCAGGGACCATCTAATGTATGCACTAATCACATTTACACACATCGGTGATGTTAGGCATATTCAGTGTTATTTAATGCATGAGTGTGTTGACATCAGCAATGATCAACCAAACATCCCAGTTATGCACCCCCATTTGTACAAAATATTGTGTTATGACTATTTGTCATATTACTTTATACAGTTATGCATTTTCCTAATTTTAATACTTTCTGATTAATGTATAGAATTCTAATTTATGTCAAATTAAAGTGGAGTCTCTGATCTTTGAAACATGCCCATTTTCACATTCTAAGTCTTATAGTTCCAAACGCATGAGAAATATTCACTTCTGGTTATAAGGTAACCAGTAAATGATGTGCTGTTTTAAACCAAGGGAAATGTACATGATTGGACATGCCCTGTAATTCAAGTTGGGGCCACGTGCTTAGCACATCAGTTACATGTAAACAGCTCTTTGTGAGGTCTTAATTAATGATTGATCAGGCATCTTTGACAAGCCCCATTGTCTTGTTTACATTAGTTGCAGCAAATGGCTGAATGTTATGGGAGAGCTGAGTGAAAATGTGCCAACAAATGGACAAATTTGCTTTGCGGGCCGGTCATAAAATGGATCATTTGGCTTGATGTTAAACCTTTGGTGAAGACCACATATTTCATATTACGTGTATGCCAGTTTGCTTTTATAAGAATGTACCCTGGAAGACTCCCAAAAGTGGAGGACTAGATTGCTCCCAAGTTGAAACTCAGGTCAACTTGAGGTTAGCAGAATATATGGCTGTTGAATGCAGGTGTTATTTAAAACAATGGAAACATTGTTTCTTTTTCTTCATTTTTCTTATAATTTTTCACATTTAACATTGCATTATGTGAATGCATTGCACAATACAATCCACTTATCAATGAGCTATGCTGCATTCAAAAGCAAATAACAGGTTAGTTAATACAATCAAGGGTCAATTCATTGGCTTTATGCATTGTTTTTTATATATTCCATTGAATACCACTGCATAGTACAATACAAAGCTTAAACCAATGATTTAGGACACATCAAACCTAAACAATAACAAAAAGATCTAAACATAGCAATAATATAAGGTGCCTCATAACCGGCAGTAGGATGAAAATTGGAATGTTGGGAGTCAATATTATATTCATCAGCAGGATGTATAAAAGTCGAAATGTGTCTGTGGGTTTGTGGTGAATTGGCAAAGTGTTATTCCTTATACAATTCCACACCGTTTCACCAAGCTGCACCACATTTTGCATTGTTACCTGTTAGGACCCTGCAGACAATACTGAATACATGACAATTGGACGCCCCCCCGTTCCCTGTATTTCAGCACAAGTCAAAATGTGTTGATTGGTTTGTGGTTTGGTGAAGCATTGTTCCTTATACAATTCAACAGTTTTTCACCAATCTGCACCAAATTTTGCACACTTACCTATTAGGACGCTCCAGACAATACTGGCTACATGACATTTGGACACCCCACCTCTTTCCCCAGATTTCACCAAAGTTATAATTTGTTTGTGGGCCTGTGGCTTGTGGCTTGCGGCGAAGCCGTAATCCATGTTCACTGGGAAGGGAAACAAAATATGTTTTGAATATACTTCAATACAAATACAACAGAGCAGGAGGAAGTAGCTTCAAATTCCTATCCCCAACTCACTGGAATGCATTACCACTTAGTGTTAAAAATGAGGACACGCTATTAGGGTTAAAAAAAAGCACTGAAAACTTGGTTGTTCAACAAATATTAAATTCAGCTACTCCCAATCAACCATAGCATCAGAATGTCCCGGATTTACTTCGACTTACCTAATTGCAATATCAAATGCTGTTCCTATGACCTATATGTATGCCCAGTGGCCTAACATGTCTGTAACAAGATTTTTAAAATGAACTGCTATTCACCGTTTTGATGCAACTTTGTATAAGAAATTGATAAGCTGCCTGTAATTTCGCCGTGATACCTTCGGGTCTGGGCGAGTAACAAATGTAATAAATAAAAATAAATAAATAAATGTATGAGCGGTGAATGGACGTGAGAGGAAATGTGAAGGCAGGTAGCCTTCCAGAAGTTTCCATATGTTTGCTGCCTCAGGTGAAATTACTTTTCCAGTGGGTTTTTGCAAGATGGTGCCTGCCGACAAAGCCATAAACCATGTTCACCAGGAGGGGAAACAAAAACATGTTTTTTCTAAACAAGCTTTACAATGCCGTAAACCATGTTCACCGAAACAAAAATGTTTGCTGCATCATGCGAAATTACTTTTCCAGAGGATTTTTGTGAAATGGTGCCAGCCAACAATGCCCGATATCATGATCACCGGGAAGGGAAACAACAAATCTTGTTTCTCAACCGGTCCCAACACGAGCAACAAAAGGGACCTCGAAAACCATGTTTAAAGGGCCTAGGATGCAAGCTTAACAAGATATTTGCGATGTAATGCACCACAACAAACTGCACAATGCTAGGGTGAGGTAGAACAGCGACCTACAGGATCATTCATTTTCAACAATGGATGAGAGTATTATTATGTCTGCCTAGAGAACCCGTTTGGAGAACGGGTACTACTACTAATAAACTATAAAGCCATAGATTAATCTTATGTGCTGGTAGAATTTGATAAGTTCCTTGAGATAAAGCCTGAGGGGTGACCACACATCTTGAGGATGCTGCTTAATTGGTCATATATCATCAAAATGTTCCCACAAAGTCTCATGGCATCACAGTAAATCCTTCATTCAAACAGACTCTAAGGGTGCTCTTCCAAAACATAAGGATACAGCATTTACCAAGGATCAGGATAATAATGTGTGCAAATCTTTTGATATGTTTGCAGGTTTACTGAGCAGGCAACATAGGGATTCACAGAGGATGTCAACAACTATAATTTCAAATGCACTTGAGAGCCTGTATGGCCAGAAATGTTGAACTACAGGACAGGACCACATTAGATGGCAGAATCCAAAGTTTACAGCAAAACACTTGGCTACTCACCAGTTGTCGTGGGGTCATATTTGACATGTTGAGCTCAAGTGATGTATGCTTGGTGCAGTATCTTAAACTGAATTAATGTATGTTTTGCATCTATAGGCACAAAGGGACTTCCACGTTGAGTCCTCAATGGGAACTTCAATATCGCTTTCCCATCTAAGTTTAGTAGGTTTTGATAATGAGGGGGATACATCTTGGACCATTTTGTGAATCATAGGTTGCCCTCCACCTTGTCAACTAACTGTTCCTTAGTAACAAAATGTACCTCGAGGATACATATCACCCAGGTATTGTATCCCCACCTATGTCCATGTTTCCTTGATCCAACTGTCTCATGTTGGTTTAAGGTCTTTAATACCCCAGATCTTCATTTCAGGGGTGTATGGGAATGTAAGCCCCAATCTTCTATAAATCCTTGTCCACATGTCAGCAGTACATTGTACAATATTGAACTTGCAAGGATTGTCAGCACAGGGTGATATTAACATGGATTGGGGTAGTTGCAGCCCTACCAATGTAACTACTATCCTAACATGGGAGTACAAAGGGGAACCTGGAATCCAGTAAGTTGAAAAATGGGCTTCTGCAGAAAGGTAATACAACTCCACATTTGGGGTCATGAGGCCTCCCTGTTCAAAAGAAGTTATAAGCTCCCACCGCACCCAGGGATGTTTGGTGCTCCAAGCTACACCTATTAATAATGACCGTAGGTGCCTTAAGAAGATTTTTATTGAGATAAATTGGACTGTTTTGGAAGAAACATGGCAACTTAGGGAGAATTTAAATCATGGCCAAGAGATCCTCTTAAATGTAGATAATGGGAGATTATACCACCAAGTGACTTTGTGATCTAAGGAGTTTAGAAGAAAGACATGGTTATTCAGCAATAATGTGGAATGGTCCATGCTGACCGTTTGTGCGAAGATATTTCACTGATTTCAGCTCCCATCAGTATTTCCCAAGGTTGTCCAGTTTCAGGGTACTGGCAGTCAGCAGGAAACAAAGAGATGTTGACAAATAAATGCATACACCAGAGTATTGACTAAAATTGATTATTTCTTGAGTGAGAGAAGTTAAATTGGTTTGTGGATCTTTGACATATAGTAGCACGTACCCACATAGAGAGAGATAATTTCTCTTCTCTGACCCACCAACGCAATCTCCTATGGACCTGCTGATGTCTTATCTTACTGGTTAAGGGCTCCATCGCTATAGCAAAGAGAAGAGGTGACAGGGAGCATCCTTGCCTAATATCCGTGCTAAGACTAAATTTGTTCGAGCAACTCCTATAGTGCAAATCCTGTCAGAGGAGGATGAGTATAATGAGCAAATGCAGATTAAGACATAACCAGAAATGAACATTTTTCCCAAAGTGGTCCAGGACAAGGAATGAAATGTCATCTATGCATCCAAAAGGGAGCTGTTGCTTGGGTTTTAGGATCTATCTGTGTCAATACTACAAAGAATCTTTGAAAATCCAACGAAGTTAATCTACCAGGAAGGAACCCCAACCTATCCCTAAGTATCAAAAGGGCTATGTGTTTAAGTAAGCGATTAGCTATTAATTTGGCAAATATATTAGTGTCTAAGTTAAGAAGTGCTATTGGCCTATATGAGCTACATAGTTCCGAGTCCTTGTTTGGTTTCAATAGTAATGTAATAACAGCCTTGTTCATTGGTGGTGGTAGCTGACCTGCTTTGGTGACTTACTCCCATACCTTTAATAGAAAAGAGGCCAGTCTGGGACCATATTCATTATAAAACTCTGCACTTAAACCATGCACACTAGCAACTTTCGAGGAGGGGAGTGTTGCAATCGCCTCAGGGATTTTTGTACTAGTTATTGGCAAGTTAATTTCCTCAAGGGCTTTCTGATCTATTCTAGGAAGCGGTATCTCCTTCAGGTATTGCCAGATATCATTCATGGATTTTAGTTTGGTAGGCCTTGTATGGCTATGTATAGAAGGGTAACAGGACTCCCATCATCCCATCGCTGGTTATTTGCAAATTCCCTGCTGATTCTTTCAAGGCCACTAATTCAGTCTGGCCCCTTCCTTTCACCTTTAATCAGCCAATCCAGCACACGGCCTGGGTGATCTTCCTACCTGCATCTCTATGACTACAATTGTGCATTAGGACAATTGACCTCTCTTTCGGCCACTAATCAGAACTTGTTTAAATTGGCTTTTAAGGGGGATAATAATGCTTTATCATTAGATTGTGCCATTATGCCTTCTAGACACTTAATTTCAACTGAACTGCAAGGGTCAACATTTCTCATGTTATAACTTTTAGAAACCCTGCTTCAAAACCAATGGAAATCCCCCTAATATGTACTTTAAATACCACCCAGATTGTGGCACTGCAAGAATCTGAGCCAAGGTTGCTTTTGAAGAAGGACGTGGTGGCATTGTGAACATCACTTGTCTAAGCAAAATCTTGGAAGGCAATCGCTTTAAAGCGCCAAGTCGGGCACTGTTCAACACTATCTTCTAATGAAAAGGACAATTTAAGTGAAGAGTGGTCTGAAAAGGTTCTGTGTAGTAGTGAACAATTTACATTTGTGCGCACCATCTCTGGTGAAGTTAATATAAGGTAAAAATAGCACAAAACCCCCAAACAGTGAAAACGTATTGGGGAACACTTGTAGAACCATACAAATTTGTTTTGGTATACACAATTTAATTTGAATACATTTATCAATTTAGTAAAAATGCATCACAAAGTGAATGATTATACAGTCAGTCAGTCAAAAACATGTATTCAGAATAAAACCTTCAATTACAAACACATATGTAAAACACATATCTATTTTCACAACACACACGCAGGATAAAAAGAGAATAATTTAATGACCAACGATTGTTGGTATCATAATAAATACATAGGCAGAACAAGGCTAAAATCTGCTATTCAAGTTTCAAAAACTAATTTCCCAATGTATCAATAAGAAAGAATAAAGCAGGCTCACAATCCCAATCGAATAACATCATCTCATCAATACAGGCAAAAACCTTAAAATTCCATATCTGCAGATAGGCAAAGGACGCAGAATTCGAGGAGAGTATGCTCGCAGCATTGCAAGATTAATATAAGCTGAACATTTTATTCAGAAACAGACATGAACATCACAGGGGCTAAGACCTTCCTACATCATATTCTCAGGGGCCACCTGTTTCAACGCCCTTGTTCTTTGTAGGCAAGCCTTGTGTATGTAATGCGCCATTGCACAAAAAATATGGGGCATCAAAGAGTGTCTAAGGAAAATCATGTCATCGCCTGTAGAGCGAATCCCAACCGCATTAGTACTGGTTTTAGTTAATGCATCTTAGGTTAAAGGACACAGTACATATCAATAGAAAATGTGTCACAGTTTCACTCTCTGACCCACACATCAGACACTCCCCCTTCCCAGAGCCACCCCATGTTCTTGTTAAGGATGCTAAAGGCAATATCCCGAACCTGAAGTGGACACAAACAGTGACCTTTCAAAAGGAGGTGTAATTGGTTATACAAAAAATAGGTGCAGGCATTCATCTAACACAGCATGTGTGCAATGGAACCCATTCTGTGGTTCCACCTTAGCGTGTGTACATCAGCCAAACAGTTCACAACCATTTTGGTCGAATGGAAAATGTGATCGGCTTATAACTGGGGCACAGATGTCATTAATTTAGAGTCTCGGCACCCTATTTGAGTGAGAATAAATAACAAATTACTAAGAAGAAGTTGTTGCCCTAAATGTTTCAATCCCTTCACAATAAATATGGGATCTTGCTCAGGGGCCAAAAGACACTTTGATGCCAAAAAAACTACAAAATGACAAATCAAAAGAAAATCATTAATCTTAAAAATACAAAAATAATTGCAGTAAAGGAATCTGTTCTCTTTTACAGACTTCCAAGGTTTGAACAATTTAGCGAAAAAGTAGACAAAAAATCATTTTCAAAAACACCCTTCTATCCATGGGTTATCTCACAAGTAGATAAAGACCTAAAAGGGACACGAAATGTACAATAAATCTAATCAATGAAAATATATTGACCAGTGATAAAAGGAAACATTTCTGGAAGCCGAGCTAACCATGACTAGACACATTAGTCCCTTTGCATCATCCACTGCCTACACAGCTAGGCTAATCTCCCTGAGTAGGCAAGTTCTAGCTCCAAACAATTGCCTCACGCTCACACGTGCACTTATCCGCTCCAAACTGGACTACAGCAATGCTATCCTCAGGGGCGTTGCTAGGGGGGGGCTAATGGGGCTATAGCCCCTGATCTTTTGGTTGTAGCCCCGGATAGAATCTCAGGAGCTACAGCCAAAAGACTAGCTAGCCCCCAGTCCCAACAGTTCCGACCTCAGCTTAGCCCCAGGTCTTTTCCAGACCTAGCAACTCCCCTGGCTCTCCTTATGGGCACTTCAACCTCTAATTTGGCCAAACTTCAACTGTTGCAAAACAAAGCCTTGCGCATCCCAATGGGTCTAAACAGATCAGACCATATCTCAGCAACTAGATGCAAGTTTGTCTTGTGGTGCCTTGAAACATCATTTCCTGTATAGGCGCTTTATAAATACCCAATAAAATGAAATAAGGTCTACTGGTTACCATTCAAAGCTTGCATTGACTTTAAAACTCAGGCCATTGCCCATTGATGCATCTACAAGGAGGCACCCCTCTATTTCAGCAACTGCTTCACTAAAAAAAACCTGTGCGATAGCTTAGATCCAGTGCCAGCATCTCACTTCTCACCGAGGGCTTCAAGAACAGAAGAGGCATCAGCTTTTTCGTTATGTCCCCTTCTCTCTGGAACTCTCTCCCAGTCGCCATTAGATATTACAATTATTCTCTGCCTTCAAAAAGCTTGTAAATACGTGCCTGTTTGATAAATACGACTAATGCTTGTCTCAGCTGTCTAAATATGAGTAATACTCATATTAAATGTACAGTTTACTTTCAACTGTTGTACCAAATGCTGTGATACCCCCGGGTCCCGGCGTTACAAACATTTTATAAATAAATAAGTAAACAAACATCAATAAGTTATGGTCAACATCCATTTCCCCTGTCACTGGGATTAGCACAGACCATGTAAAATCAGTGTCTTGATTTTCTTTTTTCCAGAAACATTAGCCACTTGTGGAAACCTCATCACGAGTTGGGCACAAACCACGATGGTATTAATGCCAGGGCTATTAGCCTTACCGCCAAACCCCCCGGTGCTATTAGCTCCGGATCACAGGTTTGGCGGAACAGTAAGTCCCCATTCCCCATTGGGCCCATTCAGGAATTTCCCATTCCCCATTGGGCCCAATAAGGAATGTTCCACCACCGGCGGTAATAGCACTGAAAATCAGGAAAATTGCAGTGGATTTGCCCCCAGCTCAGAGCTGGAGGAAAATCCGCAAAGCCTGTGATTTGGCAGACCCTTAAATGTGGCGGTAATAGTGTTACCACCGCATTTAAGGGTTACCGCCAAACTCGTGTTGAGGCCCAAAGTATTATCAGTCTTGATGGAACTCCACTGTTCACCATTTAGAATCTTGATCTTCATTATTGTCATTCCAATGTATGGCAATCTACAAGAACATCTAATGAAATACACAACCTGGTTAATGTTGCAATTAGTCAATTGATTTTGTTTTCAAGGTAAAGGTAACCCTATATCTAATTCTTTGAGGACCCTAGTTTGTGTCCACGCATTGACCACTCAGATAATGTCTATGGAGTCGAGGTAAGCCACATAATCCAGTTAATGTGGGAGCTTTTCTCATTATTGTAATTCTAATATCAGTGTGGACCAGTAAATCTTTAAGATTTTTTACTGTGTTTCTAAGCAAACAATGGTGGTGGTAGTCATGAAGGGTACTCTTTAATATGTTCTAGTGTTTCATACTGATGCATTTAGTTTTATTTGACATACTAGAACATTTTTGACACAAATCAAATGCTCACTGTCAGTACTCCCAGGTTTTTGTTCAAGTAAAGCATCCCAGTTATTATTAAAGGCCCTTTTTCTACATCTGTGGACTCATCTTTTGAGGTAGTTCCTCTCAAACAATTTAGTAGATCAAATTGAGGAATGTTCATCAAAAATATGCGACTCAGTACTTTTTCTATGTCACCAATAGTGCAAGTTATATATTAGAGATCTTGGGCGGAAGCTATGGGAACTGGTAGTGAGTTTCTTGCAATAGAATAAGGATCCACTTTCAGAATTTGATTCTCCAAATATATTGTAATATCTAAAATATCTAAAAAATAGTAATGGCATTGGCTTTCAATTTGACTAGTGAATATTATAGATGAATTTCTGGTATTAAGTAATTGTTAACATTCCTTTGGCACCATACTCGAACCTTCCCAAATAATCAGTACATTGTCAATAGATCTTTTACAGACTAGGATATTCCTAAGAAATTGATTATCAACAGCATATAAATGTGTCTCCTTAATAAAGACCACGTATAACTTGGCTGCACTAGGGGCTACAGTAGAGCCCATAGCTGTACTTCTGATTTGTTTGAAAAGTTATCAAACTGAAAGAAATTTTATGAAGCTGGTCATAGCCACACACCATTTAATAAACTCTCGAATCTCCAAATCTAGACCAATGTAGAAGGTGTCTAAATAACATTTCACAAGTTTGATAGACTAATCCTGGGGCATGCAGGTTGATAGCGATTCAAATTGTAATGACAAGATTTGTATTAGTATCAAAAACATCCCCTTAATGATAATGATAACATGTGTCGTATTCTTAACAAAAGAATGCTTTTCAGGGATGTGTTGTTTGCGAAAAAAACCTGCAAACCTCAACACATTTTTAAAATGGAACCAACACCCATGACTATTGGAGGCCCAGGAGGATTATTGAAAGTCTTGTGTATCTTTGGCAGTGTACAGAAGGCAGCTTTTTTTAGGGTGGTTTTGTAAGGAATGCTGCCTCCTGTTTAGATA
The DNA here is from genome assembly GCF_040938575.1 of Ambystoma mexicanum. Taxonomy (NCBI): domain Eukaryota; kingdom Metazoa; phylum Chordata; class Amphibia; order Caudata; family Ambystomatidae; genus Ambystoma; species Ambystoma mexicanum. The sequence goes on along the minus strand of NC_090933.1, from coordinate 434,324,743 downwards.
ACCAACCTTCTTCAACTTCCTACTGTACATAATTCTTTATGCTACTAATCAAGATATCTGTTGGGTCATTGTCAATAGGTAAGTAACTTGCTGTGTCATTTAGCTATCTCATACATTCCACTATATAATCACTATGATCATATAGGACAACAGCTCCAACTTCATCAGCCTGTTTTATGATGAGTTTGTCATTCTGCCTCATTACGACCGTAAAAGGCTGCTGCGCCGTTAACCCATTAGCTCCTTACTACGAGGTCCCTTTGCGGGACCCGACCTGAACGGCTGGACTAGACCAGCCATTAAAGTAGGGACCCGCAAAGGGACCTTGGTGCTAAGTACGGTACCGCAATTTGCGGTACCGTACTTAGCGCCTTTCCCAGTCCCATTGAGCCCTATGGGGCAAAAATGGGAATGGGGAAGGGCCAATGTTCAATGGGGAATTACCGCCCCGCCAACCTTGGAATGGGGTGGTAATTCCACATTGAACATTGGCGGACTCGTTACGATACCGGCACCAACCATGGTGCTAATAGCGCCATGGTTTAGCGCCAGTATCATAATGAGGGCCATTATCTCTTAATGATTTTACAGCTGAAGGTTCAGCTGAAATAACATTAAAAATGGTTTAGGAGTACCTTTGTTTTCAATCAACTCAAGATCTTTTACACCCTCTGTTCAAACACGGGTCACTCTGGACTTCTGCAAGATTGGGGGCCCTCAAAAGTGGATGGTACATGAAAACCAGTTAGACTCTCCTCATCATGTGCTGAGATTTGAGAGAATAATTATTTTAGATGTATTTTTCTCATACACTGTCTTAATTCACCACAAAAGGTGTAGGAATCTTGTAAATGGGTAGGAAAAAACCAACCCCTTTTCCCAACTTGTAGTTCCATAGGTGTTATGCACATGTAAGGCCTGGGAAGGAATCCCACCCTGTCTGGCCCTGTCTGGCCAAGAAAGGCCCACCAACTAACCCTGTAAGTAGCCATGCACCACATATTAGGAAGTATGTGCTTAAACTCTTAACACCACAGCTTCCACTGCCACACAACTCTCTTCCTCCCTCTTCCTTTCTACCCACCCTGTTGCTGATCCCTGCCCACGTGACTTCCTCTGCCTTCTCCTACTCCTCACCCACCCCAATGGCCAAACTTCTCCTGCGTAGCAAACCATTGTCTCTGTCTCTAGAGGCGGCACAATCTCTCCACTCAGCTCGTATTTCATCTCACAGCCGCACCATGCCTGCCTGTCCCACCACAGACTCTCATATCTCACTGTCTCCCACATCAGAGCTCGAACTTGAAAAAATGCCTTACAAGAACCTTGCAATTTATGTACAAACTCACCAGGCGCCGCACTATACACATGGTGCATCCTCGCGCCTACCTACTCCCCCACTACTCACCTTCTACGACTAAGACAGTACGCAGAACACATAATGCCCGAATGCCTCCATGCAATGGATGGATAAGACTACGACACTTGGTGGCTCGCACCCACCTTCTCCACCTCTACTCTCCTGTTCAGAAAATACCATCTGCAGCACTGCAGCAAACCAAGCCAGAACATGCCCGAGTCAAGAGAGGCATAAACACTTGATGGCATGCACCTACCTCCAGCTTCTTTCTTCACCGCACCCCACCAGGCTGATAGCACCATAGCACCCCTGTGCTCCTCTGCCAGTCAAGCAAGACCATACCTAGGTTAAAAAAAAAGAGCTAACATACCAACCCCGCAGCACCTGATCTCCCCCAGTAGCTTGGTAGGCATGCCCCTGAGCTCCACCTAGCCTCCCAGGGCACATGAATTGAGGGCTGACAATTTGATGCCCAGTAAGACAAATATAACTAGCGCATTGACCAAAACGTCACCGCCTTCATTTCTGTCCGAACCTGCTCTGAATCACCAGACCCTCCCAAACAGCCTGGCACACAAGTCCCCTAGGCTCTCACATACCTGTAGAACACCCGACTCTGGAGCCAATACCCTGCCTGCCAGTAATATTACTAGTATAGGCATAGGAATCTACATGCCAGACTCTCTTGACTACTGTCAGTCCCAGGGTCCCACTTCCCATAATAATACCTCACCGCAAACAACACTTCCCCCACCAAGTCACCTAGCCAACAACCGCAATGCTCACCAGACCAAACCTGTTGCTTTTGCCTCTGCTCCTCAGAACTATCCCTCACACATGGAATACACACCTCCTCGTACACCACTACACAATGACAAGTCTCACTACACCAAACCTTGGGTGATACTTATTTATACCTAAAAGATGGTGGTACCCAGTATATCTCAATCATCAGATATTGACTCGCCTCCAATTAAGTGAGGATGACCAGTGAAAACATGAAACTCAACCCACAAAGATGTAATGTTCCCTTCTCTGCCACTTATCTAAGCAGGATACGATTTGAGGATGGCTAAACGACTTGCACCTTGATGGCTACACACCTCACTTGGCTTCAACTACCAAATCAATATAGACAGCACTTTCGCCTTAAAACAACAACAAAAAACTGCCTGGCACCAGCTAACCCTCCTTTAGAAGATAGACAGCTGTCTTCTACTTGAGGACTTCAGAAACACAGTTATGGCCCTGGTACTCTCCCACATCAATGGGAGAAACACCCTCCTCACAGCTGTGTGTGTACCAAGATCAAAGATTTACATTTAAAGAAAATAAATATATCAAATGCATCCCAAATTAATCATTTTCATGGGCCTATTTGTTTTGGATTAGCTGAATGGTCTCCTTGGAATGGCATTGATGGATGCAAGGCCAGCCAGTAATGGCAACTTCGGAAGACCAATTGTCAAGACAAACTTTGAACCTTGACTTGGCAGAGCAATGAGGCCTCTTGTAAAATATGTATCTGGTCATTAAGGAGCCTAGTAAAATGATTCCTTTGTGTTATATGCTATCTATTCCAGTAGGGGGGGCACACTGAATTGAAGCCCTTACCCTGCGGAGTTGCCTTGATGTGCCTACCTGTCTTGGGCATTAGAAAGACTAACAAAAAGTGAGTAATTCCAAAGAATTTAGAAAAGTATCCCAGGAATTCATTATATCCAAGAGGGCTCTTAAATGTATTTATGGTGATTCCTGCGTACAAGGTATGTCACAAAATTGAGTTTGGGTCTATATATTATATTTTGGAGAAGTATATTTAAAATGCAATGCCGGGTTCTATAATTGCACTGAACAGATTAGTCTCCGATAGTAACCAATTATTCATTAATTCTGTGAATTTTCCCAGAAGTAAATTAAATCTGGGTTTGTTAGCATGTTGTAGAACACGCCACAAAGATTTTCAGGGACTGATACACTTTGTGACCTGCAGTTTTATGACATAGAACCACCAAGTCAACCCTACCAAACATTCCTCTATGTCCATGGTAGAAATCAATGTTGTAAAACATTTTAGAGTTGAATAATCCCTAGAACAGTAAAGTAAATATGTTTCTCTGAGGCCAACACTGGTTTCAGAAAAACTAAGTGAATTGTATTTTTTATGATGTATTCTAACAATATTTTTTGTTAATCTGGCAACCAATGTCAATTTTTATGTTTATATTGGACAGAATCTTAAGTTTTTTTGTCATGAATAGTTATTCAGATTTGCTTTTGTACAAGTGGATTTTTATGTTTATTGTGAATGGAAAGATAAGCAAGATATAGCAGGCTATTGTGTTTCTTTACTATATTTTTTTTAGGTAATTTGAGTAATCATTAGGCTCTGCTACCCAAAGCTTTCCCAGTGCTCAAATGCCAACTATTAAGATAAGGGAAGAAAAAAGCAAACAGTTTAGGATGGGGACGTTTGGCAAATGCTGTTGAAACAGGAAGATCCTCTCTTTCTTTCTGAATTGTGGAGGATTTGGGATTTCCCTATTACTCAGAGGAATACTATTCTAGAGTTTTAGCCCAAGAAACATACATGACTTGCCAAAACTGTAATTTCTACAAAACTTGTGACAACGGGAGTGGTTTGGATTGTCTCAGATAAAGAGAGAAGGCACAATAAAGTGCCTTATGCATTACTATCAGAGGTTTATTTGATTCTAGCACAAGTGGGAAGCCAGTGTAGTCTACTTAGAGCTGGATGTACTTCGTGGAACCTACATAAACGTAGTCAGATTGAAAGCATATTACGACTCTAGCCAGGGTGCTGGTGTGATCAAGACAGCCAAGATCTAATTTCCCAGAGAACTATAAAATGGTAATCCGGGATGTCCTGTAGTCCTCCAACTAGCTGAAAAACAATCTGGGTGCTGGCCCCATAACTCTGAAAGATGACTCCCAGCTCTGCCAAAATGTCATGCAGGTGCTTTCATGTAAATGTTGAACAGCAAGGGGGAGCTGCAGGACTCTGGAGACACATTGCATGTTAAAATCTCAGCGTCTGATGAAATGTTGTCAATCTTTACTCAGGAAGTTTGTTTAATATAAAAGATGCAGCCCAAGAAATAGATGTATCTGAAAACATCAGAAGTCTCCTTGAGACATTTCAACAATATATTTGGATACAATGTGTCAAATGCCGCTGACAAATTGAGTACCATCAACAGACCCATAGGTCCTTTGTCAGATATTTCATATCAATTGGAGCTGTTTCAGCACTTCTCAAAGAACATAACCCAGATTGTCTATCTCCCAGATGATGCTCTAACTCCAAGTCACCATGAAGTTGCATTTTAGCCACCCTATTCAGAATCATTACAAGAAAAGCAATGTTTGAGATTTGCATATAGTTAGCACACATTTTTCTATCCCACGATGATTTCTTCAAAAGGGGTTTGATCCAGGATTGCTTCAAGTCATTAGGAATGATTGGTGTACTAAATAATACATTTGTAATCCACAAGATTATGATTGACAGAGTATCAGCACATTGAAAAATAATCTTCAAAGGCCATGGATCTCCAGAACAATTAGTTGGATGAAGGAGAAACATAAGGTCCTTAGTTTCTGATACAGAGAATTCCTTGAATATAAAGGTTGCATGGGAGATCCACATTTTCGCCCACATCTTCTACGTCCCTGAGGTCTTTGGTGTCTATGTTCACCAGGGAGTCTCTTATAGCTCCTTGTAAATTGCAAATGTTGTTCTTGAAGAATAGTTGCATCTGATTGCAGTCATTGGATACAGTATTATTATTAAACCCCCAAAATAGGGTATGTTGCTCACGGAGGAACTTGAATAAGGGTTCAATGGAATCAGCTGCTTGATCAATTCTTGAAGGCAAGTATAATTTCTTAAACTCGTTCATGGCAGTTTTATACTTAGCACATTCTACCTTAAACTATGGCACTTATCTTACTTGGTGATTCACCTCAATCTATGTTCAGCTTTTTTGCTTGTTTGCTTTGTTAAATCATTAAACCATCAATTTCCAAAGTGTTTGTAATTGACCTTTTTTTTTTGAGGCACTTGCTGTGGAGTACAGTAATATTGGAGAATACATACAACGACCTAAACGTGCATGAAAATACAAGCTGCAAAAGTTAATGTGACAAAGGCATACAACGCAGAAGCAAGCAGCACCACATAAACAGACTTCCCTGTGTAGGCCCAAAAAAGCACTAGTAGCCATGCTTCAGTGAACCATAATGAAATCACCTTATATTTGAACATAACCATGTGTCCTTAATAGATACAGCAGCATTTAACATTACTTAGGGAAACATAGAAGAGCATGATAATGAATGATAGTAACCCCTTACACTAATTAAATAAACAGTACATGTAGGCCTCGAGACCTAGTTAGCCATCTCCCATGCATGAACATCTTCATCCCCACAGCAGAAAACATTAGCCAGGCTCTTGCAGAGAGATGCACACATACCAAGTTGCAATTAAATGCGGTGCAGTGATAAGTTAAGGCAAGGGGTTGGTGACCATCTTTCCAGGCCTGAGTTGCGATAGTGAGGTCATGTTATTGCAACAAAAATATCAGACCCCAGAGCCAAAGGACAAAACACTGCACATCGATTGGTCAACATTTTTTGGCTTAGCTGAGTTCTGAAGCCTGTGTTCAAAAGAAATATACAATTTATGTTCCTAGGCCGTACATCAAAACATATCTTAACGAAGGTCACAAGTTGGTAAAAACTGACCGATGAGCAGTGAAGGACATGCCTTTCATTAGGGAATGTAGGTTCAGCAAGTGCAGCTGATCTTCTCACAGATGCTGCCTTCCATGCTGTTATTAGGTCTAGCACCATTCAATTCTGCAGTTCTATGAGCCCGAAGGCACAAAGTTCCTCGTGGATTGCATTGAGACCATTCTCTGTGGCATTCGAAGGTTCCATCATGTTCCAACGGATAATCTGTATCCATTTTGAGTTTGTTGAAGTTTGTATTCCAGGACCTAGCAACTAGCTGAAAAATATTTCAGTTTTTGAAAAGAGTCTATATTGTGCAGATACCTTTTCCAAGGCCTCGGTGGCTTCTGTTGAAAAGTAAGTTGATCGTTTTGTGAGTTCATCTGTCCCACGACCATTGGGGGCATCACAGGGCATTGGGATTGTCCTTTGGACAATTTTACATGGCTTTCCGGAACCATCATTACAGGGGCATACAAAGTTACCAAGCAGAGCCTGCTCCGTGAGGGTGGCAGGTAAAAATAGACCTTTGTAACACATTGCCACAGGATGTCCATGATATGCGCAGTTTCCTCATCTAGTACTGGTGTCACATATGTTCAATTGCAGTTGGTTTTACTCCAACTGGCATTCTTCCATTGCCCCAGAAACAGAATGAAGTTTGTCAGTTTACATTATTTCTCCTTCTGTAAATCCCATTAGCTCCTCAGCATTACACACTGCCTGCCCCTTCACCCATTTCTTTTTCCAGAATCGTGCACCTTCTATAACCATTTATGGTTTTGCTGGACACTGGGCTTCTTCATATTTCCCCATCCATTCACATTCACTTTGGATCGTCTTTCCATTTGTATTCAAACTGTGCGTCCCTGGGACTGCCCTTGCCTTCTACAAAGTATTAACAGTGCCAAGCACTGTGCCTCTAAAGTTGGCACTTCCTGGGTTAAGAACAGTCTGGGGGTGCCAACCACATGTGCGATAAGCCCACATATGTGACATGACGAATTTACCTGGGCCCTACTAATGGCCTTCATAAGGTTTTACCATACATGGGTACCATCCGAATGATGTTCAACTAATATGTTATTGACTTCTTCACTCAATTGTCATTTGTGTCTGGTCACAATGTTACTTCTAAGTGTAAGTACATTCTCTACCTTTGTATCATTATGCTTATTACCTCTAAAACCTAATTTCAATCATTCCATTAATGAAAAAGAAAGAAGACGAAGAATAATATGCAACATACACCCATGGACACATTCTTAACATTTCTATGATTATTCACTTTGGCCTCGTGGATAATAACTGCTGCACTTGCTCTGATGTGTCCAAAAGGCTACATTTGTCTAATGCGCTCTTTTTAGAGTCTATTTTACAAATATCCAACTTTCGTTGCTGATTCTTTGTTTGAGTCCCAACGCCTGTTGCTCATCAATGCTGCAGTGCTGCGATTGTGTGTCTGCACAGATCTGTGATATGCACCCAGGTGCAATGATTTCTTAGCTTTGCTGCAGTTGTTGTTGCTCTCTCCACTTCAAAAGGTCCAGTGACCTTTGGTTGATTCCAGGATTGCATGTGCTGTCTGGCGTAGACTTTCACTGGATTGTAGCTGAAGAGGTTCTACTGTTGCTGTGTCGTGCTCGTCAGTTGGGGCAAGGTTCTGCACTTTGATTTCTAGCTGCGAATAAATTAACTTTGCACAGGTTCACATATTCTTAAGATATTCGTTAAATTCATCTCCAATAAATCTGCACTTTTGTGTGCGTCAGATGTTGTACATGTGGACACAGCCAGGGAATGCGTCCTCCTTCCCGTCACCACTTCATTAGGGTGCACAGACTGAACAGGGCTAAAGACAGGCCTTAAAGCCAGCTCTTTTTGAGAGTGTCTAACAGCTCGGTCAACTTTATTTTTAGCAAACAATTTAACCTTTACACCCCTCCATTTGCCTGTGGGTGGTATGCGGTATATGGCTTATGTCTTATTCCTTGCGACCAATTGACCTGCCAAGGAATTTCATTTACAAAGTGGGACCCATTATTAGACCTCAGACCACCTGGGTAACAACTTTCTCATGGGAAACCATGCTGCATATTTGCCATATGTGCTGACACAAGGGCCTACCTCAATCCCTCAGGAATAATGGTATGCTACAACTACTGCATACCTGTATGTGCTGCATCTGTTCACCATAACAATATAATCTATATGGAGCTCCTTGAATGGCCTGGTGGGGTGGGAAAATGTTACCTTTAGAGTCTCAAGTGTATGTCCAGTATGACACTTGTGGCACGTAGTACAGTTTGCTATGAAATTATCACCTTGTTCAGGCAAATTTGGCACAAACCAGTCCTCACTAATGTCAGCAGCAATGTGCTGCTTAGGTGCATGTGTAGGAAACTGGAGCTGTTCTAGGGCAATGTTTAATAGCTCTATGGGCATCACTACTTTACTTGTGCTGTTGTGTCTCCATATGATTTCTGTGGGTGACAGGCTACATCCTCTTTTACCCACAGTGCTTTTTCTGCTGGGGCTCTCTCTTGAAATGCAATTATGTTTTCCTTTGATAATGCAGTGTAAGTTTCTGATAGTTTCCCTTGATGAACTGATGTAACAGCTGTTTGGCTTTCCTGTGGAAAGGGTATATAAATTTCCTTTTTTCTGGCTCCATCCGCAGCTACAATTCCGCACAAAATTAACAGGCCGATTCATGGAATTAATGTGCGCTGAAATTTTCGGCGCAAGTGTGCGAAAACGTGCGAAACGCAGTGCCAGTGCGAAAATCGCAACGAAACCCGCACACAGCTATTCATGGAAGTCTGTGCGCGTGTAAATTCCAGGATGTGCGCCAAAATTCTGCATGGCGCACACATCTCCAAACAGCATGCGCTAAGTGCACAGCGAAAGCGCACATAGCGCAGCGCACACAACAAAAGTAGGCGGAACAGGGGGCGTAACACACGGAATGGGGAATAACACGTGAAAAAGAAGGCGTAACGGGGGAAGTACTGCTGGGAAGTACACGGAACACCCACACACACGCGAACCACACATATTCATGGAATCAAATAGGGCAAACCCACACACGGGCAAAGACACACACAGGCCTAAACACATCCGCCACACGAAGGCAGGCACTAGTGTCCCTGTGCATTACAAAAGCGTGCACAAATAAAAAGCACGTATATACTGAGTGGGGTACGTGTATTACTGGGGTTTGCGGGTAGTTTCACATGCGATTGGCCCTGTGCGAGTGGGGTACGTGTATTACTGGGGTGCGCGGGAAGTTTTACACGCGAAAGGGCCTTTTGCGAGTGGGGTACGTGTATTCCAGGGGTGCACAGGAAGTTTTACAAGCGAAAGGGCCCTGTGCGAGTGGGGTACGTGTATTCTTGGGGTTCGCGTGAAGTTTTACACGCGAAAGGGCCCTGTGCGAGTGGGGTACGTGTATTCCTGGGGTTCGTGTGAAGTTTTACATGCGAAAAGGCCCTGTGCGAGTGGGGAACGTGTATTACTGGGGTTCGCGTGAAGTTTTACACACGAAAGGACCCTGTGCAAGTGGGGTACATGTATTCCTGGGGTTCCTGTGAAGTTTTACACGTGAAAGGGCCCTGTGCGAGTGGGGCACGTGTATTCCTGGGGTTCGCGTGAAGTTTTACATGCGAAAGGGCCCTGTGCGAGTGGGGAACGTGTATTACTGGGGTTCGCGTGAAGTTTTACACACGAAAGGACCCTGTGCGAGTGGGGTACATGTATTCCTGGGGTTCGTGTGAAGTTTTACACGTGAAAGGGCTCTGTGCGAGTGGGGTACGTGTATTCCTGGGGTTCGCGTGATGTTTTACACCCGAAAGGGCAATGCCTGTGCGTGATACGTCACAGACGCGCTTACGCGCTAAGGGCCTTTGGTCCAATGAAATTGCATACGTGTGCTGACGCGCTTACGCGCTAAGGGCCTTTCCTTGAATTACACGCTGACGTGCAATTTTTTCACGTGCCAAATCACTCCGTATCAAGCTGGCCACGCGTACACACACGGTAGACCACGCTCCTGCCCTGAAGGCCATTTTCCTGCCCCCCCAGAGCCCTGAGCACGCTCCCACCTGCCATCTGCTGCTGCCTGACTGTCTGCTGCCCACGTGCCCTGCTATTTGGTGCCTGCACATCAGCCATCTGCAGGGGTCCAGTTGCTGTGTCCACCCCTGCTGGAACAGAAGACTCCCGACTGGGATACCATTGCTCCACAGCCCAGCCCCAGGATCCAGTTGCCCACCCACTCATGCCTCTGGGGTTCCCATGTTGGGCACATCTCCATCTGGCACCACTGGCAACCCCCAGCCAAAGAGGCAGAGGGCCACCAGCTTCACTGCCACTGAAGTTGGTGTCTTGGTGGAGAATGTCCTGGGGCATTATGATGCCCTCTTCAGAACATCACGCGCCAACAAGGAAGGACGGGAGAGCATCTGGGACGACGTAGTGGTTGCCATCAACGCGGAAGGGGTGGCAACCCACGACATCAAGCACGTCGAGAAGTGCTGGGAGGACTTCAGGTCCAGGACCCTCCACAAGGCCTAGCCCTTTGAGGAGGGGGGCCGGGCACGCATGAGTAACATCCAGATGAGTGTCCTGGAACGCGTAGGCCCAGTACTCCATGCCCAGATCCTTCGGAGGCAGACCTGTCTGGAGTTGAGCAGTAAGTGGCCAAGCATTGCTGTGTGAGACAGGGCGTGTTGCAGTGTGCTGGTAGTCTGATGCTTGCCTGTGTGTGTGACATAGGCCATGTATGGATGTGTGTGTGCAGGGACATCATGGTCATGCATGTGAGACCAGTTATGTGGGAACCACATGGTTGGTGCATGTGTTTTAATGCAACATGGGGAGCTCTATGCGGAATGCACACATGAAAGCATGGCTGTCTCTGTTCCTGGACATGGAGGGGGGTGAGGAATGGGTGCTGATGTCATGTACATGTATGGTGCACATGTGTGTGTGTGTGCCTGAGAAGTGTCTGTGTGACTTTGAAACACCATGGATGCATGTGACTTTGAAGGCAACATCTTGGTTTACAGGGGCCCTTCTACATGGATGTTGATGTTGATTGCAGGCGTCGGGACTGTTTCTGCATGTGTGTTGTGTGCATTCACCCATGTGTTGTGGAATGACAGGATGGAAGTGACATTTGACAGTGCCACTCATGTATTATTGCTTCCTGTCGAGGGTATTTTGTACTGTACCCTGATGCTTGTGTTCTATGTCTCCCTCTACGCAGCGTCAAGTGAAGAAGAGGGCGGAGACGGCGCTGTGGAGCCAAGCAGCAGGGATGCCTCCACTGGGCGGCGACACAAGGCCCAGCCACCCTCCCAGGAATTACCATCATCTGGGAGTGAGGGGGCTGGTGCTGTATCTGCCACAACGACTGTGGCGGAAGGGCCGGGTGAGCCCCCACAGGGACTTCCAATGGCGGAGGACGGTGTGGAGACATCCAGGTTGGTGGTCTCCACAGAGGAGGAGGAGCCCGCTACTGAGCCACACATGGGGCCTGGTGGAGGTAGTACCACTGGTGCAAGTGGTGCAGTCCAGGGCCAGGGTCAGGAGGCAGCACAGGTCACCGTGGAGGGGCCTGTGCATGTCGCTGTCCCTGACACTGTGACTGCACCACCATGCACCAGCAGGGAGGCCCCGTCCCAGGCCCGTCCGCAGGTAGGGGAGAGTGTCATGTCATCTGCCTCTCCACTACCTGCGGACGAGGGGTCCCACAAACGTATGGGCTCCGTCCTGGTTGGGGTCGCGTTGCGCACGCTTGTCATTCGTGATGACGTGCGTTCTTCCTGGGTGGAGAACGCACGCCATCATGGAGAGCAGCGTCTTGACATGGCACTGCTGGGAGGGGCCCTGGTTGGTGGGTTCCTACATGTGTCGCGAACTCTGGCGGACCTTTCCTCCTCTGTGGAGACTATGCGCCAGTCGTTCTCCACACCGTCTTCAGGCCCAGATTTCACCAGGGCCCCCTGTGGACCTGGCCCGACCAACACAGCCAGCTTGGTGTAGCTCACATCCCTGCCACAGTCGGGAGTCGGCGGCCCAGCAGGGGTGGACACCGCAACTGGAGACCAGCTGATGGAGGATGTGCAGGCACCATCAGACAAGGCACATGGACAGCAGCAGCAGGAGCAGGCTCTAGGTGGTCTGCAATGATGGCTCGGGGCCATCAACATCGGAGGGGCAGGCATCGGCCAGAGGGCAGGAGGACCCAGGAATGGGAGTGTCTTCCGTGTGGCACCAGTTGGGCCAGCAGATAGTTGCGGAGCGGCGGCTGGCGGAAGAGGCGCGGCTCACCATGGTCAGGGCGGAGTTCTCCATGCGTCGGGCTTTGAGGCGGGCAGAGTGCCTCGAGGCAACTCGCAGGGAGTCGGAACAGGCCATGAGTGCCTCCCTGCGAGACCTTGGGGCCAGGACAGAGGCGCGCCTCTGGCAAATAGACATGGAGTTCGATGATGCCCTAGCCCGGGACACTACAGAATGAGACGCTGGACTTGCCCGCTGCCATTGTATACAGTTAGATAGTGTTAGGTTTCCTTTCATTTTTTCTTTATTTTGGTTGCGCTTGGACAATGCACCACGTTTTTCTATATAGTTTTTTATTAGGTAGTATTTTTGATAGGTTTCATTTCATCAGTTGGGCTCATGGACCCTGGATTGTTCATCTGTACATAGTTTTCACTTTCTTTTTTCCCTTGGATTTGCTTTGTTGGACTGTGACTTTGGACACCATTTCTTTTGGATTTCTTTGGATTATGATTTCTTGTTTTTTATTCTTTTACGGACATGCAGCTTTTCTTTTATTATTCCCATTGTTGTGTGTTGGATTTTAATTACATTCATGTTGTGTTTAATACATTGTTTTCTTCATACTTCAATGTGTGGTATTATCTCATTGGTTTCATGCATGTCATGATATGGGTTTTCACATTCACTTGCACCCATTGTGTGTGTGTGACGGACATGTGTTCATTTACATACTTGCCATTGGGGTTGTATCATGTAATTACCTTTTCTATGTGGGTGGATGCAATACTTGGTTGGGTCTTTGGTCTGGGGAGGCTGGCCATATGGGCCATGATTGAGGATCGTCATGACCTGGGGGCAGGGGGACATGAGTGGGACATGAGTGGGGGCCTGCTCAGGTGCCCTGCACTGCTTGGGTTGTGGGGGTGCAAGGGGACATGAGTGGGGGCCTGCTGGCAGATGCCCTGCACTGCTGGGGTGTGGGGGTGCAGGGCGACATGAGTGGGGGCCTGCTGGCAGGTGCCCAGCACTGCTGGGGGGTGGGGGTGCAGGGGGACATGAGTGGGGGCCTGCTGGCAGGTGCTCTGCACTGCTGGGGGGTGGGGGCGCAGGGGGACATGAGTGGGGGCCTGCTGGCAGGTGCCCTGCACTGCTGGGGGGTGGGGATGCAAGGGGACATGAGTGGGGGCCTGCTGGCAGGTGCCCTGCACTGCTGGGGAGTGGGGGTGCAGGGGGACATGAGTTGGACATGAGTGGAGGCCTGCTGGCAGGTGCCCTGCACTGCTGGGGGGTGGGGGTGCAGGGGGACATGAGTGGGACATGAGTGGGGGCCTGCTGGCAGGTGCTCTGCACTGCTGGGGGGTGGGGGTGCAGGGGGACATGAGTGGGGGCCTACTGGCAGGTGCCCTGCTCTGCTGGGGGGTGGGGGTGCAAGGGGACATGAGTGGGGGCCTGCTGGCAGGTGCCCTACACTGCTGTGGGGTGGGGGTGCAGGAGGACATGAGTGGGGGCCTTCTGGCAGGTGCCCTGCACTTCTGGGGGTGGGGGTGCAGGGGGACATGAGTGGGACTTGAGTGGGGGCCTGCTGGCAGGTGCCCTGCACTGCTGGGGAGTGGGGGTGCAGGGGGACATGAGTGGGGGCCTGCTGGCAGGTGCCCTGCACTGCTGGGGGGTGGGGGTGCAGGGGGACATGAGTGGGACATGAGTGGGGGCCTGCTGGCAGGTGCCCTGCACTGCTGGGGGGTGGGGTGCAGGGGGACATGAGTGGGGCCTGCTGGCAGGTGCCCTACACTGCTGGGGGGTGGGGGTGCAGGGGGACGGACATGAGTGGGACATGAGTGGGGGCCTGCTGGCAGGTGCCCTGCACTGCTTGGGGGTGGGGGTCCAGGGGGACATGAGTTGGTGATCAGTAGTGCAAGCTGACATGTGGCTTGGCTGGGGGGCGTGCCCATGGTGGATGGGCTGCCTGCGGGACATGACCAGGGGTTCAGGGTAGTCCCCTGTGGTGTGGGCTGCCAGCAGGGGCCGTGGAGGGTGTAGAGGGAACACCTGGGAGGACTCACACTGCCAATTCACGTGTAGGACTCCCCGCACACCTCCGAAATACACGTACCCTGCTGAAATCGCGTGTGAGACTTCCCGCGAACCCCAGTAATACACGTTCCCCACTGGCATAGGCCCTTTCGCGTGTGAAACTTCCCGCGAACCCCAGTAATACACGTACCCCACTCGCACAGGCCCTTTCGCGTGTGAAACTTCCCGCGCACCCCCGATATACACGTACCCTGCTGAAATCACGTGTGAAACTTCCCACGAACCCCAGTAATACACGTACCCCGCTCGCACAGGGCCTATCGCGTGTGAAACTTCCTGCGAACCCCAGTAATACACGTACCCCACTCGCACAGGCCCTTTCGCGTGTGAAACATCCCGCGCACCCCCAGAAATGCACGTACCCTGCTGAAATCGCGTGTGAAACTTCCCATGAACCCCAGTAATAAACGTAACCCGCTCGCACAGTGCCTATCGGGTGTGAAACTTCCCGCGAACTCCAGTAATACACGTACCCCACTCGTACAGGGCATATCGCGTGTGAAACTTCCCGCGAACTCCAGTAATACACGTACCCCACTCGCACAAGGCCTATCGCGTGTGAAACTTCCCACGCACCCCCGAAATACACATACCCTGCTGAAATCGGTTGTGAGACTTCCCGCGAACCCCAGTAATACACGTACCCCACTCGCACAGGGCCTATCGTGTGTGAAACTTCCTGCGAACCCCAATAATACACGTACTCCACTCGCACAAGGCCTATTGGGTGTGAAACTTCCCGCGCACCCCTGAAATACACGTACGCTGCTGAAATCACGTGCGAGAATTCCCGCGAACCCCAGTAATACATGTACCCCACTTGCACAGGGCCTATCGCATGTGAAACTTCCCGCGAACCCCAGTAATACACGTTCCCCACTTGCTGTGCTGGTACAGGGTTAGCGCAGCCCTTTGAGCTGGATTGGAGCTTTTTGATGGCTATTCCCTGCGCGAGGGGCGTTCTTGGGGGCATAACTGGCGCTGCTGCAGGGTCGCTGCGCCACTGTGCGCCACGGCTGGTTTTGGTAGCTAAAATCCATGAATACGCTGTGCGCGGAAATGGATTTTACCGCACGCGGCAGGCGCAGAGATTCGCACGCGCACATTGTGCATCAGCCGCGTGCGCCACTTGTGCGCTAAATTCTATGAATTACCCCGTAAATCTTTCCCTTTGGAGTGTGCTGCGCACTTCACTATTGTTATGTGTAGGGGAAACCTTCAATTCCTCGATTAATCTAGCCTAACAAGATAGCATGTTGGACTAGTGACCAATCAGCCCTTCTGTACCCTATTCTTTTCCACCTTGACAATCCTTAATGTACTGTATACATGGTGAAATCATTGTATGCTGATATTTCTAGGGCTTCTAAGAGTGCTACAAGTTCTGCTGCCTGAGGGCCATCTTTGTTGCATAACTATTTGTATTTTTTCTTCTTGCTCCTTCACATATTGTATTACTGCTGTACCTGTGTCTCTCTGGCCACTCCCTTGATCTCCACTCAATGACTCATCTACATAGATCACTACTCTTGTGTCAATAGGTCTTCACTTACCCTGCTGTATTCATCTGGTTCTCGTTCAAAAATGCACAATCATGAACATTGTCTTCAGGCTCAACAGGTGTGGCATTGTATGTAGCTGGGTTAACTGTATGACACCTTACTATGGTGATGGATGGATTTGTCAAGATTACCTCATACCCACTTGCTCTCTGTGTGGTGAGTGTTTATTAGTTTATTTTTATGATGGGAAACACTAAATGCTCAATGTACAATTAGTTCAACAAATGCTGCAGCAGCTCATGCTTGCCAGCATGGGAAGTGGCCTTGCATTTCTGGGTCTAAAAGGCCACTGTAGTATGCAAATGGCTTGTGTTTCTGTGATGATGGCTGTGTCAGTACTGCTGTCATAACCAGTCCATTTTTAATGTGAGAATAAGAAAAATGTTTTTTGTAATCAGGGGTTGCTAATAGTGGTGCACTGCTGATAGCAGTTTTGAGATCGTCACAACATTCGGCCTGTCCATTCAAGTGTGCCTTTATTTTCTGTGCTTCCTTGAGTGCCTGCAGTAGGGGTCTGAAATATGTTGAATATTCAAATACCCATGTTTGACAATATTTGCACAGACCTAGGAATTCCTGCATTTCTCTGATAGTTTTATGCTGTGGTGTGTTCCTCGCTGCTGTGGCTCTGTCTCTGCTTATCCTTCTTCCTGCTGTGGACATGCACTGTCCCAAATATACCACTTCCTTCTGTCAGTATTGTAGTTTGTCTTTGTCCACCTTGTACCCTTTGTCTGCAAGCAGTGTCAGGAGTTGTATTGTGTCTTTTATGCACTGTTTTTCTGTGGTGCTGCACACTAATAGGTAATCTATTTATTGTAGAACTACACTAGTCATGTTGATGTTTCCTAAATCCATTTGGAGGACCCTTTTAAAAACACTGGGGAATTCACAGTACCCTTGAGATAAATATGTGTGCTGGAATATTTTCCCACAATATGAAAACAGGGTCAAGTATTGGGAGTCTGGATGTAGTTGTATTGTGAAGAATAAATTCTTAAGATCTATCACAGAAAAATAAATTGTGTCCGTGGGTATGTTACACAATATTGATGCAGGGTATGGCACTAGCGGATATTCTGCTTCGATTAGATAATTTAGAGGGTGGAGATCATGAATGAATCGCCACAATGATCCTTTTGCTTTTTTCAAGTGATATATGGCCATGTTGCATGGTAAGTCAGAAGACACAATGCTGCCTTTGTCAAGCAGTGTTTTGATCATGTCATAAATTCCCTCATCTACTTCCTTGGACAGTGGATATTGTTTCACTCTATGGAGTATGGCACCTTGTTTGAGTTTGATTTTATCTGCCCCTATGCTGGTCTGTCACCCTACGTCATGTGGGTTACTTGTTCCTAGTCGACTCGGCATTTGTGGTAATTCTTTGTGTAGCTGTGAAGGTGTTTCTGCGGCTGTCAGTATTGTCTGTGGCACTTCCCTGTGCTGTACTATGTTTGCAAATAGCTGTTCATCTGTGATCTCTCTTAGTTGCAGTGAGGGGCCCATGCATAGGACTGTTCTCCACTCCATCCCTTCCTCATCTGTGCCTGTTATGATGACTGTGTCTTTCCTCATGTTCTCTGCCTCAATGTGTAATGTGAAAACTGTTCCTGGGGCTTCTGTGTGTGGCGCTGCTGGCCTGAATAAGAATTCTTCTAACCAACCAATCAAAATGTCACTGTGTATGTAAATAGAGCCTCGTGCAATGGTAATGCTTGAATGGTGTTGGTGCTGCAAAATGCCTTTATGGAGCGTGAAGAGAATGGAGAGGGAGAGTGAGGTGCAGAGGTCACGGAAGAGAGTGGATGCTGTGACTGAGGAGTCAAGGTGGATGTTAAGGTCACCCAGGAGAAGGAGTTTAGAGGTGGTTGTGATGTGAGAGGAGGAGAAATCAGCCCATTTGGAGAGGAATATGGTGGTAGCAGCAGGTGGTCTGTAGATAGTGTCAATGGTCATAGAGGAGGTGGCAGAGGTGACCAGCTTGAAAACTAAGCTCTCAAAGGTAGAGTAAGGCTGGGTGGGTATGAGGAAATAAGGGACCCACTCACTGAAGATCAGAGCAACCCCACTGCCAGCATGGTTCGGGTGAGTTTTGGAGATGATCGTATAGCCATCAAGGAGAAAGTATTCAAAAGTAGTGACTGAGCTGACACTGAACCATGTCTCGATAAGAGCAAGCATGTAACGGTCAAGGTCTTCAAAGAGGAGGCATATGTCGTCAGAGTGTTTGATGGCAGAACAAGCACTAAGCATGGCTAGATGCAAGAGATCACCACCTTTGAAGGATTTCTGAGGAGGATTACAGGGGCGTGGTACACCAGTTGGAGGGAGGGACAGAGAGGAGTAGCAGGTGTGGGAAGAAAGTTAATGAGGGACAGCAGGCGCTGGTCAAAGATGGGAGTTTGTGTTGATGACCCTGAACCAAGATAGTGCCAGTGTGATAGACATTGTGATAGACATTAATGATACACCTGGATGATGCAAGGCCCGGCAAGTGTACTTCCCATTTAGTTCCACCATTAAAGGGTGAAGAAGAGAGGAGAGATGAGATGAGGGGCCTTACTTACAGGGCCTAGGTTGAAGGGGCTGCCATCCTCTTGCTGGTGCCCGGATTAGCTCTTCAATGAAAGAGTTACCCAATCACATAGGGGCAGCTGCCTGGGCTGCAGGTGGCTCCTCTTCACAAGGATGCATCAGCCATTTTGGAGTGGATATTTGCCATGCATATTTCAATAGCCAAGTGGCTTCTAATACAGTTGTACACCTTCAAAAACCACGTAAAACATGTGTGCATCAAGATGAAGTTATAAATAAATCTCCATCACAAAAGCGCTCGCCCTCGAATTATTCGATTTTCTTTTTAAATTTCCTTTTTTCAATTCAGCATAATAAAGCCCAGCACGGCTTACCTTCGATCGTCTAAGGGAGCTGTGGACACACTGCTCCTGCAGCATCCGTCATGGAGATGGGGAGGATGCTATGCACGAGGCTTCTGCACAGCCTCCAGTCAATGTAACACTTATAATATGCTTTTAGTAAACCTAGGCCATAGACCCACTTAAAACATTTGTTTATGAAACGTTTTCTATCAGAGCTCCAAGAACAAAATGCGTTGGTCTAGTTGGATGGGGAGTTAACTGACTGGGAATATACCAATATAGGATGTACTGAACCTTTCATTGACACAGATGGTCATATTTATTATGTTTGCCGTTTTGTCTTGCAGGAGTTCTGAACACGCCACAAAGATTTTCAGGGACTGATACACTTTGTGACCTGCAGTTTTATGACATAGAACCACCAAGTCAACCCTACCAAACATTCCTCTATGTCCATGGTAGAAATCAATGTTGTAAAACATTTTAGAGTTGAATAATCCCTAGAACAGTAAAGTAAATATGTTTCTCTGAGGCCAACACTGGTTTCAGAAAAACTAAGTGAATTGTATTTTTTATGATGTATTCTAACAATATTTTTTGTTAATCTGGCAACCAATGTCAATTTTTATGTTTATATTGGACAGAATCTTAAGTTTTTTTGTCATGAATAGTTATTCAGATTTGCTTTTGTACAAGTGGATTTTTATGTTTATTGTGAATGGAAAGATAAGCAAGATATAGCAGGCTATTGTGTTTCTTTACTATATTTTTTTTAGGTAATTTGAGTAATCATTAGGCTCTGCTACCCAAAGCTTTCCCAGTGCTCAAATGCCAACTATTAAGATAAGGGAAGAAAAAAGCAAACAGTTTAGGATGGGGACGTTTGGCAAATGCTGTTGAAACAGGAAGATCCTCTCTTTCTTTCTGAATTGTGGAGGATTTGGGATTTCCCTATTACTCAGAGGAATACTATTCTAGAGTTTTAGCCCAAGAAACATACATGACTTGCCAAAACTGTAATTTCTACAAAACTTGTGACAACGGGAGTGGTTTGGATTGTCTCAGATAAAGAGAGAAGGCACAATAAAGTGCCTTATGCATTACTATCAGAGGTTTATTTGATTCTAGCACAAGTGGGAAGCCAGTGTAGTCTACTTAGAGCTGGATGTACTTCGTGGAACCTACATAAACGTAGTCAGATTGAAAGCATATTACGACTCTAGCCAGGGTGCTGGTGTGATCAAGACAGCCAAGATCTAATTTCCCAGAGAACTATAAAATGGTAATCCGGGATGTCCTGTAGTCCTCCAACTAGCTGAAAAACAATCTGGGTGCTGGCCCCATAACTCTGAAAGATGACTCCCAGCTCTGCCAAAATGTCATGCAGGTGCTTTCATGTAAATGTTGAACAGCAAGGGGGAGCTGCAGGACTCTGGAGACACATTGCATGTTAAAATCTCAGCGTCTGATGAAATGTTGTCAATCTTTACTCAGGAAGTTTGTTTAATATAAAAGATGCAGCCCAAGAAATAGATGTATCTGAAAACATCAGAAGTCTCCTTGAGACATTTCAACAATATATTTGGATACAATGTGTCAAATGCCGCTGACAAATTGAGTACCATCAACAGACCCATAGGTCCTTTGTCAGATATTTCATATCAATTGGAGCTGTTTCAGCACTTCTCAAAGAACATAACCCAGATTGTCTATCTCCCAGATGATGCTCTAACTCCAAGTCACCATGAAGTTGCATTTTAGCCACCCTATTCAGAATCATTACAAGAAAAGCAATGTTTGAGATTTGCATATAGTTAGCACACATTTTTCTATCCCACGATGATTTCTTCAAAAGGGGTTTGATCCAGGATTGCTTCAAGTCATTAGGAATGATTGGTGTACTAAATAATACATTTGTAATCCACAAGATTATGATTGACAGAGTATCAGCACATTGAAAAATAATCTTCAAAGGCCATGGATCTCCAGAACAATTAGTTGGATGAAGGAGAAACATAAGGTCCTTAGTTTCTGATACAGAGAATTCCTTGAATATAAAGGTTGCATGGGAGATCCACATTTTCGCCCACATCTTCTACGTCCCTGAGGTCTTTGGTGTCTATGTTCACCAGGGAGTCTCTTATAGCTCCTTGTAAATTGCAAATGTTGTTCTTGAAGAATAGTTGCATCTGATTGCAGTCATTGGATACAGTATTATTATTAAACCCCCAAAATAGGGTATGTTGCTCACGGAGGAACTTGAATAAGGGTTCAATGGAATCAGCTGCTTGATCAATTCTTGAAGGCAAGTATAATTTCTTAAACTCGTTCATGGCAGTTTTATACTTAGCACATTCTACCTTAAACTATGGCACTTATCTTACTTGGTGATTCACCTCAATCTATGTTCAGCTTTTTTGCTTGTTTGCTTTGTTAAATCATTAAACCATCAATTTCCAAAGTGTTTGTAATTGACCTTTTTTTTTTGAGGCACTTGCTGTGGAGTACAGTAATATTGGAGAATACATACAACGACCTAAACGTGCATGAAAATACAAGCTGCAAAAGTTAATGTGACAAAGGCATACAACGCAGAAGCAAGCAGCACCACATAAACAGACTTCCCTGTGTAGGCCCAAAAAAGCACTAGTAGCCATGCTTCAGTGAACCATAATGAAATCACCTTATATTTGAACATAACCATGTGTCCTTAATAGATACAGCAGCATTTAACATTACTTAGGGAAACATAGAAGAGCATGATAATGAATGATAGTAACCCCTTACACTAATTAAATAAACAGTACATGTAGGCCTCGAGACCTAGTTAGCCATCTCCCATGCATGAACATCTTCATCCCCACAGCAGAAAACATTAGCCAGGCTCTTGCAGAGAGATGCACACATACCAAGTTGCAATTAAATGCGGTGCAGTGATAAGTTAAGGCAAGGGGTTGGTGACCATCTTTCCAGGCCTGAGTTGCGATAGTGAGGTCATGTTATTGCAACAAAAATATCAGACCCCAGAGCCAAAGGACAAAACACTGCACATCGATTGGTCAACATTTTTTGGCTTAGCTGAGTTCTGAAGCCTGTGTTCAAAAGAAATATACAATTTATGTTCCTAGGCCGTACATCAAAACATATCTTAACGAAGGTCACAAGTTGGTAAAAACTGACCGATGAGCAGTGAAGGACATGCCTTTCATTAGGGAATGTAGGTTCAGCAAGTGCAGCTGATCTTCTCACAGATGCTGCCTTCCATGCTGTTATTAGGTCTAGCACCATTCAATTCTGCAGTTCTATGAGCCCGAAGGCACAAAGTTCCTCGTGGATTGCATTGAGACCATTCTCTGTGGCATTCGAAGGTTCCATCATGTTCCAACGGATAATCTGTATCCATTTTGAGTTTGTTGAAGTTTGTATTCCAGGACCTAGCAACTAGCTGAAAAATATTTCAGTTTTTGAAAAGAGTCTATATTGTGCAGATACCTTTTCCAAGGCCTCGGTGGCTTCTGTTGAAAAGTAAGTTGATCGTTTTGTGAGTTCATCTGTCCCACGACCATTGGGGGCATCACAGGGCATTGGGATTGTCCTTTGGACAATTTTACATGGCTTTCCGGAACCATCATTACAGGGGCATACAAAGTTACCAAGCAGAGCCTGCTCCGTGAGGGTGGCAGGTAAAAATAGACCTTTGTAACACATTGCCACAGGATGTCCATGATATGCGCAGTTTCCTCATCTAGTACTGGTGTCACATATGTTCAATTGCAGTTGGTTTTACTCCAACTGGCATTCTTCCATTGCCCCAGAAACAGAATGAAGTTTGTCAGTTTACATTATTTCTCCTTCTGTAAATCCCATTAGCTCCTCAGCATTACACACTGCCTGCCCCTTCACCCATTTCTTTTTCCAGAATCGTGCACCTTCTATAACCATTTATGGTTTTGCTGGACACTGGGCTTCTTCATATTTCCCCATCCATTCACATTCACTTTGGATCGTCTTTCCATTTGTATTCAAACTGTGCGTCCCTGGGACTGCCCTTGCCTTCTACAAAGTATTAACAGTGCCAAGCACTGTGCCTCTAAAGTTGGCACTTCCTGGGTTAAGAACAGTCTGGGGGTGCCAACCACATGTGCGATAAGCCCACATATGTGACATGACGAATTTACCTGGGCCCTACTAATGGCCTTCATAAGGTTTTACCATACATGGGTACCATCCGAATGATGTTCAACTAATATGTTATTGACTTCTTCACTCAATTGTCATTTGTGTCTGGTCACAATGTTAATTCTAAGTGTAAGTACATTCTCTACCTTTGTATCATTATGCTTATTACCTCTAAAACCTAATTTCAATCATTCCATTAATGAAAAAGAAAGAAGACGAAGAATAATATGCAACATACACCCATGGACACATTCTTAACATTTCTATGATTATTCACTTTGGCCTCGTGGATAATAACTGCTGCACTTGCTCTGATGTGTCCAAAAGGCTACATTTGTCTAATGCGCTCTTTTTAGAGTCTATTTTACAAATATCCAACTTTCGTTGCTGATTCTTTGTTTGAGTCCCAACGCCTGTTGCTCATCAATGCTGCAGTGCTGCGATTGTGTGTCTGCACAGATCTGTGATATGCACCCAGGTGCAATGATTTCTTAGCTTTGCTGCAGTTGTTGTTGCTCTCTCCACTTCAAAAGGTCCAGTGACCTTTGGTTGATTCCAGGATTGCATGTGCTGTCTGGCGTAGACTTTCACTGGATTGTAGCTGAAGAGGTTCTACTGTTGCTGTGTCGTGCTCGTCAGTTGGGGCAAGGTTCTGCACTTTGATTTCTAGCTGCGAATAAATTAACTTTGCACAGGTTCACATATTCTTAAGATATTCGTTAAATTCATCTCCAATAAATCTGCACTTTTGTGTGCGTCAGATGTTGTACATGTGGACACAGCCAGGGAATGCGTCCTCCTTCCCGTCACCACTTCATTAGGGTGCACAGACTGAACAGGGCTAAAGACAGGCCTTAAAGCCAGCTCTTTTTGAGAGTGTCTAACAGCTCGGTCAACTTTATTTTTAGCAAACAATTTAACCTTTACACCCCTCCATTTGCCTGTGGGTGGTATGCGGTATATGGCTTATGTCTTATTCCTTGCGACCAATTGACCTGCCAAGGAATTTCATTTACAAAGTGGGACCCATTATTAGACCTCAGACCACCTGGGTAACAACTTTCTCATGGGAAACCATGCTGCATATTTGCCATATGTGCTGACACAAGGGCCTACCTCAATCCCTCAGGAATAATGGTATGCTACAACTACTGCATACCTGTATGTGCTGCATCTGTTCACCATAACAATATAATCTATATGGAGCTCCTTGAATGGCCTGGTGGGGTGGGAAAATGTTACCTTTAGAGTCTCAAGTGTATGTCCAGTATGACACTTGTGGCACGTAGTACAGTTTGCTATGAAATTATCACCTTGTTCAGGCAAATTTGGCACAAACCAGTCCTCACTAATGTCAGCAGCAATGTGCTGCTTAGGTGCATGTGTAGGAAACTGGAGCTGTTCTAGGGCAATGTTTAATAGCTCTATGGGCATCACTACTTTACTTGTGCTGTTGTGTCTCCATATGATTTCTGTGGGTGACAGGCTACATCCTCTTTTACCCACAGTGCTTTTTCTGCTGGGGCTCTCTCTTGAAATGCAATTATGTTTTCCTTTGATAATGCAGTGTAAGTTTCTGATAGTTTCCCTTGATGAACTGATGTAACAGCTGTTTGGCTTTCCTGTGGAAAGGGTATATAAATTTCCTTTTTTCTGGCTCCATCCGCAGCTACAATTCCGCACAAAATTAACAGGCCGATTCATGGAATTAATGTGCGCTGAAATTTTCGGCGCAAGTGTGCGAAAACGTGCGAAACGCAGTGCCAGTGCGAAAATCGCAACGAAACCCGCACACAGCTATTCATGGAAGTCTGTGCGCGTGTAAATTCCAGGATGTGCGCCAAAATTCTGCATGGCGCACACATCTCCAAACAGCATGCGCTAAGTGCACAGCGAAAGCGCACATAGCGCAGCGCACACAACAAAAGTAGGCGGAACAGGGGGCGTAACACACGGAATGGGGAATAACACGTGAAAAAGAAGGCGTAACGGGGGAAGTACTGCTGGGAAGTACACGGAACACCCACACACACGCGAACCACACATATTCATGGAATCAAATAGGGCAAACCCACACACGGGCAAAGACACACACAGGCCTAAACACATCCGCCACACGAAGGCAGGCACTAGTGTCCCTGTGCATTACAAAAGCGTGCACAAATAAAAAGCACGTATATACTGAGTGGGGTACGTGTATTACTGGGGTTTGCGGGTAGTTTCACATGCGATTGGCCCTGTGCGAGTGGGGTACGTGTATTACTGGGGTGCGCGGGAAGTTTTACACGCGAAAGGGCCTTTTGCGAGTGGGGTACGTGTATTCCAGGGGTGCACAGGAAGTTTTACAAGCGAAAGGGCCCTGTGCGAGTGGGGTACGTGTATTCTTGGGGTTCGCGTGAAGTTTTACACGCGAAAGGGCCCTGTGCGAGTGGGGTACGTGTATTCCTGGGGTTCGTGTGAAGTTTTACATGCGAAAAGGCCCTGTGCGAGTGGGGAACGTGTATTACTGGGGTTCGCGTGAAGTTTTACACACGAAAGGACCCTGTGCAAGTGGGGTACATGTATTCCTGGGGTTCCTGTGAAGTTTTACACGTGAAAGGGCCCTGTGCGAGTGGGGCACGTGTATTCCTGGGGTTCGCGTGAAGTTTTACATGCGAAAGGGCCCTGTGCGAGTGGGGAACGTGTATTACTGGGGTTCGCGTGAAGTTTTACACACGAAAGGACCCTGTGCGAGTGGGGTACATGTATTCCTGGGGTTCGTGTGAAGTTTTACACGTGAAAGGGCTCTGTGCGAGTGGGGTACGTGTATTCCTGGGGTTCGCGTGATGTTTTACACCCGAAAGGGCAATGCCTGTGCGTGATACGTCACAGACGCGCTTACGCGCTAAGGGCCTTTGGTCCAATGAAATTGCATACGTGTGCTGACGCGCTTACGCGCTAAGGGCCTTTCCTTGAATTACACGCTGACGTGCAATTTTTTCACGTGCCAAATCACTCCGTATCAAGCTGGCCACGCGTACACACACGGTAGACCACGCTCCTGCCCTGAAGGCCATTTTCCTGCCCCCCCAGAGCCCTGAGCACGCTCCCACCTGCCATCTGCTGCTGCCTGACTGTCTGCTGCCCACGTGCCCTGCTATTTGGTGCCTGCACATCAGCCATCTGCAGGGGTCCAGTTGCTGTGTCCACCCCTGCTGGAACAGAAGACTCCCGACTGGGATACCATTGCTCCACAGCCCAGCCCCAGGATCCAGTTGCCCACCCACTCATGCCTCTGGGGTTCCCATGTTGGGCACATCTCCATCTGGCACCACTGGCAACCCCCAGCCAAAGAGGCAGAGGGCCACCAGCTTCACTGCCACTGAAGTTGGTGTCTTGGTGGAGAATGTCCTGGGGCATTATGATGCCCTCTTCAGAACATCACGCGCCAACAAGGAAGGACGGGAGAGCATCTGGGACGACGTAGTGGTTGCCATCAACGCGGAAGGGGTGGCAACCCACGACATCAAGCACGTCGAGAAGTGCTGGGAGGACTTCAGGTCCAGGACCCTCCACAAGGCCTAGCCCTTTGAGGAGGGGGGCCGGGCACGCATGAGTAACATCCAGATGAGTGTCCTGGAACGCGTAGGCCCAGTACTCCATGCCCAGATCCTTCGGAGGCAGACCTGTCTGGAGTTGAGCAGTAAGTGGCCAAGCATTGCTGTGTGAGACAGGGCGTGTTGCAGTGTGCTGGTAGTCTGATGCTTGCCTGTGTGTGTGACATAGGCCATGTATGGATGTGTGTGTGCAGGGACATCATGGTCATGCATGTGAGACCAGTTATGTGGGAACCACATGGTTGGTGCATGTGTTTTAATGCAACATGGGGAGCTCTATGCGGAATGCACACATGAAAGCATGGCTGTCTCTGTTCCTGGACATGGAGGGGGGTGAGGAATGGGTGCTGATGTCATGTACATGTATGGTGCACATGTGTGTGTGTGTGCCTGAGAAGTGTCTGTGTGACTTTGAAACACCATGGATGCATGTGACTTTGAAGGCAACATCTTGGTTTACAGGGGCCCTTCTACATGGATGTTGATGTTGATTGCAGGCGTCGGGACTGTTTCTGCATGTGTGTTGTGTGCATTCACCCATGTGTTGTGGAATGACAGGATGGAAGTGACATTTGACAGTGCCACTCATGTATTATTGCTTCCTGTCGAGGGTATTTTGTACTGTACCCTGATGCTTGTGTTCTATGTCTCCCTCTACGCAGCGTCAAGTGAAGAAGAGGGCGGAGACGGCGCTGTGGAGCCAAGCAGCAGGGATGCCTCCACTGGGCGGCGACACAAGGCCCAGCCACCCTCCCAGGAATTACCATCATCTGGGAGTGAGGGGGCTGGTGCTGTATCTGCCACAACGACTGTGGCGGAAGGGCCGGGTGAGCCCCCACAGGGACTTCCAATGGCGGAGGACGGTGTGGAGACATCCAGGTTGGTGGTCTCCACAGAGGAGGAGGAGCCCGCTACTGAGCCACACATGGGGCCTGGTGGAGGTAGTACCACTGGTGCAAGTGGTGCAGTCCAGGGCCAGGGTCAGGAGGCAGCACAGGTCACCGTGGAGGGGCCTGTGCATGTCGCTGTCCCTGACACTGTGACTGCACCACCATGCACCAGCAGGGAGGCCCCGTCCCAGGCCCGTCCGCAGGTAGGGGAGAGTGTCATGTCATCTGCCTCTCCACTACCTGCGGACGAGGGGTCCCCACAAACGTATGGGCTCCGTCCTGGTTGGGGTCGCGTTGCGCACGCTTGTCATTCGTGATGACGTGCGTTCTTCCTGGGTGGAGAACGCACGCCATCATGGAGAGCAGCGTCTTGACATGGCACTGCTGGGAGGGGCCCTGGTTGGTGGGTTCCTACATGTGTCGCGAACTCTGGCGGACCTTTCCTCCTCTGTGGAGACTATGCGCCAGTCGTTCTCCACACCGTCTTCAGGCCCAGATTTCACCAGGGCCCCCTGTGGACCTGGCCCGACCAACACAGCCAGCTTGGTGTAGCTCACATCCCTGCCACAGTCGGGAGTCGGCGGCCCAGCAGGGGTGGACACCGCAACTGGAGACCAGCTGATGGAGGATGTGCAGGCACCATCAGACAAGGCACATGGACAGCAGCAGCAGGAGCAGGCTCTAGGTGGTCTGCAATGATGGCTCGGGGCCATCAACATCGGAGGGGCAGGCATCGGCCAGAGGGCAGGAGGACCCAGGAATGGGAGTGTCTTCCGTGTGGCACCAGTTGGGCCCAGCAGATAGTTGCGGAGCGGCGGCTGGCGGAAGAGGCGCGGCTCACCATGGTCAGGGCGGAGTTCTCCATGCGTCGGGCTTTGAGGCGGGCAGAGTGCCTCGAGGCAACTCGCAGGGAGTCGGAACAGGCCATGAGTGCC